>NC_067169.1:109567006-110167006 GCF_903995435.1 Acomys russatus
AAAAACTGTGTGTATCTTATGGTCAGGTGCATCTTATAGTCTGAAAAATACAGGATATATATAATTCATCAGTTCACATTGTAGCAACTATTTCACCTCCTTCAAATGCTTTGACCTCACTGGGAAGACCTAGCTTGGAAAAAATAAGGTTGTTTCACACTCTGAAGGATGGCAAGTGGTATATAGAGAATTGTGCCCTTTGAACTCATTTGTGCAATTACCTACTGGCCTTTGGTTCTGCCCCAGCTGACAATACTTCCTTAGTAACTGACAAAGTGAACTAGATTTGAATGATATCTGTATGAGGAAGACAGCTAGTGTCACCCTGAGAAAATTCTTTTCGTGTTTTTGTAAAATCCTGGAGTGTGGGGTGGAGGGTGTCTTCATTACTTCTCTATTGCTATGACAAAACACCATGACCAAAGCAACTTAAAAATAGAGCATTTCCAAAAATAAAAAATAAAAAAATAAAAAAAATAAATTAATTAAAATAAAAAATTAAAAAATAGAGCATTTTATTTGGGGCTCAAGGTTATAGAGGGTAGTAGTAGATTCCATGGCCATCATGTCAGGGTACATCACATCAGGCAGACAGGAGTGGCACTGGAGCAGTACTGGAGAACTTATGTGTTGAGACAACAACCATGAGGTAGAGAGACAGAGAGCACTAACTGGTGAAGGCATAGCCTTTTGAAACCTCAAATTTGCCTTCCCCAGTGACATATCTCCTCCAACAAGACTCCTCCTCCTAATCCTTTCTAAAAAGTTCCATCAGCTTTGGACTAAGCATTCAAACATGAAGCTATGGTGGAGGGGTAATTTTTTTATGTGTTCAATATTTCAGATAATTTATTGAATAAGATACTGTAAGTGAAAAACAGACTGATTGCATGTTAAGATTTTATACCTCATAGAGTAGAAAAATGGAAGCAGAACCATTGTAAAGCTGGGGACTAGAAAAATATTAAGAACAAGTTGTGTTAGACTACATTAATTTCTTTTTAAAAATTGTTTTCTTTTCTTTTCTATTTTTACCTTCACTTTTAAAAATTAATTATTCACTTTATGGCCCGATCATAGCTTCTCCCCGCATCCTACCCTCCTGTTTCCCTCATCCCCCCTCCGCTACTCCCCAGCATATCAAATCACATCTGGTCTGAGACCATCCCCTTCTCCTGTGGCAGAGTATGGCAGCCCCATGAGGGGAAAGTGACAAAAAAAGTAGGCAGAAAAGTCCATACCAGAGCCGGGCCCCACTTCCCTCACTAGGGTACCCACATGATGACCAAGCTGCCCATCAGCTACATCTGTGCATGGGGCCCAAGTCCAGTCTATGAATGATTCCTGGCTAGAGCCCCAGTCTCCACAGGTCTCCCTGGGCCCTGGTTAGTTGGCTCTGTCCTTCATCCTTCCCCCCAGTCTTCCTCAAGACTCCCCGCTCTGACTCTATGTTTGGCTATGGGTCTCCACATTTGCTTTTTTTTTATCAGCTGCTGGGTGGAGCCACTCAAATGGCAGCCATGCTAGGCTCTTGTCCACAAGCAGAGTAACCATCAATTGTGTTAGGGATTGGCTCCTCCAACAAGACTCCTCCTCCTAATCCTTTCTAAAGAGTTCCATCAACTTTTGACTAAGCATTTAAACATGAAGCTATGGTGGAGGGGTTACTTTTTTTAAAGTGTTCAATATTTCAGATAATTTATTGAATAAGATACTGCAAGTGGGTGGGTCTCAGATTGGGCACTGGCTGGACATTTCCTCAATCTTGGCTCCATCCCAGTCCCTGTACATCTTTCACGGGTGGAAAGGCATGGATAGAAGTTTCCACGGGCAGTTTAATGTTCTTCTCCATCCACTAGGCATCATATCTAGTTAGGGGGTGTCCTCTTCAGTTTCCATGATCCCTTCTACTAGGCGTCTCAGCTAGAGTCACCCTCATATTCTCCCTGGAGCCTACCCTGTGGTAGATCTCCAGCTTGTCACAGAGAAGCTTCTGCTCAAGGTTTCTTTTTTCTCTGTAAACGCTCTGTTCCGCAGCCCCTACTCACCCCAGTGATATCAAATGATATCGAATCTCATTTCTCTCCATGCTCCCTCTCTTACCATGCTCCCTCTCTTTAACACTTCTGCTGTCTATCTTATTTCTACTTCTGAGTGAGATTCAAACATCCTCTCTTGGATCTTCTTTGTTACTTATCTTCTTTTGGTCTGTGTATTGTAGTGTGTGTTACCCTGTATTATTTGGCTAAAATCCACATATAAGTGAGTGCTTGCCATGTGACTCTTTCTGGGTCTGGGATACCTCACTCAGGATAATCTTTTCTAGTTCCATCCATTTGCCTGTAAATTTCAGGATTTCCTTGTTTTTAATGGCTGAGTAGTATTCCATTGTGTAAATGTACCACAGATTCTTTATTCATTCTTCCGTTGAGGGACATCTAGGTTGTTTCCAGATTCTGGCTATTATGAATAAGCTGCTATAAACATGGTTGAGCAAGTGTCTTTGTTGTGTGGTAGAGGATCTTTAGGGTATATGGCCAGGAGTAGTAGAGAGGAAAGATTTCTCGTCTATTATGGGAAGCCAGGTCACAAGCCCATGTCTGGGAATCCTATTGTGACTGTTTTGCTGATTGTTTATGTTATCAAACTGTCCTTTAAATGGGTCCACAGAATACAGGGACATTCAAGAAGTATTTTCAAATTAAAAATATCCATTTGGAGACATTTAAGTTGATTCTCTCTGTTGCCTGTTTTTAAAACTTGTTGGATAAGCCTCATGATACCACTGTAAAGAAGAGGAAAGTGGAGGTTTTGTGAAGCTAAATAATCTAGACACAGTTGTCCAGTTTGCATTTTGCATTGAGCCTTTTCCTCTACATTACTGTAAGTACCACTGGGAATGTGTGACAGAATGAATGATTGCAAAAAGCCCAACACAAACCTTTCCACACGTAAAAAGATTTCTCTGTATTCTATGCCTCAGCCTTCCTGTTTATACTTGTTTTTCTCCTCCACTCTATATCTGTATCACATGTCAAAATCCCTTTCATTATGACCAAGGTTCATGTATGGTAAAAACATTAGGAAATCTTAACATATGAAGAGTAGAGATAAAAATCATTTGACTTGTAATACTATGACGTAGCTGAGGACCATGTGCATGGTACTCAGAGACAAAAAAAAAAGAAAGGGTTAAAGACAGATGGAGGAATGGTGGGGGAGATGTTATCTGGGGTTCTCACTGATGGGAGTAGGCTTCAGCCACAGTAATTCAGACTGAGCCCTGGGAAAGTCTTAAAGTTTGTTCCTTATCCATCCACACCCTAGGGAAAGTAGTGGCTCCAGTGGAAGCAAAAGTTGGCTGCATGCTCAGAGCTGTACCATATGACACGTGGCAGAAGAAGCTTAAACATCTGGGCTCTCTTTTGAGAATTGCAGATAAAATGCACTCCAGCAGAAAGAAGCCTATCAGCCATGCTCCCATCAGCTGGGAACTAGAAGGCTGGAGGTCACAGAACTGGAAATACCACTGCTTCTCAGACTGAGATAAGATTGCCAGTGACAGAGCTTGCTGTTAGTTTATTCTACTATTGGCTTGTTTTTCATCCAATGAAATGTCTATTGGCTCAACTTTAGGTCAAGGGTTGTTTGAGCTAGGCAGAGAAAGCCCAAATGAGGATCATCGTGCATTATGCCCCAGGAATGCTGGCAGTGGTGTGCTGTGGAAGGGAGAAGCAGGGGTGGGGTGGGGCACAGAAGTATAATTACAGTGGAGAGGCTTTTGTTCTCCAGGAGGTGGCTACTAGAACTCTCTGGGGCCATAGACAGACAACAGAGAAGGCAGATCAGCAATTTAGTGGGGCCTTCCTTTGGATTATCAGCCCAGTTGCTCAGCACAAAGGGCTAAACTGAGGCACAGACAGCATCTTAGTAAGTATTGGTCAGTACTTCATGGAATGCTTTACCTGGATGACTCCATGGACATACAGAGATCCAGATGAAGGAGGAAGATATATATGTAAAACAAGGCTTGGCATATAATTCAGTCGTAGAGCCCTTGTTTATCCTTTATTATGTCCTGGGTTCAATCCTCTGTACTGCGAAAAGAAAATAAATTAAATAAAAGAAAATATATGAAGGAGAATAAAACAAAAAGTAACATTTAGAATTGCCTCTAACCCTGCCTTCTATATATAACTTTTAACACTTAGTTCATTTAGAATTCATTTAAAATGGTTTATTCTTTGCTCTCATTAAAAAAAAAAAAAAAAAAAAAGGAGGGGCAAGGTAACATGCCCTATAGCGTCAGCACCTACAAGGCTGAAGCAGGAAGATTGAGATTTCAGAGTTCAAGGTCAGTCTGTGTTCCATAGTATGACCCAGCTTCAAAACAAACCAAACAAAATAAAAGAAAGCACCTTCTTTTACCCATTGGACATTATTTTAATGTTATCCAGGATGGAGTGTGGAATATGTAGTTTGCTCTATATACTTATTTTTCTTGGTTCAGAATGCTATGGGTAAAGTTTGAGCAAAGTTACAAAGCCTTATTAATCCCATTCTTTTATTGTGTTGGTTTTCCTAAACTGTGACAAAAATACAGGAGAATAAAAACAAACAAACAAACAAACAAACAAACAAAACCTGAAAAGAAAGCAAGGCTTAGCTTACTATTTCAAAGGTGGGATATGAGTCCTGTTGCCTTCCAGCCTGTGGCCAAATAGAATACTTCATGATGGAAGCCAATAATGGAGGAAAATGCTCACAGTTAAAAAGGAAGAAAAGGGCCGGGAAGTGGAGTTGCACACCTTTGATCCCAGCACTTGAAGCAGAAGCAGGTGGATCTCTTTCAGTTTGAGTCCAGGCCAGCCAGAGCTGCGCACAGAGAAACCTTATCTCAAAAAATAAAATAAAATAAAATAAAATAAAATAAAATAAAAATAAAATAAAAAATAAAGGAGCGAGTCTCTTCATATACCTTTCAAGGACAGGCTGCCATCTTCTAGTTGTACTGCTAGGTGCACTAGATACAAACCTACAACACATAAGCTAACTGAGTTAAAGGTCCTGATGAGAGGGCTACATTAGATGTGCTTACCCCCTTATCTCTGGTGATAAGCATTTCCTGGAACATACCTAGTAATGCTGTCTAAGTATCTGGTCTTCCAGCATTTTATTTTGACATAGATTTATGCACAGCAGTAAGAATACAGGCCCAAGAGGATAGTCCTGCGTACATAGTGTGATTGCTTAGCATGTCTTATGTCCTGGATTCTCTACCCACCACTGGAAAAAAAAAAGAAAGAAAGAAAAGAAACTACCATATGACCCAGCTATAGCACTTCCGGATGTTTCTCCAAAGTACTACAAATCTGTACAGTATACAGATATTGCATGTCAATTTGTATAGCAGCAGTAATCGAAATGGCTAAGTTGTAGAACCAAACTAGGTGTCCAAGCAAACAGAGAAACAGAGAAAGAAAATATATATACATATATATACACACACATGTATATATGTATATATATGTATGTATGTATATACATACAATGCCATTTTTTTAGCCATGAAAAATAAAGTTATATTGTTTAGAGGAAAATGGATGTAACTGGAAGTAATCATACTATCTAAATTAAATCAGTTTCTACAAGACAAATATCGCATACTTTCTCTCTTTTGTGGGTCTCAGAGTTTACATATACATAAAAATCATGTGTACAAATAACATGAGAGTAAAGAAGCAAAAATGTCTGTGAAACAAAGGGACAGTGAGAGAAAGGGGACGTCTGGGTAATATGGGGAAGTATGTCAAAACATTATATGTTTTTACGAAGGCAAGAGTGGGTCCATTGTATTGGTAAAAGGAAGAGGAGTCACATTGTCTGATGAGTTAGATTTTTCTCAGAGAGGTAAGTGGCAAGGTCACACCTGAAGAAGGTACAGGGAAGAGGGGCTGGAAAACGAAGGTGAGACTAAGTTTGAAAGAGGCGGTCCATTGGAAAATAAGACACTTATTGAGACAAGGTCTTATTAGGTAGCTCGAGCTGGCCTTCTAAAGGCTAGCATCACAGGGGAAGTACTTCCACACTGCAAGAAAGGGAAGTCTAAAGCAAGAGGGAGAAGTTTCTGGGCACTGGTGGAAGGTTCCTTAGGGGCTTAGATGAGGAATTTTCAGGAAAATCAGTGCTGCCAGATGTGGAATGCTCTGCCCTAGGCTCAAGTTCCTTCCCCTATGGCTGTGGATCAATAGAGTTTTAAAGGCTGAAGTAAGTAGCCTTAGCCTACTGGCTATCAATTCCCACCACGGGGTCCAAGAATCCCCTAAACACATATGCAAAAATCAGTGAATATGTGCATTTTCTAGAGAATGGGTCTTTAGATCTCATTAGATTTTCAAAAGCCTAGAAATCACCTTAGAGAGCAGGCTTTAGGCCAGCCTGGCCTACACAGTAAGACCCTGTGTAAAAGAGAAAACGAAACAACAACAAAACCCCAAAACCAAACCTAATCAAGAAAAACAGAATATCCAAACACTGTTGAAATGTTTGTCCTAGTAAAGTAGCCTTCAGGAACGCCCCCTACCCCAGGTGCCCTCTCCTCTAGGCAGTACTCTCATTATCTTGTGAATTACCTTACATAGAAGTCCATTTAGGTAACTTAGCAACGAAGCTCTTTTCTTGGAATTTCAAGACAACCTGCCCCCAACTTACACCACTGACTCAGCATTGGTCACCTCAAATATTCATCATAATTACTCCAGGGAGAGGAGGTGAAACAAGCTTTGTCAATCACCACCAGCTTAGAATGGAGATTCATGCCTCCATTTAATCAATCTCTTACTCATAGACAACGATGTTATTTCTCAGCCTTGAGAATTTGGGAGATGGAAAATCCATTATGCTTTTCATCCATATACCATCTGCACTTGCACCAGGGACATGTGAACTGGCTTTTTATTTCCTTCTTAAACAGCAGTTTTGAGCATTTTTGTTTTGTTTTGAGACAGGGTTTCTCAGTGCAGCCTTGGCTGTCCTGGAACTCACTCTGTAGACCAGGCTGGCCTCAAACTCATTCATAGCCACCTGCCCCTGCCTCCTGAGTGCTAGGTTTAAAGGTGTGCACTGCCGCAGCCACCACATCACCTGCTTGTGTTTCACTACTTATTGTCAACCATATAAATGAAAATGAAGCCTTGTCTTCCTAACTGGGCATTCACTTTATATAATACACCAAAGATGTTTTTAACTGTGGGCTTATGGGTAACATCAGAAATGGGGGATGATTTGCTTGAGCTTCTGTGCATTGTCCAGGGGTATAAAGGAGAAACAGGAAGAGAACTTTCCAGAGTTTTTTTTTTTCCCCTGCTTCCTCCATGGAGTCTAGATCTCTAAAATCACGCTGGGAGGGTTTGGCAGCAAAGCCCTAAGTGAAAGTAGGAATGACAAAAAGAGCGAATCTTGGAAAGTTACAAAACAACAGTGATCACATTAAATGCCCACATTTCTGAATGTGGCCTGCACCCACCCCCACTTCTCATGAAGTACCCCGGAATTGCAGCATCTCCTAGTTTCCTTCCTCTGGGATGCTCTTGCTTTGGGGCACATGAATCTCAAAAGCTCCTTTATGAGAAAATCATGACTGAGCTCCATGGAGCAGTGTACCCCTTCTCTGTGGGTAGGCTTAACCTAATTGCTTTCTCAAAGTCCCCCTCCCTTCCAGAGAGAGTACTTTACTTCAAAAAAGTGCCAGCCCCCAGGCAGTAGTAACTCCCACTCTGTTTCCAATGAGTGGGATTCTTGGGACCTCTTAAAGCACCAGCCTAGAAAAATTAAAATTTATCTTTAAAGTTCAAGTCATTTTTGAATTCTATATCTTACATGTCTTAAAGGTGTTTTTTTTTTTTAAACAAAACGATTTCTTCTTGAAATTAGGAAGTAGCATTTTGTGAAGTCACTCCCTGTTTGTCAGTTGTTGCAAAGACCTCTTAGTTGGATTCAAATTGGGCTGATTTTCTGTTTTAAAGTGATGCCTCCCTTTGAGATGAAAATAAAGCATATTTGCAGAGTGGACTTGTCAATTTCTTTAATTTTTGTAGGATTTTCTTTCTCAGAAGTGTGCATCTTGGTTCCACAGAGAATCTTATATTATGTTTTCTAGAAATTTTCATCTTTGTGGGGCATTCCTTTAGCTACAGAACTGGCATTAGAGAAAACTGCCCTAGTTGAAAACAGATCTAACATATATTAGTTCAACCGTCAAAGGTCAGTGTGTGTTCTGGAGAGAGCATGTCTGCTCATCCCGTCTGGCAATCTCAGAGAAGACACAGTTTGCCTTTAGTTTACTATTTTTCTAATGTTGTCTTCATTCATGAGGTACGTGATAGATTCCTGGAGATACAATTCCTATGTGGGCTAAGGAAATTGAGGTAGAGGATTTGTCCCAGGAAGTCACTGATAAAATGGCTTACTGTTCTGATATACATTATCTTTCTTGAGGGGATGTTGGAAAGGGGTGAAATTTCCTATTTGATATCAAGTTTTGGTTCTACCAAAGGCTAGCTGGGAGATTTGTTACAAGATCCTTGGCCTCTGTGGACCTTAGGTGCATCTATGAAAGGGAGGAAATAATAATGCTTATTTTGCAAGGTGGTTGTAAGGATTAAAAGAAACAGTGTTTGTAAAATGACTGCAGTGCCGGTGCATCATGAGTAAAATATAAACACTCATTAACTCAGGGCTCTGCTATTTCTCAGCGCTTGGAGCCCTTGAACAGCATGCGTGAGGCCCTCAGGTTTGATCCTGAGCAGAGAAAGGGAAACAGAGAGACAGAGACACAGAGAGATTGACTCGTTAACTTTTTTCTCCATGCTGCAGGGAAAACTTCTTGAAAGAGAGAAATAAAAGTTATCAAGATTCAATTGCAAGGTTTGTTTGGTAGGGCAATTATAGCATCTGAGGTTCTCTGGAACTGGAAAAGTCATTAGAGATCAGTTCCTTTAATTAACTTGTGTTACAGAGAAGGAAACAGGCCCAGAGAGGGTGATGACATGCCCAAGGCCTCAAGGTGACACATAAACCCCAGTAAGGACAATCATAATTAAGACAGAAACCTGTCTTTTAAGCAACCTTCGCTTGGCTTTAAAAAAATGTGCTTATATAATAATGGTTATAAATCAATCACACTTAAGATGATACCAAAGTAAAACTACACAGGTGGGATCTTTTTCATTTAAAAGGCAATTTACATTTTAAAGACACTAAAATGCACAGCTTATCAACAAAATATTAGCATATGTAACCATTAAAATGTAAATCACATTGCTAATGGGTTATCAAAATATTGGGGGGTTGTTAAATGAAATTTCACTTAAATTACATCTAAACCTTTTCTCCCCCTTACCCAAGATTGCTTTGGTCTGTGTACCATAAGAACAAAAATAATCTTAATATGTAGCTAAGTGCTCATCTTCCTAACACTACAAAAGAAACATTTGTTCTTCCAGATAACTCTTAAGCAAACTGCTGTCAAAACAATTAGTGTTATTTTTCTATTATCTCCCTATTTGAAAGTAAATAACCATTCATGAATATGTTAATTATCTTGTAGGTGGGGAAGATAAGGAAAGCTCCAGGACTCCAGAAGCCAGGAGAGAGCATCAATTGCATACAAAAGGTGGAGAAGGGGGGGTCCTAGTCTGGATCAGGAGTGGCTACCCTTCTCAGCTAGGCTGAAATCAGTTCAGCTTTGATACCTGAAAAGAGACACAGAAAGAAGGGACCACATTTTGTTAGAACTGACCCACGAATCAACCTTCATTTGTGTCCTGAGACTGCAAAGTGTAGCTTCCAGCTAACCAACCATTGGAGAATATTGACAGCAAAGCTCTTTCCTTTGGCACACTTTACAAAGCGTGCTTTTTTTGTTGTTGTTGTTTGTTTGTTTGTTTCAAATGGCCATTTTTTAAAGAATTCGAAGACCAAGGCTAACCCTTGGATGAGCTCTGTCACATAGAGTTAGTTTACCTTAGACACATTGGGATGATCTTTTCTGAGTACTTTAAGCTTTTTCTTTTCTGTGGACTTGAAGCTCGGTCTACCTTTGGTAATCATGCTCAAGTTTGGGAAGCTTTGAATGTGCCTTTTGAAATCTCCAGCACAGGACTCTTCACCATGCACAGCGGTTGAATGTTGTGCTGAAAAGGAACACATTTGGCAGGGGGTGGAGGTGGGGGCAGGGTGGAGAACACACTGCAAAGTGCTTTCTCTTCCTGTTTTGAAGGGACAAGATGTATTTTTCCATATTCAATATTTTGAAAAAGTTGAACGCAGCATTGTGTCAGATAATTAAAATGTAAATTTCAGTATCTATGCTTTTGCTTTGTGATGTTTTTTAAATACATTTAAGTCAGTTGTCTTTTAAAACATGTGGTCAGCTGTTGTATTCACATATGGTCAAATGATCAAAGTCTGAACTCCTCTCTAATTGTCCCCCCGCTGCTCGTCTGCTCTGTCCGTGATCAAGGCCTCAGCAGGTGATGAGAAAGGCATGAGAACAGACTGGAAGGAGAATGAGGCAGTGAGAGGCCCGAGCTGAAAGAAATAAAGACTTCCAGTACATCACCCTGACAGTAAAGAGCGAAGGAAAAGTGACGTCTGGCTACAAGCGCTTATATATTTTTTTGTTCCCTAATCTGCATACATTTTTCCCTAGCTAAATGCAAATGGAGCCAGGCTGCTCTCAGAGACAGAGCCCCCGCACCCCCCACCCCCCACTTCAGCCTGCTGCAGTTGTAGGCGCAGCCGAAGGGTTGCATTTGTTTATTTGCCTCGGGAGAAGCTGCTAAGTCCCACAGTTTATAGTATTTCACATGTTTGTGGAAATCATTGCAATTCTTTTCACTTCTGCTTGTCATTGTTTGGCCAGAGTTCACTTTGCCAGATGGCGCTTTATTGTCACTAGTGGTTACACCTCGCTATTGGATCAGTTCAAGACCAAATGGTGTGAAGAGCTTTCAGACTTAGAGGATTTAGCCAAACATCCATTCTGTGCTATTCAGGCCGCTGGAGCACTAATTCATAAGCGAGCCGGCTGACCTGGGAAGGGAGGGAGGAGGAAAGCGCCCAGGTCTTTTTCTACCCGAAATTATTAATTTGCCTTCTATTTACTGGCCAAATGGGAAGGCCTGATAATTAACCAGGGGTATCTTGCACAAACATAAATAAGATGCTGGGGGCGGGGGAGGGGGTGTTGCTCTGAAAAGGGGGTATGCCACTCCACAGAAACAGAACCTATTTTTTTTTTCTGGAAAATCTTCATTCAGAATAGTCTGTATTGTTTCATCGTTGAGATTGTTGGTAGCTTTCTGTCAAAGTTGCTGGAAATGATAATGTTTTTCAAATGTGGATTTCTTTTAAATGTGAACATGTTGTTTGCCAGTGTCTGGAAAACCTAAAACCCTACGTCTAAGATTCAGAGATCTCATTAATCTCATGTGATTCATAATGGAGATTTGGGGAAGTTTGGAAAGATTGGGGGGGTGCACTTTTATGCTTTACAAATTGAATGGCTGGGGGTGGTGGAGCTGCGATAAGCAGCCTGGTGCTGTTTGTGTGTATGTGTTAATGTCTCTGTGTCACTTGCCTTGGAGCAGATCAATTACAATCTCTTGGTTGCTGCCCTGAGCTCTGGAACTTGTCTTCTTTTCTGCATCAAACTGTGTAAGTGACTAACTACTAAGCTGGGGGCCCTGAATCAAAGACAGGGACAGTAGTGAAAGGGTTAAGCAAACAGTGATGGCCCCATTTGGTTTCTTTTTAAATATGGAGCTCCTAGTTGTCACTGTAGTTTTCTTTTTCTGTGGGATGGGAGTATAGCTTTACCTAACTATTCAAAGTGGTGTTGAAAGGACAAAGAAAAGCAGTGCTGTGAAGAGGGGGGTTCTTTGGCAGAAGGCAGGTGCTAAGGGATTTGGAGGTTATTGTAGAAAAACATCCTGGAAGCCATTGGTGCCATGCCTTGCTGTAGTAAAAAAGGCAAACAGGATAATGGATTGTATCAACAGAGGAGCAAGCTGAAATCAAAAGGCACGCTCTTGTTACTGTATGGTCTGATATTGTCCTACAAAGAGCTGGTTGGTGTTAATCAAACATTGCAGGAGCTGTCCTTGTCCTCAGAAAGCCCATTGTCATCCTGTACAAGGACAAGGAGAGCAACTAGGATAAGGCAGGTTTTCTCATATATGTATACACACACACACACACACACACACACACACACACATACACAAACACACGTACATTGAGGTACAATGCAAAATAATGTAATCATATCCCCAGGGGCCTGAGCTAAACAGAGGGAAGCCACAGCAGTGGGGATCTCAGCTCTGCTTAGGAAAAGTAAGCACAGCTGGGAAGAACAAAGCGCCAACTGGGGGTCCACTGTGTTTTCCACACCACAGTTCTGGACTTCAGTTCTTTGCTATGCTAAGTGGGCTGTTGAGTAATTGGACCTACTCCTACAGAGGGGAGGAGACTGGGAAAGCTGGAAGGACAGAGTGAGAGAACCGGAACTGTTGATCTGAGCAAGTATTATGATGGGGGTAGGGAGAAGGGAGGAGGCAAGAGACTGCTTTCTCTCTGGTTCTGAAGGTAAAACAACAGGGTAGGCAGACAGCACTGGTTTTAACATTAACCCAGATATACTTTCATTCTTCCTGTGGAAGTAGAATGAAACTGGGTAAATATTAAATTGCCTACATCACTTGTTTGGGCCTCTGTTTCCTTATCTGAAAAATGGAGAAGGTGGTATCTTCAACTTGAAATTTAAGTTCCCTTCCAGCTGTGACACTTTGGGGCTCTATATCCTCATGTCTTCATTTCATCTGTTAGGAAGACACAGTTCAAAAGAAGCTGGAGGTGTGTGTCATCAACAGAACAGCTTTATTGACTTGAATAGGTCCCCATACATAATTCGAGAGAAAAGCAGAAATAGCTTGCAAGGTACATATGGTCCTCCTTTCTAGCAGCCTGTGTAGAGTGGCTGGCTGAGAAATGCTTGCTCCTTTAGTCAGCTGGTAGAGCATTTAAGGTGTATAGCTGTATTGGGGCTGTCCCTCATTGTTCTGTCTCATTCAGACACTCTTGCCTTTTGGGTTCGTATAGCTGAAGCCAATCAGATGCTTTCATCAGCTCACCATCAGTTGTCGAGTGATATATTGGCACCAGTTAAAATTTGACCCTCTCAGTGACCCCCTTGCAAACATTAATTGTGCAGAACATCTTTCTCCTTCAACCACAGTGTCTCCTTGAAAAGACCATTCCCTAAGGAGCAGAGTTTGTTCAAGCAGTCCAAGTTTGTTCCAAAGCTTATCTTGTATAGTAGTCTAAGACTGGATGGCTGGGGAAAGAATTACACAGTGCCAATAGACAGGCCGGGGAGAGATGATTTTCCACAGTGACTTTGTTAGAGATCCTGAAAGAGGATATTTTGAACTCCTACAAATACTTATCTACCATGGGGAAAAAACACAACAGCTTAATCCACAGAAAACAGAAAGATGTATAGCTAAGGCTTTATTAAAACCACAATGGATTTTGGTGAAATCTTTTTATTTACCAGGAGAAAGGAAGGTAAAATTTCAAATATATGTATGTATGTGTGTGTGTGTACCTACATATATATATATATATATATATATATATATATGTATATATATATATATATATATATATATACACACACACACACACATATATGTGTATTATACACACACACACATATGTATATATAAAGCAGTGATGGTCACCTGATTTTCAATCTGGCTGACAGCTAAAGAAAGGATCCTTTATTTAAGATGAAACCTCATAAACAAGCATTTATCACAGAGTCAAGAGCCAATCATATGAAATGTTATTAAGATTCTCTCTAAGACCTACCAGTTTATGTTGCTGTGTGCTTTTAGGGGAATATTAGGAAGACTGTCCTGACATATGTGGATATCTCTACATTTTATTTTTAGTGAACTATAGAGGTTGCAGAAACAGGAGGACAAGTGGGAAATGTCTTTAAAATTCAGTTCACCAATTCAGCTAAGCGGGGAGAAATTATTTCTATTTTATCTGGTTCACTTTACCCACCTTTTCCCATTTTTGTTTGAGACAGGGTCTTGCTATGCTACCCAAGGCCTGGAGCCCTCAATGGTCTGGGATTGTAAGCATGTGAGTGCGTAGTTGTGCTCATTCATGAGAACATGAGGTCTGAGTAAGATATCAGGTATCACATATTTGCATATATTTGCACACACAAAATATGCATGTCTGTATGTAGTGCCTTTTGTGTGTTCTGAGGTGGTGGAACACAATACAGTTTTGCCATGTAATTTTAGAGTGAAGAGTGGCAACAGCCTTGTGATAAAGTTTGGGAAGTCTATTCAACTCTACAGACTTAAGGATTGACAATATGGGGGTTTTGTTTAGGAAGAGGATTGTGCACACTTTGAAAAGAAGTAGCTACCCTGTGAATCACTTGATACTTCACAAACACAATTTACTTGACTGCCTCAAAAAGCAATATGTTTATATGTGATTTTGTTGTTGTTAAGTAAACATTTCTGCTAAGTATATTGTCTTGTCTTGTTTGGAGTATTGAAGTTTCAGGTTTTGTTCTTGTTTTAATAACCATGAAAATATGTTCTATGAAACTATTCATACCTCTTGTCAGACAAATTCAGTCAAACCAGAATTAGGTTTGGTATAGATTTGAATTTACATAATTTTTTCATTTGTATGACATGAAGGCATTGTAAAGCTTTGCTCCAAGTGCGCTTGTAAACAATGTCAACGTATTCTTAATCTCATGTGTAAATTTTATCTCGAGTTTTTGGTGACTTTGACATTTATGGAAGAGAATCTATTTCATTAGTTAAAAAAAAAAGATATCAGGTATCAGTCTTTATTGTTTTCTGTTATCACATTGAGATAGCCTCCCACTAAATCCAACTTGTGGGTGTAGATAGGTTGTCTGGCCAAGCTTCTCTGGGGATCATCCTGTCAGTTATTACAGGAGCATTCAGCCATGCTAGCTTTTTATGTGGATGCTAGGCATTTGAAATCAGGTCCCACATGCGTAGAGAACAAGCACCCACCGAGCCATTTCCACAGCCCCTAAGAATAATGGTTTGTTTTTTAGGAAGATCATGGTAACTGATTTGGAAATCTTAAGACTGACTGCTGCATCCATGCTATGTTTGTGCACTTGTTTAACATAGGCAATCTTTCGTGGCTTTGTTCCCCTTGGACTTAGAATTTAATGAAGTTCTTTCCTAGAAAACTTTTTTTCTTTTTGCCTTTACTGTGAAGAGGACAAACAAACACTAAGATTGGAGCCAGACAGATTTGAGGTTGAATTCCAGCTTCATTGCTTTGTAGCTGAGTTACCTTGGAAAAGTCACCTAGGTGCTTAGAATTTCTTTTATCAAGCGAAAGGATTGTCATTCCTCTTTTAGAATCTGTGAATGAAATTGTTCATGAGCTCATCTTGGCAATTATAGCAACAGTCAGACACAAAATGCTAGGTGCAGGATACAGAACTTCCTTTCTTGATCTATTTTTGCTTTCCAAGTTAAGATACAACGTGGAAATAACCCTGTTGGGTGGGGATGCTGCATAGTTGGTAGAGTGCTTGCCCAGCATGCAGTTTGATGAACTCCAGCATTGCATACACAAGACCCTATGATCCATGTGTACCTGTAATCTCTGCACTTGGAAGGTAGAGGCAAGAGATTCAGAAGTTTAAGGTCATCCTTGCCTGCAGAGCAAGTTTGAAAAGGAATGAAAAATTTAAAATGATATTGCTGTGTCTACATGTCATTTTTCATATGTTCATCTATTGATGGATACCTGGGTTATTTATACTTCTCTTCTGGTAAAAATAATGCTGTTAGGAGCATAAGTGCATAGATGTTCCCACATATCTATATAGAAGACCCACAAGTGCTGCATGGATTTCCAGGGTCTGGCAGAAAGTGTTCTATTATCAGGACATTATAAACAGTACTAGTCCATTCAATGTTCTCTTTCTTCAGCTCAGGAAAAGTTTTATGTGGAAAGGGAATGGTCTTGCACACAGCAGGATACCCAGAAAGTTGAAGGCAGAGCAACCTTGACAACTGGGTCTGTTGTCAGTTTGTGGCTGCATTCACTGTACTTGGCATTATGCATTTGGGAAACTCTAGCAGTCTTTCCTAATACCTGCATTGGGAATATAGAAAGGCTTTGTGTAATCCTGCAAAAGTACTTTGCAGAGACATGATTTATTTGTATTAGGACTTACACATTGAAATAGTTTTGAGGCTCTTGTTCTTTCCCTTTCTTGTTCCATTTTGCCTCTCATTACAGTATGTGGTTTCCAGAATGGAACTGATGACACCACTAACCAGCCACAGGATGATATTTTAGCTTAGGAATGTGCCATTCGATTAACGTGATAATGGTTTCAGAGCTCGCGGTGTTCAGAACAAAGGCACTTGATAAATTCGAAGTGTTATTGTTATGGTATTATCTAAAGATAGACATTTTACTAGATAGTTCCATTTTCAGTATTTATCTTCAGATGCCTGCACATATTCATTTGCATTCACAGAATGATGCTTTGATATAAACTTGGGGAAAACAATGGGTAGCCTGGGATGCATCTAACCATACTCAGTTTCTCAAGCTGACTGAAAAGAGTTGGAGATGTTGGTACTATGGCAACAGAGGATTTAGAGACATACTGTTCACAGGAAAGAGTATTGAGGTTACTACTTTTATCTTCAAGGGATAAGATTTGCTTTTTTTTTTTTTTTTTTACAATGTTAATGTTTATTTGTTCATCTCATCCAGGATCAACAAGGCATCAGTTTTGATAAGTTACTAAAAGGAAAGAAAATGCCAAACATTCTAAAATAACATAATGAGTTTTCAGATTCTACCGCCCTGCCCCCTTTTAAGACAGGTCAGAATTTTTAGGTCATCTCCACTCCTTATAATCCCACACCTCTAATGCAAGGCCAATAAAAATGGAATGGAAAGCAGTGAACACAGAGGAGACACAGATTGTCCCTGAGGGTGGTGAAAAGCTCCCCCTTGCCACGCACAAGCAGGATCCTGGAGGTTGGAAGCAACTACAAATAGGATGCTCATATAGGAGGCTGAAAAGGCAGAAGACAAGTGAGCATTCACGTTCTGGTGCTGAACTTGATCCACTCCGAAATACTATCCACGTCACAACGCTATGAAGTCAAGGATTCCTGTTTTTATACTTGAGAAAATTTATATTCTCATTATGTAATTTGCAACAGTCTGTTGATAAATTCACAAAGTTTATTTTAATTATTTGTGTGTGTGTGCGCATGTGCGTGTGCATGTGTACGTGCGTGTGTGTGTGTGTGTGTGTGTGTGTGTGTGTGTGTGTGTGTGTGTGTGTGTGTGTGTGTGATGGGGCCAGACTGAGGTCAAATTTGAACGAAATCATTTCTTTTTCTCTTTTTGGGGCAGTATCTCACTGAGTAACCCCTTGAGTGCTGGGGTTCTAGATGAGTCTTCCTGCAGATTTAGGTATGTGTTAATCATTTGAGAGAAGATAGCGTGCTTTCCAGGATGGCTTTGAACTCTGTTTGTAGATAAGGATAACCTTGACCTCCTTCTCCTCTTGCCTCTATCTCTGGAGTGCTGGGACTGCGAGCAAGGCCACTGAGCCTAGTGAATGTAGTACTGGACACAGAGTCCAGTGCTAGGCAAGTGCTCAAATAACTGAGCTAATTTGCAGCCTAAGTTTTAAAATAAAGTCTTTTCTGCCTAGCGTTTCTTCATTTGCACCGGCCTGGTCACTTCTTTGCTGCTACCAAATGGGACTATGGCCTCGTTGTTGTAGTAACATTTACATGTTTTGATTTCCTGTACCAGGGTGAGGGGAGAACAGTGCTTTCACCAGGATACAGCACACAACAGGAGGGAAGAAAGAGAGATCGAGCTTGTTTGGAACCCTGATGTAAAGTCTAGCTTTTGTCTAACCTTATCGGTTCTAGTTGTATGCACTTGGCTAAGGGCCTTAACAGCCTTCAGCCTCTGCTTCCTCACTAGACAAACAGGGACACAATAGTAAGCATGGGGCCAGTCAGATAGATAGCTCAGTGGGTAGAGGGGCCTGCTACAAACCCTGTTGACCCAAGTTGAGGCCCGGCATCCACAGGGTCAAAGGGAGAGAAGCAGCTTTCACAAGTTGTCCTTTGATGTCCAAAGGCATGCACCCCCTCCCAATGGCACTCAAAATAAAAGTTAAAAAAATGTAATCCAAATACAAAATGGTACACATCATATAGGGTGGTTGTGAGCTTCACTGATAGTGCCAGAACCGTCTTCAAGCCCAGGGTCTGGCACTCAGGAAACATTCCTTGTGGTTCTTTTTATGTCCAGAGGACTCTATGTGTCAGTGGATGTTCCCAGCCAGAAGTATGGATTAGCAACTGGGAAGACAGCCCAACAGGATTAGCCCATTTAAGTCAGAGCATACATAGAACTAAAAGGGATAAAGGGCATCTAAACCCAGCCCTCCCTGGAATGCCCCTTCTGAAGATCCTTGGAGTTTCCTGAGGTGGACTGAAATGGCAGCTGCTCACTGCAAATAATGGAGGCCTTTTCAGTTTGAGGATGGAGTAGTTAAAACATGTTAAATGATAGCAAGCTATGGTGATACATGTTTGGTATGGTAATCCCACTGCTTGGTCTACAGGTCAAGAGTTCAAGACCATTCTCAGTTACATAGCAAGTTCAAGGATAACCTGGTTGTATCTTTTCATAAATATTAGGCTATTAAACATTTGGTGATTGCTACCATTCCTTCATTTATTCAACTCATAGAGGCTGTTTTATCCATACCGTTTATGTGTACTATTTGCAGAGATGGGAGAATCAGACAAAAAAGACAAACATCCCTCTCCTTCTAGAACTTACATTCCAGTGGGAGAAAAAGATGGTAGATATTACTATAATATGTTATATATGTCAGTAATGCAGACTAGGGAGGTAAACCGGTGAACAAATGGTCAAAAGGATTAGGCAGTGTGGCTGTGTTTTAGAACATTTGACAGGAAGCTCTACTGAGTGAGTGGCTTTCATCTCAACAAACTGAAAAGGAAGGATGGTCCCATGTGGAGAAGATAATAGGTGCAGAGGCTCTAATGAGGGAGGGAGCATTTGCCAATGTTCTAAAAAAAAATTAGAGGATTCTGTTGTCAAAAAGGATGAGGGAATGGGAGAGTAGGCTGTTTGGTTTCAGGTATCCCTCCCTCGGTCCCTACCTGCTGCAGGGCCTGCTTGATATACTCAGCGCTATACCCTCAACTTTCCAGCCAGGGGCAGGGGCTTCCCTTCATTATAGAATCCAGACAATTTGGTCTCCCATTCTCTCCTCTTCTCTCTCCTCTCAGTTTCTGTATCTCTCCTCCACTTCTCCTTCTCCTCCTCTTTCTCTCTCTGTCTTTTTCTCTGTCTCTGTCTTTGCCTCTCTCTCTTTCTCTGTCTCTGTCTTTTTCTTTCTCTCTGTCTTTGTCTCTCTGTATCTGTCTCTCTCTCTGTCTCTGTCTTTGCCTCTCTCTCTTTTTCTGTCTCTCTGTCTCTCTGTGTCTCTGTCTGTCTGTCTGTCTCTCTCTCTCTCTTGGTCTGTCTCAGTGGCCAAGAGTTGCTGCTAATAAACCTGTATGCATATTTAAGTTCTTGTAATTAGCTCATTTCAATGGGGACAAGACCAGAGGAAGTCATGATTGCCAAATAAATCTGCACTTTTATACTTTTAATCTGGCTTGAATTGGTTTATTTCATTGGTGGAGATAACCTATCAGAAATAGAGCAGGGAGGGGCTAGGAAAATAAGACAAGCTCTTTTAAGCATATTGGTGAAAGAATGAACAAGAAATCAGCAAGTGAGGATGGCAGAGAATATACAACTATTAAGAGATGACTTCTTTTATTTTGAAACGATTCATTTATTTTTATTTTATGTGCAGTGGTGTTTTGCCTGCATGCATGTATGTATGAGGGTGTTGGACCCCTTGTAGCTAGAGTTTCAGACAGTTGTGAACTGCCATGTGGGTGCTGGGATTTGAACCCACGTCATCTGGAAGAGCAGCCAGCCAGCACTTTTTAATTTTCTTTTCTTTTTGTTGAAGATAGACTTTTTCTCACATAATATATCCTGATTGTGGTTTCCCCTCCCTCTACACTCAGTTCTCCCCACCTCCCTTTCTATCATGATCCATTCCCTTTCTATCTCTTATTAGAAACCAAACAGGCTTCTAAGGGATAATAATTAATACCTCAACCCTAAATGATGTCTTTTTAGAAATGTATTTTTGCTGTTGTGATACAGAAACACGCATACATATTATAGTAAAGCCAGAATATTTGTGGCTAAACATAGGTATCACTGTTTTATGATGCTCTCCAAAGGTCCTCCTGCTGTTCAAGGACCTCTGTCACTTGATTAAATTGAAGAACCATAGGTAGCAAGTAACAAAGCTACAACTGGAGCACGGGCTTCCTGGGTTCAAGGGCAGGGTGCTTATTCTCTTTCTACCAAACACATGTCCCATAGCATAGATTCCTTCATGGTCAGAACTAGAAATGGCTTTAAAGATGAACAAATTGAGTCCCACAGAGGAAAAGTGACCCGATCAGGGTCAGCCTGAGTAGTAGTGTTGCAATAGGACCAGAGTTCAAGTCTGATCTTCGAGGTCACAAAAGATTTGTGGGCACATTTTTTTTTTAGTAAATAGGATAAAAACAGAGTTTACTTATAGTTGTTGTTTGAGAAACAGCTGTGATAGCATTTCATTCTTTAGCCTGGGGACAAGGAGATCTGGAACCTAGGGTCTAAAGCTGATTTTTAGAGTAGGAAGCAACAAGAGATTCTTGCCTTGTTGATGATGGCAAACAGGAAGGGCCTGGCATTAAAAGGGTCCCATGCCTTTCAGTGATGAGAGTATGGCTAGAGCTTATGAGTTTGTATTGTCAACAGTTTTGAACATCCTAAGAAGAGACCACCCACAAACTTTGTGTGCTTTCTGATTGATTTCTTTCTGTCTTAGGTGCTGTGCAGATGTGTCTGGAAACTGCTGTACTGGGCAAACACCACACTCTGC
Source organism: Acomys russatus (assembly GCF_903995435.1). Lineage (NCBI taxonomy): Eukaryota > Metazoa > Chordata > Mammalia > Rodentia > Muridae > Acomys > Acomys russatus. Next base: position 109,588,182 of record NC_067169.1, read on the forward strand.
TGAATATTCTTGTTGTGTGGGCTGAGCTCATCACTTCTTGCTACCCCAGCATGTTGCCGACACTCTTTTCTGTTCTGGGCAAGTTTGTCTAAAGGGAGCATGCAGCAGAAAGAGAGAACCTTGTGATGACCTTCTGTGCCACCAAGTCACAGAGCCCATATGTTCAACAGAGTCAATGTTTGAGCTTGGGGCTTATGCACATAAGGACTGGGGTCTTTGTCCTACATACTGGCAACTACATTTAGCTGTCAGGCTCAAGATGCTTCTGTAGATTTCAGGTAAGGCTCAGGAGTCATTTGGCATTCTCATTTGCTTATCATTAGCAACTTGTAATGGATTAATCTTGTCTCATAGGCAAAGAAAATTCTGCAGTCTTGCCTAGGAATGTGTAGTGATTAGTTTTAGAGCCAAGCTAATTTTACCCATGGTTCAGAGGCTGAGCAGGCCTAAGATTGGAATCAACAGAGTTCATCCAGTGCCTGCTGCCCTGGAGAACATGTCTAATGCCCAGTAGTTTGGGATTTGATCTAGCTTGCTTCCTGGATCTTCGTCCACCTATGGGTGGGCACTTGGAGTTTGAACCCATTTATTCTTTTCTTTCTTTCCTTCTCACAGAAGCTAGAGAAGCCCACATCTGCAGTGGAGATTCTGGAAAGCCACTATTGAGGCAGCTGTGAGTCCTTAGACATGTGTTAGGGTTGGTGGCTCAGGGCCAAGTGAAATCCCAGGCTCAGATCATGTGGCTACCCTCTGTAAAAAGTTGGCTGTCTGAAAGAATGCAAGATGAAAATCAGATCCACTGCCACACGTTTCCCTGCTGCAGTTGGTAGAGGGCTGCAGTTCCATCTCACTTAGTCCCACTGCCAGTAGGGAGTTCCTTTAATATCATTTGAAGATCCAGACACCTGGTTTTGCCATTTGTAAGCTCTCATGACTCATCGCCACACTGCGCTCACCTCCGAGATGAGAGCAGCTTTCCCAGCTGGATGTTGCTTGTGTATGACTGCGGATTGGCTGCATTTGCAGAATGGAGTAAAAGGTGCGCGGCTTCAGTGTTTTCTGGACATCAAGAGAGAGTGCAGACTAGCAGGGCTGCTCTGCAGAAACTGAAATGGAGTCCCGCTGCTTCTGGGAAAATGTCATACCCTGGCCATCTACTGAAGTGCATGAGATCGGGGGACATAAAATATACTAGTGGTACTTTGAAAAGTCCCCCCTTTGCTAAGGCAGCAAACTCTGTACAAATAGACTCAACTATAGTTTCTCTATGAAAAAAAAAAAAAAAAACACTCCCCAAATGGGAGGGAAGAGTGTGTGAAAGTGGGGAGGGGTTTGGGGATGACAATACTTCATTATTTCCAGAGTATTGCAATATGTTTTGCTTGGACCAAAGGCAGTGGGGCTCTGATAATACAGTTCTGGATTTCAAAGAATGCTGTGGCTCAGGGAGGAAGAGATTAAAGACAGAGAGGCAACACAGTGGTAAGGTTTAGGGCTTTTATTTTATATGAAAACATCATTTTGTCACAAATATGGATTGAATGCATTAAAAACAAGAGGATTGTATTTCCACGCGTCAAAATGGAAACACGTTCTCTTGGCTGTGATTTCTATTATCTGAAAAGTACCAACTATTGCTCCTCTTAGCACTTGTCCTGAAGGGCTTGCAGAATAACGCCAGGAAAGATGTGCTGTTCAGCTGTTCAGCTGAGGGGAAGAAAAAGCCCCTTGGTGAAGCTAACCTGGGCAACTCTTTCACTGATGGAACACACACTCATGCCCCAGTGCTCTGGGCTTGAACATGTTTCTTCAATTACTGATCAGGGTGTGTAAACTAGAGCTATAGGCCAGACATAATTTATGCAGATTTGCTCAAGTTTATATAGCACTTTGTTATTCAACACAAAAGCAGCCACCATAGCAACCTCTAGATCACAAAAATGCTTACAGTACCTCGGAGAGGCAGGCCAACCCCTTGTAAAGATGTCTAAGAACACAAATGCTCCGCAGTTCAATGGTTCCTCTTTGCCCTATGTGAACCAGAGAGCTTGGTGGCTAAAGTGCTTTTTCCTTTCAGTGTGATCTTAATGTCCCATGAACACACAGGCCAGGTTAAGTAAGCTAGCTAGTGCAGAGTTGCTCCTCTCTCGGGATTTGCTTTTCATGTTCATGTCCTTAATGATTTAAAAACTTGTTCTCAGATGCTCCCTCAGACGGGGCTTGGTGGCACTGCTCTGGGCCAGACTTCTCTTGCTGCTCCAGTGCTGACTTTCTGTAGTACAGCAGCACAGAGTCTTTGAGCTGCTCACTGGCAAGCGGCGTGGTCATGAGCTCCAGCTGCTGAGCGCAGGCTTCCTTCCATTCTGGAAGGTACCTTTTTTGGTACCGTTGCCCCTTCTGTTTTCGTATCCAAACACCATCTCCAGGCCCCACTTCAGAAAGGCATTTAGACCTCAAGCATCCTTTATGGACTGGGCATGGCAGATTTCCCAGCTCAGGGCTCTTACCAATTACTTGTAAAAGGCTCCTCCAGTGGCATGCAGGTAAACTGGATCTCTGCAAGTCAAATGAAAACCTCTGATGGGTGCGGTTTGCAGATGTTTGCGGTGTAAATACTCACACCATAATCCAATTTCAAGCTACCAAAACTGCAACAACTGGCTTGTAAAAGTCCTGAAAATTTTAGCAAATGGTCCCCACACACCATTGGGCCAGATTATCTCTCATGTGCGACCCATAGCAACTTCACAGATAGGTCAGTGTCCTCAGCTCCATTTAAGTAGAACATTTAATAGCCCAGAGGGCTTAGGCCAACAACTGTCAGAGTTTACTGTGCATATGAATTCCTGGAGATTTTGTTAAAGGGAGAGCCTGTGGTTCTGCATTCTTAGCAACCTCCCGTGTGACCCTGCTCCACAGTTAATTACAAGGGTAGCCAACCTTCCAGAAAAGAAGGGGGGAGAAGGCCAAACTATAGTTTCTTCCAAGTGACAAGCTATGCTTTGCTTCCCTCCTTCAAGTTACATGCTTGATTTTCCAATCAATTCCAATCCTGGCCTCTGCAGGAACCCTCGTAGGCTCTCCCAACAGTTCCCGGCAAGGGAAGTAGCATCCTTCTGGAAGTAGGGATCATGATCTGCACGTGCATCATAGACTAGAATGACACCAGAATCAGAACCTGGGTGGCTCCAGGGTTGTAGGAAAGTCTTTTGTAGAACTCACCCCTAACTTGAGAATGCGTAACTTGAGAATGCAAGGCCCTTCCCTACTCAAGCAGATCTGATTCCACATCGATGGAATTTGCACAGTCATCTTCTCTAGGGCCTAGAGGCACTGAAAGTTGATGCTATTCTCTGTCTGCCTTGCAAATATTAGCCTCTGGGTTGAAATCACCAACTCAGAAGAGAATTCAACGTGGCTTGTGTTGTCCTTTGTGTCCTTGTAATGAAGATTTGGACAGGAGAGACAACTGAGTGGGGCAAGGCAAACCCAGGGGACTATGTGCTTATGATAGCACTGAGTTCTGAGAAGGACAGGTGGCCCTGCTCCTGACCCTAGGGAGCCTAAAAATCTCACTGAGTGAGGCACATCCAGGAAGCCATTAGTGTGTGAGAAAAGAGTGGCCCTATTGGAGAGCAGAATTTCAATTTAGGTTTCTGTACCAAATACAGCAAGGGGTCCTATACCAAATACTGTCTAGACTGCTGAGAACAATTTCCAAGGGAATGTCTGTTCTTCATTCTTGTTTTAAGAGTTTTCATTCAATCATGTAATCAAAAGACTCAAATGCTTCCAAGACATCTTCTTGCTGATGGAATGTACCAGCAAAGGATTCTTTTCTTTTACATAGGAGATTGTCTCACAATCAAAACCATCTTTCTAGTAAAATGATTTTATCCTGTTATTCAACTCCATTTTAAAATAATTTCTTTGCCTGAGTCTGTATAAAGCAATTGAATCATGATGACCATTTATTCAGTGCCAAAATGTGTGTTTGCTGTTGTAGTGATATAACCTTAGCTGTGTCTATCACTTTTTCTTTATCGCAGTAACTAATTCCTTTCTGTGTGTGGGACATGGCTATTTTCCTGTGTATAAGCAGAGAACAGCCTAGCCACATGCGTCTCCCATTTACCACCTTTACAAATACTGGTTGTGCTCGCAGACCCATCTTGAAACTCTGAAAAGCGTTCCTCAATCTGCACATTTAATTGGGAGTTACTTTATTTCCCCCCTGAGTTGGAACTCTCTGGCCCCTTTTCAATGGGACGTGCTTGCCTTCACTATTGAGGCAATTGTCCTCATGTCGTTTATTCTCTCCAAGGTCCATCTTAGCTAGATTACACGACTTTCAGATTTTTAGCCAGGCATGGTGGTTCACACCTTTAATCCCAGAAAGGGGGAGGCAGAGACAGGTGGATATGTGAGTTCAAGGCCAGTCTGGTTTACAGAGTGAGTTCCAGGACAGCCTGGGCTACACAGTGAAACCCTGCCTCGAAAAACCAACCAACCAAATAAATAAAAGAAAAGAAGAAAAAAAGAGAAAAGACTGCCAGCCTAACAACAACAACAAGAATAATAATCAGCTACTGAATACTCCTGGGTACAACAGGGTGTTTTAAAATACAAAACAACACTTTACTAGAGGTATTTCATCCACTCCATCTTAGCTCCGAAAAGTCAGCAACCAGTAGTAATATTGAATACAAAAGCCACCATGACCTTTCATCCTATCTCCCAGCTACATACTCTCCTTGGGGACAGAGACTAAGACACCTGGTCATAGAAGTTGTTTAGTAAATTCTCCAATGAATGCATACATGAAGCAGTGCATACTACTCTGTTCATTCTATCAGCAGTGAACCGGTAGGAAAGGGTCTGTGTGGGGCCAGAGGCCTGCCTTGTGTGGCATTCCAGCCTACATACTTTCCCACTGTGCCTGTGGTTGTGCTATCTCCACTTGTCTGTTTTTTCCTTTTGGTCAGAGAGCTAAGCATACTTTAGTGATGTGCTATCATTGATGGGAATAACATGTTTTTTAAAATATTTTTTCTTTTTGAGATTATAATATAATTATATCATTTCCCCCTGCCTTTTTCTCCTTCCAACCCCTCTTGTATACCCCTCCTTGCTTCATGATCTTCCCCCCATTAATTGTTATTATATATGTAGGTAATATAGTTCTTAAAATTACCCAGCTGGGTGTGGTGGCTCACTCCTTTAATCCCAGCACTCGGGAGGCAGAGGCAGGAGGATCGCTGTGAGTTCGAGGCCAGCCTTGTCTACAAAGTGAGTCTAGGACAGCTAAGGCTACACAGAGAAACCCTGTCTCAAAACAAACAAACAAACAAACAAACAAACAAACAAAAAATTACCCATTCAACATTTATATAGTAAATATTTAACATATGGTACCAGGCAACCAGAAAGACATTATAAACACCTACTGAATAAAAGTCAAATGGGATCCTTTGGAGGAATCATTGATGGAAAACTAGATAGTGGTAAGAATTAAGTTTTAGCATACACACCAAGATGCCAAGGATGGTGCTAAGCTGGGGATATCAAATTGCCTAAAGCCATTGTTTGCCTTCATGGACCTAGTCTACAGGAGGTGACATATTTGTATCTGAGAATAGGATCTGCTTGAATCAAAATGCTAATCTAGCTAGACAAGGTGGCACCTGACTGTAATCCCAGCCCTTGGGAGGTAGAGGTAGAATGATCACTGTAAATCTGAGGTTAGTCTGCTCTACCTGGGGTTTCTGGTAGCCAGGGCTGTATAGAGAAACTGTGTCTCAATAAAACAAGCAAGCAAACAAAACTTTACTTCAAGAGAGGAGGTTAGTCTGAACACATTGGTGCAGGTATTTTTTTTCCTCCCAAGATAAGGTTTCTCTGTGTAGCCCTGGCTGTCCTGAAAGTCTCTCTGTAGAACAGGCTGGTCTTGAACTCCGAGATCTGCCTGCCTCTCTTTCCTGAGTGCTGTGATTGAAGGTGTGCACCATGACCTGCCTTGGTGCTTGTCTTTAATCCCAGGATTTTGAAGACAGAGGCAGGTGGATCTCTGTGAGTTCAAGACCACTTTACTGTGGAAAGTCAGTTCCAGGCTAGTCTAGGTTACGTGGTGAAACTTGATCTCAAAATAAAATAAAACAAAACAAAAGAAAATGAAAAAGAGTAAGCTGGGATGTATGTATAAAAAATTATGGGAACATTGTTAGTTCCTATTGTTTTTATCAACTGAATTAACATGTCTGTATGTTTGTGATAATATTAATAACAAATAAATAATATTTAACATATAAAAAAATTATGGGGATTGAGCCTGACCTTTGTTCTCACACATGCTAGGAAAGTATTGCAACCACTGAGATACATCTCACCCCTTGTGAAATATCTGACGGCAGATATAAGAAGGGATTACCTTAACCATGCAGGGATTCCTGTCATTTTGTTTCGTTGTGAAAAATTGATTCAAGCCTTCACCTCTCCAAAGGGACTTTCTCTTTTTCATTCAGAAATTCTGAACTTGGGAATGGGGTGGACAAAGATGTCTCTAATCTCCTAGTTGTCATAGTCATGAAGTGTGGGCTCTAAAACTTCAAAATATTATCATGGTAACTACTTCCCTAATAATACCTTCCTACTTTTGTGCTTTGTCTCAAGTAATTTTGAAGCATGTTCATAATTATACATTATCAGGTCTCCAGACATTTTTCTCTGTATTTACGAAACCATATCTACCTATGGATTTACATATGCCCTTTTCCCGCTACTAGATGAAGGTCCAGACTTGGAATTACAGGTGGTTGAGAGCTAACCAAAGTGAGTGCTGACAACTGAATTCCTGGTCCTCTGCAAGAGCAGTATGTGCTCAGAATCTCTGAGCCATACCCCAACTCCACAGGTGGTTACTTTTGAGATCAGTATCCTGGTGAACACCCTGGGGGATGCCCTTTACATAGTTGTTCCCTAGGAAAACTATGGACAGGTTCCATTGTTAAGTATAATATGCATACATGCGCCAAATATCCTGGCTTGGGCATGTGACTCAAGGACAATGTTTGCTTAGCAAGCACAAAACCTTGATTTCACTGCAAAAGAAAATCTATAGATAATATACATGAATATAATCAAATTTCTTTCCAAAGTGGAATAAAGTTATATTACTATTAACAGTTTTTAGCATCCTTTATATTTTGATTTCTGTTAACATTTACTAATTTATAACATCTGGAATTGATTTTTTTGCATATAGCACCCGATAGTTATCTAAAAAAATTATTTTCTTAAGTGAACACTATTTCCTGAAAATCTGGTTTTCTCTCTATTCTGTTTTGTGCATGAATACATGGGTTTGTTTTGACTCTTCTTTCCTTGGACAGAGCTTTGTCAGGCTCCCATCAGCACAGCGACTACATGGTGTTGAGATGACTCCTGCTGATCTTTTTGATATATAGTCTATTCTTTCCAAGAAAGTGGATGAACATCACTGAAGAAAGAGTTTCCTCTTTGTATTTTCCTTTCTTCATTTTTTTTCTATCCACTTCCCTATTTTCCATACTCCCTGCTTTCTTCCTTCTACATTATTATTATTGTTGTTGTTGTTTTTGTTGTTATTGTTATGACTAATAAAAAGAAAATAAGATGATAAGATAATTAGATGTCAGACAACAGGTATTATATGAGGTTTATTAAGTACATATGGGGGGAAAAGGGAAGGGCGGAGGGGTACCCCAAAGAGAGAGAAGAGGGAGAAAGAGAGAGAAAGCAAGGGTGTAGAACAGGTAAAAGGGGGGAAAGAGAGAGAGAGAGAGAGAGAGCACATGGGGGAGGGGTCTGTCTTTTATATGGCCCTGGGCAGGATCATGCTCCCATGGCAGATAAGCAATGACATCACAGGTAGGCGGATTGAAACAGAATCCTAACAATTATTATTGTTACTACTACTACTACTATTACTACTGCTGCTGCTGCTGCTGCTGCTGCTACTACTACTATGAGAATAGGTCTTACAATGTATCCATGGATGGTCTGAAATTTTCTATAGCTAGCTTTCTACCTGAAGAATTCTTCCTCTGTCTCTTGAGTGCTGGCATTATAGACATGTGCTGCCATGCTAGCTTCAAGTTTTCTTTTTGCAACTAAGAAGCATACAAGTAAAAATACTGTTTTTCTGAGACATGGTCTCAGAATACGTATACTAAATAAAAGAAAGTAAATATTCCTCTGGAAATTAAGTTCTGTGGAGGCCATTTTAGAGATAGGTTTATAGGGAAATATGTGCAGAATAGAATGTAGTAGAAATGAAAAGAACATCTAGAGTAAACGCATATTTCTTTAATATTTATTTTCACAAACTTTTGTAAAGATGATGGAAATAGCCTCATGTAAATTAGTTATCCTCTCATTGAGTATGGCAGGTTACATTTTGAAGCCTCAAGTTTTTGTTACTTTCTAAAAGAATACATTAGTTTTTGTTTGGTTTTATTATTTGAAACAGGATCTCAGTATGTAGCCCAGGTTAGCCTCAAACTAATGATTTCCTGCTTAGACATATCAACATGCCTATTGTCCTCTCAACATGTTGTTGATATTGCAAGTATGTACCACTACATTCCACTAAGGTAATTATTTATCTATGCGTATACACAACCTCACACCACCCACTGGCCTTTTGGCTATAGATGGAATGATGTGCTATTGATTACCTGGGGAACTTCCAACTACTTCCCAAGGAAACTATATTGATTTTCAAAGGGCTCCAACATAGTACTGACTGCATCATGAAAGGTAAATGGGTTTGATATAGTGCTCTGTTCTCTAAGTTAAACGTAAAGACCCTTCTTTTATTTCAAGTTATGAGGTAAGATAGAGGTTGTCTAATTAAATAGGTGCTTGGCTTTGGGAGTAACAACAAATTTATGTTCACATAGCATGACATAAAGGAGAGAGAGAAGACCTCTTCAAGTTAGATGTATGATGTCAAATTCTTGGCAGAGATTTTGATGGGAATAATGCCAAGAACAAAGGATTCTTTTCTTCCTAAAATTGCCAATCTAGAAAATACCCCATGTAGACTTTCTCCCCGCTATTAGAATCTGTCTTCACATTTGTAATGGGAAACATCGATTTTAGTTCCTGAGAGACCTGAATGCCCACGAGGACCAAGAATTTTCATGATACACACAGAAATCCCTATGTGAGAAGAGAGCAGGAACACTGCCCACTTGCTGTGTGAAGCAGAAGAGGTGTGTCATTCTCCCGAGGTAGCGGGGGCTCCTTTCATTTCCTAGGGATGGTGATAGATACTTCCTATCACTGTGACCACAAAGCTTGACAAGAGCAATGTCAGGGAGAAACAAGATTCTGTCATGATTGGAAGCTGGACCATGGGTCAAAGGATGCTCATATCATAGTGAACATTAACACAGAAAGCGGAACCAGGGGTTAGGCTTTTTTTTTTTTTTTTCCAGACAGAGTTTCTCTGTGTAGCCTTGGCTGTTCTGGACTCAGTTTGTAGAGCAGGCTGGCCTCAAACTCACAGCGATCCACCTGCCTCTGCCTCCCTGAGTGCTGGGATTAAAGGCGTGTGCCACTGTGCCTTAGGCGTAACTTTTAAAGGCCCACTTCCAGGGGCCTAATGCCTCCAGCTGCAACCTACTTTTTAAAAAATTCCACAGCCTCATCTCCCATCAAAGAAAACTCTCTTCACATAGAGAAAGCACACAAGGTTAGGGAGGAAAGTAGGGGCTGGAGGAGTGTGGGAAGAGTTGGGGGAAGAAAAAGAATATGACCAAAATACATTGCATGAAAAAAAAAAAAAAGAAAGAAAACTAAAAGTTGCCTCATAATGACTGGATAAGGAGGGTTTTTCCCAAGAGTTTAAGTATTCATAATATAATATAATATAATATAATATTATATAATATTATATAATTCTTAATATAATACTAAAAACTCTTGGGAAAAAACCCTCCTTTTCCAGTCATTATTTCAGTGGTAGAAACCATAGGAAAACTAGGTGAACATATATCAGAAATATATAGTATTCATAAAGGTACATGATTTACGGAATGGAAATTACTACAGGTTTTGTGAGAAGAACTCGCAATGTGAATTGAAACATCTGTGTACGCCTCTCCTTGCAACAGACAGAAACCATTACAGAAAGCATCAATAACTGATCAAAATGTGGCCAGACAAGCACGATTATATGGATTAGCAGGTTGCTTTTATATCCTAGGCATGGATGGACAGGCAGGGGACTGCAGAAGCAGATGAAGGAGTGACACTTACACTTGTTACAATAAATAAATAGAGGTCATGAACTTGAAGTAGAGCAAAATTGGGTGTGTGAAAACGGAAGGCATGTCGGGACAAAAGGGAAGGGACAAGACAATGACACTATATTTTAATTTTTAGAAACTTTAAAAAAGTTTCACAGCCTCTCAGCACAGTGCCATCATCTGGGGAATACACAGTCAAAAAAACGAGCCTCTGGGGATACTTCATACAGAAACCATGGCAAGGACTTTCTCTTGATTCTCAAGACCTTATCCTTTCCCAGTCCGTTGGGGGCCCTTCCCTTATCTGAATGATACTTGACAATATAGTTCAGAATTCTTACGGTTACTCATGTAATTTCAGATACGCATGTGGGGTTAAGTGTCCATGATGAAAGCAAAACCAGTTTGAGAACAAATGTAAGCGCCACTCCTTTGTCTGCTTCTGCAGGACTCTGCCTATGTCAACGAGTCACAGATGCTCACGACTTCAGGTGAACTAATGAGCACCTAGGAGAAGTGACCAGATAGAACTCTTGTTAAAACAAGGAATTTAGAAAAAATTGGGACTAATAAGCAATGTGGGGGGGGGGGGAGAGGTAGGATCCTCTCTCTCTCTCTCTCTCTCTCTCTCTCTCTCTCTCTCTCTCTCTTTCTCACTCTCTCTCTGTTACTCATTATTGTTTTACATGCTTCTTTCCCTCTTGGCATAAGGCAGGTAAGGAATGTTTGTGGAGTTTTAAAAATTCATCAGAATAAGAAGAACCCCTTTAATCAATGATGCTAATGCCTTATGTACCCTAACACTCTATCATTAAATGCAGACAATTTTTAATTTTTTTCACAACCAGGAATCAAGATGCTGATCATACATTATGTAATCAGTAAAGAAGACAAAGGATTGTCTTTTCATATCAAGTTGTCTTTCTTATCATTTGCCCTCTTTCCAGAGTCACTCCAAACACGGACAGTTGCACTTTTCAAATCATTTGCTCTCTAATTACAAGATAATATTTCCGTATAACATCCAAGACGAAATACATCAAAATTAATCCCAAGTAGCACATTAGAAGCTTTCCATGGTATTTCATTTGTTCTCGCTGCAATCATAGAAGATCAGTTGCCAGTTCACAGTTTGAGGTACTTTTACAAGCTGAAATTGAGAGATTTTCCCTTAGTATTCAGGCTGGGACCACAGCCCATAACACCACACCAGACACATTCAGGGTGGGTCTTTGTGCCCCAATTAAAGTTTTCCAGAACCCCCCCTCCTGGAACTAACTCATTGTGTAGCAGACGATGACCCTGACATTTCTGATCTTCCAGTATCTACCTCTCAAGTGAATGTTGCCATTATGAGTGTGTGTCCTAATGCCTGGGCTAGTTTCCGGTTATTTTAGGCAGCAAACTGTCATATTGTGAAGAGTTGCATATGGTAGGGAATTGTAGGTAGCTTGCAGGAGCAGAAGGCCTCAGTTCTATAACCACAATGAACTAACTTTGTTGTTGTTGTTGTTGCTGTTGGCTTGACACAAGCTAGAGTAATCTGGCAAGTGGAACCGCAACTAAAAACTGCCTCCATCAGACGGACTGTAGACAAATCTTTAGGGTATTTCCTTGATCAATGATTAATGTAGAAGGGCCTGGCCTTCTGAGAGTGGTGCCACCCCCACCCCCACACCCTACCCCTGGCAAGTGCTTCTGGGTTCTATAAGAAAGCAGACTGAGCAGGACAACAGGAGCAAGCCAGTAAGCAGTACCTGCAACACCCCTTCATGACTTCTTCAGTGTCTTCTTGAATTCCCACCCTAATATACCCCTCAATAATGGAGTGCAACCTGAGAGTTGTAAGAGGAAATAAATCCCACTTTCCCAAGTTGCTTTTGGTCATGGTGTTTTATCACAGGTGTGGAGAGCCTCACTAGTAGAGGAACCCAATTCTCCTATAAGCAATTAATTTAGAAGACAGCTTTAAAACTTACCAGTCTCCATTGCCATCTTGACTTCAGCCACCTGAGATCACACTTAGGCGATTCGCCTAACCACACTTGGAACTGTGTGGCCTATGATGAACAGAAAAGAACACAAAGGGTGTTGGGGAGAGCTGCTTGCATTTGTGGTACTTGGTATGCGTCAGTAGGAAGGGAATGCAGCTGCATCGCTTTCCCCTTTGTTTTTAAAATTATGTGCATGTCATAGCATGTAAAAGAGCATGGAGTAACAGAATATGCACCTTTATTCAGATATGCCATAGTTATCCTGTGTGTGTGTGTGTGTGTGTGTGTGTGTGTGTGTGTGTGTGTGTGTGTGCATATACAGAAGGGAATGTTAAATGCTGATCACCTTGCTCAAGTAACAGGAGGGCACTCAGGGATACACAGTTTGCGAGCGCGTTGCTTTAAATGCAGGACCTGGGAGGTTTCGGGACTTGATTGCTTTTGTATTCCATCCTATTCTTCAGCTCCCTATCCATTCTAAAATCCAATTTAAAAACATGAACCCAACTTTTAAGTCTTCGTGTCTGTTTGACATTACTGCTGCCCCCTCACGTGCTCACCATTCTTTTGCCTCAACTTTGGCCTCCTCTCCTCTACCTCTTCTCCGACTCTGCCAAAGATGAACATTTTCCTTTCTCTTATGTATCATTTCGAATCCCATCTCATGCCTGGGGCATTTTGTCACTTCCTCTCTTGGAGGCGTGAAACTTATTTTTCTATAAAAGAGGACATATTTGTATACAGCACACTCTGATGAATGTTTTATAGTAGCAAGCAGGGTTTTGCAGTTGTTGACTCTGAAAAAAAAGGGCCTCCACTGTCTCAAAATGACATATTCTGCAGCTATTCCTTTAATTTTGTTCTTTTGTGACTGCCATCTCATATATTTTCCTGTGTAGGAATGACATCAGAGAGCTATGTAATCACATCCAAACACAGCCTTCTTGCCAAGGAAAGTCTATAAAGTCAACTCTGGGTACGTTTACAAGATTGTCCTTTGATTTGTTCTCCAAAGTGAGAAGAAAATTTTCTCCTGATGTGAGGGGGGCATTAAAAAGTGAAAGCCATCATACGGAAATGCACAGCTTGCATTTGTTTTTAGCTAGTATAGGTAGGTCTTCTTCAAGCAAATTGATTAGAGAAGCTTGGTGAGATAAACTCCAATTGCAGCAAGATCGTGGGTTTGCAGAACAGCAGTTTCTTTTTCCTTTTCTTTCCTCCTTTTTTCTTTATGTTTCCCGTCTAGTAAGGAAATGGACATGTCAGAATGCAGCAACGCTTTAGCTGGGTTGCTAAAGAGTAAAGAACAAAATAAGACAGCAGTGCTTTGAAAGGGAGATTGTCATCCAAAAAGACAAAGGGATTCATCGCACTAATGGAACTATGTAATTAATGAGTTACTGGATGTTAGTCTGTAGGGGGAACTCTGGCTTGGACTCTTGCCTCCTATAGAGTTGCAGTCTTTTGGCCCCTGATGAAGGTGGGACTAATATAAATGCAGAGAGAAAATTAAGCACCCCTCCCTTCTGGAATCTTAAATGCTAGAGACTACAGTTCAAGGCACATGAGTATGTAGATGTGCTGGTTAGTTTTATGACAACTTGACACAAGCCATGGTCCTCCATAAATGCAGTGCCTTGTAAATGCAGCCATAGGCAAGCCTGTAGAGAATTTTCTTAAGTAGTGACTGATGGGGTAGGACCTAGCCATTGTGGGTGAGCAAACCACGAGGAGCAAGCCAGAAAGCAGCACCCTCCATGGCCTCTGCATCAGCTCCTGCCTCCAGGTTCCTGTCCTGTTTTGAGTTCCTGTCCTGATGTCCTTTAATGATGAACAGTGATAAAGAAGCATAACTCAAATAACCCTTTCCTCCCAAGTTGCTTTGGTGATAGTGTTTCTCTAGTATTTCTATGGATAGCTATATATCACTTTACCTACATTGTATTTAATTTTCAATCTTAAAGCAATAGGAAGTCAATTTAATATTCAATGTTAATATTATCCCACCCTTCCCAGTGAGGACACTGAAGCTCAGGGAAATTTTATCAAGAAGATAAAATCATATGACGACTGAAACTGGAAGAATGTTAGATTTCACTTATTATTTTTTTTAGAGAAACTTTCTATATAATGGTAAATTTTTAGTACATGTTACCACCAGGAGTAGCACAGAGTCCAAGCTTCAGGGATGGCTGGGTAATTGATGTGCTTCACAATGCTCTTAACTGATAAACGATCTCCTCAGCCCTATAAGATGACTCTTCATTGGTAATGTGCCTGGTGGTTATTTTTAATTTTTAATTATTTGTATGTGTGTCTGTCTGGATATGAATATGTACATGTGACTACAGGGCCCTGCAGAGGCCAGAAGAATACATTGGATGTCCTAGAATTAAAGTTATAGGTAGTTGTGAGCCTCCCAATTTGGATGCTGGGAACCAAACTCTGATTCTCTGTGAGAACAAAAAATTGTTCTTCGTTACTAATCCATCTCTCAAGTCCTTATGCCTAGTGTTTTATACATAGTTTCATTTAACAGTAAAGTGCAACTTTTAAACATTTTAATCTCCATTTTCCAGATGAGGAAATGAGATTCAGAGGTTAAGTACATTTTAGAATAAAGCAGGGTATTTAAAAAATGTTTCAAATAAGCTACTGGCCCTTGAGGACTGCAGTCTCATGCTGCCTGGGATATATAATACCTTTCCTCTCTCCTAGGAGCACTTAGGTGGAATGTTTGTAGAAACAATAAAATGCTGACATTCAGAGTTCTCTTCAGCTCTGACATTCTCTAATTTTATTGATCCACTTTGCATTTAATTATGTTGATTTTTCTTTTTATCTCTTTCTTTGCTTAAAAAAAAAAAATGTATCCGTCCTTTGTTCCTGCCCAGGAGATGGACTGTTGAATAGAGAGCACCATAACAAATACTTATGATTATTCAGATGCCACTCTAAAATATTTATCAGCTTAGTGAACCTGAAGCTATCACAACAGCTCAGAGTGCAACAATGAGTGTCCTACTAACACCACAAAAAGAGATATGGCTGGAAATGACGCTTGTTAAGCTCATAATGATTCCATTCTTCAAGCACTTGCAATTCATCTCTTTTATGTTGCTTGATTTGCCTACCACGTCCTGCAGGTCTGGATAGGCTCCTCTTTGGTTTCATGTAATAGGTGATATTGACAAACTGTGATGCAGCCCTCATCATGCCAATCAAGAACATGAATAGAAGGGAACTGGCTGATCAGAATTTTCTGCTTGTTTAGAAAGATATAACCATAGGGAGCGAATACGAATTGGCTTTGTAATGGCTTAAAGCTAATCAGGCTTTTCGTTGAAAACAAGTCAGGAAAGACTATGTGAGTGCTTTGGCCTACCTTTCACATAACCAGGGTTTTCTTAAATTGCTAAGACCCTGTAACAACATGGCTTTTGCTTTGGAGGTTTGTAAGACAGCAGCTTCTCAAACTGAGTGCATCTGACTTCCCTTTGTGTAGTCCATGTGGGAACCTGGCTAGAGGATATACAGACCTCATGACACGTCTGGAAGATGTTTTCTACCACAAGCACTGAAGATTGCCTTGTTTACATAGCATTTGTCTTTCTCAAACAGAATGTATGGTATCCAGCCTGATAATGCTTGGATCATATAATGCAAGTGACTATCTATAAATTGAAGTATTGCCTCATGGGCTGAAGCTGGGCTTTGTCGCATTGTTTTCTTTTTTCAAAATCATCCTTGTCATGTCTGTTAGCTTGTTATTTTGACTTCATAGAATTTAGACACTTCAGTTTTAGATATTTTTCTGTTGCAAGGATTTCCAAGATAAATGTACTTTACTATCCATTAAAAAACTGGCATCAAGTTTGCTGAATGGGTAATATCAAGGTTTTACACTATTGAGATTTATAATAAGAACTTACAGTATTTTTTTACAAACTATTTTTTGAGACAAGAACTTATGTAGCTAATGTTGGTGGTTTAATCTTGGTATACAGCTGATGAAGACACAATGACCTCGAACTTCTGATCATTCTGCCTCCACCTTCCAAGTGCTGAAATTGCAGACATATACCAGCCATTTCTTCTAACTGGAGAGCAAACCCTGCCTTACACATGCTAAGTAAGTGCTTTAAAACTGAGCTTGACCCTCAATCCCTACATTACAATTTAAAAATTAAAAAAAGTAGGCCCCAAAGCCTGAAACAGTAACAAGATCTCCAGTTATGGGTCAGTGTGGCCCCAGAAGTTTCCAAGCCAACATAGGTTGTTATATTTTCCTTTGCTTGCCCATTATAACTAGATGATAAGACCCTATCACTGAAAACACCATTTACTTTATTGCAGGGCAAATCAATGTAGAATGACCTGGAAACTCCTTCCCTGATGGCTAGCTTTCACAGAGCCATAAGGTGCTGCTATGCAGGCTACTGGGGGAGAAAAGACATTAGTAGCCCAATCCAGTGCTGAACCCTACATGATACTGATCTGTCAGGCAAGATTTGAGTACTAGTGCAATAATGGCATGACTCTTAATGTGGTAATTAGCTGCTTTTAATCTGGATTTGAGGCCTGCCCCATAAGAGAGGTTTTTTTTTTTTTTTTTTGAGATAATATTTCATTCTGTAGTCATGGTGGTCCTGGAACTCACTATGTAGACCAGGCTAGCCTTGAACTCACAGAATCTTCTTCCCTCTGGCTCCTGAGTACTAAGATTAAAGACATGTACCATCATGCCTGTCACATAGGTGGAAACTTTGTGTCTGGCAAGATCTCGTGGCTGGCATGGTCAGAGGCTTTAGGGCTAAGCTTGGTATTTTTCTTTTGCTAAATGGTTATATTGTTAAGTTGCCTTCTAAATATTTGTGTTTATGACTATTCATCTGTGCTGTTTCCAAACTTGGACAGAGAAACCTCTTTCTGTAGCAGCCAACAGTCAGTGCAGAGATGCCTAACTGGTCTAAGGGTGGCGAATTAGAGTTGTATTCAGCCCTAAGTTAGACATGCTTACCAACACCATACCCCAAGGGTCAGAGAAAACACTGTTAAGAGTAAGATCCAGAGGATAGGAAAGAGTGCTGTGAAATGCTGTCTTCTGAACATGACATGGCCATTACACTCATGAACTCACAGCAGGTGTGCTTATCTTCCCAAGTCCTGCACAAGAACAAGCCAGTAGAAACTTTTGCCATAGATGGGAAATGCATTATTGGCAATGGATAGTTACTGTGTGAAGGAAAAGCAGTCTTTTTTTGAGGATGTAGCCATTGCTTCAGTGGATGACCACACGTCCATGCACAGATGGGCAATTCTGACTGGACTTAGTGGGTTGTCAAAGAAATACATGACACCGGGAAAGAGTATATGTTGAGGGGCATGGAGGAAGTTGGAGGATGGAAATGGAGAATGAATATATCATTGTGTACATGTATGAAATTCTCAAGAATAAAAAGATGTTAAAAAGAGAAAATAATAGGAGCAGGAATAAGACACTCATATGGAAATGTCATAAAAATTGCTACAATTGCGATGATGATTTGATTCTAAGCTTCACAGAAGTCAGAAGAGAAGAAGGAAACATAGTATTATCAACTGATCACATTATCCCTAAGATACAAACTGACTTCTTCCAATAGAAACCCAGTTTCTTACATACTGTACTCTCTGAGAAAGCAATTCTTTGTATAGTTATAAGGATAATGGTTTCTTGACACCAATACAGTGCGATTTTCTCCTCCCTGCCATTCAGGATAGGCTCCTGACATTTCCACACGAGTATCGTTTGTCCTTGCATCCCAATATTTGGAATTCCTTTTATTGAAGTGCTTGTTGGCATTAATGCAAAATTAAGACTATTCTTCTACTACATCTATCTGCATTCAAGTCAAACAGGAGCCTCTAGGCCTTTTCCGGCAGTGGGTATCAATGGAGGCTATTATTACCTTCTTGCCATTTCACTTATAAATGCTGGCAGTGGCACGATGAGTAGACAAGTAGCATATATGGCTATCAGTGCACAAATCTCTCCATGGGCTGCCATGTGCATTCTCTATTATCTGTGCAGAAAGTTGGGGAAAGTTGCAGCTGTGAGAATAGGCTCAAGGGTCAAATAATGGCTGCTATCTAGATCTGTAACTTCCGGCAGAGCTGTTAATATATTTTATTTTGTGACAGGGTCTCATTTTTTAGGCAAAGTTGATTTAAAAACTTGGTCTGTAGCCCAGGCTGACCACAGCCTTCCAGTTTCAGCCTCCTGAACGCTGGGATTACAAGGTGTGTGTCATTACAATGACCAACTCTGCTAGCTCTTTTAATCACTTTGAGCCTCTATTTTCTTTACGTTGAAACCAGAGAAAATAGTAGTAAATTCTTCAGAACTTTGTTCTAAGAATCAGTGTGACAATTGTCATAGAAGAGCTTGGCATATCATATATAATAAGACTACATGCCACTTCTGTTTAAATCCTCAGTGACTTCTAGCCATTTAAATTTTTTTTTACATTTTTTAACACATTTTTATTGAAAGATAAAATAATTCATATTACATCTCATTTTCTATCCCATCCCATACATCCTCCCATTCCTCCCTCCCTCCCACTTTCACCCCAATCCCCCTTCCCTATGACTGTGACCAAGGGAGACCTCCTCCCCCTGAATATGGTGCTAGGGTATCAAGTCTCTTCTTGGTAGTCTGCTATCCTTCCTCCGAGTGCCATTGGGCCTCCCCAACAAAGGGACATGGCCAAATATGGGGCACCAGAGATCCTGTGAAAGTCAGTCCCCAGTCTCCACTTAACTGTGGAGAATGTTCTGTCCCCAATTAAATGGAGAGATACTCATTTAAATTTTTTTAGTTCGTAGCCAATTTAGGTTCAGTTTTCAGCTCCTCCACGGAGGCCCAGGATGGCTTTTAACCCCAGTTTCAGGGGTACTGGTTCCCTCTTCTGGTCTTCATGGCCTCCTGCATGCATGTTTTATGAATTATAAAAATAAAGATGGTAATTTGTCCTTAACTATTTTTTCATACTATATAGATCCCAAAAGTGATTTTCAAAATGAAAAATCAAAACCATGTGGTCTTATGTTCAGGGACTCCCAAGAACATATGCTGATCTGTAAATAAAGATACGGAGAAGCAAAATTGTCCCTGTGACTAGACTAATACACAAACTCATGACTCAAAATATACTAATTTGTCTTTCTGATTTAAATCTGATGGACCCAAAGTGAGAAACATTAACAAACAGTTCAGACAGATATTTGCTGACAAAACTGGATAAACACTCATTCTAGAAAATCATCTTGATAAAAATAACACTGAATTAAGCCTAAGTGCATCCACTGTATAATCAAATGCGGAGAATTTAGGAAAGAAAACAGTTAAAATCATGTTTTTATTTTATATTTTCAAGACAATTTATAGATAGGGATCTTACTTATAACTTTATGATATATTACTATTTAAAGGTTATTATATAGTTTAGTATGGAACCACAATAATCTTTCTCTTAACATAGGTAAAAGGTAAAATAACGCTTAATTATAATGCATTACTAGATTAAATATTTTTCCTTTTTATTTCTCTAGAAGTTATTAATACAACTTTGGCATGAAGGCCAACTCTGCCACTTGTTGTCTCTGAAGCCAGGAATAAAAGTATGTATTTCAAATGTGTTTTTATAACTCCCCTTTTCATCAAATTAAAGCATGTACAATGGCTTGAAAAGTCAAATGTCATTCAAAGGCTTCTAATGAGAAACAGCAGCTCCCTTGGCTTTTGCCTGTTCATTATTCAGTTTTATTTAGTATTTAAAACTTTTATAATGTCTAAAATATTACACAAGTAATATACAAATACATTCCCATTGGGAATGAGTCAAGTCATTCACAAGTACAGCAAGCAAAACGTTCAAGCACTTCTTTCACATTTCACTGTCCCATCCCTCTCTTTTCTGAAGTAATCACTATCATTAGTTTGGGGTGAGTGTTTACAGTCTCTTCCATATGGAGTTATACACACACACACACACACACACACACACACACACACACACATTTGTTTGGCTACATTATTGAGAACATACTATAAAATAGCTTTGCCATTTTGTTCTCACTTAATCGTATGCCTTAGAGATCTTTTCATGTTCCTGTATATAGCTCTATTTCATTTCTTTTAACCTTGACATAATACGGAGAGAACATTATTCAAAAGCAGCTGACTACTTCAACTGTTTCTAACATTTTACAACTGAAAATAACGATGCAAATTGAGAATGTAGCTCAGTAATAGAGTACTTGTCTACCATAGTCAAGGCCATGGCTTCAATTCCTAGTACCACACACATAAAACATATGGCAAGGAAAGTTTTGGTTTGAGTTCCTCTTCAATCACATATGCTGTGTCCAAAAGTGTGCATGCTTAATGTTTTTAACAACAATTGGGAAATTGCCCTCCAAATAGATTGTAGTATTTTATAGGCTTCTAGTAAAAGTAGAACATTTTTTTAAAACCACATTTATGAACAGAAGAAATAATTTCTTTCATCTATCTGGAATTTATGTATGTGTATATTTAATTATCTTGGGCAAGGTCTTATATATGCCAGGCAGGCTTTGAACTCATTATGTAGCCAAAGATGACCTTGAACTTCTAATCCTCTTGCCGCCACTTCCCTAGTGCTGGGATTACAAGACATGCACCCTTGGTATAATCACTGATGTGGAGAAAAGCCAGGGCCAAGGACACTACCAAGTAAGGCAAATCCCCAACATTGGAATTTGTTTTTACATTCTATCTCTGTTAGTGGGCTTTCTGTCACTGTGATAAAACAACCAAGCAAAACAACTTAAAGCATACTTTAAGTTGTTTCAGGCTTAAGCAGTTTCCATCCATAAACAACTAGCTTTAGTGCTCTTAAGATTCTAGTCAGATTGAAAATCATAGCATGGAAGGCAGGGTAAGACAAAGCTACGGACTTCACAATGCCATGAAAGAGAAGGGCCTATTTCCTCCAAATAGGCTCTACCCCTAAGTTTTATTACTTCACAAGAATCCATCAAACTATGACCTCTTCAATGGACTGATCCATTAGTGAGTTCAGAGACCTCATGATCCAATTGCTTCCCCATGCTCCCATCTCTGAACATAGCCTTGTTTCGGAGTAAGTCTTTGGCACAGGGGCCTTTGGGAGATATTTCAGATATAAACTGGAACAGCACAAATTAGAATGTGGCCTTTATTTCATCCTAGTATGCACTGAATTATCAAAATATCATCTAATGCATTGTCATAATTTCCTTTATACATTGAAGAGCTACTGTTTCATTCTATTAAATGCCTTGATTGGGGCTAAGGAAATAGTTCAGCCATTAAAGTGTCTTCTGAAAAACCATGAGGATGTGAGTTTGAATCTCCAGCATCCACAGAAAATGTAAGGCATATTTGGTGCATACCTGGTGAGGTAGAGACAGAGTTCCTAGAGCTCACTGGATGGTTAGTCTAGCCAAATCAGTGAGGTCCAGGTTTAGTGAGAGACTCTCTTAAAAAATAAGGTGGAAAGCCATTCAAAAAGATAGCAGACATTCACCTCAGGACTTCATATGCTTGCACACACAGAAGTATATATAGCTATGTGCACATACCTATATATGAACACATACATACACTATACCCACATCCACAGGCATACACATATAATACAATGTCAGATTAAAATTTAAGGACAGCTATGATGTAATGAGATTCATAATAGTATTTGTATATGTACTTCATTCTTGTTCATCCCCTTTCTCTTTGTCTTTCGCATTTCTCCGGCCCACTCATGCTGGTCCTCCCTTCTTCTCCTCAGTGACCTCCTTCTTTTTTCATGTCCCATTATCCCCTATTTTTTCACCCCTTCCCTTTCTTTAAGCTCTCTTCTTCCTTTCTCGTGGTTCTTTTTCTAGTTCCAACACACGCACGCACACACACACACACACACACACTCACACACACACACATACACACACACACCCCACATAAAATAGTTTGGAATAAACTTAAGCAAGGAAACAAACTATTCCTATAATAAACTTAAACACACTGAAGAAAGAACTTTAGGAAGACTAGAAGATGGAAAGCTTTCCATGCCTACAGATTGGAGGAATTAATATTGTGAAAATGGCCATCTGTGGTGTTTTGAATCAGATGTCCTCTATAGTCTTGAACACTTAAAACTTGTGCTATTTGGGAAGTCTGAGGAGGTATGGCTTTTCTGGAGAAGGGTTCTAAGTAGAAACAGTCTTTGGAAATGTCAAGACTTGTGCCATTTCAAGTCTGTTCTTTCTGCTTCCTGCACATGTGTTTCAAGATGTGAGCCCTCAGGTTCCTGCTCCAGACACCATGCTTCCCCACTCTGCCGTGATGGACTCTTATCCATCTAGACTGATAAGCACAAGTAAACTCTTCTGTGCTGGCTAGTGTTTATGTCAACTTAACGTAAGCTAGAGTCGTCTGAGTTGAGGGAACTTCAATTGAGAAAATGCTTCCATAAGATCCAATGTAAGACATTTTTTTTTTTTTTTTTGCTTTTTTAAGATAGGGTTTCTCTGCATAACAGAGCCCTGCCTGTCCTGGACTCACTTTGTATACCAGGCTGGCCTTGAACTCACAGAGATTCCAGCCTTTGCCTCCTGGGATTAAATGCGTTTGCCACCACTCCTGCCAGTAAGGCATTTACTTACTTAATTAACGTTTGATGTGTGAAGGCCCAGACCATTGTAGGTGGTGGTCCTGGATTCTACAGGAAAGCAGGCTTCTCAAGCCATGAGGAACAAGCCAGGAAGCAGCATCCCTCTGTGTCCTTTGCATCAGCTCCTGCTTCAAGGTTCCTGCCCTGTTTTGAGTTCCTGCCCTGACTGCCTTCAAGGATGAACAGTGATGTGGAAGCGTAAGCAAAATAAATCTTTCCCTCCTTAACTTGCTTTTGGTTGTGGTGTTTCCTCATAGCAATAGTACGTAACCAATGCACCATCCTATTGGAAGTAATCTATAGATCTAAGGCAATTTCAATAAAAATTCCAAGACCATTTTCTAAACAGAAAGAAAAACACTTTTAAAATTCATGCAGAAATAATGAAGGACTCTGGGTAGCCAAAGCAATCTTGACTAAAAAGCACGCTGAAGGAGGTCTCATTATACTTGATTTTAAGTTGTATTATGGATCCATATTAATAAAAACAGTATGGTGTTGATCCAAAAACAGACATGTAGATCAATGACATTCCTGCCACTTCATCTTTTTTTTTCCTGACAGGATTTTACGTGTAGCTCTGGCTGGCCTTGAACTTACAGAGGTCTTTGTGCTTCTGCCTCCTGTATGAATGCTGATACTAAAGGCACGCACTACCATGCCAGGCATAAGCTGTCTAATTGTTGACAAAGATGCCGAAAATATACATTATAGAAGAGACAATATCACCAACAAATGGTTCTGGAAAATTGGTTATCTAAATTTCCATGTAGAAGAGTAAAACCAGATATTTATCCCTCATCCTGGATAGACATCAACTATGAAAAGATTAAGTGCCTCAATGTAAGGCCTGAAACTCTGAGATCGCTGCAGGAAACAGTGGGCAGCACATTCTAACATGTGTTAGGAAGGATTTCAAGAGTAGGACTCTGGTTGCTCAGGAGCTGATAATAACAATTGACAAATGAGTCCCCATGAAAGGAAAAAGGTTTTTCAGAGCAAAGGAAACTGCCAGAGAATGGAAGAAAACTATTTGTCAGCTATATAGCTGACAGAAGATTAAAGGCTACAGCATACAAATATCTCTAAAACCTAAAAATCAAGAAAACAAACAACTCAATAAAAAATGAGGCTTAGAACGGAACAGAGACATCTCAAAAAAGAATTAAAATTGTTTATAAAATACTTTTCAAAGTGTTTAACACTCTTAGCCATCAGAGAAATGCAGATTATATTACATTATGGTATCATTTCACCTCAGTCAGAATGGCTGCCACTATGAAAACAAGTGATAGCAAATATAGGCAAGGATTTAGGCATAGGGAAATTGTTATCCACTGTTGGTTTGTGTCTTAGTTACTTTTCTATTGCTGTGAAGATACATTATGACTAAGGCAACTTGCAAAAGAAAGCATTTAATGAGTGGTGTGCTTACAGTTTAAAAGGTGAGTCCATGACCATCAAGGGATGGAACATGGTAAGCAGCAGTCAGGAAAAGAGAAAGAGAGAGGGGAGGGAGGGCCTTAGAGAAAACAGACAAAGTATTAAAAAAAAATAGGAGCAGGTGAAATGGCTCAGTAAGTGTGCTTTACATCTGTCCAGAATCCAGATGGTAGAAGGAAAAAAAAAACAACACTGAAAACTTTCCTCTGAGTTTTCATATGCACACATTTTGAAAAAGAAAAGAGGAGAGAAAGGAAATAAAGGTTATTCTATAACAAATAATAGCAGCAAGAGGCAGAAAAGGAATCTGAAAGAGAGAAATTGGAAAATACACAAGTGGAAATTACTAGGCTCGGCAGTACATACCTGTAAGCCCACCACTTCAAAAGGCTGAAGTGGGGGAATCACAAATCTCAGACCAGGATGGGTTATATAGTGAGATCTTGTCTCAAGAAGACAAAGAGAAAATAGGAATTAATGGTGATTGTTATGTAGCCATTTGGGGGAATTACTGATTTAGGCAGAGAATCCTATTCTAATGCATGGGTCAGCAAATTTCTTGGAAGGGTCTAGTTTATAATACTTTTAGCATTCCAGTCCATAGGATTTGTGTCTGAACTATTCACATCTGTCATTACAATATAAAAGCAGCCCTAGCAATACATAATGAATGAGTCTGTGTTCTAATAAAATTTGACTCACATGCAAACATGATCAAGAGAAATCCATGTCTTCTGGGAAGTTATGCTTCCACATTATTGCTTGTAAGCATGCTGTTCAGAAGGATTTCATGCAGAGTTTAATATTACAATCGTTGGAATGCATCTAAAAGTCTCAGTATTAATTGTTCCCCGAAACTCCCTATGTGGCCTGCTCTTATAAGATGAACAGAGAAGAAAACAAGTTTTTACAGAGAAAGTCTGGGATACTAAGTTGAAAGCTTAAGAATAAAAACATTCCTGAATGTAAACATCTTATCTAGTTTTCTTGAGTTGTAGCATCAAAGAAAGAATGCAAAAAATCTTCTGGACAACATCAGAACTACTGTGACTTTCCTGGAACTCATTTCACCATTCACCATCATATTACATTTCAACAAGCAGAGATGCCAGGAAGAATATGTTTTTTCTCTAACAATGTCACTAAAACAGAATAAAAGTCCCTTTTACATAGGATGCTCAACATAGTTGGGAAGAAAACCCAATGTAATTGAAGAAGAAGAAAGCCCACAAATATTGCAGGAGCAGAGGACATCTGACAGAATTGTCACAGAGGACAGGAGACATTTGACAGAAAGCTGCAGAGGAGAAATTCTCATGGGATCATCGCCAAAGAAAGATTCAGTTCTTTGAGTTCAGCTGGTTGCTCAGAGAGACTCGGGAGACCTTGGAGCAGTGGGAGCCTCAATCCCAGAGCAAGGAATGACAATGCAGGAGCCTCTGAGACAGTAAATCACAGCAAGCCACCACAAAAGACAATTTTAATTATATAGACAGGCTGTCCCTGCATTAAAAATGCGAAACTCTATTTCAGATCCCTTGAGAACAAGGGTAGGAGATAGAAACATTGAGGGTATAGAAACATTACTTGAGAAAGCCATTGCAGTACTCATCACAATTATGAACACTAGAGAAAATCTCTCTGTACTGTCAATTGCAACTTTTATATTTCTACTCTCAAAAAAGGTTGAAAAAATATCTGCACAACAAAAAAATAGCTATGATAATTTTTAACAAAGGCTTGAGAGACAAGAGATAGAGTAACTAAGAGAACAGAAAATGCTTAATTGTAAACCTATGGTACCTAATGAAATTGAGGATCAAGATAGACAGCCCATTGATAATGGATAAGAAGCCTGGTTCACTGGAATGGAGCCCAGCTCACTGGCATGGAGCTGGGCATGGAATGAGAGTGCATAAATGTCTACTTTATGTATGGATTCCTAAAAATCAAATTGTATCTTGATAAATAGAAAGGGGTATAAGATAGCTGAAAGACACTGGATGGAGGAAAAGAACTACTGAATCAGATCAACCTGCACACTTTAAAGATACTTTAACATCAGAACAGAACTCAGGGAATAATGTTATGTTGGTGAAGAGGTTTTGTGCATATTTCCATAGGGGAAGAAAGACTATGGGTTACATCAAAATCGATAAAGATCCAATCCGAATAAGAGAAGCCTTCAAATGAAAGGCATGGCTCAAGGAAGTGGAAGAAAGCGCTGCAGATGACTCAGACAGCAGATCTCCCTGCATGGAGACAGTGTAACAAACGAGCTGAAAAGAGACACACAGTTCATCAGACTGCAGACTGGAAAACCTTGATGCTGAAATGGACTGTTGTTGAAGGACAGATGATCAGGACATCAATGGCTGCATAGACCTTCATAAGAACATTCAGACTGCTAAATTCATGGGATTGAGAATTGTTTCTATTGTAAAAGTTACACTGTGTACAATTTTTAGCTTAAACAGAAAGGGGAAAGTCCTATAGGAATTTTAACTCAGAACATGGCTGTTCTGGCAAGAGATCGAATACAAAGACCTTCTAGGTCTGCATGACCTGGCTGGAATACAAATACGCCTTTAATCCAGGAGACAGAGGCAAGCAGATCTGAGTTCAAGGCCAGCCTAATATAGAGCAAGTTTCAGGTAAAGAAAAGTTTAGGCCCAGGTACGGTGGTACACTTCTTTCATCCCAAACAACGAGGTTAAAGTTAGTATGTAGAAGGAAGCACCCATCTTTGAAAGTGATGCCTAACTGAGTGGTAGAAAAGGTGGTGAATCAGAGAAAGATTTGCCAGAATAGGATATGCCCAACTTTCAGGAGAACAGAGAAGAAAGGGAAGCTACTTAAGGACTTAAGGAGCAATGGAGAAAGAGAGAGTGAGAGAGAGAGAGAGAGAGAGAGAGAGAGAGAGAGAGAGAGAGAGAGAAGAGAAGAAGAAGGAAGAAGAAGAAGAAGAAGAAGAAGAAGAAGAAGAAGAAGAAGAAGAAGAAGAAGAAGAAGGAGAATAGAGGAGAGAGTAGTTTTACCAGGACAGTAATAGAGGTTGAATAAAAGATCAAGCTAGACACAGATGAAGACAGAAGAAGCCAGAGAATGATAAGGAGACAGAAGATTAGAGCAGATTGTTGGAGTTAGTTTGAGGCCAAGCAGAACAATTTAGAGGCCAAGAGAAAGCCAGATTGGATAAGTCAGCTTGGAGAAGAGTTTGAGCCAGAACAGCTGAGTTGAACCATCCAGCAGAGTTCATAAAGAACTAGAAAATGTTAGGTTATTAAGCAGTAAGTCTCAGAGGCTAAAAACCTTCTAGGCCTAGGTTAGATTGTATGGAGGATAGAAGCTTCCAGGACTAGACCTAGGTTAGCAGAGAGAGGCAGTAATCCGAGACAAGAATTGAAACAGGCAAATAAAAGTTCCTTTTACATAACATTGGGTGCCAAAACTTGTTATAATTAATGAAAATTCCAAATCATTCAGTTTTACCAATGAAAGCTCAGGATCCAGATGCTGGGGTGAAAACTTGCTAGCTCAGAGAGGCAGAGAAAGCACCACCCAGATGACGTTCCTACTCAGCTCATGTTCCAGAAGGAAAAGCCAAAAGTCAAAGAGCCTGCTCAGCTGAAGATGTAGGAGGAAAAAACCAAGAGTTAAAAGCCAAGAAGCTAAAGAGCTCCTTCTTCTCCACACTCTTAAATACCCTTCTCTCAAAGTCTCTCCTATCTACTTAATCCCTGTCAGCTGGTTTCTTGCTCCACCTCTTGACCTAGGGTTAACTTTATTAAATCCTATGTACAGAAAGTTCTTGGATTAAAAGTTTGTGTTAGGGTTGAAGCACATCAAACAAAAAACAGGTTTCTACAGATCACAATCTCGGGAGGTTCACAATGAGATCAAATACCCTGCACCAGTACCACTGTGACCTTCCTGGAACTCATCTCACCATTCACCATCACAATACATCTCAACAAGCAGAGATGCCGGGAGAATGCTTTTCTCTAACAATGTCACTACTCTTATATTGATAGCAACTGCCAGCCTGAATTTTGGCCACAAAACTAGGTATTTACCAGGAATTAGGCAGAGAAAACAACACAATACCCTTTCATACACTACAATAAGTTCTGCATGAAAGGGTCATTCCAGTGAGGCTGTTAGCAATATTGTGGTGGTACTGGTCATGTAAGTTGGCAATTTTCTTATTGAAACAATGAAAGATTATTTTTTGTCTTTGCTATTTTTGGTGTTGGGGTTGGACAAGAGTTTTGTGTATGCTATGCATGTTCTCTGAGAAAAATTCTAAGTCAGAGAATTCTCCTTTCCAATTTCTTTTTTCCATTAATTTATTCATTTAAATCACTTTACAGGCTGATCCCAGCCTCCTCTCTACTTTCCTCCCAATCCCACCCTCTCACACCCCTTTCCCAATTTCCCAACTCATCCTGGTACATCAACTTGCAGCAGGACTAAGAACATGGTCTCCCATGGAGTCCAGACAAGGCAGCCTAGCTATGGGAAAGGAATCCAGAGGCAGTCAACAGAGTCAGAAGCAGCCTCTACTCCTGTTGTTAGGGGAATCACATGAAGAACTAGCTGCACATTTGCTACATATGTGTAGGGGGCCTAGGTCCAGCCCG
Source organism: Acomys russatus (assembly GCF_903995435.1). Lineage (NCBI taxonomy): Eukaryota > Metazoa > Chordata > Mammalia > Rodentia > Muridae > Acomys > Acomys russatus. Next base: position 109,617,293 of record NC_067169.1, read on the forward strand.
TGCATGCTTGTTGGTTGGTGGCTTGATCTCTGTGAGCAGCCCCCATGGATCCAGGTTAGTTGACTCTTTAAGTCTTCTTGTGGTGTCATTGAGCCCCTCTTTTCCCCAATCCTTCCCCCCAAAATCTTCCAAAAGGCTCCCCTAGAACTCTGCTTAATATTTGGTTGTGGGTCTCCACATCTGTTTCCATTAGCTGCTGCGTGGAGTCTCTCAGAGGACAGCTATGCTAGGTTCCTGTCTGCAAGCACAGCAGAGTATCATTAATAGTGTCAGGGGTTAACTCTCTCCCATGGGGTGGGTCAGACATTGGTTCAAAATTTTTTTATTCATTAGAGTTTCATACATGTACACCATGAAATATGACCAACCAACCCCCTATTATTATTTCCAATTCTCCCAGTACCCCCCTAACACTTACCCCTGCCAACTTCAAGTGTGTGTGTGTGTGTGTTTAATGGTGAACAAATATATTCCAGGTGTACTTCATAGGTGTTTCACTGACATAAGTGTTGGATTCTTGTACTTTGCTCGGGTCAGAGTGATGTACCTGTTCAATTTCTCTGAATATAATTAATTTTTCTCATAAAATTGTTAAATTATTTCTAATAGCCCTTATGTTAAATAATGAACACTCGGGTGCATATTTGGAGAAGATTTTAAAAGCACTTGCTATAGTCATGTAAGGGGTGTGGATTCCTGATTAGAGCCCTTCAAACACTCACTAATCTTCCCTGGAGTGTGGGTTTCTGATTAGGACACTTTAAATGAAAACTAACTGTCCCTAGGGTGTATATTTAAGACTTACTTAATGTATATATTATATAATTAGCTCTATACTTCTTTTTCTTTTCATTACTTTTCACTAAAGTACACATTCTATAAATCAACACTTAATAATCAATTTTAAGTGAACAACTGACAAATTTTGACAAATACAACCACTGCCATGGTTATAAGATAAAATATATTTTCACCTAAAAATGTTTTCTCATACTGCTGCTCAGACATTCTGTTGAATTTTAAACTTGTGCAAATTTACAATTTTTATATATTCTTAATGAATTAACTCGTTTGTTGTTATAACATTTCTGCCTTTGGCTTTATCAGTGTTCTTTTCCTTAAATTTTATCTACAATTGTATTAATGTAGTCAATCCAGCTTTTTTAAAAAAGATTTATTTTTATTAACTTTTGTAGAAGCAATATTTTGTGTATATCTTTGTGTCTGTGTAGGAGAGTATATGCATATAAGTACAGGTTCCTGAGGAAGTTAGAAGAGGGAGCCAGATCCCCTGCAACTGGGATTATTGGGAACTGAATCCTAGTCCATTGTAAGATCAGTACAAGACCCATCTTTTTACCTTCCTCTGAGTCCAGCTTTCCTATGTATAATATCATGGTTTATTTTCCAGCTTTCTACTTTATACTTTTAGTCTGATTATCTATTTGGAACTTCAGCATATTGGGCCATCAAATTTTTTTTCTTGTTTTCATGTTTATTGAAACTATGACAGAACAGATTTAAGCATCTCTGTGCGTTGATTTGAAATTCATCTCAACTGTAGGCTGAGTGACCTGCAGGTTGAAGAAATTGCCAAAGTCCAGAAGCCTCAGCGTTTCCTTGGTGTCAGGATATACCTCAGTGATCTCCTGGTCTAGGGCTGAGACACCGGGAACATAATTACCATTCCTGCAACTTGATAAAGACACCTCTCACAGGGCCTCTCTGAATCTGCTTCCTCAGATGTAGGCATAGCTCGCTATCTTGTGGCGGAATTTCTTGCTGGGGATAATGGCGATCTCCTTGCACACGTGCTTGTTGGTGTGGAAGTCACTACCCAGACACATGTAGTACTTCTCAATGATAACCCAGGCCTCCTTCTTCCCAGTCTTGGTGCGAACCAGGTCCACGCTGGCGGGTCTTAGTAAAAGAGGAGGCCACTAAGTTTTAAGACTGTGTAACTATAGACTACAGAAAACAGCAGTGTTTTTTATTTAATTTCTCCCCTTCTTAGTGATATTTTATCTATCTAGATCTATCTATCTATCTATCATCCATTTATCTATCTAACTTTTTGTCGTTATAAATTTTTTCCTTTGGCAAATCCTGACAATTTGACAAACTGTTGTTAGTTATGAGAGTTGTGCCTTTGTACTTATTCATATGGATATCTGAAATTTGCTATTTTTCACTCATATTTTTTCTTTTTATATTAAGTATATTTTTTTGTTTTAAACTCAATATTAATGAAATTTTCTTTGCAGCAGTTTTATTTTTCTTTTTTTTTCCTCTAGGGTTCTTCATAAATTCCTTATATAAACCAACCCATTGAGATTTAATAACAAATTATTTCATATAAAATATAGAAACCTTACAGTAGTATACTTTCCTATTGTTCATTATAACCTGGCTTCCTTTCTACTCCAGTGATATTGTTGAATGACATGCACACATTATAAGTCTCCCAATGCATTACAATTTTCACTGTAAAAATTATGTGTTTGCTAAAGTAGTTCAGAGGAGAAAAATAATAATTCTCAGCTTTTTACATTACTTTTTCTGTATTGAAGTCTTCTCAATGTAACCAAGTTTCAGGGAGAAACTATTTGTCATCATTTCCTTAATGGCGGCTTCTTGGAATTTTGCTTATTGTAGTGGGTTCTAAATTTACCCTTCATTATTGAGGATAGTTTTCCCTCCTAGATTGAGTGCTCTCCTGCACTGCCTTACACCCGCATTTGAATATGTTATCCAATGTCTACTGTAATTTCTCATGAGAGGCTCTTAACCTTATATCTGAAATACTGGCTTTTTTTCTAGTTGCTTTAAAGATTTTTTTCTTTTCTGGCATTTGACTAATGAAATATGATGAATTTAGAAGTGTTTTCTGGTCTTTTCCTCTCTCTTCTTCCTCCTCACTGTATAGCCCTCGGCCGCTGGAACTCACTGTTTGGATAAGGCTGATTTCTGCCTTGCAAATGCTGGAAGTAAAGGCTCCCATCATTACATCAAACTTTTCTTTCTTTCTTTCTTTCTCTCTTTCTTTCTTTTGTTCTTTTTTTAAGGAAATGATTTTTCTTGGGGTTTGAACACAGCTTCTCACGTATGCTAGGCCTTAGCCCAACAGTATTTTGTTGTTGTTGCTCTCTCTCTCTCTCTCTCTCTCTCTCTCTCTCTCTCTCTCTCTCTCTCTCTCTAGTTTCTTGGTCATATATGCAGGTTTGTTTTACGTTTGCAAAATGTGTTAGCTTTTGCCCATCTCATATAGATGTGGCATGTGTGGTTACGCACAGATTCATAGGCAACATGTGAGTTGAAGATGTGACTGAGACTAGACAGTCCATTTCCAAGAAGCCACACAGAAATGGCTGTTCACAGGAAGCCTTGACTCTCTATTCTGCTTTGGCTTCTTCCAGACCGAGGGAGAGAGTGATTCAACAGAGAAAGCCCAGAGCAAGCAACAGGAATATGCTTCACTCATCTTCGTCAAACCCATACTTTTATTTCTGCTCCATTCCTTTCATTAGATAGGAATCTAACATGAAAGAGACAATAGCCAAAATAGTCTGCAAATTTAAAGAAAAGTCTTTATGCTGAATTATTTTAATATAAGCTAAGGGAGAGTCTGAACTCTGACACCACAGGAAGAGGGCCACCTTATTCCAATTAATTTATGGTACAAAAGGTACTGTGAACCAGGGTATATATCCAAGTGGAAAAAAGATATTAATATATTTCAAACTTGTAAACAATCATAGCATTAAGGAATTATATTAAATTCCAAATTTGGAATGAAAATCTAAGAATTTAAGGCCTGGTTTTGTGATTCATGCTTTGCAATATCATACTTTGGAAATTGAGGCAGGAGTTTCAGGTTAGCCACTGCAAACTATATATTTTTTATTAAATATTTTTTCATTTTTACATATACATTTATATCATTACACATATATACATTAAATTACCTACAGCAAGAAGAACCATGAAACAATCAGGAATTATATAAATGTTACATTCTTAGTGTTTTGGCTATTTGTATTTGGCTGCCTTAAAGAAAACATCTTTGCTACCTTGGTGCATCTAAAATTCTGAATATAAATCAATATCTATCATATCTCATTATTATCAACTTAAAACATCTATCTAGACCTAAAAACATCTTAACTCCTAAACAACTAAGCTTAAATATAAGACTAAACTATCTGGTCTTCAACCTCATGAGAGACTTGAGAAGGAATAAAATTAATTTCCTGAGTATACAGGGAGTGCAGGTTAGTAGCTTTCCAAATGAGAAGATGACAGAGACAGTTTGTCACCTGAATAGTCACCTAACACTCTCTATAATGTTGGCGCATCATCTTCAGCCTTCTGGCCCAGTATATCTGACAGACGTATTTGTGAGGCAGGAACTATTGAGGACTTGCTTACCCTGTCTTGGCAGAGTCTGGCCTTCTACTCTGCCTGCATTCAAGCTTGCCCTTTATAAGGCAGAATTTTGTCTGTGGTAGAAACGAGGACATTTTGCCCAGTGGCTTGTTTGCTGCATTTGAAGCCATCTCCATAAGGAGGTTCTTTGATGCTCATCATCCTTTTTGAGGTAGGCTGGGTGTTGCCAGGAGTTAACCTGTCCCATTGTCAGTGAATCTTTAAAATAATAAAAAAAAATCTTTAAATTCCATATTCTGCATGTCTCTGAGGTCTTTGAAGATCTTGTTTAACTACTTTACCTTATCTTTCTATAGAATCATATCTATCTGTTGCACCTAAGATGTATATTCTTGTGATAAAAGTAGACTGACTACTAATTGATATCACCATGATTTAATCAACTAACAATTAACTTGTATAACTTACTCATCCCAAACAGCTTGCAATAGCACTTTCAAAGAATTGAAAGTAAACCTTGTATTATAATTGAGTTATATAGGTACAATACCTCATATTAGAATAGAAATATATATATATATATATATATATACACACACACATATATATATATATACACTGTGTGTGAAGAATAATATTATATTTTAATTCAATACCATTGTATCTAAAATTAAACTTATCGGGCCCCTACAAAGGTATTATTCATCACAAAGTAGCCAGAAGAAACCATAAAAGAATGATGCCCCATTTTTTAAGGGGAGTTGGGTAGGTTTTTGTTTGCTTTCTTGGGCTATAGAGGGTTATTTTTAATGGGAGTTGGTTATAAATTATTATTGGTCTTATTTAGAGGGAAAACAAGGTTGGGCTCAGGGATGTCTCTCTTTTCCTTTATCTTCCATTCTTAGATTTGGAGACAGGGGTTGATAAGAAAGAAAGAGGAATATGGAAATATGTAAGGAGGAAAGAACAAAAGGTACATTAGTGAATCTACTCCTCAGCTTAAAGCCTTAAGTGTCACTCACAAGCTATGTATCTTTAAAATATCAAAATAAAGAAATAAATGAAGGCCAAGAGTTTAAGCCAAGCATTTTGATACATGCCTATAATCCCAGAACTACAACAGGTTGCAAGTTCAAGTCTAGCCTACGCTACATATCAATAGCCTGCCCAATCCCCAGCCACAATAAAATGACTGCTAGAATTGAGGATCAGAAGCATTCTAAAATCAAATTTATCATGATCAAGATGATTGGCTGAGCGCACTATTGGTAAGAGACAATTGAAGTGAAAATTCTCCTTTTGAGTTCCGATTCTGAGTCTAACACTAGCATTCCAATTGTACATGACCCTAGGAGAAGGCAGATGCCCTTCAGTATTAGATCTAATCTGGGGGCACCACTCTCTGTTCTTGGCCCTATGCTTCAAGTTAATATTTTGGCTGCTTCTTTTAAGGTTCTTGACAACAGCACTTTGAATATCAACACAAAGCAGTCATTTGCATCTTTCTTTTGTAAGCCCTGAACTAGAGACAGGAGTGCTTTTGGAAATATCACTCACAGTCATCAAAACATTGCCAGATAACTGAATAAGTTTATGAGTAAAATATAGCCATGTTTAGTAGCTTTGATGCAACTATCATAATTAGCATTATGAAGTACTGGGTAATGTTTTAAGGACCCTATTGGGTATATCTAGTATACTGAAAACACAGCATGTTCAACTAGATGCATGATAACAAGATGTCATAAATTCTGAAGCATAGACTTCAGACATAAAACCTAGGAAAACAGAACCACAACACACATACACAGTGCTAACCAGTTTGTTCAGAGAACTCCAACCAACCATTCAGCATTATATGTAGGATTATTTTTTAAAATTTTTTATGTGCATAGGTGTTTTATCTGCATGTATGAGTGTGTGAGAGTATCAGATCTTGGATTTACAGACAATTATGAGCCGCCATATGGGCACTGGGCATTGAAACCAGGTCCTTCAGAAAATTACTCAATGTTCTTAACCACTGTGCCATCTCTCCAGCTCCCATATATAGCATACTTAATGTGTGATTGAGATGATTTGCAATTTGGGCATTCAAAGTCCCTTCCCAAGCTAGATGTGGTGGCACACACCTTTAATCCCAGCACTCAGGGAGGCAGATGCAAGTGGATCTTTGTGAGTTGAAGGCCAGCCTGGTCTACAAATTGAGTCCAGGACAGCCAAGGCTACACAGAGAGACCCTGTCTTGAAAAACAAAACAAAACAAAAAATCCCATCCTATGTTTGTTCATCTACCTGGAATCCATTGCACATTACATCTATGACAGACTGATATTTTTGTTTGACAGTAAAAATTTCAGTTGGTGTTCGGTTTTTGGTTATATGTTCTCATTTTTTCCTTCTTTGATTAACATGTGTTAAGGACTTTCCAAAACATTTAACCCATTTAAGATTCACACTTTTGAAATAGGCATGCTGTACAATTACAATTACAGTCCCCAACAAGCAAAATAAGACATAGAACATTTAAATAGCCTGATTAAATGCCAGGTTTGGCGTTTTAAACACAGATGAGCTGGCTTGAGTGTGTGTACTTAATCACAACCCCAAAGTCAGAACTACTGAGGAATTGGACTGAATCTAATTTGGGATCTAACACTGAGAAGACAAAATTGTAGAATAGTACCAATATTTTTCGTTCTGTTTTCAAGGTTGGAATTTAAATATGGTCTAGGTGTGTGTGGTGGTTTGAATAGGCATGACTACCATAGACTGATGCGTTTGAATGCTTGGCCCATAGGGAGTGACACTTTTAGGAGGTGTAGCCTTGTTGAAGTAGGTGTGACATTGTTGGAGAAAGTGTGTCACTGCGGGGGGTGGGTTTTGAGGTCTCCTATGCTCAAGCTAGGCCCAGTGTGTCTTACAATCTCCTTCTGCTACCATTGAGAAAGATGTAGAACTCTCAGCCCCTTCTCCAGCACTATGTATGCCTGCACACTGCCATGCTTCTCGCCTTCATGATAAAGGACTAAACCTCTGAAAGTGTAAAACAGCCCTAATTAAATGTTTCCTTTTATAAGAGTGGCTGTGGTCTTGGTGCCTCTTTACAGCAATGAATAATAATTAAAAAAAAACTAACTAAGATGAGGAGGTGCTGCTGATCAACTAAAGTGCTTGGTATGCCAACAAGAGAACTGGAGTTCAACTCCTCAGAACCCATGTAAAACGCTGGGTGGGCATGGTGGCTCACCTGTTATTATAGGCCCAGAAGACAGAGACAGGAGACCCAAGCAAGCACAACAGCAAGATGAGCCTTACCAGGCTTGATTAAGAGACATTGCTTCAAAGGCATAGGCTGGAAGAGTAATTACCCTTTCCTCAATGAGCTAGATAACACTATTTGCTACCATACAAGCAGTAATACAAAGCAAAATCTTATTTGTGAACTATTTGGTAACTGGACAATTAGAATGTGTGGCTTGCTTACAGAATGATTTCCTAATATTTATGCTTGTCATTAATCAGTTTTGTTCCTTCCTTCAGGGCTCACATAATGATAATATGAAAAAAGAACTATATTTTCTCCTTTAATAAGTATTACATTGTAAGCCAGAACATACACAGTCCCATTGTTGTAAAATCATTTGATTCTTATTCCAGAAATTTCACTAAAGGCAACATCTGTCTTCTGGCTAACTAGAAAGTAAATGTATCTATTCATTTCACTGATGAGGTATAGATTTTAGGATATCTAGGAGATCCTTTGGTACCCCCTTTTGGTGTGATGATAATGGAAATAATTGTTTATAATGAAATAATCACAATCAACATCATACTTCTTTAATATTGAAAAAACAGGATGTTCCGATACTTTGAACAATCTGGTATAGGGAATTCAAGTCTCTTACTCAGGTCTCAAGAGGCATTTTCCATGAACAGGAGTCCCTCACATACAAATTGGTCCTGGTGGAATTTAAAGAGTGGCTTTAGTGTATGCATTCTCAGTTGCATTTGTAATAGATGCCAACTATTATTCTATTGTATTATCTCTACAGAAATGATAGTGCAGACTGATGTCACTTAGACATGTTTTAAGATATATGCTCTCAACAGCATATCAAGTTGTATCTTCAGGGCTGGAGAGATGGCAGCTAGGACTAGGTACTGCTTTTGCAATTGTGTTTGGTCTTCAGGTAGGACTCCCAATAGTGAGAGCGGGGCTCTTTCTGCCTCTGTTACCTTCCTCTGGAACCCTTTCCTCCTGATGGGCTGCCTTGTCTAGCCTTAATAGGAGGGAAGATGCCTAGTCTTTCTGCAACTTGATAAACCATGGTTGCTTGATATACACAGAAGGGCTGTCCTTTTCTGAAGAGAAATGGATGGATGGGGAGGAAAAGGAGGGATGAGGGAGGGACAGGAGGAGAGGAGGGAGGAGAAACTGAGGTTGGGATGTAAAATTATTTATTTATTTATTTATTTATTTATTATTTAATTAATTAAAGAAAAAGATATTCTGCTATTTATTAAACACATCTTTCACTTCACCCAGGCTGACTCAGACATGTCTGCCTTACTGGGAAGAATCCCTTCTTCTGCTCACTACTACCCTATCCTAGTCATTGATATGGGCACAATACAGGCAAGAATCACCACCATCAAGAAGGGATCTATCACCTCTGTGCAGGCTTATCTATATGTGCCTCCTTATGACTCAATTGCCTCTGAAACTACCTTTGCCTGTTTGGATGCTACTGCTGTGCTGTGTCTTGGGCTACTGCTGAGTTGGGGATCTTTCCAGTTGTGGTTCCTTTGGATTCCACCTCACTTAATATGGATCCCAATATTGTTGGCAATGAGCATATGATGTTGCCTGAACGGTGATGAAAAATCCTTGCAGGATTTCAGATCCCTCCAGGACATCCTTGCCATTCTGGGTGTGGATGATTTTCTTTTCTTTTCTTTATTTCTTCCTTCCTTCTTTCCTTCCTTTTTTTTAAGCCAGGGTTTCTCTGTGTAGCCTTGGCTGTTCTGGACTCATTTTGTACACCAGGCTGGCCTTGAAATTACAGCAATCTCCCTACAAGAAGCTAAAACCCAGCGCTTCTTGTCTCAGCCTTTCCAGTTTGCTGAGGTCTTCACAGGTCACATGAAAGAGCTAGTGCTTTAAAGGAGACCACTAGGATTCTAGCAGAGTTTAGCAGGCAACTTTAACCATTTCCCAGGAAGCTATGGAGGAAGCTATGGTAAAAGCTGATAAGCTGGAAGGTAAGCATGCATTGTGAGGGGTCCTTCGGCTAAACTCAACACTCATTCTTTGTTCCTACTGTTCTCCCAGGCCACACAAGAGTGTTGACTGAAGATGTGACAGTTCTAGCTGAAGAGTATGTAAAGTTTTCAGAAAAGTATACACTCCTTAAGAAATTAAGTGCATATCCTTTATTTTCTCTGTGATAAAACGAACATCAAGTATCTGACCTTGGTTTCAGGAATGTGGTACTTTCAGACTATGTTTGGTCTAGTATAATCTGAACTGGAAGAATTTCCAAAAAGTTTTGGACATCAACGTGAAGAACAAGGGCCAGATAAGATTGGAATTAGACTGGAAATACAGGGTAAAAGATAATACAGGAATAGGCTAATTACTAAACTGGGCCACATAGGGAGAGGTGACTCAAATTTACAACTCTCTATAAGCTGCTAGTGAATTCGGAGTAATGGTGAATAGAGATAATAAAGGCAAGAATAAATCTGTGGGTCAGATGTGATTAGGAAAGGCACAGTAGAAGCCTGTAGATAAAAACTTTAGAACCAATCAAGAGGCATGAGCCAGATAAGGCACACAGGCACAGAGCCAGAAGCAGCAGGATAAGGACAGCTAAATGGAGAAGAAGATTAGAAATCTGAAATCCACAGACCCCGAAACCAGAAGATCTACAGAAACCAAATGAAAAAAAAAAAAAAAAAAAAAAAAAGGACCAAGGACATAGATGAAATGCTAGTAACAAGCAATGTTAGTTTTGTTCTCCCTAGTTCATATCTTTGATGTCTGGTTTTATGAGTGTTGTCTGAGAAGAAACAGTGAACGGCTTTTTGCTCTTCATAAGGTCCCAAGAGACATCTAGATGCAGCACAAAGCTAGAAAACCAATAATATTTATATTTTAGTATGAGTTGAGTTTTGAACTTTATTTTATTTTTTAGACAGAATATCTTTTTTGTAGCTCTGGCTGTCCTCAGGGTTATATAGACCAGGCTGGCCTGGATATCACAAAGGCCACTATGCCTGCCTGAGAAACTTTAAATCTCAATGTAAAACTCAAGTGACCATTGATGGAACAGTCTGGAACAGTGGTTCTCAACCTATGAGTTGCAACTTCCACAGGGGTTGCATATCAGATATCCTGCATATCAGATATTCACATTAAGATTTATAACAGTAGCAAAATTACAGTTATGAAGTAGCAATGAAAATAGTTTTATGGTTAGGGGTCACCACAATATGAGGGACCATAGTCAAGGGTTTTAGGAAGGTAGAGAAGCACTGGTTTAGAGATTTGTTTTCTTTTTATCTAACTGATTTTTCTCTCATATAAAACCACACCTCAGAACTTTTACCTTTCAACTGATACATTCTGCCAGGTCCAAGCAGCTTTGGGGAGCAATATCAGAGCACTGAATTTTTTGTTCCTGTTAGGATTTTGCTTATTAACTTTCTAAAGATCTTACCTACCCAAAAGTCAAATCTAATCAGTATCCAGGAATCTGATCAATCACACCAATAATACTGATCCATTTTGTGTTTCTAGAAGGAATTCCTGACACGGATAACCCATGAAAAACACAAATTTGTTCTTAGTGGCTCTGGAAGTGGAGAAATCTAGGATCAGGTTAATAACAGGCTATAGCTTGATAATTCTGCTTCCAAAATGGTGTCTTGAACTCTGTGTCCTCATTCACCCAAACAACAGGAAAGAGAAATGTTTTTACACGCTAGCCTTTCTTATAGAGGCATCAGTCCAGCTGGTGATGATGGAGTCTGATGACATAATGTTTCCTATTAGGCCTCACTTGCCAGCACTGTGACATTAGGAGTAAGCTTCTACTGTATGGATTTAGGAGAAGACATTGAAAGTATAGCAGGAAGAGTAGGATAATGACGGCTGTTACGGCTCAACTCTAAACCGGCCCTGGGGAGTGTCATATATTAAAGGTGTGATTGCTGGCTGATGGGTGCTTTTTGTTTGTGTTGCTGACAGATGGTCTCCCTATGTGGGCCTGGCTGCCTGGAAGTCACTGTGTTATGCTCAGAGAGACAACCATATACTCTTCCTGAGTGCTGAAATTAAAGGCATCCACAATTGCACCTGGCTTAGCTGGCAGCTTCTTGAGAGGTGATTGGATCATGCACGCTCTATTGAATGAATCCACTGATGAATTAATATCTAAATAGGCTATTAAAAAGTGGGGAGTAGCTTCAATATAGTACTGGGAGTTCTAGCCAGAGCAATAAGAAAACAAAAGGAGATCAAGGGTATCCAAATGGGAAAAGAGGAAGTCAAATTATCCCTACTTGCAGATGATATGATAGTGTACATAAGTGACCCTCAAAATTCCACCAGAGAATTCCTACACCTGATAAACACCTTCAGCAAATTGGCTGGATACAAAATTAACTCAAAAAAAGTCTGTAGCCTTCCTATACACAAATGACAAGCTTGCAGAGGAAGAAATGAGGAAAGCCACACCCGTCACATTAGCCACAAGCAATATAAAATATCTAGGAGTTACCCTAACTAAGCAAGTGAAGGACTTGTTGGAAAAAAATTTCAAAACTCTGAAGAAAGAGATTGAAGATGACCTGAGAAGATGGAATGATCTTCCTTGCTCATGGATCGGGAGAATTAACATAGTAAAAATGGCCATCCTACCAAAAGCAATCTACAGATTCAATGTAATCCCTATCAAAATACCTACACAATTTTTTAAAGACATTGAAAGTTCAATTCTGAACTTCATATGGAAAAACAAAAAACCCAGAATAGCTAAAACAATCTTGTACAATAAAAGGTGCTCCAGAGGAATCTCCATGCCTGATCTCAAACTGTACTATAAATCAATAGTAATTAAAACAGCATGGTACTGGCACAGCAACAGGCTGGTTGATCAGTGGAATCGAATCGAAGACCCAGATATGAATCCACACACATATGGTCACTTGATTTTTGACAAAGAAGCCAAATCCATTCAATGGAAAAAGGATAGCATCTTCAACAAATGGTGCTGGTTTAACTGAAGGTCTGTGTGTAAAAAAATGCAACTGGACCCATATTTGTCACCTTGCACAAAACTCAAATCCAAGTGGATTAAAGACCTCAACATAAAACCAGAGACACTAAATCACTTAGAGGAAAAAGTGGGGAAGAGCCTGGACCATATTGGCACAGGAGACAACTTCCTGAATAGAACACCAACGGCCCAGGCCTTAATGTCAACCATTAATAAATGGGACCTCATGAGGCTGAGAAGCTTCTGTAAGTCAGGAGACACTGTCAAGAGAACAAAGCGACAGCCTACAGACTGGGAAAAGATCTTCACCAACCCTACATCTGACAAAGGTCTAATATCCAAAATATATAAAGAACTCAAGAAATTAAATACCACCAAACCAAATAACCCAATTGAGAAATGGGGCTTGGAACTAAACAGAGAATTCTCAACAGAGGAATATCAAATGGCTGAGAAACACTTAAAGAAATGCTCAACCTCTTTAGTCATCAGGGAAATGCAAATCAAAACAACTCTGAGATTCCATCTTACACCCATCAGAATGGCTAAGATCAAAAACTCAAGTGACACCACATGGTGTCGAGGATGTGGGGAGAGAGGAACACTCCTTCATTGCTGGTGGGAATGCAAACTAGTACAGCCACTTTGGAAATCTATCTGGTGCTATCTCAGAAAAATGGGAATAGGGCTTCCTCAAGACCCAGCTATTCCACTCCTTGGAATATACCCAGAAGATGCTCCAGCACACAATAAAAAATTTTGCTCAACCATGTTCATAGCAGCCTTATTCATAATAGCCAGAACATGGAAACAGCCTAAGTGTCCATCAGTAGAAGAATGGATAAAGAAACTGTGGTACATATACACTATGGAATACGACTCAGCTATTAAAAACAAGGAATTCCCGAAATTTGTGGATAAATGGATTGAGCTAGACGTGATCATAATGAGTGAGTTAACCCAGAAGCAGAAAGAGTCAAATGGTATATATTCACTTATATCTGCATACTAGCCCAAGGGGCATGTCCCACGAAAGCCTTCACTTACCAGGAAACTGGGACAGAGGGGAGGGCATCCTATTGGGACTCTAAATGAGAGAAGCATGGGAGAATAGCAAAGTAGAAGGATCCAAAGGGTCCTAGAAACCTACAAGTAGAACATTATGATAGGCAGATTTGGGCCCAGGGGTCCCGCTCAAACTAAGGCACCAGCCAAGGACAATACAGGTGGTAAACTTTAAACCCCTACCTAGATCCAGCCAATGGTCAGAACATTCTCCACAGTTCAGTGGAGAGTGGGATATGACTTTCTCATGTACTCTGGTGCCTCACATTTGACCATGTCCCCTCGAGGGGGAGACCTAGTGGCACTCAGAGGAAGGACAGCAGGTTGCCAAGAAGAGACTTGATACCCTATGAACATATACAGGGGGAGGTAATTCCCCTCAGGAACAGTCATAGGGGAGGGGAATAATGGGAAAATGGGGGGGGGGGCAGGGAAGAATGGGAGGATACAAGGGATGGGATAAACATTGAGATGTAACAAGAATAAATTAATAAAAATAATTTTTAAAAAAGTGGGGAGTAGGAAAAGATTCCCAAACAAACTCCAAGCTTTAATTTAGTTGTCTGTAAAGTATAGTTAGTACTGTTATATCAAAAAGATTTGTTGAGGTTCTTGTAAGACATTTCCATAGTGGATACAAGTGTTTAGACATCTGAAGAAACAGTAAGATAAGCAAATCCTAAATTCAAGTTAAAAAAAAATAAGCAATTAAAATCATCTTAAGGCATATCACAATCAAAACTTTCAAAACAAGTGGTGAAGAAAAAAAATTTCTAAAATTATCCAGAGGAAAGAGAAAAATATGGGTGACATCAAAATTATAACATGCTAAAGAAAGGAAATCAAATTGGAATCTAGAATACAAATCTATACTACATATCCATCAAAACATATTTTAAAAATGAAGATGAAATAGCAATCTTATCATACCTATAAAGGTTGTAAAAGAGCGTACCAGCACATGAACAGGACAATAAATTTAGAAAATATTTCATGTGTCAGGGTCTGGGGGTCTGGGGTCTGGGGTCTGGGGTCTAGGGTGTGGGGAAGAAATATCAGATAGAATCTACATTTACACAAAAGAACAAACAAAATACTGCTATTATAACTGTGTGGCAAATATGAGTATAAACTCACAACTTAAGTTTAATATCTGAGGGCTGCATGCATTCCTCAGATTGTTCTCTGACCTCTGCACAGGAACCATGCAGACACACACACACACACACACACACACACACACACACACACACACACACACACACACACAAATAAGAATTAATGAATAAATAAACAAATAAACATAACTAAATCTATATAAAATATAGTAGACTAAAGACAAAAGATAATAATGTGCGGTGAGGTTTCTAACACATGTGGAGCCAAGGGAGATGGGTCTGTGGGTAAAGGTACTTGCTACACACACCTGATGACCAGAGTTCGATCCTTGGAAGCCATGTAAAGAATCAGATGTAGTAGCAAGCATCTGTAATCCCACAGTTTCTATTGTGAAGTAAAAGGTGTAGACAGGAGAAGAGTCTAGGTGCGGGTCGGCCTGCTCACTTGGAAGATAAAACACAGTAGCCAAACAGGGGGGATCCTGCCTCAACAAGGGGGAAACAGAACCAACTGCAGCAGGTTGTCCTCTGACTTCTACATGAAGACTATGGCATGCCCTCTCATTCTCTCGGTCTCTTTGTCTCTCACACATACATAAATCATAAATGCTAAATCCTTCAAAACATATATAGAAGTCAATTACATAATAAAAACATAAACTTTGATTATATAAATGGGAAGACAAGCACCGGGTTTGAATGGGGTACATATAAATACAATGCCTAAGGTAATCTAATATTCTTTGAAGGTACACTGTAAATTAACTAGATATATGATCATCTCTAACAAAGCTCCCATGAAAATAGCATTGTGACTATTAACTAAAAATGGCATACTTGATGTTTCTTACTAATATATTTTAAAATGTCTTGATTTATAATTATTTTTGATCTGTTACTATAAAACTTAGAATCATTTGGAACATGGACCTTGGATTAACCTGAATAAATTATCTTTTATTAAAAAAAAGAGCTTATATCTAAGTATTCATCAAATTTCAGACAAAAATAAGTCTCAATAAACAAAAAAATACTTACATAATAGAAAATATATTCTCTGTCTGCAGTGGCATTAAAACTAGAGGCAGGTGGTGGTCTCCAGACCTTTAATCTCACCTCTTGGGAGGTAGGTGGAACTCTTAGTTTGAGGCTAGCCTGGTCTGCAGAGCCAGTTCCAGGATATCTAGGGCTACACAGATATCCTGTCTTGAAAAACCAAGCCAAATAAACAAACAAACAAAAAACAAACAAACAAAATAAGGAACCAACAACAATATACCCAATAAGCTAGAATATAGCTACTAAGCCATTAGAGTAGATAGTAAACCACAAGCACTGCCATGTGGGTGCTGGGATCTGAACAGGGCTTCTGCGTAACAGATGCAAATGCTCTCGACTGCTGAGCTATCTCTTCAGCCCCATGTTAATTGGATTTTTAACAGCAAACAATTATAAGTAAAAAAGACAGTTTTCTGAAAAGTGGGCTATTTAATCAAGGAACATAAAAATTGTATGTAAATGAATTTATTAAAAACAGTTTCTATGTCCATAGAGAAAATCATGATAAAACTAGAAGGGGGAATAGAATAATCTACATTTGTAGTTATTCCTTCTCAATAGTATAAAATATTGGAAAGCAGTATGAAACACTTCAATTTCAGTGATATTCACAAAACTCTTTATCCAACAGCAGCAGAAATGCATTCTTTTAAGTATGCAGAAAGCTTTAAGCAAACTATTCATCGAATTTGAAATATAAAATAAGTCTTTGTAAATCAAAATTACTCAAATCATATAAAGTATACTATCTATGATGGGATTAAAATAAGAAACAGCTATAAAATGTTACAGGGGAAAAAAATCTACAAAATTGAAACCCAGGTAACATATTTCTATGTGACCCAAAGGTCAAAGAAAAAAATCCAAAGGGGAAAAAATAGTAAGTAGTTTCAATTAAATGAAAATGCAACATAGTGGGATTGTAGTTAGAGAGTAATTTACAGTGCTAACTATTCATAATTACAAAAGAAGAAATATTTCAAGTTGACCTCAGCTTCACATTTAAGATTCTGGAAAGAGAAGAACAAATTAAGCACAAGTGAAAAAAATTGGATGTAATAAAGATTAAGTGGAGATGCCAAAGAAAGGAGAACTAGCAATAAGGACAACAATTGGAGTCGGGGCTGGCTTTTGGATATCGTTAATAAAAAATTGTAGAGCTCTAACGAGCCCAATTAATCAGATGGACAAATAGGCAATATAAGTAGTCAGAGACGACATATTCTAGAGATAGTCAAGTGCTAATACAAGAATGGGATGAAAACGTTTAACACATTTAACAACTTAAGCAAATCACTAAAAATTTTCAAAGCTGCACACTATAAAAACTCATTCAAGAAAGGGAGAGGACTGGATGTGGAGCTCAGTGAAAGAGCACTGCAGAGCTTGCATTTACATCATCACCAAGAAGAAGAAAGAAGAGAAAGTGGTGGAACAGAAGAAAGAAAAAGGATAAGGAGGAAGAACAGAAGGAGGAAGAGAAAAAAGATAATCTGAGTAGCACTGTATAAAAAAAAAAACATGAACATTGTTATTTTATCCTCCCCCCAGCGTCTACTAAGCATTTTAGAAAGAAGCTGCATCAATTCTATAGAGTCTTCCAGAAAATCAGGGGAAAGGTTACAGAACAAAAATAGCCCATGACATGCTGGTAGTAGTGGAAAAAGGAAGAATCAACAGATGTGACAGAAAAAAAGTGACACCAGCAAAGAAGCTGGTGTAAAACTATGAAAGAGCACACTACAGATTTGGGCCCAGGGGTCCCGCTCAAACTAAGGCACCAGCCAAGGACAATACAGGTGGTAAACTTTAAACCCCTACCCAGATCTAGCCAATGGTCAGAATATTCTCCACAGTTGAGTGGAGAGTGGGATATGACTTTCTCACGTACTCTGGTGCCTCACATTTGACCATGTCCCCTGGAGGGGGAGACCTGGTGGCACTCAGAGGAAGGACAGCAGGTTGCCAAGAAGAGACTTGATACCCTATGAGCATATACAGGGGGAGGTAATTCCCCTCAGGAACAGTCATAGGGGAGGGGAATAATGGGAAAATGGGGGGGGGGAGGGAGGAATGGGAGGATACAAGGGATGGGATAACCATTGAGATCTAACAAGAATAAAAAAAAACCAAAAAAAAAACCACAGAGTGAGATTCTTAAGTCGAGGAAAGGGTAATTCACCAGAACAAACAAATAAACAAAACCCATCAGACTCTTGTGGAAGTACACTTCCATATTTTACTATTTTCTATTTAAAAGTTTTTATTAGTATATATTAATTATGCTAATTGATTTTGTTGTGATATATTCACAGATGTATATTATACATCTTTTATCATATTGATTAATCACTATTTCTTCTTCCTTCTGGTCAACTTTTGCTTGCCAAAAAAGCTCCTTCTCTTTTCCCTTTCCTTCCTTCCTCCTTTGCTATCTTTCTTTTTTCTCTTTTTGAGAGAGGGTCACTCTTTATATATCCCTGGCTTTCCTAGACTCAATATATAGACCATACTGGCCTTGAACTCACAGAGATCTAACTGCCTTTGCATTCAAGTGCTGGTGTTAAATATATGTGTCACCATGTCTAGCTTTTATTTTCATTTTTTTAGTATTCTTTTTTAATTTTTAATTTTAATTTTATTAATTTATTCAGATTACAACTAAATTGTTATTCCATCACTTGTATTCTCCCATTCCTCCCTCACTCCTGCTTTCACCCTATTCCCCTCCCCTAGGTTATTTTCATTTTTTAAAATCTAGATTTTTATATATATGATCAAACCCACTCAGTATTTGTCTTTGTGAATCTGGCTTGTGACACTTACCATAGTATCTGGCTCTTAACACTTATTCTTAACACTGTGGTTAGATGAGCCTCATATCTTGTGTCCCTAAAGCACTTTAAAAACTTATGCCCAAACCCACTTCTATACTGCTTCTTCAGTATTCTGCAGGTAAGCATCTAATCTTCAGTATCACATTGAAACTCTCTGGGGTCTAGTTTCTTCTTTCTTCTTAAGTAAAATCTGCTGTTATCCCACTGCTTGATCTGTGACAGGTGCCAAGCCCTTCACAAAGGTGGCTAACACACTCCACTCATACGACAAGACTCAGCTCATGACCTCAGGAAAACCTTCCTTAATCACTAGAGTCTGAGTCAGTATCATATTCATGAAGTTCACTGTCTTCCACTGTGTCATGTCACCTATTATAGCATCTGTCCATAGACAGTACTCACACATATGTTGAATGAGAGAATAATTAGATGTATTAATAAATGAATGGGCTTTGAGAACTGGCTCTCAAACATCCTAACTTATTAAACAGAAATGAATGATTGGATGTGGGAGTTCTTTTGTCTGCAAAAGAGAGCAAATTTATTTACTCTTAAGAAAAGTTTGGTGACTCTGTGGGCTTCTTGTCAACTTTCAACTAGTCACTGTATTATTTAAAAGTTTTATCTCTTGTATTTTGAGACCATAATATTATTACATAATTTTATCATCTTATTAATTACTGGAAATAATTACTTATTAATTACAACACTAGCCCCTACTTTCTATCTTTATTCCAAGGATTTATGGATGCGCATTGGTCTCTAGTGTTGTGGCCTCCACATTTCCACTGTTCTTCCCTCCAGACCACTCAAGAAATTTCCAGTGTTCAATAGATTTCCAGTGCTTTTTTCTGTATGTTCAAGTATGAATTTTTCCTCTTTGTTCATAATCATAATTAGAATATTTTAAAAATGAAAGTTCAGAGGATACATTTTATTTTGGTTTTGGTGTTTTGAGACAGGGTTTCTTTGTGTAACAACCCTGGCTGTCCTGGAGTCACTTTGTAGACCAGGCTGGCCTTGAACTCACAGAGATCTGCTTGCCTCTGCCTCCCGAGAGCTGGGATTACAGGTATGTGCCACCAGTCCTGGCTCATATATCTAGTTTTAATGCAAAAAAAATTATCTTTTAGGTTTCTCCTTCACCTCTGGGTTCTGTGAGTGTTTATTTCGAATTACGATGCTACAAATTTCTCAAAAAGTCTGTGGAAGGAAGTCAAGGTTATCAATTCACTTTTGGTTATTAAATGGTCCTTATCTCTTCCAGTCTGTTGCTGTGGAAATTGGTAGAACACAGGAGGCTTGGCAGTATGACAGGCAATTAAGTCACCAAGATGTTTAGCCATGTATGAGTATTTTCTCACACTGAGGCCTCGAAGTGTAGATTGCCACTGACATTGTTAGTGGTGGAATCAATTATAGAAGATGAGGCTGGCAGGTGTAATTTTCTATTCGGTGGTGATTATGTGTGGCCTGCCACAGAGACCAACAAGCCTGTTACTCTGCACTTCTTTGAGCAGTTGCTTGTCTAGCTAAGCATTCGGAGCTCGAGACCTTCTTTTTTTAGGGTGAAAGAAACCCAAATTAATAGAGGTAAGTAAATAAATACCCATTGCCAATGACAGCGAATGTCATTGAGCTGAAAAACATTGCCATCATTGGAATGATGTCCAGCTGCTGGGTGATTATGCTTCCCCAGCACACTCTAGCAACTCTACATGGTTATATGACACTGAAGCAGAGGCCACAATTGGTAGTAAAAGTCACAGATGTTGGACTGCGATCAAATGCAGGTTGGTAATCTGCTCATAAGTGTTGGACATGATTTTCTAAATTTCTGATGAGCTTTTGTGTGTAGGTACAATTTGAGTCTATTTTCCTTTCATCACTTTAAATGATTTAGGTACTACAGAGGGGAGAAGCCAGACAGCATGGCTGAAGACATTAGCTGCTTTGCTCATGCCGAGTCTCTGTTAGAACAGCTTAAAGTTGCTTTGAGAAGTGATTATTTTCATATTCCCATTTTCCCCCAAGTGAGAGTTTTTGAAAGGTGGAATTGAACCAAATCAGCCTTAAAATATTTCATAGAGAACAACAGAGGCGATTTAAGAAATGTAATTGTCTTTTTAATCTCCCTCCTGTTTCACCAAGGCATCCCTCAAAGGCAGGGTATTTTTGTCATTAATGAAATCTTAATTAGCATATGTCTAGATCAGTCCTCAGTGCTGATCTGGGTCAAAGGCACCTATGATGCGTCTGTGTTACCAGAGGGTTAAGTTGAGTTGGGTAAATTAGGTCTGTGCTCCATGTGTGAGCAGATTGGGAAATATCCAGCCGTGATCAGCAAATGCATAGATTGTATTCATGTTGTCACGTCTGTTTTCAACCTAATTTTACAAGTGTTACTGTCCCCAGGAATCCTCAGAACATGAAAGAAATGGAAAATACAAAAACAAAAAATGTGAAGGGAAACAAACCCGGTTATCCCAAATATGACATACATAGCTGTGCTATGCCTCACCAGCTTTTAAAAATACCTTTAGTTGTTAGCTCTATTTTTAAAGGAATGTACTTAGTGAGTAACATGCTATTTGTTAGTGCCACCATAAGTCCCAGAAGCGAGCACTGCTTTGTAAATGGTCCTTCAGGGAACTGAGTTTATTTACCAAAAGGAGCCATCTGTAAAACTGCTCACCTTCCTGCTTGCTAAACACAGAGACACAAATGAGAAATGCTGCTGGCCTTTACAAGAGAAGATGAATGCAGCTAGAACAGTCATGAAAGACCAGTTAGAGAAAATGGAGCCTGAGCCAGAAGTGGATATTGATGGGAAGAAGCAAGGGGAAGGATTTCCCTTGAGAGGCACAGCCTGAAGCAAGAGTGAAGCCAGCAGCAAGCAGCCTGAGTCGAGGGGATCCATGTGGAAGCAAGCCTTCCTGGTTGGGACAGAGGGTCAATGCCTGTGAATATGAGAAAGAGATTGGCGAAAGGGAGGGAGCAGAGTTTGCAATATCAGCCATCAGTGGAGACACTTACTCCGGGGGCCATTGTGAGCTTCTGAACATATGTGGGACTAATACTATGAACATGTCCTCTTACGTCTGGGTGGCTGGATGTCATTTGCTTTCTAGGATTGTAGATTGAATTCTAGCATCAGGGAATTCTGATCAAGACACACTATACTGTTGGGCCCTGGCCTATGGGGGAACTTTCTGGTTTCAGGTCTCTTTCCCTCACTGAGTAGAAGCTCAAATCTGTAGCTGCTCCAGTCCATTATATAAAATGGCATTACTTACCTTCATCTTCCAGTGTACTCTGTTTATATTTGGCTGATTGATCGATTGATTTCAGTGCTCCTGTGAGAACCCAGGGCTTTGCACCTGTGAGGTCAGTGGTTGGCACTTTGCCACTAAGCTGCAGCTGCAGCCCCATCTCTACAGGACTCTAGGATCTAACACGACATCAAGGACATAGGCAGAACGCATGCGTTAGAGAATGATTACAAGAAGAAAAAGTTTATACACTTTCAAGAGCAATTTTTAACATTAAAAAATTTTAGTGTGTGTGTGTGTGTCTATGTGTGTGGAGGTCAGAGAACAACTTGAAGGAGTTGCTTCTTTCTTTCTATCATGTCAGTCCCAGGGATTGGATTTAGGTAGTGACGCTTGGCAGCATGTTCAAAGCCGTATTTCTTTCTTTCTTTCTTTCTTTCTTTCTTTCTTTCTTTCTGTGTGTATTTGGCTGAGTCCTCACATACAAAAGCAGCCTCAACGCTGTATACTACACAGTAAGGGCTATCACACAGGAAGCTCTTGCATGACTCAGTCCCTGAGTAGTAAAGGCCTGCATTAGGATCTTCATCTTACCAGTTAAATAAATAAAACCCTCACCCGAGAGTGTAAGCTACTAATTTCCCCATCCCTAAAGTAATTAGCTGATTGATTCATTTTAATATACATATTACTAATAACATGTGAAGCAGATTAGCCTGAAAACCCAGTGCATGGTTTAATGATGAGGCATTTTAAAGAGCTTGTGAAGCTCTGCTTACTCACCAGGTAGCTATGTACCTTCTACCTTTCCCCCCTGTAGTTTGTGTCATTACAATATCCTTCAGTTTTTGTTTTTTGTTTTTGTTTTTTATGATAGAGGCTAGTTGTGACTCTCTGATAACCTGTTGTTAATTTCTCCCATGCCATTTTTATGAGAGCCATGTGTTTTGGATTTCCTTAAGTTTAAAGTCATGTTTATTGCATTTGCAAATTTGGGGAGAGGTTCCTTCTACCTATGACATATACACTATGTCTACATGGTACCAGACAAGCCAGTCAGTCCATTCAGTAGAGAGCCCAAGATAAGGCCAGGAGGAGAAAGTGTCATAGCTGGATATGAGCCACAAGAAGGCAAAGCTGTTGAACTGTCACCTTTTCCTAGCCTTTTAATTAGTTGTGTTGCTAAAAGGAGAGTGCCAAGATGCTAATTTTATCTTCCGTTAAAGCCTTACTGGTTCTTTGAATTTATCGTATTGAACATCAGAGTCAAAAGACTGGAGTTGGAATCACTCCCTTACAACTTTACCAAGGTACATGACTCTGAGGTGCTTCCATAATAGTTCTGAACTTCAATTTGTTCATTTGTAAAGATGAGGATGATGGAACTTGGAGGTGTATTGCAAAGGTTACCAACTCTCAGAACTCTTTGCTATGGGTTTAGGGATCTGATGCTAAAGTACTCAGATCACCTAGTAGAATAAATCTGGCTGCTCATGACATTTTAGCTTGAATTATGAACACTTTCAGATTGTGCCATTGACTGTGATCCACAGATTTGTTTTTCAATACAAGGTTTCTATGTGTAATCCCCAGCTGTCCTAGAACTTGCTCTGTAGACCAAGCTGGCCTCTAACTCAGAGATCTTCCTACTCTGCCTCCAGAGTGCTGGGATTAAAGGAGTGTGTCACCACTGCCTGCTCTGTACTGTGATTTTAATCTCCCACAAATCCTCTGAACAGTGTTTCTACTAACCAGGTTCATTTCTTGTCCATCCAAAAGAAGTGGTTCCTACTTCTTCAGTTGCGATGCTTTTAGAGATCTTTGCCAGCCATCATCTTCATCAGAACACTTGCAGAAGATTTCAGAGATTGCTCTTACTAACTGCTGATGCTTCTTCACTGAAGTGGGAGTGGGAGGGTTCTCGGATCCTCTCCTGAGATTCCAGCCACTCCTGCCGTTTGAAGGTGATTCTGCCTTAATTGCACCCAGGCTCTTGCTCTTAGGTGCAACTGAGGCAGAAATTCTGGAGTGTATAGTATGTGTAAGGTTAACCAAAGGGGGAGACTTCATATTTTCAGCTATGGGGGAAGCTGTCATTCATGCTGGGGTGAGAGGTTTTGTTGGTGCAGCTGGTTTGTAGTCACCCTCACTCCTGTAAGTAACCTGTCAGCCATGGTATGTAAGCCCAATAACTTCACTGTTTCCTTAAGTTGGAGTTCAGTGGTGTAGTACTTCAGTTTGTCCTTGGTGCCTTACAGGCACTGCTCTTACTTGTGCTGGTTGAATAAAAGTGTTGTTTAGTTGAATGGCTAATCCTGACACAGCTCTGTAGCTAACCCAAAGGAAGAGAGTGTGTTGGATGGGAATGTCTCTTTCTCAATGTATGTATAAGATTTCCTCAGCTGAAGTCTTTTGAGAGCAGAGTACACACACACACGTATACAGTGTTGTTATTTTTAGAACTGATATAGTCATCTGGTTGTTTATCTGACAACTGACCTTTCAAACTGACATGCTCTCAAATTGGCAACAAATATAACCTTTAATGTGAGGTTCCTGGTTGTTTTGTAGAATAAATATGTGATTATCCTCTGCTGTGTCTAGATCGCTAGTATCCATCAAAAGTCAGTGTTAGAAGATTGGTCCTCAGCTTGGTGCTGTTGGGATCAGGTGAAATCTGTCAAAAGTGGGAGGTTTTCTGTTTATTGGCAGCTTGGTGCTGAATGGAATGACAGTCCCTTCACTTGCTCCCTCTTATTTCTCTAACCTCCCAATCGTGAAGTGGGCAGTTTTGTTCTGCCATGTGCTTTCTCCACAATGTATCTCAGCAGGTCCAAAGAAATACAGCAAACCAAAAGGACGAAAAGCTTTACATCTGCGAGCCAAGAGGAACCTTTGTGTTATAAAGTTGACTATTTCAGGTCATCTGTTAGAGCTTTGAAAAGTTGATGACCATATTATTGAATCATTCTTATTTCCTTAAATATGGAGTAGAAAAAGGATACACATTTCCTGAGCACCTACTTGGCAACCAGCATGTTTCTAGATAGCTTTACAAGTGCTATTGTTGAACCGCTCACCACAGACTGCCTTGAAGTAGTTGTTTTTGTTTTGACCCATGCTCTTTATTTTTTGGTTTTCCCAGCATTTGGCACAATGCCTAGTCTATAGAAGGTTGAATTCATGCAGAAATGACTGAAGTCACGCAAGACCCAAAATGGAGTTTTTTTTAAAACTGCCTTCCAGTTTTTCTGCCAGAAATAGACAGAAAAAGCCCCCCACTCCCACTTAACATTTCAGCCAAAGATAAAAAATCCCATGTCGTTCAGCCAGTTGCTGCACTGCCCTTCTGTGCCTGGCTTTATGAAGTTGTTAAAAAAAAAAGTTTTCCTTGGAAAACTTTCACCAAGAAACTACCTAATGGGGGCCAGCTGCAGCTCCAGGTTTTATGAACACTTTGATAGAAGCCACATTAAATAGCAACACTGGTTCACACATCAATTTCTCTGTGTAAAATCCAAGTTTGAGCACATGAGGAGTTCCTGTGATATTTACTTTTCATGAGCATCATTGAAAAAAAAAACCAACCCAACCCAACCAGACCAAATAACAACAATAGAAGCAGCAGCAACAAGAACAAGAACAACAACAACAACAAGAACAACCACCCAAAACTGATTTACCTAGTCCTTCATGACATGAAGTCAGAAAACGCCAAAGTGCCTTGAGAAAACTCAAACTGGTTACAAAATATTTTCTGCTCAGTGAAGCAGACCAGGGTCATACCAGAGAAGTACTCAAGCAGTCGCCAGGCTGTTTCTTCTGTTGCTCACTGTGGTAGCTGTGTGGCCTGCCCAGCATTGACACTTCCCCCCCCCCTTTCATTGATTGCCACTGCTTTGGTATTTCCCTTTGGTGCAATCGCTGTACTTCATTGGCTCCAGATGTCTCACCCTCTCGCTTCTGTTGGCACCCAAGTGGGAGAAGGTATAAATGGTCCAGCAGCCACTGAACAGATCCATATGGAAGAAAAAATAGGTGTGTCTTTTGAGCTTCAGAAATTTACATTAGAACCCCAACCCTTCGAAAGTGCCAACCATGACTTGCTTGATGGGCAGAACCAAGATTGACGGTACCCTGTGGGCTGTTGATCCTGCTTGAATACTTTATCACTGCATAGAGTAAGAGACTTGTATCTCTGGCTTTGTTTCTTAGCTAATTTTTTTTTTACTACATAGTATTTGTGGCCTCTTCAGGCTTTCCTTCCATCTCTGTATCCATGGGAAATGATCCCTAGCAAGGCAGTGGTGAGGATAAAATGAGACTGTGCACAGATAACCGCTAACACATAGTAGATTTACAGTAATGACAACTATTATGATTACTATCTTTTACATATGAGTACATTTTACTTATTTATTTTACATTTATTTACTCTGTGTGTGTGTGTGTGTGTGTGCCCACTGGTGCATGAGTGTGAGTGTGCACAAGCACACATGCCCACACGTCTTGACACAAGTATGGCAATAAACTTTCAGGAGTCAGTTACCTCCTTCCATTATGGGGGGTGCCTGAGGGGTTCTCAAACTCAGGCCTTCAGTCTTGTCAATAGATACCTTTACCTACTAAGGCATATTGTTGGTAAGTCCTGGGATTATTGTTATGGCTGATGGACTGTGGGGGAAGAGTATCCCAATTCAATGCTTTCCAATGAATGGCAATTTTGACTTTGAAAATTTAAAATAATAAAAAAGATGATATAGGATGTGTACCTGTGAGTAATTGGAGAATAAGGAAGGGAAGATATTTTCTAAATATATTGTATACATGTATCAAATTTCCAAATAACAGGAAATAAAACTGGCCAGAGTCTAAGGATATATTTTTTGACACCTTGGAGTGTGTGCAGCAGACATTAATAAAAGTCATACATTATATAGACACAGAAGCCCCCTTACTCTCAATAAAGAATTATCTGTTGTAAATATTAATAGCACGGAGATTGAGATACCATTTTTACACTTAGAAACATTAAACTGTCATTTTACCATTTCCCTCACCTCCAACCCTTCTAATATACTCCTTCTCAAATTCATACCCTCCACATCTTTAAATATATATACATGGAATTTATTCACACACACATACATTCCTCAATACATGAGATGTCATGGTGTAGCTTCTCTGACATTTCTAGGAGACACAACAATACAGCAAACTTCCTATTCCTAGGGCTCTTACAATGGTATGCTCTGCTACCTGAACCTCAGGTGTACCAGTTGGGCCTGGGTACCATTTGGTCACTTGTGCTCTGCATTTTTATAGCATTTCTTAACTTGAGAAACACAGGTTTAGAAGCTCTTGAGGTTTAGAAAGCCATTGAGCTTATGTGTTCACTATATGTATATTTTGCCTCTATCCCTTCCATTTGTGGAGATTTTGTGATCTCCTAAAAATGTCAAGTTCATCTATGAACATAGATATTTTTTTAAAAATCAGGGTAAATCTTCCTTTGCATTGTGTTACCTACTCTGCCTTATTGACTTTTCCTGTCATAGTCTGATGTTACAAGAATAAACACGACTGGATTACTTTTGAATTTATAGTCTAACTCTCTATAACTTCAGCCTGATAAACAATATACTTATATCTCTGAAGACCATCCCAACACTCTCGAATAGCATGACAGCCAGCTTTCTTCTGAAGACTGTAGAGAGATGGGAGCAAACCTGCAAGCTCTTAGGACTGGGCCTTACAGGGAGAGTCACATTGTGGAGGTGATTTGACTTCATGAGTGAGTCTCTCTTAAAAACTCAATAACTTATGTGAAATTTAGTTTTGAGCTTCCTTGTAGCCAAGGCAATACTGAAAATATGGTTCTAGGCCTGAGGGTGCAGATAAGTAATAGAGGATTTCCTGGCATGGGCAAGACCTTTGTTTTGATATGTGGAACTGCATTAAAAATTATTTCAGTTGTTGAGAAAGAAAAAAATGTTTCTCACTGCATCTTGTTATGCTGTGCTTGATTGATATCTCTGGGAGGCATGCTGCTATGGGAAGGGAAATTAAAGAGGAGTAGGTCTAGGGGGGAGGAGAGGGAGAGTGGCTAGGAGGAATGGAGAGGGGGGAACTGCAGTCAGGATGTATTATATGAGAGAAGAATAAATTTAAAAAAGAATTTCAGGTAAATAATAGTGGACATTTCTGCTTCTAGGCAGACTTTGACTTGGAAAAACATAAAAAGGGAACTGCATGCAGCAAGTCCATTTTTCTGGAGTATTTTTCAGATCGAGTTAAAAAAAAAGAAGATTATGGAATCCATCTTAATACTGATCTGAGCTAAATCAGCCATAAGATATGCTTTTCTGTTTGCTGAATTTTTATAATACAAGGTCATAGAGAATGTAAAAGAATCACTTGGGGTTTGAGCTAAGATGTTGCTCTCTTTAGGGTTTCCTTTAGGTTGAGACTGACAGTATGCATCACCAGGCCTGGGCACTCTTGGAGGTTATGAATGGTTGACTGGTTGGTCAGTGTGTGCTTTATACTGTTCAATATTGCTTATCTACACAATGTACTCATGATTTAGCACAATTCAATTCTTCAATAAATGGCAAGTTTATAGTTCTAACTCAACTCTTGGACAAATAAGAACAAATCAAACCTCAAAACCCTAGGTTGAGGAAATAATAAATATCAGGACAGAAATTAATGTAGTAGAGGTTAAAATAACATATAGAATCAGCAAACTTAATATCTAGTTCTTTACAAGAACGTTTGGCAGCATTCTGGTCAAACTAATCCAAAGAAAGAAGATTCAGGTTAATGGAAGCAAAGATGAAAGGGTGACATTGCAGCAGATACTAATAAAATCCAAAGGCTCATTAAGGAATATATTGAAAGTTTATATTCAAAAAATCCTGGAGAATATAGAAGAAATGGATAAGTTCCTAGATGCATATGACCCACAAAATTTAATAAAAGGATATAAACAACTGTAAAGATCTGTAGTAAACAAGGAGATGGAAGCAGTAATAAAAGTTTCTCAACGAAGTAAAGACCAGGACCAGACAGATTGACTGCTGAATTCTAACAGACTTTTAAGGAAGTGCTAACACCAACACTCCTAAAACTGTCTCATAAAACAGAAGGAGAAGGAACAAAACCCAACTTAAAACAAAACTAGTGCTATACTGATAACAAAACCAGATAAGGGCACGGGAAGAAAGAAAACTACACACCAATTTGGCTACTGAACATAGACATAAAAATTCTCCATAAAATACTTGCAAACTGAATTCAAGAACAGACTAAAGACAGCATACTCTATTGTCAAGTTGATTTCATTCTATGAATACAGTGATGTTTTGTTTTGTTTTGTTTTCATTTACTGCAGCACTTTTATTTTTCTTTATACAATGACTTGTTACTGGGGCCTAATGTTCTCACTGAAAAGTAGGAAACCAAAATTTGTCATTTCTTAAAGAATTGAGTACAAAAAAACCTTACATAAATTAAAAGGATGATACATTTACAGGTGCCAATGCAAACTTCCCCAACTAAAGGCAAGTAACAACCCATGGGCATCAGGAAGGGGAAAAAACCAGAATGGTCTTAAGGCTCGGATTTTCCCACCCTGTTACACCGACAAGATGGAATTGGTAACTGGATCAGTAACTCTTGCCAGCCTCAAGAAATCTTGGAAGTCAGCTGTTGGTTCATACCCTGCACAGATCACTACCTGCTGCTCACACTGATTCACTACGCTGGGGATTTCTCTTCCACAGCGTGCTCTCCTCAGCCACCAAGTGACTGAGCCACATGGACTAATGGCTACATCAAGATAGGCACAGGGTATTAAACATATACCAAGGGAACAGTTAACTTGAATACAAGGTCAAAATCAGCAACGAGTTCTACAATCCAGTGTGGATATTGGATACAAGCTTCAAGAAAAAATTTCTTTTCAAGGGATTATTTCAATTTCATGAGGCTAGCATGAGGTGTGTACATTTGCCAGGGCAAATCTGAACTTCAGAATCAGCTCATGCAGCAGATGCCTGGCACCTGCTCAGTCCATCTAGAAGCATTTGTGGTGGACGATGGAGGGGCCCAACTTGTCATACTCCTGCTTGCTGATCCCCATCTGCTGGAAGGTGGACAGGGAGACCAAGATGAAGCCACCAATCCAGACTGAGTACTTGCACTCAGGAAGACCATTGATCTTATTCTTCGTTGTGCTGGGTGCTAGGGTGGTGAGCTTGTCAGCATCTTGTCAGCAATGCCTGGATACATGGTGGTGCCACCAGTCAGCACTGTGACGGCATACAGATCCTTGAGGATGTCCATATCACTCTTCATGATGGAGTTGAAGGTAGTCTTATGGATGTCACATGACTCCATGCCCAGGAAGGAAGGCTGGAAGAGCGCCTCTGGACACCAGAATCGCTGATGGTGATCCCCTGCACATCAGGCAACTCATAGCTCTTTTCCAAGAAGGAGGAGGATACAGCAGTAGCCATTTTTACTCAAAATGTAGGGCCACATAGCAAGCTTCTCCTTAATGCCACGCAGAATTTCCCGCTCAGCCGTGGTGGTAAAGCTGTAGCCCCACTCAATCAGGATCTTCATGATGTAGTCCTTTAGGTCCCAGCCAGCCAGATTCAGACACAAGATGGCATGGATAAGGGCGTAGCCCTCATAGATTGGGCACTGTAGGTGTGACCCCATCACCAGAATCCATGACAATGCCAGTGGTGCTCCCAGATGCATACAAGGATAGCACCGCCTGAATGGTTATGTACATGGACAGGGTACTAAAGGTTTCAAATATTATCTGTGTCATCTTCTCTCTGTTGGCTTTGGAGTTCACAGGGGCCTCGGTCAGACACACCAGGTGCTCCTCAGGGGTCACACATAGTTCACTGTAGAAGGTGTGGTGCCTTATCTTCTCCATGTCATCCCAGTTGGTGGCAATGCCATGCTCGATGAGTACTGCAGGGTCAGGATACCTCGCTTGCTCTGGGCCTCATCACCCCCGTAGGAATCTTTCTGGCCCATGAAGCTCTGGTGTCAGGGGCAACGAACGATGGAAGGAAACACGGCCCTGGGGGCATCGAGTCGCCAGCAAAGCCAGCTTTGCACATGCCACATCCATCATCAATGATGAGCACAGCGATTTGATTTCTTCTTCCATTGTGATCAACGAAGGATGGGGCGACGGAGCAGCAGAAAGACAAGCATGGTGAGGCGGCGGCAAAGTGTGAGACGATGATGTTTTGACATATGAAAATTAACACATGCAACTCAGCATGTAAGTAGAACAGGAATCACATGATTACCTCAATAGATGCAAAGCAAAAGGCCTTTGGCAAAGTCCAACACCCCCTCCTGATGAAAGCCCTGAAGCAACTAGGAATAGGAGAATAACAAAGGCTCTGTAGGACCGACTTGTGTCCAGCTTTGCACTAAATGACTAAAGAGTAGGAGCTTTTCTTATAAAATGTACAAAAATGAGACAAGGGTGCTCACTGCCCACTCACTCCCTTCTTGTTTATAGTGCTCAATGTGTTAGCTAGAGCAATAAGAGAAGAGGGAAAATAGAGTGATACAAGTAAAAAAATATTCAATCGGATGACATGATTTTATTACTTAAATGACCCCAGTGATTCCATGAGAAAAGCCTTTGATCTGATAAGCATGCCCAATGCACAGTACATATAATATTAGTTAAATGTATAAGATTTCAGGGCTGATCACTTTGGGGCTCACACCTGACTATGTCAAGGTGGAAGAGTCAGAGACTAGATAGGCCATGGGCCTAGGGAAAAACCTAATGCTATTATTCTGCTAAAGGAGCACAACAATAAAATGACTCCTAATGACATATCGGTCATCGATCAGATCCTTGCTCAACCCTCATTAGAGAAGTTTCTTCTTGTGGTAGACAGGGATTAGCACAGCGTTCCACAGCTGGACAGTGTGCAGAGAGTGAAATACTTTAGAGCACCCAGTTCTAAGAGAAATGGCTTTATCAATCCCTTCCCCTCAGGGCTCAGGGTTCTATGTGAAAAAGGAGGCTTCTTGGAAAGAGTGTAAGAGCCAGAGGTAGTGTGGATGACACTAACAAAACAGTGTCTTCCTGACATAATAGGTATGATGCATACATGGACTCACAAGACTCTCTGCATATACAAGACCTTCACAGGTTCAAGCCAGATGAGGCACTGAAAGGGTAAAATGTACACAGGGTGTTACTTTTAACCAAGAAGCTATCTGTAACTGATACCTTCTCAAAAAGGGAAAATCAGTTTTTTCTCCAGTCAAGTGTGTTCAACTGCACTCTAAAACAGGACACATACTCAAAAGTTGTTGACCAACACAAAACAGATTCTACTTTTGTATCATTTTACTTTAGTTTTGGCATGTTTTGACTTATTAGTCTTTTGCTTATTTTGACTTTTCATGTTTGTCAGTTATTTTCATTTTGTATTTTTTTTAAGAGAGTGAGAGAGAGGGAAGGAGACAGAGAGTGGAAGAGAGGAAATGGGAAAGGTATAAAGTTGAGTGGGTAAGGAGATGAGGAGGATCTAAGATGAGTTGGGATTGGGGGAGGGCAAACTAATCAACATATATTATATGAGAAATTTAAATAAAAAAGAAATAAAAGCTCAAGGCAAGAGAACTCTGGGAAATCAGAAAAAGAAATGCTTCTGGTTAGAAGTTAATATAATATTTCCTTCTCCCATCATTGGCTGAATCAAGTGACATGGTAGTGTCTAATTTCAAAGGGACTAGGTTTTGTATTCCTCAGGTATACCCATGTCTTTTGGAGAAGAACTACATCTTGTTTGGCAGTTGTAATGCCTATCATACTTGAAAGCCCTAGGTGGCCAGTTGGTACTCCATCTTTGGAATTAGGCCAAGTTCTTGATGCTCTTAAGCAGATTCAGAGCTGCTCCAAAACCTGCATCTGCTTATACTTCACGGGATGTCTTCAGACAGGACCATATTTCTTTATCATCTCTTGAAATCTACTCAAAATGCTTCAGTTAGTGCCTGAGACATACTATTCCCAGTCATATTGACTTACCAAAGGAACATTTACAGTTTATACCCAGTTTATCATATGATTTAAATCTTTAGCATACCTGATAATCTTTAGCATACCTGATAAGTTTCATTGGAGAGCCAAGAAGCTCATTTAAAAGGACTTCTTAGCCCCACCTAAGAAGAGTAAAACTTTGAGCTCACAGATCTAGCATTTTTTGTGCTTTTTAGCTTGTTATAGTTTTCTTAGCTCTAGTCCATTAATTAATTAGTTAATTGTGTGTGTTCCTTCATGTCCACACACACACTTGTGCACTCCACTGAGTGCATCCATGTGGGGCATGGGAATTGAACTCAGAATGTCAGAGTTGGCAGCAAGTACCTTAGCCTGCTGAGCCATTCTGCAGACCCTTATTATGGTCCTTTTCTTTTCTTTTTTAACCTAAATACTCAAGGTTGGTCTAATCTGAATAACATCTGAAATGTTAGCTTGTGATGCTGCTGCCAACTTGTAGAAATGAAATGAGATCAAGACTAGATGCCCAATGTGGGACAAAATGACAGTTTAAGGAGAACAACTGGTAGGGAATCTAGTAGGAATCGTTCTATTTGAACCCTGTAGAGTTCAAGTTCAAATAGTAGAATACTAGAGCCACGTAGTGATTACACTATCAAGTACGCCTTAATAATATTAGAATTATTGATAGAGCCAGACATTTTTAGGAATGTGATTCTATCTTTTTAAAGTATATTCATTTGACTTAATTTATCTGTTGGCATGCCATGAACCATTCTGACTGTACATGTATAAAATGACTTACTCTTAGGGCCTTACTTTTAATTGACAGCATGGCAGTAGACAGCTACTGCCATCTGACTTAGCTTCAGTGTTTGTCAGCCAGATACTGGTACAAGTTTTCTTCCTTCTTCTATAAAGGGGTGCTGAAAGTGATTGCTTTGGTGGGAACTAGGAGGGAGATGAAACCAGGTCCCTGAAAGCACAAGCATAATTAGACTTCTAGAAAATGCTGGGGTGGAGGAGAGTGGATGCTTGGAAGACAATGATCCATAAGCAACTCACAGGCCAGAAGAAAAATGAGAGTAAGAACTGCCCGATGGAAGAGCTGCTTCTGTAGAGCCACTGCTAGAGTGCTTGCCTAGCATGCAAGAAGGCCTGGGTTCCAGCCTCAGCATCTCATAAACTGGCCGTGGAGGTGCACACCTGGAATCGGAGCATATAGGAGCTGGAGCCAGAGGAGTAAAAGTTCAAGGTCATCTTTACTTCCATAGCAAGTCTGAGGTCAGCCTGGAATGCGCTAGACGCTCTGACTCTCTGTCTCTCTCTCTCTCTCTCTCTCTCTCTCTCTCTCTCTCTCAGAAAGAACAAAGAAAGAAAAAGGAAAAAGAAAGAAAAACTATCTCATGGGTATGTAAAAAAGCGAAGGCTTGTTCTGTAACATCCATTCTGTAAAGCTAATTTGCTGAAGTAACTGCCCGTATTGTGCTACCTTATTTATTTATTTTTTATAACTGCTACCAAATGACTCCAGTTTTTAATTCTTTACTTTCCATTTTATGGCCCACAGCTTCCTTCGAGTGTGCGAGTGCCCTCTCCAGATGGACTGTGCACCTCATTTGGGAAGAAGGGCAGGGCAGCCGATTTTCATCATCTGGGCCTTTAAGAACTCTCTAGGTAGCCCTAAAATACATAAAAGCCCAAATGCTGGACAGGAAATTTAGCCATGTCTCTTGCTGAACAGGGTTCAGATTTTAGTCAGTTTGATTTTTCTTTTACTGTTGGCTAGGACTACCGGCGTTGCAGAGCAGCTGGAGTGCAGGGAGGGTAGGGTGGACGCATGTGCAGTGCACAAGTCTGTTTTTTCTAGGTGATGCGTTTTAGTCTGAAATTGCTTTCTATGCAGACATTGCTAGTGATTCTGGGTGCTTCATTTCGATTTTGGCCATATGGCTCTGCTCCCAAAATTCCTCAGGCTCCTCCAACTTCTGTTCTCCCACCACGTGGCCACAAATTGACTCCTCACTTTGCCTGGAGCTTTTAATTGGTTTAAATAATAAACTCCCCAAGTCTTTGTTTGTTGGCACACAGAATTCAGTGCGCAATTGCAAATGAGTCGGGCAACCTGCTTTGATTTGGTGATTAGTCATAGCTCTTAATTGTTTTTACAATTTCCACCTGAGCGATCAGGAAATGAAGCGCCAGCCACACTTCCAGCAAGTTGCAAAGAACCTAACTATGGTATTTCCTTATTGACTGTTTCCTTGCCTGTGAGGAGGCTACACCATGATGTTGTGGCTTGGGAGGTGGGCGTCACTTGGCTGAAGTCAAGCTCTGGCATTTTAAGCTGATTCCTGTCAGACTCTGGGAAGTGATGGAGACAGATTAAATCACAAAGCATGAAACGGAACGCCCCCACCCCCTATCAGGGCATGAGGTCCCAGTCACATCATAGCATAAATACGGAAAACATGGACATGGCTTTGGGAAGCCAGAGTTTTCCTCCTGTCTCAAAAGAAGACGTTTTTGTTTAAGGCGTTTTTGTTGTGTTTTGTTTTGCTTTGCTTTCATTTATTTTCCTATCCCATCAGTGCAGATGGCTGATTAGCAATGCCTTTGGTTTTTTTGTTTGGGTCTGTTGTCCTTTCCTTTGGAGGTCAGCTCTCTGAACTTCTGAAACAGAACTATCAGCAAATGTAATATAGACATTTTTTTGAAGAGGTGTTTGTTTTTCATTTGAAACGTCTTCTGAAAATTCCCATATGGCACTGCTTCCTTTGTTGAGGATGGATTCAACCCACCAGTGACCCAGTACCTTCTCTGCACCTTTAGTGATTCATGAGAATGACTAAGTTCCAGGGTCTGCTCCTGAATCTCTTCCTCATCACATCTCCTCCCACACCCTCAGCTGACAGAGCATCTCTTTTTATTCCTCCACACTGCCTTGGGCAACAATTGAGCTAGCTATTTGGGACAAATGTTAACACAGTCCCTCTTTACTGTATAAGTGTATGTTCCTAAGGCAAAGACCCTATGGTCTGCCCAGTGGAGGGAGCAAAGATCATGGATTCTGAGAACAGGGGGAATTAGGCATGAATCTCAGCCCAGCAAACCGATAAGCCAAGGAAACCCTGGCAAATTTCACAAAGCTTTCGAACCATAGTGTCGATATTTTAATCTCTACAGAATCTTAACATCTCCCTTGTAAGACTGTTAGGAAGGCTCAACAAAACATTATCTCAAATATACTTGGGACTTAACTGTTATAGACTAGGTGGCCCAGAAATACTCAGTTTTTCAGAAAATTGTCCTTGCTGTCCTCCCAAGTGATGAAAATATTCTTTATTGTCTGATCGATACTTGACTTAGTTACTTTTCTTTTGCTGTGCCAAGAAACCATAACCAAGGCAATTTATAGTAGAAAACATTTCTTTAGGGCTTAGAGTTTCAGAGAATTAAGAGTTAGGGTGAGCAGGGCAGCAGGCAGACAGGCATGGCACTGGAGCAGTAGCTGGGAGCTCACACCTTGAGACACAACCAAGAGACAGAGCTAGCTAACTGGGAATGGTGAGGGCTTTTGAAACCTCAAAGTCCATCCCCAGTAACACATTTCCTCCAACAAGGTCACACCTCCTAATCCTTCCCAAACACTTTTACCAACTGCGAGTGGGGGGAGGGTGGGGGTGGGGCTAAGTATTCAAGAGCCTATTGGGGCCATTCTCATTCAAAACACCACAATACCCTTCTTAGCTTCTCCTCATCTGGCTTGGATGATTTCTGCTACTCCCTGTTTATCAGCCAGATCTGATTGAAGAAGTACTTTGTAGCTTCGACTGTGTTATGGTAGCTCTTATAGTTTCAGTAGATATGTCTACCCACAATATAATCAAACACTCCCTGTGTTTTGTAGACATGATGAGTTAGGCACTGACAAATGTCACTTATAGGAGGGTTGATCGTTAAGTGTGTTCACAGTGATGCTGAAGAGTCTAGACTCTTCCCAAACATTTACTCTGAGCATTAACATCCTTTGAGAGAGGCTATATTAAGGAAACTTATGCTATTGCTTATTTAATGCTTCAACTACTGCTCTGGGGGCTGAGGATAGGCTCAGTTGCATATGGAATATTATTGAAGTCCTGGGTTCCTTCTCTAGCATCCTACAAACTAGGTGTGGATAGGAACATGCCTGGAATCACAGAACATAGGAGATGGAGGCAGGAGGATTAGAAGTTTGAGGTCATGGTTAGCTACATAGTGAATCACAACCAGCTTGGGACACATGAGACCCTGGCTCAAAAAATATTCTTTCTATTTGTCATTACAAAATCATCAGTAAAATCTGGAAAAACTCTAAGGATAATACTTAACACCATTTTTAGTAGCTATAATACAATTTGGATGAAATCAGGGGGAAAATGAATTACACAGAGGGAAGAGCTGATCAACAAGAAACCAGGAACCGTGGTGTAAATGTAGAGGTGGGCAGTATTAACCAGAATGGACTACGGATCGCAGGTAATCAGGAATGACTTCCCATGACTCTTGCCAATGGGAACCTGCTGTAAAGATTATCTTTTCTGAAAAGTAGGCTATTATTAGTTAGAGCAGGCAGTGTTAGGCTATAGTAATAATCTTAAAGTTTCAACATTTTGGGACTGAGACTCAGCAATTAAGATAACTGGCTACACCTTCAGAGAACCCATTCCAAGTATTCATGTAGGTGCTTAAAATCACCTGCAACTCCTAGGGTATCCCCTACCCTCTCCTGGCCTCTATTGCACCAGGCATGCAATGGATATATATGCATACATTCAGACAAATCAGCCACATACAGAAATAAAAAATAAAATAATTTCAAATTAAAGATTTTGAACCAAACTTTTATCTCTTGCTTCTATCTTATGCTGTATGCCTTCTGTCAGTTGGCGGGCTCTTCTCTAACTAGTTCTCATGCAGGGTGTCACACTTAGAGAAGCTCCATCAATACACTGATTGAGATGGCATGGAAAAATTCTTACAGCTTTTGGTCATATTCTTCCAGCTAACTGACAGAAGCCCAAATCCCGCCGTTTTCAATTTTATTTAATTACTTATTTTATGTATATTAGTGTCTTCCCTGCATATATGCCTATGCTATGCATGTGTGTTTGATGACCAAAGAGGCCAACACTGGATCCCTAGGGACTGGAGTTATAGATGGTTATGAATCACCGTGTGGGTGATGGAATTTGAACCTGGGTCCTCTGAAAGACTAGCAAGTGCACTGAGCCATCTCTCTCACAACTTGTGTCTCTCTGGTCCTTTTGCCTGGCTTCTGGCCCATGGTAAACAACATTGCAACAGAGGAGATCAAGAGGTCAGATTCTGTATATCTAAAACGTGAAGACATCAACTATGTAGTTCAGCATAGCATCCTGGCCTGTGGCATTGATTCATTCTTAACAACCTGAATCCAGCAGGCATTTATTGAATAGCTACTACCTGCCAGGTACTTTTTCCTTTTAAAGCCGTGGATACATTGTAACGGTAAGGAGTTAGACAGTCAACCCCTTTCTCTTGGTAGCAGTATTCTTTGAATCTTCACCCAATTTGTAGCCTCTTCACATTCTGTCAGGTGACAAATGGGTGAATGGCTATGGTTGTCTGTATAATAGCGAAGTTACCAGCTTCCCGCCCCCCCCCCCACAGTTTCTCTGTGAGCATAACACCAGTGGCCTCAATCCATTAATTGCTCCACTAAGGAGTGCCTTGCTCCTGCTATTGAAGGTTCACCATCTCAGGCTATCTAGTGCTTCCCTAGTAGCACTCCTGTGTTGAGCTCTCAGTTGGCTGCTGTAAGGATTATGTTCTTTAGGAACCAAGTTCTGTGACTCGCGTTACCGTCTCGCCAGCAAGAACTACGCTGCACACAGAGGATCCTTCTGCAGTAAAGCTTTAATGCGTCTTAAGAGGGAGAGCATAAGCTTACGACAAGTAAAAATGGAGACCCCAAACAGCAGAAACCCATCCCTTATATAGGAAACTGTTCTCCGCTTAGGATGTGTCAGTCCCTGATTGGCTGTTACTCATCAGGCGATATGACGCCACGGGAGAGGCAGAGCACAACAAGTGGAAAGTTCCTTCGCACATGCGCAGATTACTTGTTTACCAGTTTGGGACACAGGATGTCAGCGCCATCTTGTAATGGCGAATGTGAGTGCGGCCTCTCACAAAGTTCCTTGGAGCTCTCTGAATTACTCATAGTGCTTCAGTGTTGCTGACATTCAGTTCTAGTTTTCTGGGTCCTTAGTTTAGACCCTGGATTTCTGCTGTTGCTTTCCCATGCTGTGTTTATTATATGGTATTTAAGGTCACCAGTTTTGGCCTCAGACAAAACTGGGCTTAAATATTATTAACTCTACCAGGTCCCAAACTTCAGCTTTTCTCATCTCTAGATTGGTAACAAAAACAATATCTATGTCATAGGGATGCTTGGTGATTATATTTGTTACATGTCAGATATTAACACAGTACAAGGCATAACAGTATCTACCAAGCACAATTTACCAGTAGATGAAGACTGGATAAGTTATATGATGGCTGATAGATGTCTCAAGAGTTAGCTCTCAGAAGTCGCTTTATCAGTAGAGTTATTCCAATTCCAAATTTCCTGTGCTATGTTCCTTATATGACACAGACACCAACATGTAAACCCCACTCTAGGAAATTCTTTGCATGCGTAACCTCTGTGAAGTTTGCAGTGGTAACTATAATAATAAGTGGGTGTTCTAAGCTCATCTCCACATCTGTTAGTCTTCCTGTTTTCTTCATCTCTGGGCCCCTTCTTGATCTTATAATGTTTACATGTACTTGTAGCTTAATGTGACCCCACCCTAATAGTCTATATTTTATAATGTATTGTTTTGGCAAGAAAAGAAAGAAAATAACACAAGACTTTTGTCATTGTGGATGTGCTTATGAGCTTTCTTAAAACAGATGCCAGGCAGTTGATGTTTTCAAAATATTGCACATCTTTTTGCAGTATGGTTATGAGCAGAATTGATGAGAAAGAGAGTTCCCATCTTGTGGCTTCTCTGTTGTAGGATCAGCATGAATGGCCTAATCAGGTATTTCTTACTGGTAGTTAACGGTCTACACGAATAACCTCAACTGTGTGTAGTCATATGGCATACTAGTTTTCTCTGAAAATTGGGAAGGCTAGTAATAACACAGGAGGTCCCTGAAAGAAGAGAAACAAAACATAAAGCTACGCACGTATAAATGCCTCATTCTGGACCAGTTTTCCTATTATCTAAGATACAAACTTTCTCAGCCATCATCAGTCTACAGCATTTATCAAGTGATTATTGGAAGGGAACAGTGCTCTAACGAACTTGTGGTAAGGGAAAGAAAAATACCCACAGTCACAGTAGCCAGAAAGCAGACAGCATACCCCAGTAAGGTCATCTGAGAAATCAAAAAGCATGAAATGCCGAATCTACTTAATGTAGGTTTGTGTGTTAGTCATGGTTCTCTAGGAACAGAATGCACAGAAGGAGTCTATCTGTCTGTCTATCTATTTATAATATATTTATCTATGATCCATGATCTATCTATCTATCTATCTATCTATCTATCTATCTATCTATCTATCTATCGTCATAGAGATATTCATTCTTTAAGTTCTGTTTCTCTAGAGCAGTGGTTCTCAACCTTCCTAATGCTGTGATGCTTTAATACTGTTCCTAATGTGCTGACTCCCAACCATAAAATTATTTTTGTTCATATTGTTGTTCATTACTATAATTTTGCTACTGTTATGAATCATAATGTAATCTCTGTGTTTTCTTTCTTTCTTTTTTCTTTTCTTTCTTTTTTTTTTTTTTTTTTTTTTTTTTTTTTTTTTTTTTTTTTTTTGATTTTTAGGGCAGAGTTTCTCTGTGGATCTCTGACTGTCCTGGTACTTGCTTTGTAGACCAGGCTGGCCTCAAACCCACAGAGATCTACTTGCCTCTATCCCCCTCCCCTGAGCACTGGGATTAAAGGTTTGCATCACCACACCCAGAAATATCTGTGTTTCCTGATGATCTTAGTCTATCCCTGTGAAAGGGTCATTTTACCCCCAAATGGTCATGACTCACAGGTCATGAGCCCTTTCTTATTATCTATCTATCTATCTATCTATCTATCTATCTATCTATCTATGGAATTTATTAGAATGGATTATAGGCTATGGGCCAGCTAGTCCAACAATGGCTGTCTATCAATAGAAGGTCTAAGAACCTGTTAGTTGTTTAGTCTGTGAGGCTGGATGTCTCAGCTGGTTTTCAGTATATGCTGGAATTCCTAAGAAGTGGGCTCTAATCCCAGTGAAAAAAATGGATTTGCTATTCAGAGCAAGAGCAAGCAGGCAGAGAGAACAAGCTTCCTTCTTTCATGTCCTTTCTATAGGCTGTCAGCAGAAAGTGTGGCCCAGATTAACGGTGGATCTTCTTACCTCAAAGATACAGATTAGAAGTAGATCTTCTAATTCAAAAATTTTAATTAGGAAAAATATCCCTCACAGATATGTTCAATCATTTGGGATTTAGTTAATTCTAGATATAGCCATCACAATGCACTTGATACTCACTAGGCACCTTTCATGACATTAAAGTTGCTCTTTGTGAATGGACACTTTCAGACTCTCTCTCTCTCTCTCTCTCTCTCTCTCTCTCTCTCTGTGTGTGTGTGTGTGTGTGTGTTTATAAGTTATTATTATATAATAGCAGAGACTGAGTAATTTATGAAGGATAAAAATTTATTCTCATTTTTGGAGGATAAGAAGGTGTACCCTGGCAGTGGTGGTACATTCCCCTAATCCAATCACTCAGAAGGCAGAAGCAGATGGATCTCTGAGTTCAAGGCCAGCCTGGTCTACAAAGTGAGTTTCAGGGCAGCCAGGGCTACACAAAGAAACCCCATCTCAAAAGTAAGTGTAGTAGGTTACAGCCCTCACTGCCTGCTTCCAAGATGATACATTGAATTATTTTCTCTTCTTGGGCAGAGTGTTGTATATGTAGCTGTTTGTCCTTGATTGAAAGATTTTCTCCTAGACAGAGGGGATAGGTTCATGAGCATCATGAAACTTGAAACAAACAAGACACTTAAAAGATGCAGGAAACACATGAAACTCATAAGACTCAAGAGGCCCTTCCCTGAGGTTAAATAAGCAGGAAGTAATCACTGCAGGCAAAGGATGCTCTTTAGTGGAATAGTTGAACTTGCAGGGAATGGCAGAGATGCAGCTTTCTGTGACTTGTCACCCATGCTTGGGTGGGCTTTATGGTGTTGTAACTGCCAGAATCATCCATATTTCTTTAAGCAACTCTAATAAATCTCATTACTTTATCAAACTGAACCTGAATGGAATAGGTTTTTGGTCTGCTATTGCTTTCCACCTAAGATGAGTAGAAATAGCCTTTCCAGGGAAACTATCACAGCAGAGAGGAATATGGCAAAAGAAAAAAAAAAAGAGTGAATCTGTTTACTGCAAAATATTCCTATGGAAACATCAATCCATTGATAAGGGCATGAACTTTATGACCTAAAAAGTGTCCACTAGGACCCATATCTCACTATGGTTCCATATGAGATTAAGTTCTCAATATATGAACTTTAGGGGACACACTGAGAACACACCACTGAAATTCCACATAAAGTTGAGAGACATGAATTGCATAATGCCAGATGCTAGTCTGGGAAGAAATAAAGCACTGGAAACTGTCTGCTTCTTTTTTTTTTTTTTTTTTTTTTCAGATTGCTACCTTTTTCTTGGTGAATTGTCACTTTCTACCATACAATCATGATTTTTTAATGTAGTCTCCTAACTGGCCTCCAGCTTCAACTCTTATT
This sequence comes from Acomys russatus, assembly GCF_903995435.1. Lineage (NCBI taxonomy): Eukaryota > Metazoa > Chordata > Mammalia > Rodentia > Muridae > Acomys > Acomys russatus. The sequence goes on from NC_067169.1 coordinate 109,660,256, forward strand.
TACTGTCTAATTTCATACAATAACCACAGTGGCCCTTTGAACATGAAAATGACTATATTATCATCTTGATAGCAGCAGCATTTATAATCAGTAAAGGATGGAAACCAAGCAAATGGATAAAACAGTGACATACAAATATGCAATATGATATTATTCAGCTTTAAAGGGGAAGGAAAACTAGCCATATGGAACATTATGGATGAGCCTTGAAGGCATTATGCTAAGTGAACTATGCTAGGTACAAAATGATAAGCACAGGATGACTTTTATGAGTTTCAGAGAGTAGTCAAATTCAGAGACAAAAACGTGAGTAGTGATTACCAGAGGCTGGAGCAAATGGACTGGGTACATAAGACATTTTAGGTATCCAGTTTCAGTTTGGGAGGATGATTGTATAACTGGGAATGTACTTAATGCTGCCAAACTGTACATTTAAAATAAGTTAAGAAAATTTCATCTATACAGCTATCTATCTATGCGCATGTGTCTACAAATGCCCCATGACACACATGTGGAGGCCAGAGGACAACCTGTGGGAATCTGTTATTTCCTTTCACCATGTAGGTTCCAGGGATTAAACTCAGGTTGTCAAGCTTCGTATCAGGGCAGTCGCCTTTACACTGTGAACCAGCTCATTATCCCTTCATTGACCTATATTTTAATGTGTAGTAGTAGCAGTAGCAGCTTAACTCAGAATCATCCATGTGTTGCCACCCAGATAACACAATGCTTTAGCCAATAACATGTGTGTGGTGCCAAACATTGACATACTTAGATAACCAACAACATTCTGGTTGCATGAATACTCGACTCCTTAAAAAATATGAGTGCTTATTGAATGAGTTGTGACCATATAGCAAGAACTAGCTAGTCTTTTTCAGTCTGGTATAATTACAGGGTTAATTCCTGCTGGAAGAACTGAATTTATGGTAACTGGCCAGACTAATCCTTCTTAACATGTAAAAGACACGAGTAGAAAAATTGCAAAGAATAAGTTGCATGCCCACTATTAAAACGGGGAAAACCTAAGTATTATTTAAAATTAGTGTTCAGGGGCTAGAGAGATGGCTCAACAGATAAGAGCACTGTCTGCTCCTCCAGCAGTCCTGAGTTCAATCCCCAGCAACCACATGATGGTTCACAACCATCTATACTGGAGTCTGATGCCCTCTTCTGGCATATAGGTGTATATGCATATTGAGCATTCATACATAAAATAAATAAATAGCACCTTAAAAATAAAATAAAATTAGTGTTCATACAAAATCACAAGCAGAAACATATTCACAACAACCTTGTTCATATTGTTTCTGAATAGAAATAGCACAATTAAAAAAAAAGAAATAGCACAATTGCTTATTAACAGCATATTCGCTAAATAAATGACAATATATGCAAGTACTGTATGGCAATGTGGATGAATGAAGCCACGTCTCTCAATATGAAGAAAGTACTGCGCAATAGAAACCATAATAAGGAGGACGTAGCACAGTATTGATTTACCTACAGGATAACCCAGTTTATGCAGTCAGGCAGCTGTTTGTATTGTGATGGAGTGATGGCTGATGGAGGCTTCTAGGTGTTATCCAGGTTCTGCTTCTTATTTGCATGCCTACTACATACATAGGTACCACAGGTCTTGAACTGTTATACTAGCTGGGGATTGTGGCAGACCCCTTTAATTTCAGCACTGGGGTGGTGGGCAGAGACATAGATAGGAAGATCTCTGTGAGTTCCAGGACGCCTGAGCTAGTTAGACTCAATCAAAAAAATAATAACAACGAAAAAGAAATTGTATGATGTTGATAGCGATTTTCATGTTTCTCTACAACCCTAATAAGCTCAATAAACTATAATGCTAACAAAAATATTGAGTAAAGGAGTGTATTGGTGTGGCAGACAGGCATGGGAGTACTTCTCGAAAGAACTGTCATAGAAGAAAAATTGAAAAAAAAAAGATGAGATCCAGACAAAGGATTATAGTATTAGTCTTACAATTATAAGATCCATTTGCTCATTCATTCAATATTTCTTAACAACCATGTGTGAAAGGCACCATTTCAAATGCTTGGAACACATCAGTAAAAATTCCTCTAGCCCAGTCCAAATGGCACTCAGGTTCTAGTGAAAGGAATGTTCCAGGAGTAATCATACTAGCCTTTCAAAAGAAATATGCACGGATTCCCCCAAGCTCATTCCCCATCTATTAGTGGTTAATGTTAAGGCCCTCAGCAGCTATGCCAAGAGAGCAAAAGGGACCATGAACTTGCTGTAGCCGGTTCATTCTTCCCAGAAGGGTTCGGATGACTTAATTCTCAACAGCAGCTTTCTGAATGAAATAGACGAGACTGGACTGCCTCTGTTTGTGTTCAAAGTCCAGTTTTTCAGGGTGAGCTGTGTTCTCTCCAGCTGACTGTGAAACAGGCTTTACCCTCCTCCCACTGGCCGCCTCTCACCCTGGCACCTGTCATCCATTAGGAGCCCCTACTGAGATCTTTCATCATTGAAAATATATGATGATTTTCATTACCATTTAGGCTAATTGCTAGTGAGTATTTCTTTAAAATATATTCCCCTAAATACTGGGCTTTGGATTTGCTTTGAAGTTTTTAACACCAACACAGTTGGAATAAAACCCTGGATACTAATCACAGAAACTGCCAAGTCCAGTGCAGGAAGAATCACCACCGTGGCTCTTTCCTTATTACAGCCAGTTGGGCAGTAGGCACACATGTGGAAAGAAACCTTACTGCCAGGCATTAGCTAAAGCACTGCATGGCTGTTTCTGACGGAGGGCTTGTTAGGCTCACTGTGTTTGCGCATTTCTTTGCAAAATTATTTTCTAAAAGAAAATGTTCCATGGATCCATTTTGCTGGATAGCCATTCTAAGCCAGTGCCATAATATTGGATTAAAAAATAATGATTCGTCATAGTATAAGATTTCAACACTCAAAATAATGCCCTGAATTCAATAGGATAAATACTTATATTTCAGAGAGGAAGTAGAAGTATAGCATTGTCCTCTTGTGTCTGTGAGTAAAATGGCTTAATAAACCGGTCCAGAAGAGAGAGAAGGGCATTGTGAAACACTTTATGCACACTTTGCATTTTCAGATAGGAAAGGATAGGTGCTAAAATGGTTAATGGTATGTTATAAACCCTATTTGTATGCAAAATGAGTTTATGAAAAGACTGTAATATGGGAAAACAAGCATAAATATATTTGCATTCTTTTTTAAAGACAGGAATTATTTTTTGAGACAGGGTCTTATTCAACAGTGCAGGCTGACTTTGAACTTAACGTACAATTCAAGCTGTCATCAAATTTCTGATAGTCCTCCTGCCTCAGTGTCTAGGCTGCTGTAATTACAAGCATAAGCTATCACACTTGGTTCTAGAATCTTTATGTAAAAATAAAGGGAGATAGGATGAATTTGTAGCTTACTTCCTGTCAAGTGCAGGCAGGCATAATGTTGAGTAGCTATTTACTTTACAATGTACTTTCTTAGTATAAATTTGCTCTTACACAAATTCTGGATGTAATCAATGAATGCAGACATATATTTAAGATTTACGCATCTGTTTGTTTAATCAGAAAATGAAAGCACATCATATATTTTAGTAGGAATATATATTAGACATCTAGTAATGTTAATTTTTTCATTTTTATCTAAATGTTTGCATTTCCATGGGCCAGTAACATGGCTCAACAGGTAAAGGCACTTGCAACAAAAGTCTGGTGATCTGAATCCCTGGATCCCATATAAAGATTCACAGAGGGAACTGACTCTGCAGTGTCCCCTGGCTTGTACTTCTACATGCCTTCCACTCTCATCTGCATGCACATAACAATATGTGCATTATCAATACATTTAAGAATACAAAAATAACAATAAGATGGTTTCATTTCAATAGTATGGCTACAACCTTTGTGAGAATAGGAATCTTGCCATTCTGTTTACCAATGGATCTCAATACCTGGTATAGCACCCACTATGTAGTGGGTACTTGATAAATAAATATATTAGAAGGTTGCTTTACTAATCAATATACTATTAATATCATACTTTGATGAATATATTGAGAGACTGAAGATAATGTATTTTAGATTAATCTACTTAACACAATGTGTATGCCTATGCTATTTGTTGTCACTGTGAATAGCATAAAATTCCCAAGCCATGAAAGTCATATGTTGGAATTTGAAATGAGCTACATTTATGTGGTTTATTTACTTATGAGAAAGAGGAACTGAGAAGATAAAAATAAAAATGTGAGCAATCATCAAATCTAGATTCTTTGTGTTGCAGAAGAAGAAGAAACCATACTTCTGAAGAGGTGATGACATCCCCAGGGTCACATTACTAGTTGGTAAAGGAGTCTGGCCTGGACCCTAAAGCAATACCTTTGACTAGTTGCCTCTGATAAGATTTTCTCCACTGGCTCCCTTAACAGCACACCAGGAGATCTCAAGCTGTGGTTTCTTGCCCCCAAAGTACAGCATCACCTGGGAGTTTGTTAGGAAGGAACATTCTTTGAAATGCTCAGCATATAATTATTATCTGTAGCCACTTCATGTTCATTGATCACCCTTCCCCATCCCAACTTCTGCCTTACTCTCCCCAGACTCCAATCATCAACCTTTCACTACTAACTTCTATGACAGCAACTCTTTTCTCTATTTTTAATCAGGACTATAGTGCATGCCAGTTTTCCTTCCGTATGCATAGAGTTTACTGGGGCATTTCTATGCATACATATATTGCCCTCTGATCATAGCCTTTCATAGCCTTTATCTCAACTGCCTTCCCTTAAATGCCACCATCATTACTTCTTACATAGTTTTTCTAAAAATTTTCAGTTGTCGTTTTTAAAATCAAATTTCTACCTCTGAGAGAAAAAAACATCTGGTTCACTTTTTTTTTTTTAACAAGGTAACTTCAGTTCAACCCATCTTCCTACAAGTGACAGAAAGGAATTGTAATTCTCATGGCCACCCAAAGATACATGAACTCTAGAGCTGAACACCTATCATGTTTTCTGTTTTTTGCAAGCATTCCACGGGATTCTGTTATACTTTGAATTCAAGAAACACTCACTGTTCAATACATTCTTACTAATTCCTCTGATATTTTGTGATTGTTGATTAATTTAGGCAAAAGAGCCATATTTTCAAACTTCTAGAATAGTTCATTTATATAAGAACAAATAGAGGGTAAGCAAGTCCTCAATACTTCCTACCTCACAAATGTTTGTCAGATATACTGGGCCAGAAGGCTGAAGATGATGCCCCAGCATTATAGAGAGCTTTGAGTTTTGTGTGACTATTCAGGCAGTAAATTGTCTCTCTCATTTTTTCATTTGGGAAGCTGCTAACCTGCACTTCCGGTTCACTCAGGTAATTAATTTGATTCCTTCTCAAGTCTCTGATGAGGTTGAAGACCAGATAGTTTAATTTTACATTAAGCTTACTTGTTTAGGGCTTAAGCTGTTTTTAGGTCTAGATAGATGTTTTAAGTTGATAGAGATGAGATATGATAGATATTGATTTACATTCAGAATTTTAGATGCACAAAGATAAGAAAAACATTTTCTTCAAGGTTGCCAAATACAAATAGTCAAAACAATATAAATGTAACATTTATATAATTTTTTGATGTTTTGTGGTTCTTTTTGCTGTAGGTAGTTTATTGTATATATGTGTAATAATATAAATGTATGTTAAAAAAAGAAATATAATAAAAAAGAAAAAAAGAACAAATACATCTTTAGGGGAAATTAAGTCAATTGAAATTGGAAAAGGAGCTTATAGTCGGGTTATTTTCATATAAACTACTCAGGTTCTTGACACATAGAAGGTTTTTGATTAAACTCTTCTATTTGCATTATCATATGTAGTATACAGGTGATATGACTTGCCCATTAATTACTCTGGTCTTGGAAATTGTATTCAGCAGATTTTGTTTTGCTTCTACTTTGGTGCAAGGAATGGAATCTAGAGCCTCAAGAAATACCAGGGTCATATTCTACCACTGAGGGAGCTTTGAGTGCTAACTCAGCCACCAACTAGTTATAGGACCTTGAACAAATTAGTTAGACCTTTTAGAGTCTCCCTTTCTCATCTCTACAACAAGCATAATTATATACCTACTTCTCAGTATTGTTAGGAGCATAAATAAGAAAAATGCATGCAAAGAGCTTAATACAGTCCCTTGCACATAGTAAATTGCTTAGTAATGGCAGCTATTATTATTACGATGGTGATTATTAGCATAATCATCATTACCATCATCATCATCATCATTTGTTCTCAAGTACGTTGGATTATTCATTTGAACGCAGATTTGGCATAAATTTAAAACCAGTAGGTAATTGTTTTTAGTAGTCCAAAGGTTATAGTGGCCATGAAAAAAACACACACACACACAAAACAAAACAAAAACTCGACTATTTATTTACGGAGTGCCATAACAATGCCCTCAGGCTTTTGAAACTGAGTTGGGATAAGGTCTAAAGAAATGTACCTTAGTGCTCCTCAGATAGGATTGTAATGCTAATCTTTCCCATGCATTCACCTACAGTGGGTTCCTCTTTAGAGCTATAACAGTGTCTCAGAACCCACAATTATTTCTGAAATGTATTCTCCTGTAGATAAACTTTAAAGACATTTCCTTCATACCTTTACTAGCCAGATTAATGAGGGAGGGCTGGGAGTCTGTGGGGCTAAAAACCTTGCTGCTTTGCTCCACATAGACTAAGTTACAGCAATGCGGTTTAGATGCTTGATCTTGCTTAACCTTCACAGTTAGGAATTGGGGAAAGTATAGCAATATGCCCCCCAGCCCCAAAGATGTGCTCGAAGGAGACAGTGGCATCCCCTTTTCCAGATGTCTCATAAGAATTGCAGCAGAGACTTGTGACCCTCCCCTCGAAGTCCAGGAGCTGAAGAGAGATGGCCACACCTGGAGTGAGTTTGGGTGGCGGTGTCCCATGCAAATTCTCCTTTCAAGTCATTTTCAGGATTTCAGTGCTGCCAACTTTTATTAACAGTCCCCCACATTTCTGTCATTGAGGGAAAAGGAGGAAACGGTCTCCCTGGTGGATTTCTCGTCAGAGAGGCAGGAGTATATTACAGCTTCTTGATTTTTTTGAAGTAAGCTACAATTCAACAGATGAAACAAAGGTAACTCTTAACATCTGCCGATATGCTCTCGGTCCTCATATCAAAGAAATAGCCACCAATGCTAAAGAAAGAAAGCGGGCTTTATGATTTATTCAGTTGGAATTATGCAGAATGCCAGTCCGAGTCGACTTTGGCAAGCCAAGTGTAGTCTTTCTAGGAAGAAGCACCTGAACTGCAAGACCCTTTTTGGTTGCCTTTCAAAAGCCTTTGGGCCAAGCTGAGCTCCCCAGATGCACTAGCAGATGTTGCTGAAGTTAAGGGAACTCTTTCAGCATGCAGGGCAAGCACCTGAGGACCTTTGCTTTCCAAGTTAATTTTCATCTAGAAAGAACGACTAAAATCATTAGTTTTAACAAGACATAGTCTTGTCATTTTTCAAGTGTACAAAAAGAAAACCTATTTAAAATTCTACACTTGCATACATGCGGCCTTGGGGGAAGTCCTATTAAATGCAGAGATGACTAATGCTCTCCTCAGAATCTTATTTGCTTCTTCAACTGATTGCTCATATAGAATCTTATTTATAAGTACTTTAGTGTCAAAGTACCCTATTATTGGAGGATATCACTACTGAGTAGTCTGTCTCTGAGTGTGATGAGAGGTATGGGGATGCAGCGTTTCCTAAATGGACAAAGCAGCACCCTCTCCGTCCAACTCTGTCCCACAACATGGAGCTCAGCTTAGAAAGTTCTCTCCCCTGAGCAAAAGCTGTTGTGACCAACATGCCTTCAGGACGTTTATGTGCGAAAACCATCAAAATATGCTGAGGCTGAGTCTTTCCAATGGCTCTGCATCCTTGCAAGCAAGGAGGGAAAGGGAGTTTGTTAATGAATTCTAATCTATAAATGTTGAGTAGACAGTGGCCCAATGAACTGAAGATACTCCAAACCCAAACCATGGCTTGTACCCCCACTCTCTGCTAAAAGGGATTATTGGCTCCCAATCTGTCTGTTGTTGTTCACACCTTGCATTTAAAGCCTTTGAGGCATAGCTGGTAGTTCTAACACCTTTTAAATGCCTCCCAACCTTTCCCGATCTTTCTTGAGAGCTGTGACTAAATTCAAGCTCCACTATCATCCTTATTCTCTAACCTCTTCCCTCCTGTCCAGTCTCATGATCACCCCTTGTTCACCACCCTCTTCCCCTACAGCAGTGAGCATCCCCTCAACTGGCCCCCAGCCTCCCATTTGCTTCCGCCCTGTAATCAGCACTCCAACCACCACAAGAGAGCCTGCTGAAAACACGGGCTGGCTGATCATGTCACTAAAAGCCTTAAATAATAAGAGAAAAGAGGCAAGAGGATAAAAGCTGAGTGGGGTTATCAGAACTCATGCTTTAGTGCTTTAAATGAACAATTAGCCTGATTTTAACTATGCTCAAGTAATTTTCCTATGAATTACAATTGTTATAGCACAACTCTTCCCTCCAGTGCATGTGGGCAAGATGATTTTGATCTATGCTATGGCCTTAACCACATTATGTCATGATAAATGAATTGTGGGTGTCTGCATTTCTAGGAACTTTGTTTGACGTAGTTAGTCAGACAACAGTATTTGCTGAGCACTCACTCCATGCCAGATACTGTGCTGGGCACTCAGAGTACAAGCATTATGTGACGACGTGTCATCTGCTTTCTCTAAAAGAAACTCAAAGCCGACAATAACACTCTATCTATAGAGGACACTTTAAGTTCCACATGATAAAGCATAAAAAAGCAAACCCTTCTAGAGCCCTACTCTAAACGAGGACCTTTCCACTTCTCACGACGTCTTCCATGAATACCACAGTTGCCACTCACTGGCCATATGATCATCAGTAACATGTTTTTGATTCTCTTCACATATAAAAGTGGGGAAACGATGTCTTTAACTTTGCAAAATGAACAGCAGCAGCAGCAGCAACAACAACAAATCCTGTGCAGATGAAGTATCATCTTGGTGTGAAGTGTGAACTTCACATGCAGGGCTTGACCTATCCTAAGTGCTAAGGAATTTAGGACTTCCATTGGCATGTTTTTAGGAATTCTTTAGGAATCTGTGACATTCTAGCCAGATTACGTTTGGTAAAGATTTTCTACTGGTGAAAGTCCCTCGGGATAACATGGAGCCCTAGGCCAGATGGCTTTGTACTTAGTATGTTTGTTCCAAGCCAGCCCCATGCAGCCTGGATTCTTCAGTGGAGGTTCTCATCTCTCAGGGGTTGATAGAAGTCCCCAGCATGGCTGTTACAGTTCAAGAGAAAGTCTAAACTGGTAACAGCTCTCACTTGAGAAAAGATTCACTGTAGCTTCCCCTGGGAAGAAAAAGCTGGGTATGATGCTGTGGTCTGTGAAATCACTCTGAATGGAACAACTGCTCTCTACCAGTGAGCATGAAGTGTCATGTCAGGATTTACAAGAGCCAAGTGCTATGATTTCTCTAAATCAAGCTAATTGTCAATCACTGGAGTAAACCCTGCTTCGAGGTTAGCATATAAACTTGAAAGAGTTCAATAAAAGACAGCAAAGGATGTATTCACATTCATCTCCCTCATTTCAAACAGTTATGTGACCTTGTTCTCTGAAGTCCATATTGTAAGCAGAATCCTTGTATGTAATGCACTCATTCAACAAATACTAAGTACTACCATGTGCTTGCCATTTCTCTTGGTGCTGGGAATACAGTGGATAATAACAAAGTTTCAGCTCCCCTGGAGTTGATCTTCTAGAATTCTGAGCTAGAACACACTTAAATAGGTTACCCAGAAGACTATTGGTAGAAACAAAACAAAACAAAACAACAACAACAAAAACCCATCAGGTGGCTTGTGTGGATGAGAAGTTCCTGCAACTGGTTTGGAATGACAGGATTTTATGCAGACTGGTGCCATCTTGGAGATGCTATTTGAGTCAGGGAAGGCAGTGTGAGATCACGCCGCAAAGCTATCGGGAGAAAGAATGTGACAGATGGAGAAACAGGGAAAGACATAGGACACCAGGGAGAAAAGCGTTTTGAGACGTTTGAAGATCAACACATACAAGGATAAGCAGGGCTACGGCTAGGGGAAAATAAGGTAGAGAGGTAACCAGATATCAGGAAAGCAAAGGCCTTAAAGCAGAGTAAATGTTCCGGGTCATGTTTAGCCAGTGATGGGGAACTCAAGGAAAAGTAGTTTTTAGGAATGGCAGCATTGGACTCTTTATTGTAATGAAATTCTTCTTTTTAACTGTGCTAAAATACTCGTAACAGTTTATGTTGGGTAAATTACTTATTCTTAGGTCTTAGTTTTCTCATCTATAAAATGAAATAAACTTGATCTCCCCAAACCCACACGATAGAAGGAGAAAACTGACTCTCAAAAGTTTTCCTCTCAACTCTGCATTCATGTCTTGGTCATACTGTGTCTCAATAAACAATAAAAATGTAATTGAATAGAGTTACTAGGGAAAAGGAAGATGGGCAGTGTATTGGATCAGTGCCAGCTGGAAAGCTATAAGGAAGTGTGGAATTCAGGAATGTGAGAGGGAACAAGGCTTCAGGATGAAAAAGAGTGTCACCACTTGACATGGAAGTAGCCAGAGGTCTAGAAGTTCTGTGGACTTTGTATCCTTATTGCGGATTTATACTGATCCCAGGATGCACTTTGTCCAGGATGACTTAATCTGCTGAGCTCATATAGAGGTTGAATTAATTTGTTTTGAAACATTCTTCCACACAGTAGGAAAAAAAGCAGGAGCAAATAAGTGATTTGGAAGTAACCTAGGAAGACCCTTTTCATGTGAATCATCTAGCAGCCCAGGGATCCTTAAGTTTAACACTTAGGCATACAGCTTGAGGGCAGGACTATATTTACATGGTCTTAATCTCTGTTTAGAAAGAGTAGTTTTATTGCTGATTGTCAGTCAGCTTTGACTACAAAGGCACCAGGTAGCAGTCATGGGAGATGAGGTCAAAGAGGATGGAAATGGTCAAACCAGCTGACGCTGAACATTTCTAGAGACAAACAAGGTTGAGGTGATGGATGAATTCTGTCAAGGCTGAGTGAGTATTTTGAGTCTCTTAAATGTCATCCACCAAAATGTTGATATAGTTATTTGAAAAGCCATGGGGATGTAATTAGTTTTATGAATGTATGTTGCTTTATTTTATGTTTAATAACAACTATATGCATACTAATTATACCATGTTTAGCTTATATTCGCCCTTAGGCAGTTCTCAGACTAATAATAACATATCTGACAAAGCAACAGTCATGAGCCCATGCTACCTTTTAATCCAGGGCTTTATCCTTTCATGTATTTCATGTAAAGACACACTTTCATTTGCTTTCCCAACTTTTCATGTCATATACTATGGCACCTAGCCTGGATTCACTCATTCATACAAATGTACACTGAGTACCAGTAAACTAAGCAGAACTAGGCATTGTTGGGGCATCTCAAAGTGTATAAAATCTGCTCTGTGCCCTCAAAGAGTTCACAGACTAGCAGGGGATCTGAGGCAGGATTACAATTCTAATATAAGGTGGAATGGGAGAAGTGCCAACAGAGAAGTACAAAGGGCAATGGTGTTCAAAGGAGAGTTCGATCATTTCCAGATGGGGAGATCAAAGAAGGCTTCGTGGAAGAAGTGGTATTTGTGCTGAGTCTTGAGGGGTAAGATTTCTGCTGAAGGAGATGAGTGAAAGAAAGAGAAACATTGTGGATTCGGGGCCAGTGAAAGTTGGAGCACATGGGTGGGTGAAGTGGCTGAGGTGGGCAGATTGATCTTCATAAAAGTCCTGGGGACTTTGTGGGGAATTCGACTAACATTTTCAAAGCACTGTCTATTACAGTTCAGGGTCATGGAGAACCATATTGCTTACTGGAAGCTGTAACATAAAAGTTCTTAGAGCCATCTGAATATCTATCCTTCAGTAGCCATTAACAATACCGAGATTCTCCTCTACTTGATGGCCTGGAATAGACACTAAAGAAAGAGGGGTTATGCAATGCTGAAATATTATAGGCATAGAATGAGGAAGAGAAACAGGTAGGGGGAGGGAGAGAGAGAGGAAAAGAGCACAGAATAGCATCTGAGAGGGTGTGGGAAGAGGAAGGTATATATAAGGATATATACACAAATATATAAAGAATATATATATATAAGCTTTATTGCCAGACTCACTTGGAAGAAGTAAACTGTTTCCCATCTCAGGGCAGCTGCCCCAGCACTTTCCAGTGGGCCCTCTATGTTTCAGACTGGTGGTCATTAGTTTATTTGTATCTTTTATGTTTCCAAAAAAGAGAGGACAGAGGAAGCAAGGCTGTTAACACTTACTGCTGATGACTATTTGGTGCTTATTAATCCTCAGAAGGCCAGAAGGAGTTTGTTTAGAGCTCATTTGTGACGTTTCTGGAAGCTTTGGATTTGCAAGAAAATATGTCCATCCATGTCACATGTGACCTCTCACCCCTATACCCAGAAGAGTTTATTTCCAAAGAATTTACTACTAACATGGTAGAGGTCTGAAATATTATTACTTCTTTTAGAAAAGCCTAAATGCTTATGCTTGTATTGTCAGTTTAGTAATCTTGCTAGATAACAAATCACCATGTCATTATTTTAAAAGAAATTATGTCATTGGCTAAAATTGCAGCACTCCAAACAGTAGAGACTTATAAGAACCAAGTTAATTTTGATTCAAATCATTGAACATGAATAGCAATCTCCAAAATGCCAGAAGAGTACCAAAAAAAAAAAAAAAAAAAAAAAACCCTCAAACCCAAATTTCCCTAAATGTGCAACAACAGTTTTGCCTGTTTTTAATAAAATACAAAGCTTAAAGAATGTCACTGGAAAATTCAAAAGCCTTCTTCTGACATCAAATACCTCTTAAGAAATAGTATTTGCAGGATTTTGGTGTAAATGAATCACAAGCATGTGGATTAAATTTTCTACAATATCTGCATAGTTTAAAAACTAAATGAAGAAATATTTCAAAGAAATGTGTTCAGTTTGGCTAATGACAATAATGGTATAATCAGTGAAATCCATAACAGGCTATAGATACAGTGAATTGTTTTATTTCTAATTTTAAAAGCAACTATGCACACTTCTGAATCAGACACATTCTTCCATTTATTAACAAAGTAACCTTGAATAAGATCTGTCCTACCATGACTTTCAGAGTTTTCATCTGTACAGTGGAGTCAGCAGCCATCAGCTCACATTGTTATTCTGTGCCTTGAAGAAAAGTGGTTCATTTTGCACAGTACTTCTTAGATGTGACTGTATAGAAGGTGTGTATATTTTAACTTGTTTGAGTACACATGTGAGTGTGATGATAAAATTTCATGAATGTGTTCACAACTTTGTGAGCATTTGTATATGGCAATATGTGTGCATATGTATGACCCTTTGAGTAGCTGACATGTAGATGGGATCTGCTGCATGAATGTATATGAGAATGGGCAAACACACACACACACACACACACACATACACACACACACACACACACACACACACACAGCACATGAGGCCATCTGCTCGCTACCCTTTCTATCTGTAGTGGTGATACAGTATGGATTATAAATTAATGTAACAGAATATGCATTGATGGTAACCTGAGATCTATACTAAACGCTTACTTAATATTAATTTATTAACATGTCAGTATTAATGAATCAATTAGATTTTGAATTTCTGTAAAGTTATCATTTAGTGACTTCCTCTCTGAGGCTGTCATAATTTTTTATGTATTTGTAACATAAAGAGGAAGAGGCAAGAAGATGTGTATACAGTCATTTTTTTTCATCTTAAGAAGAAAACCTTTTGCAAAGTAGACTAAAGATTAAACAATTAGCAGAGTGTATGTATCTGAATAAACAAGTGATGCTTATTTCACCACCTTTCTTGTCTTTTACCATGCTAAAGTTACTTGGGCAGAAAAGAAAAACTGAGTCAAGTAGTTTACTTGACACATGGTAGTTAAGTGTTCCCCAGTTGTCACTGAGCACTTACCTTGTTAGTGATAGTCTGCTGGCCTTTGTCACCACTGGCCTTTGATGCATTCTAACACAAAGCTCCACTGAGAAATCTCCCTAGACATTCTGAGGTCTGCAAGAAATATGGTTCTTCTTAATATCTTGATATCTTTCTCCCAATAGAATTCTTTAGGATTTCTATAGCTCTTGGACAGCTCCCAGGATTCCTCCAGCATTCCTGCCCCACTTGAACACTTGCTCCATGCTTATAGCTCTCCTTACACGTGATCTTCCCAGTAGTCCCTGGACCCAGATTCACAGCTGGAGATGGCCCTTGATCACCATACCAGCATAGCATTTCTCTGTTAATGAAGATAGAAATACATGGCCCAATACTTACCCTGGTATTTTGCACCTGACTGGATGTGGCACTGCTCCTTAGAAAAGGAGGACCACCCGCCCTCTCTGTGTGGACCACACAGTGCTGTGGAAGAACCACCCTCACTGCTGTGGTTGCTTCAGAAGGCTGTGCTCAGGTGCTTTGCTGCTGCTCCTGTCATCTCTGTTTGCACTACACGCTCCTTCTTTCTTGTTGGGTCAGCTTTGTGCTCTGTTTGTTTTATGTTTCTGTTGGTTTGTTGGTTTTGCTGGTACTCCTCCCTTTCTAAGGATTTTGCCTTACATCTTCAACTAACTGTTGGCCTTTGGTGGGCACCCGGCCCTTGCTGAACAACTACGCTTAATTCATCTGGGGGTTTAGTGCCCTTTCTGCTTTTCAGCCTTCTGCATTAGTACACACAGCTTTGGAAATACCTGTGTATCTACCCAAAGCCTTTTCTCACTCTGTCCTCTCTGTTCTTCTGGGCCATCCCTTCGTAGCCAGTTCAATGGCTTCTGTCCACCATGATGCACCTAAGAGCAGGAGTTAACATAGAATCCTTTCCTCTGGAGCTCACTCTTGTCTGTCTAACTAACTAACTAACTAACTAACTAACTAACTAACTAACTACATATAATTTATTCATATTACATCTCAATGGTTACCCCATCCTTGTATCCTCCCATTCCTCCCTCCCTCCCATTTTCCCCTTACTCCTCTCCCCTATGACTGTGACTGAGGGGAACTTCCTCCCATATGTTCATAGGGTATCTTGTCTAACTCTTGACCTCCTTGATTAGGTCTCAATTTCTTGTACTGAGGTAGTGGAACTAATTGTGCAGATGAAGAGCTTGCAAGCAAATTCAAATAATCACCATGGCCTAGAGTAATAGGAAACTCAAGGGGTCTTTACTACAGGTCACATTCTTTACATTAAGCTTCCAACACCCTGCCTATATCTTTTGTTATTCAAAAATAGTAGCAAATATTTCTTGACTTGTGATAAGGTAGCTAGGATTTGCTCTGTTTTTCTCGTAACAAAGTGCTTTTGGTATTTTGATAATTATGTACTCTAACTGATCAAAAAAGTCAACTCAATTTTTATTTCTATTTCTACTTCTCAGCAACCTTTATGAGAAAAGGGGAAAAAAGCATTTTAAAGCTTTTACAGCTCGTGTACTAATTTGTTAAGTTATATAGTGATCATAAAAGACCAGGAATTTCTAACTTGGAACAGACCATGAAAAATCCCTGAATATGTATTTTGTCTGCACCCAAGGCAAGTCTGTTTCTAGACACACACATGTGCACACACACACACACACACACACACACACACACACACACACACACCAGTTCTGATACTTAATAGCTGTATGATCTTGGGAATTGATTTAATCTTTCTCAGTCTTACATTGCTATTAGAAAAATAGTGTTTAGGCACAGGTTTGTTTTGCTACTAACAATGGTACCTTACATTTATCAAGTCTTTAAGAGCAGGTTGTATGTTGAATTGCATTTCATACAGTATCTTATTTATTTTATTCTCATAACAACTCTCAAGACATGTATTATTACATCCTGATTTTACTAATAAGAAAATCAAGGCTCCTGCAAAGGAAGCAATTTGCCCAAAGTCACTCAGTTGTTAACTAAACCCATGATTGAATCAAGACTTGAACTCCTATGATGGTTCAAGACTCTCCTCTGTAGGGTGTATCTATGAGGAGCAAGTGGAATGAAGTTGAGACGGTTTGATCCAACACCACATGAGTTCCTGCTAATAAAGCTATGATTACCAAACACGATTAGATTTTTCTTAGCTCTTAAAGCAACAGATTATAAATGCATAGAGCAAATCAAATAAACATGGTCATGGGATATGAGTGAACACAACAGTGTTTTAATTTTTAGATGTGTGCTACCATTTTACATTTCCATGAAATCCAGCACATGATATGTTTACTGCTGTTTGGAGGGGAAATTAATGCAAGGAAAATCTGTTCTGCTATGTCTGATGGTCACATTAGCTATTTCCCCAGTTCTATGATTGTCCTTAATTTGAGTGATTCTTGACATTGCTTGGGAGATTGATGTCAAGGAGGTATATTCATCCCCTAACTGCTCATTGTTATGGTTTGATTCTGAAATTCCTTCCATAAGCTCAGGTATAGAATGCTTAGCTCCCTTCTGGTGGTGGTGCTATGTGGGTGGTTGTAGAAACTGTAGGAGGAGATACTGGGAATGTGTGCTGAAGGTTATATGTGGTCCATAGACCTTTTCCCTCTCTCTCCTTGTCTGGTGTGCTGTAGGCTTTTATTTTTAATACTTTATTCAGATTACATATCAATTGTTATCCCATCACTTGTATTTTCCCATTCTCTCCTCCTTCTTTCATTCTATTCCCTTCCCCTAGAGCTCTGACAGAAGCAGATGGACCTCCTTCCCCAACATATGATCACAGCCTATCAGGTCTCATCTAGATAGCCTGCTTTCCCTTCTTCTGAGTGCTGCCAGGCCTCCCCACCAAGGGGAAGTGATGAAACTGGGGGCAACAGAGTTAATGTCAGAGGCAGTCCCTGCTCTCCTCACAACCTCAGAGAATGAGCTGTCTGCTAGCTAAATCTGAACAGGGACTCCACATTTACTGCATGCATTGACCTTAGTTGGTACAGCAGTTTGTGCAGATCCTCCCTTGGTCTAGATCATCCAGCCTTGATCATCTTCTTGTGGGGCTCCTGGATCCTCTGGGTCCTTCTATATCTCCATTCTTCTATACCACTCTCACCTGGAGTCCAAGAGCAAGTCACAGCATCTGTCCCAATCCCCCACTGAGTGGAGACCCTCCGAGAGATTTGTGTTGAGTTAATATCTACTTATAGTAAGTGTATACTATGAATGTCTTTCTGGGTCTGGGCTATCTCACTCAGGATGATCATTTCTAGTCCCATATATTTGCCTGCAAATTTCAAGATATCCTTGTTTTAATAGCTGAGTAGGATTCCATTGTGTAATGTACCCCAGTTCCTTTATCTATTCTTCAACTGAGGGACATCTAGGTTGTTTCCAGATTCTGGCTATTATGAATAAGATTGCTATGAACATAGCTGAGCAAATGTCCTTGTTGTGTGGTAAAGCATCTTTTCAGTATATGCCAAGGAGTGGAATAGCTGGGTCTTGGGGTAGCACTATTCCTAATTTTCTGAGAAAGCGGCAGCATGTGCTGTCACTTGAGTTTTTGATTTAGCCATTCTGATGGGAGTAAGATGGAATCTCAGAGTCATTTTGATTTGTATTTCTCTGATGACTAAGGGTGTTGAGCATTTCTTTAAGTGTTTCTCAGCCATTTGATATTCCTCTGTTGAAAATTCTCTGTTTAGTTCCAAGCCCCATTTCTCAATTGAGTTATTTGGTTTGGTGGTGTTTAATTTCTTGAGTTCTTTATATATTTTGGATATTAGCCCTTGGTCAGATGTAGGGGTGGTGAAGATCTTTTCTCAGCCTGTAGGCTGTCGCTTTGTTCTATTGACAGTGTCCTTTGCCTTACAGAAGCTTTTCAGTTTCATGAGGTCACATCTTAGTGTTTTGGCTATTTGTATTGTTCTATTGACAGTGTCCTTTGCCTTACAGAAGCTTTTCAGTTTCATGAGGTCACATCTTAGTGTTTTGGCTATTTGTATTTGGCAGCCTTGAAGAAAACATCTTTCCTATCTTGGTGTGTCTGAAATTCTGAATGTAAATCAATAACTACCATATCTCATCAGTATCAACTTAAAACATCTATCTAGACCTAAAAACATCTTAATCCCTAAACAGATAAGCTTCATTGTAAAACTAAACTACCTGGTCTTCAACTCCATCAGAGAGTTGAGAAGGAATAAAGTTGATTACCTGAGTGTACTGGGAGAGCAGGTTAGTAGCTTTACAAATGCGAAGATGACAGAGACATTTTGCTACCTGAGTAGTCACCCAAAACTCTCTATAATGTTGGAGCTTCATCTTCAGCCTTCTTTCCCAATATATTTGATAGACATATTTGTGAGGCAGGAACTCAGGGCAGAAATCAATAAATTAGAAGCAAAGAAATTAATTCAAAGAATCAACAAAGAGCTGGTTCATTGAGAAAATCAATAAGATCGCCAAACTTTCAGCCAAACTAACTAAAAGGCAGAGAGAAAGTATTCAAATCAACAAAATCAGAAATGAAAAGGGAGACGTACTGACAGACACTGAGGAAATCCAAAGAATCATCAGGTCTTATGTCAAAAGCCTATATGCTACAAAATTTGAAATCCTAAATAAAATGGACAATTTTCTTGATAGCTATCAACTATCAAAATTGAATTACGATCAGGTAAACAAATTGAATAGTCTTATAACACTCAAGGAAATAGAGGCAGTCATCTAAAGTATCCCAACAACAACAAAAAAGCCCAGGAACAGATGGATTCAGTGCAGAATTGAATCAGACCTTCAGAGAAGAGCTAATACCAATTCTTTTCAAATTACTCCACAAAATAGAATCAGAAGGAACATTACCAAAATCATTCTATGAGGCCACAGTCACCTTGGTACCTAAACCACAGAAAGACTCAGAAAAGAAAGAGAATTTCAGGCCAATTTCTTTTATGAACATTCATGCGAAAATACTCAAATAAAACTCACAAACCAAATTCAAGAACACATCAAAACTATCATTCACCATGACCAAGTTGGCTTCATCCCAGGCATGCAGGGGTGGTTTATTATACAGAAATCCATCAATGTAATTCATCATATAAACAAACTGAAAAAAAAAAAATGATCATCTTAGATGTTGAAAACGCATTCAACAAAATCCAACACCTATTCATGTTAAACGTCCTGGAGAGAGCAGGGATACAAGGCACTTACCTAAACTTAATAAAGGCTATATACAGCAAGCCTATAGCCTACATAAAACTAAATGTAGAGAAACTTAAATCAATTCCACTGAAATCAGGGACAAGACAACCCTGTCCACTCTCTCTGTATCTCTTTAATATAGTACTTGAAGTCCTAGCTAGATCAATAAGACAACTAAAGGAGATCAAGGGGATAGAAATCGGAAAGGAAGAAGTCAAATACCACTTTTCGCAAATGATATGATAGAATACATAAGTGACCCCAAAATCTAATCAAGAAACACCTACAGCTGATAAACACCTTTAGCAATATGGCTGGATACAAAATCTCCTAAAAAAAAATTAGTAGCCTTCCTGTATACAAATGACAAAACAGGCTGAGAAAGAAGTTAGGAAAACTACACCCTTTACAATAGCCACAAACAATATAAAGTATCTTGGTGTAACTCTAACCAAAAAAGTGAAAGTTTCATATGGAAAAACTTCAAATCTCTGAAGAAAGAATTTGAAGAAGATTTCAGAAGATGGAAAGATCTCCCATGCTTGTGGATTGGGAGAATCAACGTAGTAAATATGGGCATGTTGCCAAAGACAATCTACTGATTCACTGCAATTCCCATCAAAATACCCACACAATTTTTTACTGACCTTGAAAGATCAACCCTCAACTTCATATGAAGAAACAAAAAATCCAGAATAGCTAAAACAATCCTGTACAATAATAAATCTTCTGGATGAAGGAGAGATAAACCTGTTTTTTTAGGATCCCAAGTGTGGGATTGGAATGGTTTTGTGAGAGAACAGGTGATGTTAATCCATTAGAAGATCAACCACCTCTTGCTGGAGCTTGATTGTTGTCAGCTGAAAAAATCCCATGAACAGACTCTGGGAGGAGATATATAAATGAGCCGAAAACTGGAGGTGGGGCTTTTTGGAGACTTGGGATAGTTTTGGCTGTTCATGGCTCCACTTTGAGATGCTCCTAGAGAGAATCACTCGAGGGAAGACTTAGGGGCTCTGGCTCCTGCTGAGGTTCCAGGTTCTGGTTACTCCAGGTTCCAACAGAAGAAATCCTGCTGATTACACCAGGAGAATCGCTCCTCAGAACTGATATTCTTACGGTTTTGTTGTTGTGTTGTTTTTTTTATAATATATTTTATTACTTTATTCATATTACATCTCATTTGTTCTCCCATCCCTTATATCCTCCCATTCCTTCATTGCTGGTGGGAATACAAACTAGTACAGCCACTTTGGAAATCTATCTGGCGCTATCTCAGAAAACTGGAAATAAGGCTTCCTTAAGACCCAACTATTCCACTCCTTGGAACATACCCAGAAGATGCTCCAGCACACAAGAACCTTTGCTCAACCATGTTTATAGCAACCTTATTCATAATAGCCAGAACATGGAAACAGCCTAAGTGTCCATCAGTAGAAGAATGGATAAAGAAACTGTGGTACATTTACACTATGGAATACTACTCAGCTATTAAAAACAAGGAATTCCTGAAATTTGTGGACAAATGGATTGAACTAGAAATGATCATAATGAGCGAGTTAACCCAGAAGCAGAAAGAGTCAAATGGTATATACTCACTTATATCTGGACACTAGCCCAAGGGGCATGTCCCATGAAAGTCTTCACTTACCAGGAAAGTGTTGTGTTCTTTAATCTTCTTTTCCTATTGTTTTAGTTAGGTTATAAGTGATGTATGCTCAGTTACTAAGTTGTTAATAAAATATATTGGTTAAGAAAATTGAGCCTACACTGGAGGAATCTCCATCCTGGATCTCAAGCTGTACTATAGAGCAACATAATAAAAACAGCCTGGTACTAGCATGGACATAGGCGGATTGATCAGTAGAATCAAATCAGAGACCCAGAAATAAATTCACATACTTATGGACCCTTGATTTTTGACAAAGAAGCCAAATCCATACAGTAATATCTCCAACAAATGGTGCTGGTCTAATTGGATGGTTACATGTAGAAAAATGAAAATAGATTCATATCTATCACCCTGCACAAAACTGGTGTCTTAGGATTTAAAAAATACAGTCCTTAAGATCTCTTAAGGTGTTATTTGGGAGGTGACTAGTGATGCTTCCTGTAATAGAGACCATGAATATGTAATTAGATCTTTTAGCACATAGAGATATTAGAAAACTACTAGTAAACTAAACTACCTTTAGAGTATACATTACCATGAAAAGCAATAGGCACCAGAAAAGGCCCAATATGGGAATGTCTTAGTCAAGTATGCATGTAATCATGTTTCTAAAGTACTTATATCTGTATTATTGTTCTCAGACATAAGGGCCTCTACAGTGCCACTGTAACAATTTGTACAGGAGAATGGTTGGCTTCTTTTAAATTGCTGAAGTAGTTGATTTAATGTGAATGAAAAGATAGTTTGACTTAATTCACATGAACTTGTTTAAATAACCAGGCCACTGAAATGGCACATGTGACTATCTAAAACTTTATTTTTGTCACTTGAAATCATTTGTGTAGTAAGACATGGTGCAATGATTGTGTAAAACAGTGCAGAATTCCCTCAAGAAACTAAAACTAGAATTGCTATGTGATCCAGTTACCACTTCTAGTAATGTATCTAGAAGATGTAAAAGCGAAAGTAAGTCAGGTAGAGTGAGGTGTGAGTTTCTAACTGCAGTACTTAGACGTTAGAAGCAGGAGGACTGGGAGTTTGAGGTCAGCCTGGACTATATAGTGAGATTCGCTTAAAAAAACAAAACCAAAAACCAAACAAAACCAGAAATTTGTGCCCTATATTGTATCAGCACAATCCAAAATAACCAAGGAGTGGAATTAACCTAGATGTTCATGCATTAATGAGTGAATAAAAGTGTGTTTGTGCATGCAATGTAATATCATCCAGTTTTAAAGATGAAGGAAATTCAATTTTATGCTAAAATATGAATAAATGTTATATTGTACTAGAGGATAGAAACCAACCAGAAAAAGACAATTAGTGTACGGTTACTATATATGAGGTATTTTAAACAGTGACAGTCACCAAAACAAAGACTTGGGAGATAAGAGAAAAGGGCATGGTTACATAATGGCCACAGAGTTTTCAATTTGCTGAGTGTTAAGTTCTGAAGAATTGTTTTATAATAATTTGAGTATATTTAACACTACTGGACCATGCATTTAAAATAGAATTAAGATGGTAAGTTATATGCTATGTGTTTATTTTTTTTAACCAATATAAAACTTTTATATATTCCTAGGATACCTTGCTTTTGTTTGAAAAAACTTAGTACATTCCCCATACAATATTTTTCATCATTCCAAAATTTTTCTCTTTTTTCAAAGTGAGAAATTATTGTTCTGAATGAAATATAGAAACACATATGTCAAAACAATAATATTATGTTCATGGAAAATCAGAATCACAGGATATCTTTAAATCAGGAATAGCCAGATGTGGTGGCTGGCTCACAACTGTAAGCTCCACACCCTGGAGGCTGAGGCAGCAGGATGAGGAGTCTGAGGTCAGCCTGGGTTACATAGTGAGTTCCAAGCCAGCTGGGGTGACATAGTAATATCCTCTTTCAAAAAGTAAACAAACAATAACAACAACAAACAAAAGAAAAACAAGCAATTCAAGTGCAGACAAAACCCAAACCCAAAGAAAACACACACAGACAAAAATCAGGAAACATTGATTTTTATACATCTGTTTGTTCCCATTTTGCGGAATTTGTCAGAGCATAAGACTTTAGTTTCTCTCTGTATGAAATCATTTAATTTGCCAAGATAATTTGACTTTTTTCATATTTTTATGTCCTTTCTTTCTTTCTTTTGATTTTTCTAACTAAAATTTCAAGTGTTATATTGAAGAGTGATGAAAATACACATGCTTGTACAGTTATTGGTTTTAGGGGAAATGCTTTAAGATTTCTCCATTCATTATGATCTTGGCCATGGATTTTTTAAATATAGCATTTAATATGTGGAGGAATGGTCTTTCTAAACCATTTTATTCAGGGCTTTTATCATGAAGGGTTGTTGAATTTTATCAAAGGCTTTTTCTGATCCTATTGAGAGGCTCATATGATTTTTATCTTTCTTCCATTTATGTTATGTATTAAATTTATTGATTTATATATGTTGAGCCATCCTTACATCCTTTGTATGAAACAAACTTGATCACCATGTGTGATCTTTTTATATGTTGTTGAATTTAATTTGCTAGTGATTCACTGAGAATTTTTGCATATATTCATCAAAGATGTTGGTCTGCATTCTCTTTTTTGGGGAGTGCACTTACTAGGTGTTAGTGTCAGGTCATACTAAATTTGTAGAAGTGACTTGGAAACATTTCTTCCATGTTTATTTTATGGACTCGTTTTAGGACTGTAGTTCTTTAGAAATCTGAAACTTTCTGTTGCAAATCCACCTACTGCAGAGCTTTTCTTTGTTGGGAGACTTTACTAATGCTATAATCTCACTGCCTGTTGCCAATGCATTTAAGCATTTTCATACCCTCTTAGTTCAATTTTGGCATATGATTTTTCAAAATATTCCATGATAAGGGCTGGAGAAATGGCTAAGCAGTTAAGAGCACTGGCTTCTCTTTCAGACAGGCAGCATTCAGTTCCAGCTCCCATACAGCAGTTCACAAACGGCTGTAACTGGAGTCTCGGGGGATCAAGCATCCTCTTCTGATCTGAAGTGGCACCATATATCTGGGACACAGAGATACATGCCTTCAAAAACACAAATACACAGAAAAATAAATTAGAAAAATTCCCTAATTTACTTAGGGATTCAAGTTTCAGTTCCATAATATTTTTGCTTACCTGTGAGATTTTTTTTTAACTTGGCTCTTCTATGTTTTCTTCTTACTATGGTATATTTGTTTTCCCAAGGAACCAATTCTTTTTTTTTTCTTTTGGAGCCTAAGAATATTTATTGGAGCTTAGTGTATGGGGTTGAATTCTCTTGTTACCTCTTTATGCAAAAAAAAAAAAAAAAAAAAAGCAGGCTAAAAAGTGAAAATGCAATTGGCTCTTCTTCAGGGTCCATGTTCACTAATGCATTGACATGTTTTGTGCAATAAACATCCCACGCTGCCCCTCTTTCTGTTGGAGTGAGGTGTTGGTTAGAGTCAGCCAGCAATGGCCCTGTTCTTCCATGACTTCTCTCTAGCTCTTGCATTTCACATATTGTTTAGTTCCTCTAGAGGAGGTACTGGGACCTAGGAGAATGGAACCAATAAAAGAGGCAGACTAAACTCTGATGCAATAGCCAACTTTACCCAGAGCTCCAGATAGTTTTTACTCTGAGGGTTAGGAAAGGTCACCTGAGTAAAGTTCTATGGCTATAGCTGTATGCATTTGCAAGGAGAAGCCATATGTAGCAAAACATGATTTTTCATAGAGACATATAAAGGCTAGTTTAAATATTTAACTGAATAACAATAGGCAGCAATAATGAGTAATCTGAGGTAAACTCACTCCTGTCCACCACACCTGGGAGGAACAGGAACAGATTTGAAGAACAATACTCTGTTTTGAAGAAACTGAGACCAAAAGTCTCTTGTTTTGTGGAGTCTCAGAAGCACTCAGAATTCTCCTCACTCAACCTCATTTCTGGACCATGCTCCAACAGTACTGATGACATCAGCCTCACTTTTTTTTTTTGGTTTGGTTGGTTTTTTGTTGTGTTTTGTTTTTGTTTTGACATTTTTATTATGTTTCTTTTTAAAATACATACATTTACATTATTATACATGAATAAAATAAATTACACACAGCAGGAAGAACCATGAGACAATCAGGAATTATATAAATGCTACATAAATAGTGATTTGGCTATTTATATTTGGAAAACTTGAAGTAAACCTCTTTCCTATTTTGTTGGGTCTAAATTTCTGAATGAAAATCAATATCTATCATATCTCATCTCTATTAACTTAAAACATCTATCTTGATTTGAAACATCTTAACCCCTAACCAACTAAATTTAATTGTAAGACTAAACTGTCTGGTCTTCAAATCCATCAGAGACTTGAGAAGGAATAAAAAACTTAATTACCTGAGTGAACTGAAAGTGCAGGTTAGCAGCTTCCAAAATGAAAAGAATGACAGAGACAGTTTGCTGCCTGAAAAGTCACCCAACACTCTCTATAACATTGGAGCATCATTTTTGGCCTTCTAGCCCAGTATATCTGACAGACGTATTTGTGAGGCAGGAACTATTGAGAACTTGCTTACCCTGTCTTCTCAGAGTTTAGCCATCAACTCTGCCTGCATCCAATTTTCAGGCAGAATTCGGCCTGTGGCAGAAACTGGAACATTTTGCCCAGTGGCTGCTTTGCCACATTTGAAGTCAACTCCATAAGGAGGTTCTTTGATGCTCATCATCTTTTTTGAGGCTGGCTGAGTGTTGCCAGGACTTAACTTGTCTTGTCAAAGAATTTAGAATAATAAAAACATCTTTAAATGCCCTATTCTTTAGGTCTCTGAGGCTTTTGAAGACATTATTTAACTATTTTATTTTGTATATTTTTAGAATCCTATTTATCTGTTAGACCTAGGATATATATATATATATTTTTTAATTAATTTATTCTTGTTACATCTCAATGTTTATCCCATCCCTTGTATCCTCCCATTCCTCCCTCCCCCCCATTTTCCCATTATTCCCCTCCCCTATGACTGTTCCTGAGGGGGACATGTTCATAGCAGCCTTATTCATAATAGCCAGAACATGGAAACAGCCTAAGTGTCCCTCAGTAGAAGAGTGGATAAAGAAACTGTGGTACATACACACTATGGAATACTACTCAGCTATTAAAAACAAGGAATTCCCGAAATTTGTGGATAAATGGATTGAGCTAGAAATGACCATAATGAGTGAATTAACCCAGAAGGATATATATTCTTGTGATAAAATTAGACTAGTGTTTGATATGACCATGATTTGCATCAATACACAAAGTTCTACACCAATAAATTAAAGATAACTTTATTTGTGAGTAACAATTAAGGCCTTGAATTGCGGAGTATATTCAATAATCTACCTTTTGTTCTATCATTCCTCTATATTTCTATATGCCCCTTTCTTTCTTTTCAGCTCATATCTCCTCACCTACAAAAGAAAGATAAGGAAAAGGAGAGGCATCCCTGAATCCAACCTAATTTTCTCTCTGTATAAAACGAATAATAACTTAAAACCAACTCCCAATGAAAATAAGCATCTGTAGGTCAAGAGAGCAAACAGAAACTTACCCAACCCCCCTTAGTGGAAATGGGATGTTGTTCTCTTAATGTTTCTTCAGGCTGATTTAGAAAGAATAATACCTTTAAAGCCACCCCCCTCAAAGTTGGGGAAAATGGTTAAGGAAGCCAGGGATTTGTGGTCTATTTTCTAAATGTTGAGAAATTCCAGGCTTGACAGGAGTCCTGTGTGGGCCAGTCTGAAATGTTGGATCAATTGGGAACTGCCACCCACTACTCTCTGTAATGTTGGAGCATCATCTTTGGCCTTCTAGCTCAATATATCTGACGACATATTTGGATGCAGGCACAGTCAAGGACCAAACTCTGCCAAGACAGGGTAAGCAAGTCCTCAATAGTTCCTGCCTCACAAATATGTCTGTCAGATATACTGGGCTAGAAGGGTGAAGATGATGCTCCAATGTTACAGAGAGCTTTGCATGACTGTCTGGCAGCAAACTCTCTCTGTCATTTTTTTTTTTTTTTATTTTGGAAGCTGCTAATCTGCACTTTCGGTTCACTCAGGTAATTAATTATATTCCTTCTCAAGTCTCTGATGGGGTTGAAGACCTGATAGTACTTTCTTAATACAGGAGAACTTAAAGATATTTGTATGTATGAGACATTTCTTTGTACACAATCGACTGTAAACCAGCTCTGACCTATTCTACATAGACTATTTCCCCTGATCTATTAATATCAAATCATTTTGAAAATAGCTAATATTCTGCTTCTTCCGTTTTAGGATTCAAGAAGACAGCAGGGTTTTTCAGGCACTGGTTATCTGTGAAGCACATGACTGGGAAGATCCATGCTTAGGGAAGTCAATGATAAAAGCAGAAGCAGGATGACGGGAGTATTGAGAATATAAACAAATCCATTTACAAAATCCGCTTGTTTCTCAGGTAATTGTCGATAGTGCAAAACACGTTTTTGTTCCACAATTTTTAAGAGCTGCAAACAGACTTACTGGCAGATTTTCTGATCTATTATGGCAATAGAAACCAGCTGATGCTTGTTTTCAAATGCGTTTGCAGACGGCCAGAATTTATGACTCAATTAATATACCAAACGTGTCTATGAACTTAATATAATCCTTTTGACCTCAATAAAGTCTTAAATCCCAAGTAAATCTGTTTTAGGATTTAAAAATGTACACAAAGGTGAAATATTATGTAGACTTGTACTAGAATATGTGATCTTTGCCTTCTACCCCTGCACTCTGGCTAACAGTGCCACTTAAAATGCTTCCTTTCATGTTGGCAATGTATAAATCCATATCTTTGTAGGAAACTCTCCTCAGTCCACAAGCTTCTATACATGTTCATATTCACACACACACACACACACACACACACACACACACACACACACGCAGATTTTTTTCTCAGCATGGACATGGTTGGTAGCTTAAGAAATGGAAGACTTGCTGTTAGAATTTCAAATATCACTGTTTATAGTGGAGATATGCTGGTCTTTCCCCAAGAATTGTTACTGCTGAAATGCTAGACACATTGCAATAAAATCTATTATTATGCAAATATTCTAAATAATTTTTTTATTTCCCAGAAGAAATGACAGAAAGAATGTCTTGTCAAAAGCAAAATACTAACGTTTTTCAATAGCCAACTATGTACCATTGTTTAGTTTAACTATTAACTCTCTAAGTTATATTATTACAATATTGAAAAAATAATAAAATAATTCTGCAGAGGCAGCCCTTAACTCCTCCCAAACAAAATGATGACAGATGCATCTAAAAATGACTAAGATGTTATTATTTCATAGGGGACAACAGATAGCCATGACCTCCTAACAGCATTTCTGGAGATTTGAGTGAAGAGAGTTGCCTGGCATTACCTATTGTCTCAGAGGTCTCCCATCAATCACCCTAGCAGTTAGTGGGAACTCCATTGCTAGACATCCACTAACCAACAAGCAAACTGGATTGGCTCTTTAAAATGTATGGTTATCCAATCTATTTTTTACCAACAAGGAAGCATAATTTTTTAAATTTTTTTTATTAATTTATTCTTGTTACATCTCTAGTTTATCCCATCCCTTGTATCCTCCCATTCTTCCCTGCCCCCCATTTTCCCATTATTCCCCTCCCCTATGACTGTTCCTGAGGGGATTACCTCCCCCTGTATATGCTCATAGGATATCAAGTCTCTTCTTGGCAACCTGCTGTCCTTCCTCTGAGTGCCACCAGGTCTCCCCCTCCAGGGGACATGGTCAAATGTGAGGCACCAGAGTACATAAGAAAGACATATCCCACTCTCCACTCAACTGTGGAGAATGTTCTGACCATTGGCTAGATCTGGGTAGGGGTTTAAATTTTACCACCTGTATTGTCCTTGGCTGGTGCCTTAGTTTGAGCGGGACCCCTGGGCCCAAATCTGCCTATCATAATGTTCTACTTGTAGGTTTCTAGGACCCTTTGGATCCTTCTACTTTGCTATTCTCCCATGCTTCTTTCATTTAGAGTCCCAATAGGATGTCCTCCCCTCTGTCCCAGTTTCCTGGTAAGTGAAGGCTTTCGTGGGACATGCCCCTTGGGCTAGTATGCAGATATAAGTGAGTATATACCATTTGATTCTTTCTGCTTCTGGGTTAACTCACTCATTATGATCATTTCTAGCTCAATCCATTTATCCACAAATTTCGGGAATTCCTTGTTTTTAATAGCTGAGTAGTATTCCATAGTGTATATGTACCACAGTTTCTTTATCCATTCTTCTACTGAGGGACACTTAGGCTGTTTCCATGTTCTGGCTATTATGAATAAGGCTGCTATGAACATGGTTGAGCAAATGTTCTTATTGTGTGCTGGAGCATCTTCTGGGTATATTCCAAGGAGTGGAATAGCTGGGTCTTGAGGAAGCCCTATTCCCATTTTTCTGAGATAGCACCAGATAGATTTCCAAAGTGGCTGTACTAGTTTGCATTCTCACCAGCAATGAAGGAGTGTTCCTCTCTCCCCACATCCTCACCAGCATGTGGTGTCACTTGAATTTTTGATCTTAGCCATTCGGATGGGTGTAAGATGGAATCTCAGAGTTGTTTTGATTTACATTTCCCTGATGACTAAGGAGGTTGAGCATTTCTTTAAGTGTTTCTCAGCCATTTGATATTCCTCTGTTGAGAATTCTCTGTTTAGTTCCAAGCCCCATTTCTCAATTGGGTTATTTGGTTGGGTGGTGTTTAATTTCTTGAGTTCTTTATATATTTTGGATATTAGACCTTTGTCAGATGTAGGGTTGGTGAAGATCTTTTCCAAGTCTGTAGGCTGTCACTTTGTTCTCTTGACAGTATCTCCTGCCTTACAGAAGCTTCTCAGCCTCATGAGGTCCCATTTATTAATGGTTGACATTAAGGCCTGAACTGTTGGTATTCTGTTCAGGAAGTTGTCTCCTGTGCCAATGTGTTCCAGGCTCTTCCCCACTTTTTCTTCTAAGTGACTTAGTGTCTCTGGTTTTATGTTGAGGTCTTTAATCCACTTGGATTTGAGTTTTGTGCAAGGTGACAAATAATGTGTCCAGTTACATTTTTTTAAACATAGGCCTCCAGTTAGACCAGCACCATTTGTTGAAGATGCTATCCTTTTTCCATTGAATGGATTTGGCTTCTTTGTCAAAAATCAAGTGACCATATGTGTGTGGATTCATATCTGGGTCTTCGATTCGATTCCACTGATCAACCAGCCTGTTGCTGTGCCAGTACCATGCTGTTTTAATTACTATTGCTCTATAGTGCAGCTTGAGATCAGGTATGGAGATTCCTCCGGAGCACCTTTTATTGTACAAGATTGTTTTAGCCATTCTGGGTTTTTTGTTTTTCTATATGAAGTTCAGAATTGAACTTTCAATGTCTTTAAAAATTGTGTAGGTATTTTGATAGGGATTGCATTGAATCTGTAGATTGCTTTTGGTAGGATGGCCATTTTTACTATGTTAATTCTCCCGATCCATGAGCAAGGAAGATCATTCCATCTTCTCAGGTCATCTTCAATCTCTTTCTTCAGAGTTTTGAAATTTTTTTCAAACAAGTCCTTCACTTGCTTAGTTAGAGTAACTCCTAGATATTTTATATTGCTTGTGGCTAATGTGAAGGGTGTAGTTTTCCTAATTTCTTTCTCCGTAAGCTTGTCATTTGTGTATAGGAAGGCTACAGACTTTTTTGAGTTAATTTTGTATCCAGCCAATTTGCTGAAGGTGTTTATCAGCTGTAGGAGTTCTCTGGTGGAATTTTGAGGGTCACTTATGTACACTATCATATCATCTGCAAAGAGGGATAATTTGACTTCCTCCTTTCCCATTTGGATACCCTTGATCTCCTTTTGTTGTCTTATAACTCTGGCTAGAACTTTGAGTACTATATTGAAGAGATATGGAGAGAGTGGGCAGCCTTGCCTTGTTCCCGATTTTAGAGGAATTTCCTTGAGTATCTCACCACTTACTTTGATTGGCTATTGGCTTGCTGTATATAGCCTTTATTATGTTGAGGAAAGTGCCTTGTATCCCCGATCTCTCTAAAACTTTAAACATGAATGGGTGTTGGATTTTATCAAATGCATCTAAAGAGATGATCATGTGGTTTTTTATTTTCAGTTTGTTTATATGGTGGATTACATTGATGGATTTCCGTATATTAAACCATCCCTGCATGCTTGTAATGAAGCCTACTTGGTAATGATGAATGATATTTTTGATGTGTTCTTGTATTCGCTTTGCAAGTATTTTATTTGATATTTTTGCATCGATGTTCATAAGAGAAATTGGTCTGAAATTCTCTTTCTTTGTTGAGTCTTTGTGAGGTTTAGGTATCAATGAGACTATGGCCTCATAGAATGAATTTGGTAATTTTCCATCCATTTCTATCTTTTGGAGTAGCTTGAAGAGTATCGGTATTAGCTCGCCCTTAAAGGTCTGGTAGAATTCTGCACTGAAACCATCTGGCCCTGGGCTTTTTTTGGTTGGGAGACTGTCGATGATTGCTTCTATTTCTGTAGGGGGAAATGGGAATATTTAGCTTGTTTATCTGTTCTTCACTCAACTTTGGCAAGTGAAATTGATCAAGAAAATCGTCCATTTCCCTTAGATTTTCAAATTTTGTGGCATATATGTCTTCAAAGTAGGATCTTATGATTCTTTGTATTTCTTCAGTGTCTGTTGTTATGTCTCCCTTTTCATTTCTGATTTTGTTGATTTCAATACTGTCTCTCTGCGTTTTAGTTAGTTTGGCTAACGGTCTGTCTATCTTGTTGATTTTCTCAAAGAACCAGCTCTTGGTTTTGTTGATTCTTTGGACTGTTTTCTTAGTTTCTAGTTTGTTAATTTCAGCCCTGAGTTTGATTATTTCCAGATGTCTACCCATTTTGTATATTTCTGCTTCTTTTTTTTCTAGGGCTTCCAGTTGTGTCATTAAGATGCTTATGTGCGATGTTTCTAGTTTCTTTTTAAAGGCACTTAGTGCTATGAATTTTCCTCTTAGCACTGCTTTCAATGTATCCCACAAATTTGGGTGTGTTGTTCCTTCATTTTCATTGAATTTCAGAAACTCCTTGATTTCTTTCTTTATTTCTTCCCTGACCCATGTGTCATTTAGCAGAGAGTTGTTTAGTTTCCACATATGTGTAGGCTTTTTGTTATTTCTGTTGTTGTTGAATTGCAGCCTAAGAGCATGGTGATCTGATAGGACACAAGGTATTATTTCAATCCTCTTTTATCTATTGAGGCTTGCTTTGTGACCTACGATGTGATCGATTTTGGAGAAGGTTCCATGGGGTGCAGAGAAGAAGGTATATTCTTTCTTGTTTGGGCAAAAGGTTCTATAGATATCTGTTAGATCCATTTGACCCATGGCATTGGTTAATGATGTTCTTTCTCGGCTTAGTTTCTGTTTCAATGACTTATCCTTCAGTGAGAGTGGGGTGTTGAAGTCTCCCACTATTATTGTGTGGGGATCGATGTGTGGTTTAAGCTTTTTTAGCAGATATTTAACAAATGTGGGTGCCCTTGTATTGGGAGCATAGATGTTCAGAATTGTGATGTCATCTTGGTTGACTTTACCTTTGATGAGTATGAAGTGTCCTTCCTCATCCCTTTTGATTAATTTTGGTTGAAAGTCTATTTTGTTCGATACTAAAATGGCTACGCCTGCTTGCTTCTTGTGACCATTGGCTTGGAATATTTTTTCCAACCTTTTACCCTGAGGTAATGCCTATCATTATGGGTGAGATGTGTTTCTTGAATGCAGAAGAATGTTGGATCTTGTTTATGCACCCATTCAGTCTGTGTCTTTTTATTGGAGAATTGAGACCATTGATGTTGAGAGATATTAATGACCAGTGACTGTTCAGAGTCTTAATTTTGATGTTGGTTCCAGTCAAGCATTTGTGTAGTTGTGTTTTTGCCATGGGATAGTTATCTATTTCCTGAGTAGTTTTGGTTGTACCTTGACCCTTTGGGATGGAGTTTTCCTTCTAGTACCTTCTGTAAAGCTGGATTTGTGGATAGGTACTGTTTGAATTTGTTTTTGTCATGGAATATTTTGTTTTCTCCATCAATGGCTATTGATAGTTTTGCTGGGTAAAGTAGTCTGGCCTGGCATCTGTGGTCTCTTAGGGTTTGCAGGATCTCTGTCCAGGCCCTTCTGGCTTTTATGGTCTCTGCTGAGAAGTCGGGTGTAATTTTGATAGGTTTGCCATTAAATGTTATTTGGCCCTTTTCCCTTGCAGCTTTTAATATTTTTTCTTTGTTCTGTATGTTTTGTGTTTTGATTATTATGTGACGGGCAGTTTTTCTTTTCTGGTCAATTCTGTTTGGTGTTCTGTAGGCCTCTTGTATGTTTATAGGCATCTCTTTCTTTAGATTGGGGAAATTTTCTTCTATGATTTTGTTGAGAATAGTTTCTGGGCATTGGAGTCTGGTATCTTCTCTTTCTTCAATGCCTATTATCCTCAGATTTCTTCTTTTCATGGTGTCCTTAATTTCTTGGATGTTTTGTGTCAGGAGTTTTCCAGATTTGGCATTTTCTTTAATGGTTGGAAGGAAGCATAAATTAAGTGGATTAGGTCAAGATTGTTTTGAAGAATTACGTGAGTGTAGAACAGAAGAAAGGTCATGAAACTGGAGATGAGGAAGTGGAGCTTCTATTTCTACATTGTCTTGCTTCACACTCAAGATGATTTGCAAGAATGTTGAAGAATCTCACTTGGTGAAGTCCTGGCATTTGCCATTTAACACCATGTCAGCAAGCCAATGTAATAACATTTCAAGGTCTTTGAAAAAGATTAACAGGCCTCATATATTAGCCATGACAAAATGGAAGAGTTACTTGTGCTGGTTCTTCATTGTCACAGTGACTGAATTTACAACCACCTAGGAGACACACTTCAGGGTGTCTGTGAAGGTGTTTCCACTGAGTTTTATCTAAGGATGGACAACCTACCCTGAATGTGGATTTACTATTCCATGAGCAAGGATACTGGAGGAAATATAAGGAGAGAGTGAGTCAAGCATCGAGGCTCATCTCTTTCTCTCTCTCTCTCTCTCTCTCTCTCTCTCTCTCTCTCTTCTTCCTGAATGTAAATGCAATGTGACCTTGCCCTTGACCTCCGAGAGCTGTACCTCCCTGCCATGTTAGATAGTATCTGTTCAAACTATAATCCCTGAGTTGTTTTTGTCAGATATTTTCTCACAGAAATGAGAAAAATTACCAATACACTACCCAGTTTTGTTTTGGCACTGCTTGTTTCTTTGTAGGTAGGAAGGTAAATCTAATCATTAAAAACGGTTCACTTGATTCTAATTTCAAACTCATTTCATCTTTGATGTTCAATGTTCATAGTGTTTCTCAAGCTAAGAGCAAGGAATGGTCTTTCCTTTTACCTGTCTCCCATTAATACATCAGTACGTAGATGAAGGCTTTGTGTATGGCAATATGATTAACATGTCAAAATTGGCTTCTTGGTTTCTGGAATATTCCTCTTTCTATTGAACATCACTGCACCTAAATGTCTGCAGTTCTTCTCAGTAGCATCCTTTTCAATAGTCCTGGATCATTTGGTTGTGAGGCTGCTACTTATCTTCATATGGCACCAGACATCTCCCAACTGATCAAGTTTTTCAATATTACCCTTCCACTGCCACTCAGGAGCTATGGGACACTTGGGAGTAGTATCTCAGAACCATTTACAAAGATCCCTCTATGGCCGACCCTCTTGATGTTTTCAGTCTATTAAAATTACT
The DNA here is from genome assembly GCF_903995435.1 of Acomys russatus. Lineage (NCBI taxonomy): Eukaryota > Metazoa > Chordata > Mammalia > Rodentia > Muridae > Acomys > Acomys russatus. The sequence continues at coordinate 109,695,154 of NC_067169.1, forward strand.
TTTCCTATATGAAAATAGGGCCTTGAAAGTAACACATCATCCAGGATGTTCTATATTCTCTGAATCAAAGTAATCTGGTAGATAGCTGGTGTTCTTGTTTGACCTTCGCAAGGATAAGGCATCTCTGCCTTTGTCTCATTTATTTGAAATATATTTCTTAATCAATTCTTCATTTCACCACAGGAAGATTCTTCTGCTTCTTTGGTGTAAAACCTTCTTTTACAAAACACCATTCTCCTTGACCCTGGGCTTATGAATGAAAATCCAGTCGCAGAGCATTGTGCCTAGTAGGCAAATGTTCTGCCAAATGTTCTCTCTATATAAGTTATGTCACTCCAGAGAACCCTGACTAATACAGAACAGCCACGATTTCCCAAATAAAAAAGTGTGCACATTGGTGTATGTATATACATATACATGTGTGTATGGGGCAATGGAGTTAACATTGAGTGTCTTTTTCAGTCACTTTCCACCTAATTCTTAGAGTCAGCATCTCTCACCAGACTAACTGGACAGCTGGAACAGTCTCCTGTCTGCAGAATTGGAGCTACAGGTGCACAGGAAGCACTGTGTGTGCCTGGATTTGTCACAAGGACACTGAGGATCCAAACTCAGGTCATCATACTTGCACAGAAGTGCATTTTGTCACTAAGCCCCCTCTCTAGCTCTTCAAGAAAGAATTTCCAAGCTGAAGAGGACAATGTAGGGTGCTCAGGAATTTGTAACTCCCGTGTGGAGTGAAGGTCTGGGCTGTCTCAAAGTGCTGGTATATTTCATGTTTTTATTGTGTTTGTGAAGCCATTGAAAAAGCTTGTGAGGAAATCTCTTAAGGCATGTTTTAGGAACTAGTGTGAAAACTATCACTGGACAGAGTGATGCATATCCAGATTATTGTTAATTTGTAACTCAAGCTTCTTTTTCTGAGTGCACCTCTTATTAATAATGATCTAGAAGCCAACTGGTATTTGAAGGCAGCAAAGCAAGAGAACAACTTTATTCCTACCAAAGAGATGGGTAGTTCACAGACACTTTACAATTTGCTGTTCTTAGAATTGATTGCATCAAATGGTCTTTACCTAACTAGTCACCCAATCTGATCTCCTCTACTTTACAGGTTAGAAACTGAGCCTTAGGAGAGAAAACCATGGAGTTTTTCAACTCATTGCTGTGTTCCTTGGTAGCTGTGTGCCAAATTTGAATCATAAAGTAATTAATTATCTACATAGAACATTTGAATTTCATAGTTGTGGTAGTGTGAGGTCATCATATTGTTGTACTTTGTCATTCGTGAATTTTCAGAGCCTAAAAGAAAATGTAGAGAGCAAAGATTTCAGATCCATTGTGATGGAAATAGAAAGCAAAGAAAGGATGTGGGGAGTTAAAGGGCTTGTGAGATCAGTTTCCAGTGTTGGGGACTTTAAACTGCAATTATCTAGATTTTAAGTTAATTTTATTGCAGAGCTGTTTATTTTGAGTGCCAAGAAATCTTAGTCCTAAATACTGCAACACCACAAAATAGAGTGGTTAACTTGATACCAATTGCTAAACTTCTAAGCCTTGTTTCTTTGTTTAAAAAATTACATTTATTTATCTATCTGTGTATGCATTATTTGTCTATGGATATATGCACACCACTCTGTGCCTGTGGAGGCCAGAAAACAAATTTGTTTGTTTGTTTTGTATTTATATATTCATTTTAAATTCTGAGCATAGACCCCCCTCCCACCTCACCTCCAGGTCCCTCCTTCCCACCCTTCTCCCCCATTGCCCCTCTAATTCTACTCAGAAAAGGAGAGCCCCCACGCCTATCCTAGCACATCAAATCACACCAGAATTGAGCTCATCCTCATCCACTGAGGCAAGGCAACTGTGTTAGGGCAGAGGTGAAGTTTTGAAGCCCGTTGTCTCCTACCATGTGGGTCTCAGGGATCCAACTCAGGTTTCTTAGCACCCCTACTAAGACTGACTAGTCTTATTAGCAGGCACCATTACTTGCATAGCCATCTCACTGGCCCTAGCTCCAGTTCCTTAGTGATAAAGTGAAAGCACTTGTCTGGATCATCTTCTCTAATAGTCAGTATAAATTCCACATCATACATCACATCCACGTCTTTCTTGTCCCCATATCTAATCAATCACTAATGTCTTCTATTGTTTCCACTTTCCCCATATACTTCCATCCCAGGTGTTTCTCTCCCTCAAGAGCCTCAGTATCTTTCACCAGCTTCTAGCTGTTTTCTCTCACTCTTGTCTTTGAAATTACCCCGATGATGCTCAGAATACAGTGATTTTTTTTTTTTTTGCTCAAATCACACTTTGGGAAATAAGCTGTCTGTGGTTTAGATACTTCTGCATTATGAAACATGTCCCGTCCCTCCCCTACTCTGTCATACAGCCCCAATTACTGGGACAAACGTCACTGATTAAAATTTAGAGGAACTGTGCCTGTATCTCCAATGCTTAGGTTAGTGCCTGGCATGCTTTAGGTGCTCAATAAAAGTTTATGACCATATTGAATTGATTTAATTATAAGCTTGCGTCTGTAATAATGATATGCATGGCAGTTACTTTCTGTCTTGTTTTTAAAATCTAGAATCCCTACTAAGGGGTAGGTGTTCCTCCTCAGTGCTTCATTAACCCACCTCTGCTGATGAAGTGGAGAAGAGCACATGTTATGTGGTAAATGCTTACAACTATTCTGTTTATTCCTACAGATGGTGAGCACTGTGGAAGTGGCATCTACAGTAATGCCCAAAATAAACCTGTAAGCCTCACCTGCCAAGAGACCAGGTAACTTCCTAGAATGTTGGGAATTGTAGTTCTTGAAAATAACGAAACCTCATGGGACAATAGGGTAGCTTATGGTTTGTCCTTACAAACTCCTGAAACACATGGCTCAAAGGCACTAAATTCTATCTCTTGGTCAGTATTTAATAAAACTTGTTTTAAATTTGATCCAAAATGGTGCAATTATTTTGTTTTCCTCCACCGAATCTCAGAAATCAGCCCTAGGCAGTTGGTTAGGTTTTCAGTACCAGACATGATTTCCCTCTTGTTGATTGGCTCTTGAGCCCAATTAGAGAGCTATTTGTTACTGTCAAGATATGAGTGCCACTATTCAACCCTAAGAGTTACCATGGCATGCTGGCCAATGTGGTTCATAGGTATGATAGCTGGGTAAGACTGTCAGTTGCTTCCTTCCTTTGGAAACTTGCAAGGTGCTTTTTGGTACCATGAAATCTTGTGTTTGAGAAGGAAGCTTTTTATTTCAGATCCAGCTCTGGTCCTCTGGATCGTGTGTATGAAGTTCATGGTGTCTTAGCAATCAGGACTTACTTTCCACATCTGGTAGGTGGCCAAGGACAGCAGCAATAGTCTATAATGTTTTGGAAGTCTCTTGGACAATTATGACCAATAACTCAAAGGAGGGCTTCTCATGTGTGTGGTTGAGGTTTTTGTTAAATAGTGTATGGCTCTTGGGAGAAACACTGTCAGCCAAAATGGGAAATTTTCATTTAAACTCTCTCTCCCTCCCTCCCTCTCCCCCTCTCTATATAATCCAATACCAAATGATCAATTCTGAAAATATATACAATTAGTGTTATATAGATTGAGCAGATTGTATTTATATATTTGGGAATATATGCCAATACAAACACACACACATACATACTCTCTCTCATATATGTAATAACAATTGAAGGAAAAGAATCAATGCATTTGGAAGAGAGCACGTTGGGCAGTATGTGGGAAGCCTTGGTGAGAAAAAGGAAAGAAGAGCAATAATAGAATTATAATTACAAAAAAAAACTAAGAAAGAATATAGTTAAGCAAGGTGGCATATACCTGTTACCTCAGCATTCTGGAAAATTGAGTATTGGTAAACTGGAGTCCAACTTGAAGTACATAATGGGCTACAGTTTTCAAAATATAAAAAGAAGAGAAAGAGAAAAAGAGGAGGAGGGAGAGAAGTTTAATACAAATGTACATACTTTTTTTTTTCTATTGGGACTTTGAACCCACTGAGGTGTTAGTGAAAGGAGCATGACCCTGCACCCTTGGGATGGGGAAAGGAGATGTGGTATTTTTAATGGCATTGGGAACCTCTGAAACTGTAAGATAATGCAAGGGACTTTGGGAAAGAAGGATAACTGGAAACCATCAGGCAACAGTGGCTGAAGAGGAGTCTCCATAGTGTGACTGTATTGACTTTGGAAAATAAAAAGTATTTATTTTACATGCTATGGTAATTAAACAAACAAAACCCTATATGACCAAATAGTGAAGATTGATACAAGCATTCAGTGAGAGCAGGGAAAATTACACTCGCCTAGGAAAAGATTCCATATGTTCTCCAATACCTAGGCACAACTGGGTGCCGCTTTAATGACTTTCCAACTGCACCCCGTTGCTCTTAGGTATTGAAGAACATATGGTGTGTTTCCCCTTTAACTGTGAATTTCCTTGCTTTTGTCAGTTGGTGTCTCAAGCTTAATGGATTTTAATGCAGCTTTTGTGGGTGTGAATACAGTCCGAAGTTGTTATTAGCAAGGCCATGCTAATAGTCTACGCAGATGTTATCTCTTAGTCTTCCCCAAATATCCAGTGAAAATCTACATATACCAACCTAACTTTGAAATTGTTAATAAAGGCCCTGTGAGACTTTTCAATTCAGTCTTCTCAGCTCCAAACTTAGCATGGATGATAAATGACCATTTAGTTGCCAATATAGCACAATAGTTCAATTTCCTGCCTTCCCAAAGGTATTTGAAAGGTTGTACAAAGTTCATACTCACAGTATGTGTTGTCTACAGTTCTGTGATCTCTGACGGGCTAACTTGAACCAAAACCTTTTCAATTAACTCAACACATTCCTGGATAAAGCCAGCCCACTTTAGTCTCTGTACAAATATGTCTTTATTGATTTTCTTGGCACAGACTCCTCCTGGAATTATAGTGGAATCTGTTCTTTCAGGTGATACAGAATGAGACCACTGTCCATGCGGTAAATGGTGAACGGACAGAAGAATGATTGACACTTTACCCACAGAAAGTTTGAGACACCACTGGATTCTTGCATTACCTCTGAGAATGCTAGTGAAACTCCAAGTGGAAAACAAATCCCTACTGTAGTCCTGCCACCCCCTGCAAATCAAATTGTTTTCATCATCCCCTCCTGCTCTCAGAGTGCATGCATCATTTTTTACATAATTATATTTCCAATGTAGGAACAATTTCCTAATCAATTTCTTTCTTCAGTTCAAGAGTATAGTGGTAGGATTTCAAGGAAAGCTATCTTAGTAAGTTCCTATGAACAAATGCAGCAGAGCCAGAGCAGAACAGAAACTTGTGTGCTGAGGTTTACAGGACAGCACAGCATTGGAAAGGCTAGAAAGATTGCTGACTGCATTAGTGAGGCAGAAAATTAGCTCATTATTTTGAGACTGAGTTTCCCAGAGAAAGGAGCTCAGCACTAACCAGAGGGGAAGCCCACTGTCGAGTTAGTATCAGTCCAACTAAAGGAAGCAAGACTGAATTCCAGTGACAGTCGACTATAGACCAAGCCTTCTAAAGTGGATAGCTTCTAGGAAAGAGAAAAGCTTCTCTTTTCTGTTGAGTGAGTACCTTAAGCTTCAAGAGTAAGAATAAAACTGCGCGATCCAGGTTTGTTTTGCATTGTAAACGGCAGCCAATACAACAATGAATGCTACAGATTCTTTGCATCCTGTAGTCCCAGGAGCACCTTTCCCAGAGAACACACCCAATGAGTACATGTCAAATCAATTAATAATAAAGCAAAAACAAACAAACACCCCCCCCAAAAAAACCCAAAACGGGACCAGAGAAGGCCCCACGCACAGTTTCTTTTTTCTCTGCAGGTCTTCTCTCTATCCTCCACTCTCCCCAGCTTTAATTCCACCCCTTTCTCTCTGCATTCCCTCTCCTACCTTGTTCCCTTCTTCAACCACTACTTCTGCCTATTCTCTTTCCCCTTCCAAATGACAATGAGGTTTAAGCATCCTCCCTTGGATCCTCCTTGTGACTTATCTTCTTTAGGTCTTTTCACTGTAGTATGTTTATCCTGTACTATATGGCTAAAATCCACTTATAAGTGAGTACATACCATGTGTGTCTTTCTAGGTCTAGGTTACCTCACTCAGGGTGATCTTTTCTAGTTCTATCCATTTGCCTGAAAATTTCAAGATTTCTTTGTTTTTAAAGCTGAGTAGTATCCCATTGTGTAAACGTACACAGTTTCTTTTAAAAAATATGTTTTATTAATTTATTCATATTACATCTCAATTGTTATCCCATCCCTTGTATCCTCCCATTCCTCCACCTCTCCCATTTTCCCCTCAAACCCCTTCCCTATGTCTGTGACAGAAGGGGACCTCCTCCCCCTGTATATGCCCATAGGGTATCAAGTCTCTTCTTGGTAGCCTGCCATCCTTCTTCTGAGTGCCACCAGGCCTCCTCATGCAGGGGATGTGGTCAGATATGGGGCACAAGAGTTTGTGTGAAAGTCAGTCCCCACTCTCCACCCAACTGTGGAGAATATCCTGTCCGTTGGCTAGATCTGGGTAGGAGTTTGAACTTTACTGCATGAATTGTCCTTGGCTGGTGCCATAGTTTGAGCAGGACCCCTGGACCTAGATCTGCCCATCATAATGTTCTTCTTGTAGGTTTCTAGGACTCTCTGGATCCTTCTATTCCCCATTCTCCCATGCTTCTCTCACCTAGAGTCCCAATAGGAAGTCTTCCCCTCTGTCCCAGTTTCCTGGTTAGTGACGACTTTCATGGGACATGCCCCTTGGGCTAGTGTCCAGATACAAGTGAGTATATACCATTTGACTCTTTCTGTTTCTGGGTTAACTCACTCATTATGATCATTTCTAGTTCAATCCATTTGTCCACAAATTTTGGGAATTTCTTGTTTTTAATAGCTGAGTAGTAGTCCATAGTGTATATGTACCACAGTTTCTTTATCCATTCTTCTACTGAGGGACACTTAGGCTGTTTCCATGATCTGGCTATTATGAATAAGGCTGCTATGAACATGGTTGAGCAAATATTCTTGTTGTGTGCTGGAGCATCTTCTGGGTATATTCCAAGGAGTGGAATAGCTGGGTCTTGAGGAAGCCTTATTCCCAATTTTCTGAGATAGTGCCAGATTGATTTCCAAAGTGGTTGTACAAGTTTGCATTCTCACCAGCAATGAAGGAGTGTTCCTCGCTCTCTTTTTAAAAAAGACTTATTTATTAAGTATAGTGTTTTGCCTACATTTGTGCCTGCATGACAGAAGAGGGTACCAAATCTCAGTATAGATGGTTTTGAGCCACGAAGTGGTTGCTGGGAATTGAAGTCAGGACCTTTGGAAGAACAGGCAGTGTTTTTAACCTCTGAGCCATCTCTCTAGCCCAATGTACACAGTTTCTTTATCCATTCATAAGTTGAAAGACATCTGGATTTTTTTTCCACATTCTAGCTATTACAAGCTGCTGTTAATATAGCTAAACAAATGTCTTTGTTGTATGGTGCAGCATCTTTTGGGTATATGCCCAGGAGTGTTATAGCTAGGTCTTGAGCTAGATCTAGTCCCAATTTCCTGAGAAAGCACCAGATTGATTTCCAAATTGGTTGTACATGTTTGTACTCCCACCAGCAATGGAGGAGTGTTCCTCTTTCTCCATATCTTTGCTAGCATGTGCTGTCACTTGAGTTTTTGATATTAGCCATTCTGAGGGGTGTAAGATGGAGTCTCAGTGTTGTTTTGATTAAGGGCATTGAGAATTTAAGTGTTTCTCAGACATTTGAGATTCCTCTGTTGTGAATCCTCTATTTAGCTCTGTGCCCCATTTTTTAATTGGGTTATTTTGTTTGTTGGTATTTAATTTCTTGAGTTATTTATATATTTGGCATATTATCCCTTTGTCAGATATAGAATTGGTAAAGACATTTTCTCGATCTCTCGACTGTCATTTCATTTGAGAATAGGACTCTGGGGGAACGATAGTTGAGACTTCTAGTAGCAGGGGCCATGGAGACTGAAGAGGAAACCCTCTAACTAGACACTACTCCTAATGAAAGGGGAGAACATCAACCCACCCACAAAAGTTTTGGTCCAAAACTCACCCTGCCTACAAGACATACAGAGATAAAGATAGAACAGATAGAAGAGAGATTGAGGGAAGGTCCAACCAATGCCTGGCCCAACCCAAGACCCACTCCATGGGAGAGAGCCAACTCCTGGCATTATTATCGATATTCTGCTATGCTTGCAGATAGGAGCCTATCAGAGTTGTTCTTTGAGAAGTTTTACCAAACAGCAATTAGAAACAGATGCTGAGACAGCCAAACATTGGGAGAAGCATAGACAGTCTAGTGGAAAAGTGTGCGGAGGTTGGGGAGGGGGGAATAAAAAGACCTGGGTGTGACAGGACTCCTCAAGAAGACAAACAGAGCCAACTAACCAGGGCCCACAGGGGCCTGTGGAGTCTGAAGCACCAACCAAGGATCATGCACGGACTGGACTTAGGTCCTCTATATAGATGTAGCCCATGGGCAGCTAAGGCTTCATATGGGCCCTCTAGTAAGGGGAGTGAAGGCTGTTTCTGATAAGGACTCTGTTGCTTGCTCTTAGATCACTTCCTCCTGATGGGACTGCTTTGCCAGCCTGTAGGCAAAGAGGAGGAACCCAGTCCTGATACAACTTGATGAGCTGGTGTGGGCAGATGAGGGAGCTCCCTTTTTCCGAAGAATAGGGGTGAAGGGGTAGGGGAGGGAGGGGAGGGTTGAGAGGAGAGGAGAAAGGGATCTTATGACTGGGATGTAAAGTGAATAAATAACTTTTTAAAAACTGGGACCAAATATTTACTAGAGGGACAGAATTTTCCTATAAAGATTCATATACAAAGCCAGGTGTGATGGTGCATGACTGTAATCCCAGTACTCAGTGAAGCAGAGGCAGGTGGATCTCTGTGAGTTTGAGCCCAGCCTGGTCTACAAAGTGAGTTCAGGACAGCCAAAGGTACACAGAGAAACCTTGTGTCAAAAAACAAACAAACAAAATCATATACAGATTAAAACGTTTTCTTTAAAAATACATAAGTGTCTAAGTTCAAAACAATCATGTGTTTCATCTAAATATTTTTTAGTTGTCTAACTCAGCATTAGTTCTCTTGACACAAAAAAAGAAAAGAAAAGAAATTTCTAGTATCAGTTTAACAAAATTGGCAATATAAGCAAAACAGTTAGAATTAAAGTTTGTGGGTTTTCTCCTAAGCCTATGTTATTGGACCAATTTTCTCTATATCTTTCTAAGATTTATCATCAAAGAATTCCTCATTTTCTTCTGGTTTAGAGACAGACTCTTACTACGTAGATCAGGCTGACTTCCAGGCCATAATTCTCTTGCCTCAGTCACATGAATGATGGGATTAAAAGTACACACAATTGCACTCAACTTGAAGTTAGCTTTTCTTGAAAATGCTGCCTGTATGAAGCTGAGGATGGTGCTAGCAAGGATAGAGATGACAGTTGTTATGCTATGATTATCTGCAAATGGCAGGAACACCACATGTAAGCAGTATTGAAACAAATGTTATCTAAATGTCATTTTTCTTTCAGTTGAAATTTTTAAAAGATTAATTTTATTTTGTGCTTATGAATGTTTACCTGCATGTATGTATATGCTTGGTACCTGGGGAAGTTAGAAGGGGATATTGGATTCCTAGAACTGAAGTTACAGATGGTTGTGAGCCACCATGTGAGTTCTGGGAACTGAACCTGGGTCCTCTGCAACAGCAACTTAGCTACCGAGTCATTTCTCCAGCCTGATTTCTTCAGTTTTTATTAGAAAGTACAATCTGGTCACTCTATGCTTACAAATTATTGGCTAAGTTAACTTGCATACTTGTTTTGCCTAAAATCATGACAGACAGAAATACATCTATTTCAGGAGAGAGGTACTAGCTCTGCTTAACATATAGTTCTACAGAGGATCTGTATGTATCCTTACGGACAAAAGAAGGTGAACTCCCCAGGGTCCCTAGAGTGCTCTGTCACAAGCTTAAAATTTCTTTGAAGAATTTTTAATAGAAAAATATCACACACATTTGTATATGTTTTCACAATATACTTCTGTTTGGTTAATTACTCCTTTAACATTCATGGCACTATTGTTCCAGTGGAGATTATATATATATATATATATATATATATATCAGTGTACACACACACACACACACACACACACACACACACACACACATACACAGAGTGCCAGGAGGGAGAGATGGATCAGTGATTAGGAGCAATGGCTACTCTCAGAAGAGGTAGATTTGTTTCCCAGAACTCAAGTGGTGGCTCTTAACTATTTGCAATTCCAATTCCAGGAGATCCAGTACTCTTTTTTGGCCCCCACAAGCACAGGAATTCACATGGTGAATTTATATGTAAGACATTCACACACATAAAACAAAAATAAAAATAAATAAATCTTTGGGAAAAAAATCAGTGCTAAGTATGAGTTATCTCTTTTGGAATTACTGGCCAATGTGTCCTCACAGACACCTAAACATTATATATCACTGCCTTTTGGGATAATCTTTTTGTACACTGTGTAGAGGTTGTCTTTATATTATTCAGACGTTGATTTCTGTACCAGCTGAGGAAGCGGTACTGAACTGGACTTTGGTATTGTTATTTTTATGAAGCATCACCTGTCTTAGTGTTTTGTAAGTACACTTCTCTCACCTTCTGATTGGTTTAATATGGCTTACAGCTAAGCAAGAGAAGAAAGGCAGGACTTCCAATCTGAGATAGAAACTGTGGGCAGAGTTGAGAGGCATGGGAGTGGCCAGCCAGATATGGAAGAAGTTGGACATACCAGGACTGAGGAGAGGTAATGGGCCATGTGGCAAATGTGGACTAGAACAAACAAGGTTAATTAAGTTATATGAGCTAGTTGGGAGGTAGGAAGCTAAGGTATGTGCTATGATAAATAACAAGTCTCTGTGTCATTATTCCATCTGCTGGCAGGCCAAAGAAAATCCCATTATAACTGTCATTGCTCTTAGTTACCTTTCAGAACTTGATGATACGACCCTATTACTGAAGGCACCACATATCTGAGTCATAGGACAAGGAGAAATTAAGCTAGTGTTAACTGGATGCTTTTTTCCTTCTGTCTAGCTTTTGTAGTGCTGGAAGGTTCTAGGTCACTATAAGAAAAGGCAATAGTCTTATCCATCTGTACATTTTAAAATACAATATTTTTATTAATTCTTTGAGAATTTCAAACATGCATTTGATCTTTATTTTTTCAACTACCAAATCCACCTCCCAACTTTACATCTTCTCTCTTTAAAAGAACTCACAAGGCCTTATTTGTATTACCAATATGCACATGTGTGAGAGGCTACCCATTGGAGCATCATTGTCCTACCAGGGGTCTATACTGTTCAAGAAAACTGACTCACTCTCCACCAGTAGCCATCAGCTATCACCAGCTCTTCAGGCATGGGTGGAGGTTTGGGAGCCTCTCCTTCCACACTGAGATATTTAATGGTTTGATCTTGTGTAGGTTTTTTTTTTTTTTTTACAGGTATCACAACTGTTGTGGGTTCATGAAGGAGTGAATCTTGTCATATCCAGAAGATACTGTTTCATCCTCCTCCTTCCCAACTTTTGGGTCTCACAGTCTTTCTGCCCCCCCTCTTCTGTGATTGTCTCTGAGTTTTGGGAGAGGAAGAGAGTGATACAGATGTCCCATTTACAGCTGAGCAGGGCATTTTGACCAGTTATGAATTTCCACATTAACCACTGTCCACTGCACAAAGAAACTTCTTTGACAGGATCTGATTTATGTGGGAATTTAAGAATGCAGTTTGAAGTGAGATTGTCTTAAAACCAAGTTCACACCTTTGCTCTTTCATAGTTGTATCACTGGCTTCTGAAACTCTTTTTTCTTCTTCTTTTTTTATGTAAAGACCCCAGCACATGGAGCATCCCTTAATAATAATCCCTCTTATTGTATCTACCTTATTGTCCTGTAGTACAACTGGGATAAATTCTATGATTTCTATGGTCCTAGATCTCTCTGCCTTGGTCAAAGTTGAATAAGAGAAACATTGTAGGCATCACTTGTTGGTATCATTGTTCTCTTTTCTAAATGTCAGTGTGGAATTTTTGGTAGCAGCTCACATTTCTGTACCATTTTCCACTGGAAAAAAATAACAAAAGCAATTTATATAAAAGAATAATCAACATAATCACATTTTGAGAAGTTACATGTGCCATTTAAAAATTTCCAATATGCTAGGCTTTCTTTGATTGATAGATTTTCATACCAGGATATTAAATGTTCCTTAGTTGAATGAATTCTGATAATTTCTTCGGAAAATATAGATTATATGTATTGGATAGGGATTTAAAAGTTTGATAAATTGTCAGAAACATTTGAATCATATAGACATAACAAACACTGACATTGTCTTAAACATTATTCTGGATGTCTTACAAAAATTTTTTTGTGTTTGCTTTTTTAAGACAGGATTTCTCTGTATAGCCCTGTCCTCAACTGGCTCTGAGACAAGGCTGGTCTCAAATTCACAGAGATCTGTGAGTGTTGGGATTAAATGCGTACGCCGCCACATCTGGCTTTAACTCATTAATCCTTGGTCTCCATGTGTGAACACTATCTGGCTGCAGTACTAGCTCAGGTTAGTGACTTCTAGGACTTTCTTTTTCTCCTATCATAATATCTGATTTCGTATGATCAGGGTACAAACTCCAGCATTATGATCACTTACCTATTTCCCAGTTTTCTCATTTATCTCACCAATGATAATAATAATATCCACTGTAATTAGTCAGGTTTCTTAGTTGCAAACAAAAAGCAACTGATTACAGTTAGCACAAGGAAGACAGATTTCTGGAATGCACGCTAGAAAACCAGGCAGAACCATTTTAGAGAATGATAGAAACAAAGAAAAACTAGAACATTGTGTGATTCCTCAAGGGGAGGAATCTTGGCCAGGGAAGAAAGGATGTCATCATTTGGCTTTAGTGGGAGGCAGGTCCTCCATTTGATGTATGCTATGGCAGAATTCCCAAATGGATGCTTATCAGTCACAAAACAATTAAAATAAATGTAACAAACAGTACTGGAGTAAAAAAAAAAAGAATCGACAACCCATCTCATAGTGTTGGTCTAGGGATAAGCTAAGGGACAAATAGTACCCATTATTAAAATGTAAAGGAGGAAAAACTAGCGTTTTCTTTTTACCATTGTAGGTTCTCAGCTGGAACACCAAGCCAACAAGGGAAAAGCATGCAAAATTATTAAACATAAATCATCTGTGTCATATGCAAGTAAGGAAATGAAAAACCCAAGAAATAGTTAAAATCGTAAGAAGTGAAATCATAAACTGGTATGTATGTGTGTGTGTGTGTGTGTGTGTGTGTGTGTGTGTGTGTGTATATATATATATATATATATATATATATATATATATATATATATATATATATATAGAGAGAGAGAGAGAGAGAGAGAGAGAGGAAGGGTTTCTAGGTGTAGCCTTTGCTTTCTTGGACTCACATGTAGACCAGGCTGTACTTGAACTCACAAAGATCCATCTGCCTCTGCAGTTCCCCCCAGCTGCCCCCCAGTGCTGGGATTATAGGTGTGTGTCACCATGCTGGGTTTATAACTCTCTTTCTAAATTAGTTGGTAGAGTAGGTTAGGAATTAGGAGTTAAAGAGCTGGGTGTGGTGGCACACGCCTGTAGACCCAGCACTTGGGGAGGTAGGGGGATCTCTGTGAGTTCGAGGCTAGCCTGGTCCAGGAGAGCCAAGGCTACACAGTGAAGTCCTGTCTCAAACACCCCCCACGCCCAAAAAAGAATTAAGAGCTCAGGACTAAACTTGAGTTCTGCTTCTGTTACTTCTTAGGTGTGAAATGCTGGGTATTTACCTAAGCTTCTTTGTAATTTGTTTCTTTTTCTGAGGATTAGGTCACCCACTGGATTATGGGAAAATTAATTAGATAATGCATATGGACTTAGAATACAGTGGCCGTTCATAATTTACTTACCATTATCATTGAATGAGTGTTGGAAGGGAAGAGTAGTAAAGAAAGGTCTCCAGTACCATAGTTACCTTGACAATTCAGGAATCACTGAATCATCCATGTACATCTATCTGGATGTGTGGTTTTTCTGCATAGCCCACTCTTGAGCCTTTGGGGCCTAGCCTAAGTCTCATTCCTTCCTTCACTGTCTATTTTTTACCAGTCTCTCCTTTTCTAGATTCTTATAGGTTTGTATTGTCAGTTCATTGACTCCTAAATCTGTTATATGGTTATCAACAGGGGATAGTGTTTGACAAGAGTTAAGCTGAGGGGGTGGTAAGAAGATGGGTAGATGGATCACAGGGAATTTTAAAAATCTTTTTTTGTGTATTTTTTTAGAATTAAATATACATCTGTGATACATGTTGATCATATTATTTACTGTTCACTTATCTTCTCTAGCTCTTCACAAATTTCCCTTCCATCTTGTACCCTTCCATGGTGGTTTGAGAACGGCCCTCATAGGCTCATATATTTGAGTGCTTGATACCTAGTTGGTGAAAATATTTGGGAAGTATTATCAGTGACCCACTTGGTGGAGGTGTGTCACTGGGGGTAGCCGTTGAGGCTTCCAAAGCCAAACCCACCTCAGGCCCAGTTAGATATCTTTCTGCTTTGTGCCTGTGAGTCGTTGTAGGAGGAATAAGGCCTGCCACTGAGCAGGAACAAAGCCTGTTTCTATTAAGGTGCAAGCAGGGCTGGGCCTCCTAGTAGAGCAGGCCTGAGACCTGTCTGGGCACGCCCAGAGAGTAACGACATCATAACTGGTGAGGAGACCCAAGCCAATGAGGAGAAGCCACAGCAGCAGGTGTAGTTCGTGAGCCTATGGGATGCTGGGCGTGCTGGGTAAGGGTGGGGGTGGAGGTGGGGGTAGGGGGTGTATAAAGGAGCATCCTCTTCCTGGAATAAATGAATCTGCCTTTGCCACTTGCCTGGTTCCTGGAGTCTGTCATTGACTCTGCATCAGCACATCCCCGCCCCCAAGGGTCCTGGGCCTGGGTTCATGCTTTCAATTTCTGGTCCAGCATCAAGCCTTCCTGCCTGCTGCCATGCTCCAAGGCTGTGATGACCACAGACTCTAACCCTCTGGAAACCTGAGCCTCAGTAAACTCTTTTATAAGTTGCCTTGGTTATGGTGTCTTTTCACACAATAGAAACGTAACTAAGACAGAAATTGGTACCAGGGGGCAGACTGTTGCTGTTACAGACTTGACTATACTGTTTGGGGGAGGCATGTAGAAGATACTGGGATTTTAGACTAAGAAAGCAGTTAGGAAGATGTGAGTGGGGCTTAATGGGCTACTCCATTAGGCTCCCGGAAGACAAAAGTTCGGAGAGCAAGATGGACTATGGGGACTCAGTTCAAGAAGCTTCATAGGACAATATTAGCAAGCAGGTCAAAGAACATTCTTATGTTATTTGGCAAAAAATGTGGAGACCCTTACCTTGTAATGCTGGATTGTTGACTGGCTTGATCTCATGCAGATCTTGTGAAGATAACCACAACTCTGTGAGTTCACGGTGGCAATGTCCTTACCATATTCAGAAGATACTCTCTTGCAGCAGTCTACCCTGGTCCTGGATCTTACAGATTTCCTATCACCTCTTTTGCAATGTGTCCTGAACCTTCAGGACAGGGAGCATGATACAGATGTTGTTCTTAGGATTGAGCCTGCCACTCTTACTTATTCCCTGCACCTTGACCAGTTGGCACACAGAGGACTTTTAGGACAGTAAAAGTATTTTAGGTGCTACTACAGTGATAGGTACATGTCATTATCCATGAATCTAAATCTGTAGAATGTACAATACCCAGGGTCAATCATGCTATAAACAATGGGCTTTGAAGTTTTTAATTACAGTATTACATAATTTTCCCTTCCTTTTCCTCCCTGCAAATGTTCCCATGTTCCTGCCTTTTCAAATTCATGTTCTTTCTTTATTATTGTTGTTATATATTGTTGTATGTATTCCTAAATATATAAATACATATTCTATCCATATAATGTTAGTCGTATGTGTATGTTTTCAGGGCTGATCATTTGGTAATAGACAATTGATGTGCTCTTCCCTAGGAAGACTATTTATTTCTTCTGAACTCAGCATTCCTTAATTTCCTGGAGTACTTTGTCTGTGGTTGAAGCCTCCTCGGTTTTTCCTCATCTGTGCTAGCAGGCTATTGGTTTTGTCTTTGTTCAGCTCATGTTTAGGTAGCCATGATGGTGAGACTTTATAGATGTAGCTTCTGACATTACCATGAATCATGATATCATGGCAAAATCATAGTTCCTCTGGTACAGGCAAATCTTCCTGTCCCCCACTTTGCAATGATCCCTGAGACTTAGATGTAGGAGTTGTGTCGTAGATGTATCAGATGGGGTGGGGCTCCATACCTCTGCAGTTTGATTGGTTGTGGTTTTCTGTAATGGTCTCCATATGTTGCAAGCAGTAATTTACTTGATGAAGGCAGAGAATTACCCTTATCTGTGGATATAAGGATAAATATTTAGAGTGTAATTAGGGATTATGCTGATGTAGTAAAAGGGTGGTTGTAGCTTCACATCCAAGATCCATGACTTCTCTGAGTAATTGGCCAGGTTTCCAGTACCAGGCATGTTTTCCCTCTTGTTGGGTGGGTCTTAGGTGAAATGCAAGACACTTTGATAATAACTCTAAGGCTCAGTATCTCCTTCTAGTTACAGGTGTTCTCTAAAGGCAAATTCAGAGTGACGCTTCTGTAGCATATGCTGTGTATTGGCATAGCAATACTATCTGCTGTGACCCACATCCTGCCAAGGCTGTGGTTTAACACCATAGACATTTCTTTAATGATTATCTAATGGTTCCGTATGCATGTCTTTAGCCTATGATAACAACACTACAGAACTGTGTTAAATGCAGTCAATTAGAGTCATGTGTTAGTGGAAGTCTTGATATCTTTAATTCGAGGCATCCAGGCTTGTCTTGTTGTCAGTATTCAGCAAATGAAAGAGGGCAGAGCATAAACAGTTTCGGCTAGAAGGACCAGTGCTGGAAGTCATGAATATAACTGTTGTTCAGTTTTCTTTACACAGACAAGGCCACTATTAGTTACAAGATGAAGAATGTGCCTTAGCTGCGTATCCAGCTGAGGGAATACCTGGATATTGAGTCTTTTTCACAGCTTATAAGAATGTTTGCAATGAACATATTGAAACACTTGTTCTGTTCTGGTTCTATGCTATGTATATTTATCTCATTTAATCTATTATTGAGGCACGCTGTTTTTAGTCCTATTTTTCAGGTGAGAAATCTGAGGCTCAAATAAATCAACACATGTTTTCAAAAGATGTATTGTCTTGAATTAGGTCTATTTGTCACTAGAGCTAGTCCTCTTAACTTCTCCATAGCTTTACTGGTCCTTTAGGATTGTTTTGTATTGAAGTACACTCTATTGAATTCTAACCTAATGGAAACACCAATCATATAGCAAAAGGCTTTCTTTAGATTTTTTGGGGTGTTTATATCATATTATGTCTGGCCAGTCTCCCAGCTATATTTCAGTTCTCCACAGGTGAGCTCTCAAGAAATACCCATCAATGAAATATATTGCCACTAGCAGATTTTTATTCACAGTTTCTCTTGGAATGTTGTCCGCATGGGTATATGAAGTGTTTATGAACCTAGAGAATGATGATTGAAAATGAGGTTGGAAATCTCACAAGCTACTTCTCTGATGAGGTTTCCAGTTCCCTTTGAGTCACATGGGGCACCCATCTAAGTACACTCTTGTGGCACTAGGAACATTCTACATTGGGTCTTGGCAATCATCAGAAGGGCTTGGAAGAGAAGTATAGTGGGATGCAAATTAGCACAGATCTCTGGCCAAGGCTATAAGGAAGCCAGACTGCCTGAGGTTAGGAGACTTACAACTAAACGAAATTGGCCTTTTCAGGTGCATGATTCACAGGGGGAGAAACATGCACCTGGAAAGAGTGAGCAGAGATCTGTATACAGCAAAGCCCCTGGCTCAGTGGGGTGCACTCTGTCCATTTGCCATATTGACTGCTGAAAGGTAGAGGCCGGACTAAAGCTTTCCAGAAGGCTTTTATGAAGAAACCCAGTGTTGAGAGAAAGAAAGATACACGCACACAGAGCATAGGAATCCCTTAGGTATTGGATTTTCATTTTGCTCTTCTGGGAATTACACAACTCACATTTTAAACTGGGAAGAAAACAATTAGTCTTTCAAGTGTTTTCTGTGGCCTGGCTTAGGTATGAAACTTGAGACATTTCTCCATCCCTGCAACCTCCATCCAGCAAGTCGTGTGTGGTGCCAGTTTGAATGCATGTGGTATTTCCACACAGACACTTTTTTAGACACACCCAGAGGTGCTGGTCAAGTAGCTTCATTTCAAACAACTTCAGGACTTTTGCTCTATCTGCTGTTTCCATCTGGTAAGGAAAGGCTTGTGAGTAGTCAAAAAGGGTTTGTGCCAAGGGCTCAGGTATCATGTTAGGGCACGGGACACAGAGATGAAACAGACATGCCTGTCTCATTCAGGACAGTCACAGTCAGCAAAGGATGTTGCTGAGTTAGTAGAGTACCTCCCTTCCATGCATGAAGGCCTGAGTTAAACAAGCAGCACTACAGAAAAGCGGGTGCTGTGGCACATGCTAGTAATCCCTGGGAAACAGAGGCAGCAGACTCAGAAGTCCAAGGTCTTTCTTGGCTGCATGGACATTTTTGTTGCATGAGGCCAGAAAACGAATTTCACAGTCTTGTAGAAGAGTCCAGTATGAGAAAGCCTAGGATAGAATAGGGAAAAGGGACACTAGCATCCCAAGAGTTTGTCCTTAGGCATTGAATACTAGGTTGTCCAAGAGATTAACACAGGGTGGTGTATGTTAATGACTCTTTTAGTCTTATGCCTCAAACCCAAGCCTTAGCACAAATTCCCAAGCAAACCTATAAACAATGTACTTTACACACTCAGAAAACGCGTTTCTCTCCATTTTCTTTACCAAGAGATGTGTTTCGTTTATTTTATAAACTTCCTCTGTGACCAAGACACTTTGCAAGAGTTACCTGTAGCACTGACAGGGACCAGAGATAGAGAACACATGGGAAAGTAAATCCATACAAAGCATCATGGGAGCCTAGAGAGAGCTTTGTGTGTGCTCTACCCCAGGAGGAGCCAGAGGAGAAGTGTGTCTTCTATAGAGTTTACACAGCTCTGACAGCTTTGGGTAGATAACCTTGCATGGAAGACTGGAGGCAAGACAATTGTGGGTCAGTGATGTACCACACTTTTACCAGGGCTACTTGATTGTGCATATCTTTTTTTCTTTATGTAAATCTATGTCTCATGTCAGAACCTCAAAGATGGACTTGAGGGGGCAGTCACTAGACCTTTCTTCTCAATGTGGACACATTGAATAAATCACCCATTACTTATGTTCACTATTTCTTGCTTGCTTAATTGGCTCATCGAGGGAAAGTGGATGAATTTGGCTTATTGATTCTGAACCCAGATTTTAACACTAAGAGGGGAAAAGAAGATATTAACCTCCAAAACTATTACTCAGACATAGTTCTCATTATATCTATATTATATACAGATGTGTGTGTGTGTGTGTGTGTGTGTGTGTGTGTGTGTGTGCACGTGTATGTGTGTGAAAACACAGTGACTCATATATGGTAAAGATGTGCACTAATACCAATCGAATTCTTCAACCAAGTCCACATTAATTTCAGAAAAGTGATTTCTTCTACATAATAATACATTATGGTCAAGGTCTCTGGCTGTGGAGTAGTCTACAGGCCATAACCATATTGGAGTGAAATCTCCCCATAACTGTTCAGAAAAGTGTAACTCTTCCTTTTCTATCTCTTTTCTAAATGTGGTTTTCTAGACACTTTGGGCTTTCACCCCAGTTTGGGGGCTTCCTTACTAGTTCCCTAAAGGCCTCCTCCCCACCACGTGGCTGGATGTCTCCGTGTCAGGTTCAACAACAAGGTATTTTGTTTTAAACTTCGCTTCTCCATTCTCCTGTAGGCAGCTGCTGAAGTTTTATGGCTTTCTCCACATGGGCATTTTCTTTTAAACTCTAATAAAATTGTCCTGGAGCTTTAAAATAATATCCATTACCACTGTAGTTGTTGGGAACAGTAGAGTAGCTATTGGATGTATTGAAGGGAGCTCCTCTTGGTATTTATTTGGACAGTTTACATTATATCAAATACATAAGCAGAGCTGTGTTTAAGATCTTTTAGCAGACTTTCTGGCTTAGTGGTTAAGATTACTATGGTTTTGATCCTGCCTCTGTCACTTACAAATTTTGTAAACTTCAGCTAATCACTTGAAAACTATATGCTGCCATGTCTTTCTGTCCAAAATGAGAACGAAATATTATAGTACCACACTCATGAAGTTAAGGTAATTAGAAGTAATACATGTGATCTGAGAATATAGCCTGATGTTTAGTACGTGCTTGTAATACAGTTAGCATTATTGTTAATTGTGTACTTCTATGATCATGTGCTCATGAAAAAATCTTGGAGGTAGAATGATGGCACCACAGGACAGGCTTATTTTTGACATGCCTGATGTGTGCTCCCAAATTTCTCACAGAAGGGACACAATAACTTCCACTCCTACTAGTTTGATATGAATGGTCATAAATATGCTCAAAGCCTTACACCTGCTCTTGTGAGTGCATGCACACAAACCCTTTGTACATGCCCTCGAATGAAGCCCAGTAAACAGACTGTTTCCCAAGTTGGACTTTATTCCAGTTGTACTTTGGCTTGCTATCGGTGTCCTGTAAGGAACACATAGACTTTGTATACAAACACCTTTCTCTGTACACAGATCCTTCAACCACAAGAACCACATCTGATTCCCCAGAACTTATGCAGTTCCAAAAAGGTAGTGGTTGCTTAAGTATTTGCTCAGTTAATGAACCACACTCATACTGGGCATTTTTATTTAAAAACATGGCTTAATTTTGCACAAATATTTTCTCTCTGAGTTTTTATTTGCATTTTAATTTTTATATGGCATTAACTTAATGTTTATATATTTCTCTTATTAGAGCATATTTTCTTGATTATTAGATATCAGTGTTTTTTTTTTTCTTTTGTAAATTGTCTGTTCTTCTTGTATTTTTTTTCGAGGACAAGGTTTCTCTGTCCTGGACTCACTTTGTAGACCAGGCTAGCAGAGGTCAGTCTGCCTCTGCCTCCCAGACTGCTGGAATGAAAGTCGTGCACCACGGTACCTGGCTGTCTATTCTTACTATTTGCTTATTTTTCCATTGTGGTACTTATTCTTCATTATTGATTATAAGGTCTTTCTTTTTATTAGATATATTAGTCTATTTTCATATTTGATACAATTTGGAGTTTATCATTTGCTTCTAAAATTTTATGGTATTTTTTACATGTAGACTATTTTAAAATTATATAGTCAAGTCGTAATTTTTATCTTCATAGTTTTATGTTTGGTGCTAGAACTCAAATACCTTTTTAACTCCAAGATGAAATTTTCCTCTAGCTTTTTATGTTTTGAAGGGCTATTATTAGGTAGTGAACCCCTTACATGCTAGGCAAGTACTGTACAAATGACCTACATCCTAGCCATTGGCTTCAGTGGTTACATTAACCTATTTCATTCATCTGGAATTTAGTTGGACTCAGTTTTTTCTTCAACAGCTGATAACTGCCTCATCATGTCTCTTCTTATAGACCTGTCCTATCTTCTTTATTGTATACTGAATTTGTTTGTACATTAGCTGTTATTTCTGTGTCTCCTACCAAAACTCAATGGTATTCCATTTCTGGCATTATGCTGTTTTATCAATAATTATCAATGTTTAAAAAGACATTTTATGCTAGGCATTGTGATGCATGCTTTTATCCCCAGCACTCAGGATGTAGAAGCAAGTAGATCTCTGAGTTCAGGGCTACTATGGTCTACATAGTGAGTTCTAGGACAGTTTGATATATGTAGAGAGATCCCGTCTTTCAAATAAAAAAGTTAAGTATCTGGGTAATTTCTTTGTGACATGTTTTATGTTAAAAGGTATCTTGATTGTGAAGTGGATGAGTAACTAAAGAGACCATCTTATGTGTTTATCTTATGAGATTCAGAATTTATCATAACACTTTTCTTGGCATCTGATATTTTATAGAAAGTGATGTAGAAGGCACTACCACTGGAATTTAAGCAGCCAGGCAGCCAGTTATTGGCAAGGCGATAGAGAAAAGCAGGGGTTCCTGACACCACATCATTTACACACAAAAGATAGGAATGTATTAAGATCCTATCATCTCATAAACTGACATCTCTGAGAGCATTTAACATATGTGTTTTAACGTTGAATTCTTCTGAAATTAATTTCCTTTTCGTCTTTCTTTCTTACACCCCAACTGAAAATTCTAAAGAAACCTCTTTTTGCCTCCATCGTAGACTTTATAAATATAAATGTTGTATGTAGTACATAGTATTTTACCAGAAAACTACAATAAGATAAATTTAGACTATGGTTTGAGCATGTAATTACAGCATGTCGTAAAACAAAGAGAGTTAAAAATACAAAACTAAGCCCACAGCAATAAATATTGTAAAAGACACTCATTCTTTTATGGAAACCCAAAATAATTTGCAAAACTCTCCTTTTTGGGGTGGTGGTGGAGAGTTTCATTTGGATTGAAGTATAGAATCATAAAACTGTGATGTGCTTTTGGATATGTGCAAACTATACCTTTTAAAGTAAGTGCTAGCAGTCAAGGAGACTACATGGCAGGACTTGGAATAGATATGGGGCCTATCATATTTAGCTTACTTGGCCTAAATCAACTCCGACTAGCAAAGGCCAAAAGTTATGTTCACCTCAAATGTACAAGTTGGCCTCTGGAGAAATGTTTAGATTGTAACATTTACTACTTGGAGCCCAAGTGGTATGGTAATGAGCCAACAGCCTACAGCTTCAGAAGATCTTTCATGGAGGCTCCTGCCAAGAAGTCATATTGAACCGGCAGAGACCATGCAAAGCTGAGATGTAATTATGCAGCCAGGACTCCAGCCGGCATAGGAGAAGATTTGTAAAGGGATGAGGACCCCGTGATTCTATTCTTGTTTGAAAAGGTTTGACATAGAAGTGCACATCAGCATTCAAGAATGTTTCACATCTCATCATAAAGGGAACTGTTTCTAGGTTGAAGGAGACTTCTGCCAATTGCAGAAAAGAAATTGCCTTAGTGTAAGGAAGTCATGCACCACTGAGTCCCTACTATTGAGTTATATTAAAATGTTATGCCCTTCATCCTCATCAGCAGAGAACTGAACAACTTTTTGGCTATGTGCCACACCATTAGGCATAAAAGCAGCTTATGGATTTGGGGTTAGGCTTTCAGGAGAAATGGAAAGAAGTTGGAAAAAAGTAAGATTTAGTACCGTTTAGCCACTGCGTGTTTGGGTAAACTTTTCTCTCTTTTCCGGTCTCAGCTTTTCTAAATGTTACCCATCTTGAGGCATAGAGATCCTTAAATACTTGACAAATAGAAAACCTGTAACTTGATTCATGAAAACACAAATACCTCGTCTCTCCTACACACATAAACTGAGTATAGAATTTCTGTTTCATTCTCTCTCTCTCTCTCTCTCTCTCTCTCTCTCTCTCTCTCTCTCTCTCTCTCTCTCTCTCTCTGTGTGTGTGTGTGTGTATGTGCGACAGAGAATGGGAGGGTGAGTATGGTCCAAGTACATGATATATTTGTATGAAAGTGTCTTTATAAAACCCATCACTGCATGCAACGAATGTATGCCAATAAACGAAAAAAGTGATATTTACAAGAGAATTATAGCTAGGAACTCATAAAAGTTATGAGGGTGGTCTTGAGTTCATTAAAGTGAACAACGGTCCCACAGTGGTTACATTTTTAATGATAGGCTTTTCTACAAATGGGGTGTGTATAAACATGCACATATATGTACACGTGAAATGTGATGACAAATATATTCAGTAACGGTGATCATTCACTTATTTTTGTAACTTTTGGAGGAAATGGGATTAGTAGATAATTCATACTGTGAAGTTTCTAAATATGCTTGAGTTTTTGCAATATTTGTTGGTATTATAGACACAGGCCTTTGTTAAGGTTTCATTACTCTTGGGGGACTATTTAGTAAAGGAGACCTATAATTTTCTTGTTTATTGGCAAATTTTTCATTTTGAAATATGATAACTAAGAGAAAAATAAATGTGCTTAGATTTTGTAGGGGTCTGAGAACAGGCTGGGTTTTCAATATTGCTGTGACTTCTCAGTCTTCACCAAACAACTGGTTTTTTAAGAAAAAAAAAAAACATAGTCTTCTATAAACAATAGGTGACAATACATTATGTCAGATAATTGTTTTCTACCCTGTGAGTGTGATACTGTTCTTAAAAAGCTAAAATATTATTAAATGTATAATTATACTTCTGATTTCAAATGGAATCTTCAGTGGCTAATCTGCCTACAATTTCCCACATATTTTAACCTGTACTTGTTTAATTTAGGTTTCATATATGTAAAACACGAAAGTACAGATTCATTATCTTGGCACAGCCAACAATCTTTTCATTAATTAAGGTGTATTTACAAGACTGTTTCCATTTATGGTTATTTTTATAAAATGATAGAGGAAATGCAATAAACTATTCATAAGCTCTGATGTCTACATAAAATTGGTGACCTAACTTAAGGTGGAATTGTTACTTGGTAGCGCAGATCACAGAAAGGTTAATGTAAGATTGAAAGAGCATATTTAACTTGTAGAAAAATGCAACCCCTTGCTAGTAATAATCGCTGTATTCCATGCAATGCTCTAGGAAGAAATTCCAGTAAGTATGTTTATTCAGTTCTTCTTAAATATGTGTCTTCTTTTAAATCAAAGTTTACTGTGTTGCCTAAAAGCCCAAACATTCTGAAAGGCATTTAATGAAAATCATTTTCTTTCCCTTACTCTGCTCTATTGAATTTCCTCAGCATCAAGCTGTCTTGTTTGTTATCAGTCTGTTTCTTTGGACATTTTACTTCAATTCTTCAGACTGTCAAAATGATTCCCTAGCTCCTCTGAATCCCCCTAGCCTCTCACTCTAGTCTGATATCTTGGGACTCTGCTTTACCTAGAATTATGTTGTTTTCTTTCTCCTGGTTCCTGTGTCTTCCACTTTCTTGGTTTGCACCTTCATTGCAAAGTTCTTGAAATGAAAAGGAAAAACCATTGTCCATCTGAAACAGTCTCTGCCACACACTTGCTGAAGTATACCAAGTTCTGGTTCCAGAATGGTTTCCATTTTGGAATTTGCATTGTTCTTTTGACTTTTATCTTCTAGAATAAATTTCAAATTAGATAAAAAAAATTATATGACTTTGTATATATAAATTTCTATGTACAAATACTGAAGTTTAGGGGTCCAGTTGTATGCTAGTGTTTTGATTATCTTCTATAATGCAGTAATTATTACAAGCCATTGCCACTTTAATTAGCAACCATAGCTCAAGGTCCTGTGAATTATCTGGTTTCTACTCTGTGAAGCTCCATTTGAGACTATAATCATCAGATGCCTAAAAGAACTAGAATGGCTCATGTACATGCCTAGGAGGCAGTGTGGAACAGGTTTTCTCTACATGACAATACTATTCCACTTGGACTCTTATCAGATGCTACCTGGGTCCCAAAAGGACGGAATCGTCATTCCTCTTAAAACTTGTGCTGTTATCTAAGAATCTCCCATTGACTGTATTCTATTGCTCACAGGCAAATACATACCTAGTATAGGTTTTAGAGGAAGAAAAATAACATTTGATATAAGTGGCAGCATAAGCACATTGAAGGAAGAACAGTTAAGATCAGCTCTAGAGACTAATGCCATAGTGGGCTTCACTGAACATAGAGTTCTGTCTCTTTCATTTTTCCTGCATTTGCATGACCTTTTAAAAAGAGGAGACAAATTTATCTTTAACTCACAATTTGATTATTTCATTTACGTACAATATGCTTTATAATTTTTAAGCTAACAATAATGTTTTCAGTTCTTGAAATGTAGGAGACGCTAAAGATAGGAACATAATAGTTGCCTGAGAAATCCCAAGTGTATGTCTATGGTCTTCAGAAGAGAAGACAGTGGGAGAATTAGTGATAAGAAGAATCAGAACAGCATGGAGTGAAAGTTGGACTTCTTGTTTTGTTTACTGATGATTTGCCTTTGTAGGAGGGGCCAGCATGAATCTTCAGGGTCAAACCAGGTTGGAGCATTACTACTACTACTACTACTACTACTACTACTACTTTGAAACATGGTCTCATGTAGTCTAAGGTGCCTTCTAACTCACTATGTAGCCAAGGATGGCATTGACCTTCAACTCTTCTGTCTCAACATCCAGAGTTCTAGGATTACAAGAGTACCCTACTGTGTTCAGCTTATTCTGTGCTTGGGATTAAAACCTGCATTTCTTTTTTTGGTGTGTGTGTGTGTGTGTGTGTGTGTGTGTGTGTGTGTGTGTGTGTGTGTGTTTTACAGGTAAATGCTCTACCAACTTACATATATAGCTATGCCCTGTCTAGAGAAATCTTATAAATGATCTAAGTGGTAACCTGAAAGAGAAGGCAAAGTGGCTAACAGGAGGTGAAACTCAGAGCCTTAAGCATGAAGTTATGAAGAGCCAACCAGAAGGACGGAGATTTGTAGTGCAATAGAATGGAATCACGTGTCCACAAGTAAACCCATACCTCTCTGCTCAATTTTGACAAGGATACTGTTACAGTTACTTTTCTATTGCTGTGATAAGACACCTGGACCAAAGCTTGTAGAAGACAGTTGATTGGGCTTATGATCCCCATTATAGGGAACATGATGGCAGGCAGGTGCTGCAGTGGTAGCTGAGAGCTTATGTTTAGCCAACAACCATGAGGCAGAGAGGGTGTGGTGACTGGGAAGGCATGGGATTTGTGAAACCTCAAAATAGTGACACATCTTCTCCAGCAATGCTCCCATAGTGAGGGTCTGAGCGTTCAAATATATGAGCAAATGGAGGCCATTTTCATTCAAATCGCCACAGATACCAAGACAATTTAATAGAAAAATGTCAGTGTATTTAGTGAATAGTATTGAAAAAATGGGATAGGCCCATGCAACAGGCTGCAACTGGACCTGTGCCTCACATTATATACAAAGCCAAACTCAAAAAGGGCTGCATTTTTATATCTATGTAACCCCAGCTACCTGGGGCTGAGGAAGGAGGATCACTTGGGTCCAGGATTCAGTTCATTCTGGATGTTTTAGTGAAACAGCCTCTTAAATTTTAAAAAGGGAGTGGGGTCACTGGATGAAATGTAAGAATGAAAATTACAAATTATTACCCTGAGTAGTAAACAATGATCCATCTTGATGGTGTTGAATTTGCCACCGGATTCTCAGCTACGCTGGCAGAAGCAGGGGCACTAAAAGAAAACAGAAACATCTGACTTCATCCCAGTTAAAATTTCTTGCTTCAGATGGCACTTAAAGAATGGGAGATGGCATTTGCACATCATATATTTAATAAAAGATGTATACATAGGGGGCTGAAGAGATGACTCAGTGCATAAGAGTATTTGCTGGAATTGCTGAGAACTCAGGTTTGGTTTAATAGCCTCCATCACATGATAGATGTTCATGGCTACCTGTAACTCCAGTTCTAGGGGACCCCATACTTACTTCTGGCTACATAAATGTGGTTCACATATACAAACACCCAAAACACTCATACAATAAAACAAAAGTAAAATTAATCTGTTTAAAATGATGTGTTCGTAAGATGTAGAAAGACAATACATAGCACAATAGTAAAATAACAGCGTATATACAATGTCGGTAAGTGAACTAAGCAGACATTTCTCCAGGAAAGATGCTTACCATTACCACTTAAACCACAGTAAAATACCACACTACATTTAAATGAAGACAGAAAGTAACACAGGTAAGCATGTGGATAAATTGGTCCCCATGTATTGCTGGTGGACATATAAATTGGTACAACTCCTGAGGAGAAGTTCAGCCATTTCTTCAAAACTTAGCATAGCATTAACACTATAAATTCACAATTGTGCTCACAGTATCTTATCTATGTGTTTGAAAGAATGTTCTGCGAAAACTTGCACATTAGGATATATACTTTAGTTATAATAAACAAAAACATAGAAACAGCAAAAATTTCCTCAACTGTTTTGTTTTTAAACAAAATGTTGTTAATTCATGAAATGGAATCTTACTGAGCCATTAAAAGTCATTGTCATTATATCTATGCATGCCACAACAAAGATAAAACTTTAAAACAGTATATTAACAGAGTGAAGTACAAATGGATCACATTATGATTCCATTAGTAGAAAGTTTCAGAATAGAAACAATACAGAGTTATAAAGCAGTTTAGTGGCTGCTTATTGTAGAATATTAGGCAAGGATTCAAAGATAGTTTTTTTATTATTATTATAATTTATTCACATTACATCCCAATTGCTATCTCCTCACTCTTATCTTCCAGTTCCCACCCTCCCTCCTTCATCTGTCCTATTCCCCTTTCCCAGACCTCTCATGGGGGGACTCTCCTCACCAACATTTGATCACAGTATATCAGGTCTCCTTAGGGCAGCCTGCATCCCCTTCTTCTGTGCGCCACTGAGACCACCCCACCAAAGGGTAGTGATCAAATCACAGCACCAGAGTTCATGTCAGAGGCAGTCCCCTCTCTTCCCCTTCCGCATACACTTGGAGCATGATCTGTCCATCAGTTATATCAGTTGTCCTTGGTTGGTGCATCAGTTTATGCAGGCCCCCGGGTCCAGATCAGTTGGACTTGGTGGTCTCCCGGTGGAGCTCCTGACCCCTCTAGGTCCTTCCATTCTCCTTATTCTTTCATACAACTCTCAGCTCTCCTTCCAAGGTCTGGATGCAAGTCCCAGTATCTGTCCTGATCCCCCACTGGGTGAAGTTTCTCAGAGGACATCTGTGTTGGGATAATATCCACTTATAAGTGAGTTTGTACCATGTGTGTTTTTTTGGGTCTGGGTTTCCTCACTCAGAATGATCTTTTCTACTTCCATCCATTTGCCTGCAAATTTCAAAATTTCATTGTTTTTAATAGATGAGTAGTATTCCATTGTGTAAATGTCACAGTTTCTTTATCCACTCTTTGGTTGAGGAACACCTAGGTTGTCTCCAGATTCTGGTTATTATGAATAATGATGCTATGAGCATAGTTGAGCAAATGCCCTTGTTGAATGGTGGAGCATCTTTCAGGTATATGCCAGAGTGGTATAGCTTGGTCTTTAGGTAGCACTATTCCCAATTTTCTGAGAGAGCACCAGATTGATTTCCAAAGTCTTGGTAGCACATGCCTCTAATCTCAGCACTTGGGAGGCAGAGGCAGAGGTAGGTGGATCTCTGTGAGTTCTAGGCCAGCCTGGTCTACAAAGAGTTCTAGGACAACCAGGGCTACACAGAGAAACCTTGTATCAAAAAAAAAATCCGAGTTTGGTGGTGCACACCTTTAACCCCAGCTCTCAGGAGGCAGAGGCAGGCAGATCCTGTGAGTTCAAGGCCAGCCTAGTCTACAAAGCAAGTCCAGGACAGCCAAGGCTACACAAAGAAACCCTGTCTTGGAAAAAAATCTCCTTAGGCTATCAAAGACAGTTTTAAGGTGAAGAAAATGTTTTAGACGCGATCACCATTCATTGTTCATATCTATGAATACACCAAAAGGTGCTGAATTATACATTTTAAATGAATAAGTTGTAATGTGCCAAAATTATATTGTAATAATGGTGCAAAAAATGAGAGGTGGGCCAGAGACATAACTTTCTCCATGAAGTTTATCAAGAAGCCATGAAGGTCCACCAAAGGAAAGAATCAGTTCTGTGACTACACATAGTCAAGGGTTCCACCATAGTTTGCAACTGGCCAGCTGTGCAAAATACCTCCAATCCTCTCTCACCTTGGGTTTGGCCTTGGAGGTAGGAGCATGTGAGTATCTGAGGTTAAAGTGTTCCCAGCTGAAAGGACACTGTGCACAAGGCCGCAAATGAGAATACGCACACCGCCAGGGTGGAGCAGAAGGAATGAAGCTAATAATGTGGCAGAGTAGGGAGGTCCAGTGACGTCAACTATAACAATGACCATAAATTATTTCCCTTATATATCCAAGCTGTTGCACACACAGTTGAATATACTCCATGAAATGGTAAATGTAGGCCAGACAAGATCCCCAGCAACAAAATGTTAATTGATATCTTCACTCTTTAAATCTGTCATGGCACCACGGCTTGCTTTGTCCAAGAGGGCATTAACAAACATGGCACAACCAGTAGTTTAAAACATATGTGTGCATTGGGATTGGATTCCTTGTTGTTCTTGGAAGCTCAGATTAGTAGGGTAGATGATTAAAGACACATGAACCAGTTGCCTTTGCTATACTCATTGACATACAGCCAAGTCACAGACATGTGAGGCCACTGGCTAGAGTTAATATATATGTACCAGTTCAGCCAAGACCAGCAAAAGAACCATGCAGTAGAACCCAGTGCATAGCACTGACCCACAGAACTGGGCAAAAAATAGCTGTTTGCACACATTTCATTTGGGAGTAGCTTGTTAACTTCGAAATCTAATGTAGTAAACATTACATAGGGTTCTCAGGTGTGCCTCTTCTCTGTGCTCAAAGCTAAACTGGCAGGGGTGCTTCTCAGGCTCCCGTGTCCTAAAGCCCAGGTCATGGGATTTGGGCTTTACCTTTGAGCTAATAATAATGGATGGGCATTTTATTGGAGCATTTTCTGTGTTGAACAGTTTCCTTGGCAACCAACGTATCTTAACTGTGAGGCGGCAGCAGCAGTGGTATGTGGATTAGTCTGTCCCCTTGGAGGGGGCAGAGTTTAATAATGAAAATGACATCAGCTATCATTTCTTGAGCTCTTGGTGAAGTCTGGGCACCTTCATTTGCATGACTTCACTGAATTCACATAAACTACCATAAAAAATAGGAACTCTTTTTGTTTCTAGGTCGGGATTGTAATTCAGGGAAGTAGAATAGCTTGTTCAAGCTTAGTAGGCAGTGAGCAACCCAGTAACCCAAACACTTCACTAATGTACCACACAGATATTCTAGCGAAACATACTAAGGTCACCCAGAACTTGGCAATTGGTGGCCTGCTTTTATATTTTTTGCTGAGGCTAATCAGGCACTTCAAGGCAAGCCTGAACTATCCACTGCAGTCCAGCTCTGTACCTTGTTCTCTAACTTCCTACCATCATTCCATCTGCATCTGTGGAACAGCTGGCTTAACCCTTTCCTTCAGTAGGCAATCTCAGGGGAAAGGAGGGGCTAAAAGCTGCTCCTGGAGAGGCCTGGCAATACTTTTACTCTTCATTAAAAGTTTATGTGCATTATACACTTCATTATATGCAATTGGGTTTCTTATATGGCACTCCAGTGCATAAATGACTCCCTAGACACATTGGTGCATTTCCATTGGTATAATATAAAGCCTGGCCAAGGTACAAGGCAGGCATGGTTTAAACTATTCAATTATTTCTGGTGCACTAACCAAATCCAGGGGAGTCTTTACTCTCTACTCTCCACAGGATTGCTGGCTGGACAGCATCCATATTTCTATTGGTCAAAATCTTTCTCTTGTGAATCTGAATAGTGAGGGATGTAAGAAAGACCACTGATGGCAAATCAGCCCTTTTCCAATTTATGGAGATTGGTTTGTACTGATCTGTGCTTCTGAGCTATTTATTTTATTTTATCTTTGTATGTAGTGTATGTACTTGCTTATATAGATATATGCACATGTGCACACATACATCTATAAGGTTAGTTTGACACTGGGTGTCTTCTTTGATGGATCTTCACTTTATTTATTGATAGGGTCTCTAACCAAAGTTGGAGCTCATCCATTTAGGTTCCAGGGACCTTCTTGTGTCAACTTTCTCTAGTTATGGGATTTCAGCTAGTGGTTCCTGGCGTTTTAAAGGCAGGTGGTGGTGATCCAAACTCAGGCCCTCATGCTTGCATGGCAATCACTTTACTGACAAAGTCATTTCCATAGCCCTTGTTTCTAGTTTATACAACATGGCTGTTGAGCCCAAAAAGACTAGTATTTCATATTGAGAAATAGTAAGGTATCAAGTATTTTGTACCTTTCAGGGATAATAGAGAGATATGCACATATAATCCATTCATTCATGAATAACATGCCCTGTACTAGGGTCACAGATTAATATATATATATATATATTATATTGTAATATGTAATGTAATATGTAATGACTCTGATACGATGGAAAAACAGGTGAAAGAATCATGCCTGAAGTAAAATAGCTGATAAACAGAATTCTGTGCCTAGAAATTTGTTGGCCAAGTATGTTCAGCTTAATGGAATAAAAATGGCTCAGGGGTCACCAGAGAACCTTCATGTTCAAGATGGCAGTGCCTCTGTGAGCCTGTTACTCTGGGTAGAGGATGCCATGACTGATTTGCTCAGTTCTTCTAGTGTCCATTGCTGCTGTGTTTACAATAGATGAACTATGTGATTTGAACCATGATTTACTTCAAAGTTGGCCTGTTGTAGCAGTTATCCTACCCTTACACAACAGCCTGTGAGTATTTACGATATGTTGATTGTAGGCCATTTTCTCCATCTTCTCACCCCCTCCCTCAAAAGGTGCTCCTTGCATCTCTTCTAGACTTTACCAATAGCCTTCTTTCAAAATGCATCTCTCTTTGTCTGCTGCTCTCTTGGTTAAGTGGTTAACACGTTTTGGAGGAAAATCCACGCTGAGCTAGAGTACTAACATGAAAGCAGGGTCGGCTGCTTGAGAGTCAACTCTTGAATGGTAAGCACCCTTCTGGTAAAAAGTCCAAAATGCTGGGACCCAGATGGAACTCTTTAACTTTTCTGTAACTTAGGGACCTGGAACTTTCCACAGGTGAGAAACACACACACACACACACACACACACACACACACACACAAAAAAAAAAAAAAATTGGAGAGAATTTTCAGGAATCCTCTGAAAGCCACAGCTAAGCCTATGGCAAGAAAGGAATACAGAGTCTGCTTCACATACTGAGACATAGTGCTGTGTCTCACAATCAGATTCTCTCGGGGACTGCTGCTGTTGTTATTTATTTTTGTGAACTCTGAAGCATTTTCTCCTCCTATATTGTTGTCTGGAAGTGATTCAGGATTTTTTTTTTTTTTTGTCTTTTAGATCTGTGAGAGAGTTTTGGCTCTCCTGTTTCAAAATTCCTCAGACAAGGACAGGATGATAAAGGGCACAGTACCCAAGCTTCAGTCCCTCCAGGATTTTCAGATACAAAGATGTAAGGATTCACTGTTTCACTTGAACCGCCTACCTTTTGTGAAGTGATTGTAGGCTTGTAATGTCTTGGCAGGAGGGCAGAAGCTTTAAGGAAGGCCAATTGTGCCCCTTCCTTTGGGTATTAGATTGAGATAACAGACCCCAAGAAACAGGAATTTACCCAGAAATCTTGTGGTGGAAGAAATAAAAAGGGCGGAGGCCCTGGTGCTAGACAGGGCAGGACCTTATTTTCTAGAAAGAGACTTCAGATGTCTCTGCTAATTTGCCGGAGAGAATGGAATCAAGGTAGTTATGGGTCAGCTGTGTGCAAGACAGCCCTTTGGCTAAGATGGGTTAGTTATACGTACCTCTCATCTATCTATCTATCTATCTATCTATCTATCTATCTATCTATCTATCTATTTTGAGAAGATCTTACTCTGTAGCCCGGGCTGGCCTGGAACTCATAGAGATCCACCTGTACCTGCCTCCTAAGTAGTGGAATCAAAAGTGTGTGCCACTACATCCAGATTCTCCTTCTTTTAAGGGCTAAATCTTATGTCAGCACCCAAGTGGTGCATTTGGGGGTCACTAGATTTCTCTATTTGTTCATCTTCTCAGGGTGCTCACATTGAATGAATCTCTTCTTTCTGCTCTTCACTATTATTTGTCTCTTTAGTTGGCTTATTGAAGATGGACAGCTGCACCTAGTTTATTAGGGCTGCTAGAACACCAACTATGATCTTAACAATTCCAGAAACAAATAGGTGGTGAGGCAGGGTTAGTTAAAGGCAGATGTTGCGGCTCAGAAAATGATCCCCTAAAATATAGCATTCTCACATTCTAAATCCTTTAAAGATTTTGAAAGCTTTTGGTAGATCCTCAGAAGATCTCACTGACCTATTGTTCTCCACCCTCATTTCTTTCTTGAAGTTATTCATAGATACCAGCATTTCTCTTACTCAAAACAAACTATAGAAACAGTAAATGCCACTCTCCTCTGCAAATAGCCATAAAATCTCGATGTTTGATTTTTACCTACCTTTTCATGGCAGAAGCCATCCTGTTTGATTTTTACCTACCTTTTCATGGCAGAAGCCATCCATAAAGAAATTCTATAGTCTACGCTGGTGACTCACATTTGTTATTCCATCACATGTATGCTGAGGTAGCAGGATTGCTGGGAGTTCAAGGACATAGTGAGTTACAGGCCAATATGAGTTACAGTGAATTCTGTAGCATATCTTTTCTGGTCTTCAGTCTTAGATCCTTGTTTTGGAAGGGTCTCACCCAGTAATAGCTTAAAGGAGGACAAGCTAGGCAGGGAAGTCAAGTAGACTCTGAATGGAGAGGCTTAGCTAGGTCCCCTCATCAGTCCATTGCCATTAAATTTTATTCTTTGTATTGTCATAAATCCGTGTAGATGCCCATATGTCATCAAATTAGGTTTTTGCTTAGGCATTTAAAACAGTTTCCTGTGAACCTCACTTCTGGAGGCCCCTGTGTCGTGAGAAACCTTGATTAGAAGAAAGTGTTGTTTTCCTCTTCTCTTCCTGCCTTTATTATAGGAGAAGTGCCACAACATCTTCTTCCCTTACACTAGAAACCTAAAGACTACCAGCTATAAGGAAAGAATCATCTAGCAGAGCTAGAACTCTGTACTATAGATATTATCAAAGATTTCCTGTAAGGAGCTCTATATCTAAGTACCTCTGAGATTTGTATATCATCATATTTCTGTCAATGCAAGCATTCAGCTCCACTTTTGTAGTAGGAAAGCAGCTTTGGGCCACATAAACAGATAGAAAAGAAAGTATTCACTTAAACAAATAACTGGTAAGGGACATAGACTAGAGTTTACCAAACTTGGTTTTGAGGTTGATGGAAGTCCATGGTAGGTCAAAGAGATGAGCCTAGGATCTTGAGCTCAGCAAACCTGGGATTCATATTGCCTGAAAATCCATACAACTGGATCACAAATAATGCTCTGTAGATTCCATAAGGAAGAAGTGAGAGGTACTGACATGACCCCTTAGTGACATTCACAGGGAGATGAAGAGTATAGGAACAAAAATCTGTGGGTTCCCATTGCTTACAAACCTTAAAGACATGGTATGAGGTAGGATAATCCATGATGATTTATATTTTTGTATGTCATTAGTAGAGTTCAACATAAGGTGAGGTAATGGAACTACTATGACCGACTGACCTCCTTATGTCATCAAAAGAACAGCTTTTGAACAGAAAAAGGTGAGTTCTTCATAGTAATTGACACATTACCCAGAAGCCTCTAGCTTTTTGCAGTTTTTCATACAATTTTAAATGTGCCAATGACACTTATCTAATGCCATAGTTGTGTGTATGTGTGTGTGTGTGTGTGTGTGTGTGTGTGTGTGTGTGTGTGTGTGAGAGAGAGACGAGGCGAGAGAGGAGGAGAGAGAGAGAGAGAGAGAGAGAGGCAGAGAGAGAGAGCAGAGAGAGAGGAGAGAGAGAGAGAGAGAGAGAGAGAGAGAGAGAGAGAGATGGTGTGGTGTGTACTTAAGTGTAGGTCAGCCCCATAAACCAGTTTATCTCTTCATTCCCTTGGAACAAAAGAATAGCATTGACAGAGGGTAGATACTGAGCAGCCCTTTGGTGTGCTTAGCCTAAATGTTGTAGTCATCAGCGTGTGTACATTGCTACAAAGGAGAGTTTGACACAAGGAAAGTAGCCCACCTCCAACACGGGAATGACTGAACAGGCGTTTGATGTCTCATGTCTTTAGATGAAATCCAAAATACAGACATTTGCAATAAGGAGAGGGGTTTACATTTACTAAACAAAGTAATACCTTCAATGTTGCCTACTTCTAAGGGTGGACATGTATTTAGCAGAAGCAGACCTTTATTTAATTACCCCCGATGTAAAGATTACTTGTCTTTTTCAGCTACGCGGCTTTAAGAGACTGCTGGGTACCTGAAGGCCAGCTCCTACTGGGACTAATTTCATCCAGACAGCTCCAAGCATGTTCATTAGGCACTGATTAGGTTTCACACAGGTGGAGAAGGTTAGGGGCACAGATAGAGAGGCGGTGCTGATTATGTTAAGCATAAAACACCATCTGTTTCCCAAGGAAGACAAGGGACTGCATCCACACTTCTGGAGGGACAGACACCAGGTCACTGCCGAAGCTGCTGCTCCCTCCTTCCTTTTCTTTTATCTCACTGCATTCACAATTCTCAAACCCAGTTGGTAAAAATGAAGAAAAACACCAGCTAATATATCTAAAGGCTGCTGAAAAAGATCCTACGTTTCTAACCATCCCTTTCAGGCTTACTGATCAGAATGAATGGGAAAGGATTTTTTGTTTTGTTTTGTTTTGTTTTCCTCCCTAATGCAAGCATTGTGCTTGGCATGAAAATAGAATTACTACATTGATTCCTTTTCAGTGTAAGGACTTTCCCCCCACCATCACAAGCAAATAGCCTTCCTAGTTAGCTGGGCTCTTCAAAGCACTTTAATATGGTTTTGTTTGGAACCAAAGGATGCAAATTAGCTGACATACAGATCCCCCTTTTCTAACAGAAAATAAACAGCCAAGAGACATGTGCCGGAAATGTTTAGGGGAGGAAAGGCAGCAGATGATGGAGCGAGCTGATTGGCACTTGAGCTCACCTGATAAGGGATCTTCATACTTGTCACTTGCCCCCCTCAGAGTCAGAGGCTCACAATGCTGCCTTCTTCGCAAACCACCCCACCACCTGGCCTTTCCCCATTCACCATTCCTCTTTCCTGCCAAAGAAAACTTTCCCAGTCAGCAGGTGGTGGTGGTGGGGAAACCAGTGTGGGATGCATGGCTCGTGCCTTTCCTCTTCAGTCCTTGACCTCATTGGTTTTGAGCCCTATCTTTCTTATTTTTAGAGCACAACAAAGCCAGCTGGAGGCCAATCAGCATGGTTTCCTCCCCCATGCTTGGCAAATGAAGGCACAGGCAGCATTCACTTGGAGTCCAGAGCAGCACGCCTTTCTGCTATGATCACAGTAGGCTCTAGTATCTGTGGGTCCAAGGTGATACAAGAAGCCTAACTTTGGGCAAGGGAAGAGAGAGGAGCTATGCTGACCTTTGTGAGATTGTCTGGCTCTTAATTCTGTTGTCCATCTAGGGGAAATCAGTCTCCACCCTGCACTGAGGGCAGCTGCCAGGAGGGAAGGGCAGCTGTCATATGAAAAAGGTTCAGAGAACCCCCAAATTTGGAGGTTGGTGAAAAATATTGAACCTCTCTATTTCAGTCCTGCAGCTCAGTGGTCCTGGCCACCACTGGAGGAATGGATATTTTACATGCATTCAAAGCATGGCCTCAGCAAAAAACAAAACAAAACAAAACAACAACAACAACAAAACAAAAAACAAAAAACTAACCCCCAAAAAACAAAACAAAACAAAAAACAAAAAACAAAACAAAACAAAACAAAAACCTCTTTACATTAGAAATCAGTTTTCCAGCTGGAACCCATGTTCCTTTAAATCTACCACTTTGGGCCTTCCAAGATCCAACATATACTCGCCCCCGATCCTTTGCCCTATTACCTGATCGCAGAGGAATCCAGGTTTAGCAACTGGCTGAATAATCCACTCCAGTCTTTGCACACATGCCACTGCTTCTGACTGCGATGTCTTCAGGCTTTTACTATGTCATCAGCGATATTTTTTTCAGATGACTTTGAACTTCTCCCAAAATCTGCCAGCCCACTTAAACATGGTCCTCTTATGAATACTTCTGACAATTAGCACATGGCCTTTAAGAGTCTTTAACCATGCCTCTGGTGGTTTTTAAAAATTTATTTGTTTGTTTGTTGGTTTCACTCTTTGTTGAGACATGGTCTCTCTATCATGTACCTCTGACTGTCCTGGAACTTATAGACCAGGCTGGCCTCAAACTCACAGAGATTGGCCTGCTCCTGCCTCTCAAGTGCTGGGATTAAAGGCCTCTGATGTTTTCCTTACCCCCACCAATGGATTCATCTATATTTGAGGGGAGAAGTTGCTGCTTCTCAGCCTTTATTTCCGCTGTACAACTTGGCACAAATCTTGTAAAAATTAGAAGCTAAGTTAAAGGGGACTCATTTGCTTACTTGTAGGCTGGCTCCCTAGATAGCATAGGTTTAATGCTTTCTTCTTCTACAGTGGGCCTTTGTGTACCATCAAAAGTAACAAGAATCTAAACTTTGATGTATGGCACACACACACACACACACGTGTGTGTGTGTGTGTGTGTGTGTGTGTTTGTGTGTGCTTATCTCAATTATTTCTTTGAAAATTTCATGACAGTAGTTACACTCTGTCTTCATTTCCTCTCCTAATGCTGTAATAAAATACCATGACAAAAGTACCTTAAGGGACAAAGAGCTTATTGAGGGCACAATTCTGACTTATAGTTCACCATTGTGGCAGAAGTCAAGGTGGCTAGAACTTTAAATGACTGGGCAGATCACATCCACAGTCAAGAGCAGAGAGCAATCACCGTTGAACACATGCTACTACATAGTTTAGCTTCTCCACTTTTTAATATAAACCAGGATGCTCTGCTCAGGGAATGGTGCCACTCACAGTAAGATAGATGTTCCCACCACCAATCAAGATTATTCCCCAACCCTCGTGACTGTGACCAAAAGCCAACATAATCGAAACAGTCCTTCACTGAAAGTCTTTTTCCCAGGTGATTCTAGATTGTCCCATATTGACAATTAAAACTAGACATCACACACACACACACACACACACACACACACACACACACACACACACACACACACGGGAATAATTTGCTTGGGTTTCCCCATCTAGGAAGTTGAAGTTCTGGACTGGAACTACTCTTGATCTGATCACACAAACATTTTTTTCCCACTATAATTTAGCCTCCCTCACTTGAGAGTGCCCAGGTTGGGTTTGGAAAAGGAGCTGTGGTTTAGAGAGAATGGATTTTAATTTTTGATTTATCAGTTCAATGCATTTTGATGAACCCTTGGGATTTAGCAAAGCACTAACACACACTGTATTCAGTGCTGGTGTTATAGAGAATCAGTCAATATAAAGCCCCCAGTTTTTGGGTGCTCACATGTTCACAAAGAAAGCATATGACTAAAATTGGAAATAACAACTTTAAAAAGGGTACAGTTATCTTTCAATGGGGGTATCATATTATTACAAATAGACAGCCATTCAGGCTGGGGGGAAAGTTGGAAAGTTTGAGCAAATTGACTAAGATGGGAAAGGCTTAGGAACACATGACAGATGCGGGGAGGGGGGTGGCGGGAGATTTGATTTAACACTCAGTACCACTAATTGACTAGTGTTGGGAACATAAAATCCTAACTGGAGAGGTGCTATCTTTATCTAAGTTTCTCCTTGTGCAATGTTTACAGTAGAGTTCAGTGATGATAATATTTAGAGTCTGCTCATGTGAGATCCAGGCTGAAGATGCCATCCCAGTAGTGTATAAACCTACCTCTTTCTGATTACAGGAAGTACAGATGAGACTTGATAGGCTGAGGTCAGATGTTAGGGGAGGAGGGTTCCCCTTTCTGAGGACTAAAGGAGAGAGGGAGAGGAGATGAGGGAGGGAGGTGGATCAGAAGGGAATCAGGGAGGGGGATACAATTGGGATGTGAAGAATTAAACTGCAGAACAAGCAGGTCACTTATATTGCTAATTCCACCATATAGGGCTAGCTCTGAGACTGACTGAGACATGAATGTCTAGGCATAGACAATGCTTCTTGTTGCCTACAGAACCCCTATGAATTACTATTAGATGCCATTTTTCATATAGCATGAATGAAGATTTATAGAAGTCTTTTTTCCCCTGCTCATACAAAGAGCAGAAAACCAGCCTCAATTGTTCTCTGTGGATCACACACACCTTATGCATGTGTAATTTTAGGACCATATAATGCTTGTGAGAAATTATATGCTTTCAGAACAAAAGAACCAGATGCTAACATTAGATCAGACCTGATATGATTCATTCCTTTCAGCTTGCTGGACACTGACATCTTGTATCCTTCATGTTCCAGCACCAAGTGCTTCAATTGTTGTTCCTCATCAGAACAAGACACCTCCCAGGACACTTGCAAAGAAAGCTTCCAATCCCAATTGGTCCAGCATTTCAGACTGTCCCACACAGGACTCTAATTAAGACTGGGATTTCTCAACATTTAGATACTCGACCACAAATGTGATTCCTAGCTTGTTTAACCATTTCCCCAATTTTATTTAGACCCCTACAAAGGTATTATTCCTCCCAAATCAACCATAAGAAACCTTAAGAGAAAGGTGCCCTATTTCCTTTAAGGGGGGTTGGGTAGGCTTTTGGTTGCTCTCTTGGGCTATCAAGGGTCGTTATCAATAGGAGCTGATTACAAGTTATTATTAGTCTTATTTAGAGAGAAAACAAGGTTAGACTCAGCGATATCTCTCTTTTCCTGTATCTTACATTCTTAGGTTTGGAGATAGGGGTTGAAAAGATAGAAGGGAGAATATAGAAATATATAGAGAATATAGAACAAAAAGTAGATTAGTGACTCTACTCCTCAACTTAATGCCTCAATTGTCACTCACAAGGCTATTTTTAATTCACTGGTATAGAATTTTGTATATAGATGCAAAATAAGTTTAATTCTAGATACTGTGATATATAATTGAAATGTAAGATTATTCTTCACATACATTATATATAATATATAATGTTAAACATAAATAAATAAATATAAATATTAAATAAATAATATTATATATTAATATAATATAATATTATTAATATAATAAAATATAATAATAATAAATATATAGAATATATATATTCTACTCTAATATGAGGTATTGTACCGCTATAACTCAATTATAAAACAAAGTTTACTTCCAGTACTTTGAAAGTGCTATTGCAGGCTGTTTAGGATAAATTAGTTATACAAGTTAATTGTTAATTGATCAAATCATGGTCATTCAATTACTAGTCTACTTTTATCACAAGAACATACATCTTAGCCACAGCAGATATATGATTCCGTAGAAAGATAAGGTAGGATAGTTAGATAAAGTGTTCAAAATCCTCAAAGACATGCAGAATATGGCATTTAAAAATGTTTTAATTATTTTAAAGATTCACTGACAATGAGACAGATTAACTCCTGGCAACACCCAGCCTACCTCAAAGAAGATGATGAGAATCAAAGAACCTTCTTATGGAGATGGCTTCAAATGTGGCAAACAAGCCACTGGGTAAAATGTCCTTGTTTCTACCACAGACAGAATTATGCCTAAAAAAGGGCAAGCTTGGATGCAAGCAGAGTCAACAGCCAAATTCTGCCAAGACAAGGCAAGCAAGTCCTCAATAGTTCCTGCCTTGCAAATATGTCTGTCATATATATTGGGACAGAAGACTGAAGATGATGCTCCAATGTGATAGTTTTGGGTGACTGTTCAGGTAGCAAACTGTCTCTGTCATCTTCTCATTTGGAAAGCTACTAACCTGCACTCCCGTTATACTCAGGTAATCAAGTTTATTCCTTCTCAAGTCCCTGATGGGGTTGAAGACCAGGTAGCTTAGTTTTACAATGAAGCTTAGTTGTTTACGGGTTAAGATGATTTTAGGTCTAGATAGATGTTTTAAGTTGATAATGATGAGATGTGATGGAGTTTGATTTACATTCAGAAATTTAGACCCAACAAGATATTTTCTTCAAGGCTGTAACATATAAATAGCCAAAACACTAAGAATGTAACATTTATGTAATTCCTGATTGTGTCACGGTTCTTCTTGCTATAGGTAGTTTATTATATATGTGTGTAATAATATAAATGTATATGTAAAAAATAAAATAAAAAATGTTTAATTAATAAAAAACCTACCTCCTTCTGAATCAGTGGGTTGTTATGGGTTTTTGGTTCCACAGACACACCATATATCCATTTTGTATGCCTTCTTCATTATCATTTAGAAAGATTATAAAAAGGGAAACATTGCTGGAAGTCACTTAACAAGGTAGATTATAATCCATAATGAATTTCCTCTAAAATTAATATAACAGTTCTTTGGGAGGAAGAAGTAGATCTGTGTGTCTCGGAGGCTCAGTCTTTTCATTTGTCAAATGAGAACCAGAAAATTCAAGAGTCCTACCATCCAATGTTTCTTCATCAATCTTTGGAAAAAGAGAACTAGGAATTTCCCTTTGTCACCATTTAGTGTCTGAGCCCATGAGCCACCGTCAAATGGAGGTTAATAAAGGATCACATGCTAACTCTTCAAATGATGGGTAGAAAACTGACTACACTATTTTCCTTATAATCAATTGCTGGCTGCAAAGCGCTAACAAAGAACATCTCCTGGGAGGCTGAGAGGCCAAAGTGATCACTGACTCCAGTAACCTTAAAACAGAGCCTTGGCTACATCTTAAAAGACCTGACACTTTCTTGGGGTCCAACAGAGAGGAAAGGAGACTGTTTAATTTGTTTTAAATGAAAATATAGATCTGTCTTTTGGAGGTTCTTTCCTTTCCTTTGGTTCTTCTGCTGTTTGAAACAAAATCCTTAAGAGTTATGTTACTCTCTGTGCCACCCAGTATTTGTGTTAAGAACTATAAGAACTAGGTATATATTTACTAATCACTCTAGTATTAATACATCTTGGGACTCTTCTATTGACTTGCACAGGTTTTCTGAATCCCCAGAAACTTTCCCTCTGGTTAAATGGCATCATGGACTTTCAATACTAAATTTGATCAAACAGTTTTGTCTGTGCTTCCATCTTGTTTGTTCAAGTCTGAGATGGTAGCTGCTTCTATGACTATAGGAGAGGCACATAAAAATAGATCTACATTCAATATTTCTCCAAATAGAGACTCAAAATTTCCAAGTTAGTATAATTAGCAAGCCCAATAGAAAAGGAGAGGGTATCTTTTAGTTTGTAGAGGGTCTTAGTTGAGAAAATATATTTTACCATTCTTATTAAATGACAGCTCAGGGAAAGGATATTCCTTACTTGAAGATTCATTCATACAGATTAAGAAGCGAAAGGTGGACACAGGTTGTTTTCTATTACCAG
Organism: Acomys russatus; assembly: GCF_903995435.1. Classification (NCBI taxonomy): domain Eukaryota; kingdom Metazoa; phylum Chordata; class Mammalia; order Rodentia; family Muridae; genus Acomys; species Acomys russatus. The sequence continues at coordinate 109,738,740 of NC_067169.1, forward strand.
CCTGCCTAACTGATCCCATCTGTTTAGATATGAGGCAAGGTATAAAGCAAGAGTACAGGTGAATGAGAGTGGGACAGGAGAGTCGGGTAGGGTGGAGAGTGCATGTGGGGACACGTACAGTAAGGAGATTTATGTAGGTACATTTTGTTATATGCCAGATGTTGTTCCAGGTCCAAATGATATAGCAGTGAATAAACATATCAACCATACAATGCAAAGTATCATTTAGCTTACAGTTCAGTGGAAGAAGACAGACATGAAGCAAGATAACTAAATGAATACATAGTGTAAATTGGTTGAATAATATTGTAACATTTGAGTCATTTTCTCACTCATTTCCTGACTCACAGGTCATAAAATTCAGTATGGTGGCATGAAACTTCAGGATATATGATGTTGAGACATGGCTTCTAGAAATCAATAACTCCTACGGTAGCACATGTAGATTGTGGCAAGTGGCTTCCCCAAGCATAAAGCAAAATGAGAAACAAATCTAAGAAAAGAATCCAGCTATTCTGACTCTTTTTTGGGGGAAGGGGGAGCTTGAGACAGGGTTTCTCTATGTAGCCCTAGCTGTCCTGGAACTCACTCTGTAGACCAGGCTGGCCTCAAACTCACAGAGATAACTACCTGCCTCTGCCTCCCCAGTGCTGGGATTCCAGGCATGTGCCACCACTACCGGGTTCTTCTGACTCTTACCACAGTGTCTTTTCAGCTGCCTGGGAGCAGTAGGACATAGACCTTGCTTCTCACTTCCATCAAATACTGAAGATTGCTCTGGCTTCCAGAGTTGTTGTTTTCAGGATTGCGTATATGTGACTCTCTAAGGAAATTGGTTGCAAAAGATGAGACCACAGTCCATTCTCAGCAGAGCTTACCTCATGAACCCTTTTAGGCCTTCAACCCTGAAAGAAATTCAGTGGTTTTATCCAAGTTTAGTCTCAATTCTTCTTCAGATTTCAATTTCTCAGCAGAGGCTACTCATTTTTCACCTTATTTCCTTATCATCCCAACCCAAGTTTCCCCTCTTTCCTCTTTTCCCAGTCCCTCCGCCAACCTCCCCTCTCCCCAGCACTATTCATTCGTCCTCTGTTTCTCATTTAAAAGGGGCAGGCCTCCCATAGATAGCAAGAAGCCATGGCAAATCAAGTTGCAGGAAGACTAGACACCTCCTCTTTTATTAAGACTATACATGTCAACCCAGTAGAAGGAAAGGACCCTAAAGGCAGGTAACAGAGTCCAAGACAGGCCCTGCTTCAAATTGTTAGGGAACCCACATGAAGACCAAGCTACGCGCATGTAACATATATGCAGATGGCATAGGTCAGTCCCATGCAGGGTCCCTGACTGTCTGTTTAGTCTATGAGCTCCTATGAGCCCAGGTCAGTTGATTCTGTAAGCTTTCTTGTGGTGTCCTTGACCTCTTTGATTCCTACAATCCTTCCTCTTCCACAAGATTCCCTGAGCTCTGCCCAATGTTTGGCTGTGGATCTCCGCATCTCTTTCCATCAGTTGCTGGGTGAAGCCTCAGTAGAGGCTACTTTAAAACCACACTACTTTGTCTAGTGAATCTTGCTATATTTTCTTTAAGTAACTCACTATTTCTTCTCATCTGTGTCTCCTTAAAATTTCTTCCTCTATGATTGGGCAGGTGAACATTTTTATTATAAATATCTCGAGGTAGAGACGAGGACAAATACAATGGCAATGAAGCTGAAAGGGAATTGTGAAGGCAGATGGTAGAAGAGTTTTAAAGTCAGGGTGAAGAATTCAAACTTCAACTTGGAGAAAATGGGCAGCTCTTGTAGACTCACCAGGAAAGAACTAACATTATCAGATTTCCCCCCAAGAAGATGAGTCACACAATTGTATAGGCTAGATGGTGTGAGCAAGTGGTGACAGCAGGATAATAATTTTAGTAGGTATTTTTAGAACTGTAGGCAAGAGCAGAAACTGGCCTGTGTCTGTATTTGGGAGGAGGAAAATAAGAGGGATCATGGCCCTGCAAGCTATTGCAGATGTTAGAATCCATAGAAGTTAATGGTTGATTGCCTCTGCAGGGTGAGAAAGGATAAATGAGCCAGATGACTCCAAACTTTTTGGTTTGCACTGCTATGATCTGATATTGGAACCACTGTAGGAAGAGCAATGTGATAGTGATTTTGGTTTGAGACATGTTAAGCTTGATGTATTGGTTCTATAACCATGACTAGGCAAGTATTCAAGAGAAACAAATTGTCTGAGAATTCTGAATATGCTATTGCTTGCTTTATGTGTGATGACTCACTTATGGTTTTTTTTTAGTTTATTGAGCATTTACTGTGCCCCAGTGCCTTATGAACATCAGTGAAGAGACGTATAATCAGTTTTCAAGCCAAGCAATATTAAGGTGGAGAGAGGTAGGGAGATATCAATGGATGTACAAAAATGCTTTATGAAAAGCTAGTAAATATATGAAAAAACTGAAATCAAGCGAATTATTTTTATTTTAAGAATATTATTTTAGAATGAACATGGTGGTGCTCACCTGTAATCTTAGCACTTAGGAGGCAAATGGATCTCTGTGAGTTTGAGGCCAGCCTGATCTATATAGTGAGTTCAGGACAGCTAAGAATACATAGTGAAACCCTGCCTAAAAGTTCAAAACAAAAAGTATTATTTTGTTTTACATTTATAAGAATGTATATAATAATCCAGGGGGAAAGGCTAAAATAGGAAATGCAGAGGTTGAAACAGAGGCATAAGCGCAGAGCCTTTGAGATATTGGCATTAAAAGCTTGATGAAGTGATTAATCACCATGGGAGATCAAAATAAGATAGAGTAAGAGAGTCAGGGTAATGAACAGAAAATGTTTTCATCACAGAGTGAGCATTGTATCAGTGCTGCCAGATAAAATCCATGACAACAGAAATGAGGTCACTGAAATTAGAAATTAAAAGGCCATTGACAAAATGATAATAGTAGAGACCACACCATAAGTTTGACATTGACTTATGTGATGGTACACATTTACATGGAGTTAAAAAGTGAATGAGTGATTAAAAACAAAAACAAAAACAAAAACAAAACAAAACAAAACAGAAAAAACAAAGAGGGCATCACTTTTGAAAGTTTACTAAGGCAGTGGGTGTGGGTGAGTGGTAGTGTTAGAGAGCTTGCCTTAACATGTATGAAGTCCTGAGTTCCATTACCAGCACCGGGAAGAATGTTTCATAATAAAAGGTAAGGTGTTCCATGAATGAACAAGAAATAAGGTTCTTGAGATTATTTTTGGTTAGGTAAGATCATGGTGAGTGAGAGAGATTTGAAAACATGTACAGTAAAACTCAATGAGTAAGTAAAGCATCACAACTGAAAACTTTGTAACATGGCAAGGTATACTCAAAAGGATAAAGAAAAGTATATACAGAAAGAGCTAAGAGAGAATATATTGCAATGCTGAAATTTGTTAAGATGGACTTTAGACGATGAACTCAAGACAAACCAATAGACAAGAAAAAGATCAAGCAAAGATAACTGAAAGACTGAAGCAGAAGGGATGGGAACTAAAAAACTTTGAAAATTCAAGGATGATGTCAGGAAACAGAAAGGAACGAGTTAGGATCCTGCAGGAGTTTTGCAAATCAGATATAAGGCTGCACAGTGGGGGTCACTCTGTAGAATGAGTTGTCTGAGCGGTCACTACAATCTTTTTAGATGGGGATGAGTGAAATAAATTTGGGAGTATTTATGATTGCATTTAGCATAGTAGTATCAGAAAAAGATGAAATAAAGAAAACAGGTGTTATTGATTACAAGGTAAAAGTATTTCAGTACAGTCCTCATCTCTAGACTGCTAAAAATGGAGGAGACAAGTGTTACAAACATAAGAATATAGGGTGACCAAGGAGTGGAAAGTCCAGTGGTATGGGATAATAATATGCTTCACTGGAGTAAGAGAGTGCAGAGTCAGAAGGCTCCTGTTTCAGGTTGGGATAAGCAAGGAGTGTTTTAAGGATTATGATTTTAGTGTAAGGTTGGTGTTCGGTGATAAAAAAGTTAATTATGTAGCTGCACAGCTGACTGGAAGAACTGATTGGAATAAAGATGAAGATTATTGAAATAATACAGATGAGGGTTAGTGCCTTAAAAATGAATTAGTCACATGAAAGTCAAACTTTAAGAAGATACGGTGGAAAGAAAATGACCATCTGGGTTCCAGAACCTTCTGGAATGCAATGGAATGCCTGAGATGGAGATCTAGTGATGACTGTAAAGACAGTTTAGTTTAAGAGTCAGATGAGGAGGGCTTCAAAAGGGGAGGAGTTCCAGAGTAGTCAACATGGGGTTAGGAAATCCCTGCCAGGAGCCTCGATTTTTAGCATATGTGCCATATGGAGTATGGGCAAAAAGGAATCTCCAGGGATTTTCAAAGTCCAGTGTGGCCAGTGGACTGGCCTTGTCCAGGATCACAAGATCACTTGAGAGATCACTAGAAGGACACACTCTCAGGTCCCACTGCTGTCCCACTATACTGTCATCTGAATTCTAGCAAGATCACCAGGGGACTTCCTGTGCACATTACAGTTCAAGAAACACTGTTGGCCCTTGTTGTGAGGTAAGAGTCATCATCAGAGGAAAGCTAAATCACAATGAAAGAAGGATGAAGAGACGTACTAGCATGGACTGGGGTGTGCGTGTGCTTGGACTGAGTGTGAAGTAGCCAGTTATAACTAGAAACAAGGTGTGAGTCTAAAATTCACAGTTTCCCCCACCAGTAGAGTAGACCCAGGCAGATAATTTTTGCTCTGGTCCAGGTTCAGGTGGTGGAAAAGACTAGGCTGCCTGTAGCTGCTCAGATAGCTGATGAACATTTTAGGAAGACTCTGTGAGTGTAGAAACTATCAGTGCTTATTTTCTCCAGCCTGGGCCATACTTGAGGCTTAGCACAAGGAAACTTTTGCAAAGGTGTCAAGTCCATCTTTGAAGACAGTATGAGCATTTCTTCTCAGTTGAGGGGATAAAAGAAGGTAGCTCAGTTGGTTGAGTGCTTACTTCTCACACATGAAGTTCTGAGTTCCATCTTCAGCACTGCGTGTAACTGGGCCCGTTGGTGTATGTGTGCCTTCCAAGCATTGCCTGCACATGCACAGAGGCCGGAGGATCAGGAGTGCAAAGTTAGCCTCAGCTACATATGGAATTTGAGGCCAATTTGGGGTATATGAGATCCTGCTGTTTGTTTCTTTTTTAAGTTATTTGTTTTGTTTTCTTAGGATACAAGCTAAGTGTACAGTGGCAGTGCTAGCTAAGGTTCTTGTTTTTATTTTTTAAGCAAATGTTTGTTTTAATAACTTTAAGGTAGGCCTAAGACAAAGTTGAAGAGGGCAGATGCCAGAAGACAGAAGTGCCTTATGCTGAAAGCTTGGCAGCTGCCTTCAGTTCTGCAAAACCCTGTTTATTGCTTTTCCTTCCTGTTTTGATTTTACTAGCCTTGCTGTTTCCTCTTCTGAATGAGACGTAAATATTAATCGAGGCAATATTAATTAAAATACCCCAAAGCTTAAAGCCATGGCTAGAACATATACTGGCTGAACATATGTGCATGAAATACTATCAATATTGAAAGCCCCTGCTGGGAAAAGCCATTGTAAGGAATTTTTAGCAGACTTACTTCTGGGATCACTAATGATTAATTAGTGTGTATCATAATGTAAAGCAAATGTCACCCTAGCTACCTGGGGTTGTTGTCATTTGAGAGTGGAACAATTTCCTCTTGATCACCAATAGTAAAATGAAAACTGCCTGCCATCTTGTGGAAGATTGTGGGTAGCTCATGCCTAAGGAAAGCCAGTGAGTCTTCTAGGCATGCTCTCATGGGTTTTTCCTCCCCTTCCCATAGAAGTGTTGTTTCCTATAGAGAACTGTATTAACGATTAAAATGGAAATGAGCACATCTCAATTAAAAATTGCACAAGTGCATTTCCCTTCTCAACACACTTTTCAAAATCAAGGCATTTAGCTCAAAGTGTAAGATGAACAGTATATTGCCATTGGGTGGCTGTTTCTTCAAGAATTGTGGGTTGACTTGACCCACTTCAGTTTATTGGGTAGCCTCAAGAGAAATTATCACTGAATGAGTATCTCAGATCTCTAGCAGAAACAGTGTTGACCATGAAATGGTGGAATGAACGCCAAGCTAGCAGCTCATGGAGTTTTAGATTGTGGCAGATTTCTTGGGATGCTCAGGAGTTTAACCTACTCCTCGGGGGCCTTCCAATGGCTCTGCCCAGGGCATCCATCAGCTCAGTCGATTACTGTAACTCACTCAATCCCAGGAAAATGTGTGTCCTGGGGAACAAATGGTTATTCCTTAACTCTAATCACAATTGAGAAAACAATTGAACCAGTAAAGGGCTGCTTGGAGGAGATGGGTGAGTAGAGCAGTAGAAAGTGGAACAGTGTTTGGAAAGATCAGAAATAATAAGACTTTGCATAAGTTCCTTAACAGGTGGTTTTTTTTCCATTAAACTCACTTATGAATTTAGGCAAAATAGTTTGGTAAGCTTGTATACACAGACCCAGGAACTTTTCTTTGATAGATGTTCTATGAAATTCTGAATCCAATCCAATTTGTATGTCCAGTCCTCAGTACTTCGTTTTATAATCTATCTCTATATGTATCCAAGCTATCTATCTGTCTATCATTTGTGTATATGTAAATATCCATTTATTTATCATTAGTCTATTAGTCTTTCTATGACCATATGTATGCATTTATCCATCTACCAACAACTTACTTATTGTCATAGTTCAATAAACATTACTCTGTAGCTTGCCGTTCTGAAAATTTGACTATTACCTTTAAACACCAGATTTGCCTTTTGGGTTTCAAGTGCGTTTATGTGTTCTATAGGAGATTATCTTAGTGATACCAATATAGAAAGAGATTATATATTTGAAATAAAAACAATGCATATTTATTAATGCATAACTTGGAAAGTTTCTATCAGAACTCAGAATTGTTTTGGTTTTTTATTGGGTGGCAACATTTTTCCTTCTGTCGTTTTAAAATGTTTCATATATGAATACTGTATTTATAGCATTTCTCCTTTTCCTTCTCACCCCTCTTGCTTCTCCTGACTCCTCCCTGGTTCTCTCTCAAATTCATGGCCTCTTTTTCTTTAAACACACACCCTGTTGAGTCATCTAGCATTGTTTATATGTATATCATTTTAGTTTGTTGTAGGGCTGAATACTTAGGTCTGGATAACCAGTGAAGGGGCTCATCTTTGGGGAAGACTGATTCTTCACCTCTCAGCAGTCATTAATTGTCAGGATGGACTTTTTATGGAAGGGTATCCATGCAGATTTTGTGCAAAAGTAATTACAGAATAATCAAAAAGAATAGAGCACTATAAGAGATCTTACTCAGTCAGTGGGCGAGATCTGAACATGTACCCCAAACTCCCATCTCTGTAATAACTAGAAGGTGCATGTAAGGACACTGCTGCAGTTTGGTCTAGTCTGTAATGTTATATCACACTTAGTTGCTAAGTAAACATTTTTTAAAGTGTTCAATTATTTTCAAAGTAGCATTTATTGTCACAGATATACTATCAAAAGGAAAAAGAATCAAATATGCATCCATTCCATAGCCAGAAATGAGAACCACAGATTTATTATTCTGATAGAATAATGCCAGTGTTAAATGAAGCATCCTGTAGCCATAGCATTCCATCTTTACAGATGTGGAGCTAGAGTATACTTAAGATAGATGCAAGAAGTAAGCAAGATTGTAAGTAAGAAACTTGATGTGCTAGTTGAAAGCAAGGGAATAGAGGAAAGTTCTCATTTTCACTTATACTCTTTGACAAGGTGTGAGTTTCATTTTACTTTTTATCATTTATTTATTTTTTCTGGGTATGAATTTAAATACATACTCTTCTGAAATATGAATGCAACTATGTATTTTACCTATAAGAATAAATGTCAACCATGAGCATTTCAATTTTTTAAAGGCACTCAGAATCGAGTAAAGAATTGGAGTTTTAGAAACCAAAATAAGAATTCATGTTTTCCAGCTGAGATAAAGCTTTCTGATAGATGGAATATATTATAGGTCCAAAAAGTGCAGTGGTGAGAATAAATAAAATAAATTGCTTCCTAATTGCTGAAACAGTGTAATACTCCTCAGTCTGATTGTTAACAAGCTGCTGTTAAGGTTGTTCTAGGACCATTCAAACTGAGAGTCTCGCCTTTCTCTCCCCCAGCGTTAGTGGATATGCATTGTTTAATGAGAGCACGTTCATTAAATGTTTTACTCTTTATAATTGCAGGCTGCTGGTGATGGGCAGAATTGTATTATAATAGGAAGTAGAAGTGGTTGGTATAAAACCACTCTTTTTTTTTTTTTTTTTCACTCATCGGGAAAGACTGAGTAGCACACTTACGGTTATGCTACCCAGGAGCACAGCTATTATACTTTTAACTCATTGAATTATGCTATTAGACATGGGGCTATTATGCATTTCATTGATTTGTTAAAAGAAAATTTAAAACTACACGTTTGTATACTGAATATTATGTACCAGACAGGAGAGTGCCATAGTGACTGCTTTCCACACATGGAGGATTAGAAAGGATAAGAACCCATCTGCAATGGTGACTTCTTTTTCTATAGGTATTAGCCCAGGCCCCTCTGTGTTTTCTCTTACTTTCCTTTGCGCCATCCCTAGTTTGTGAAATCTAAAGATTCAGCCTTTCCTCTCTCACCCCTTTGGTTGAGCCAAGCTACAGGACATCGTGTGCCTCCTCAGAGGCTTTTGTTTAATGTGAGGTTTGATTAGGAGTTAATGTTAAGCTGAATGGTTCTTTGGGAAGTCTGTAGAAACCTTCAATAGATCATCCAGTCAGGAATGACTGGAAACTATAGTACTTGCTAATTCACATCCCCCTATGTTTGCTTAGGTGGAAATGAAAAATGGATTTCAGCCTTGATTAGGAGGAAAATCTTTAGGGGCACACAGTCACGAAGGCAGGGGGAGGGTTAGAGAATCACGAGAGAGGTTTATGTGAGAAAATCTCCGAAGAGGGATGACATAAGGTGTTGAATGTGTGTAATCTTTTAAAAGGGCCATTGGAGAGGTAACAAAGAACATGCATGATACCTTATGGAGAGAACAGATGCTGATTACACATGAGTCAATCAGTTGGGTATGCTGGATTTATGATATCAAACAACTGTACTGGCTTTTCATCCCCAGTCTGGAGTTGACTAAAAGGAGAGGCAGGAGTGATAACCTTGAAAGTTACTTTAGTCTCCCAGGTTTCAGGCTGATGGCCACAGCTCAGAAGAGAGAGGTGTGCCTTTTAATTTATTTTGTTGTAATTCAGAAAAATAAAGCTAGGCAGGTGAGTGGGGCTGGGGAGATTGCTCACTGGGTAAAATGCTTGTTATGCAAGCATGAGGACCTGAATTTAGATCCTTAACATCTATGTATAAAAATAGCTGAGCAGCTATGGTAATTATAACCATACGGTGGGTGGGGTGGGGATACGCAGACCCCTAGAGCTCAACGGCCAGTTGGTCTACCCAAATCTCTCTCTCTCTCTCTCTCTCTCTCTCTCTCTCTCTCTCTCTCTCTCTCTCTCTCTCTCTCTCACCACAGATATACAAGTAGAGGCAACTGAGGAGAAAAAAAGAACAGTTAAAGTAACTATTTGAAACAGTGTTCTACCTTCATCCTTCTAGTTACTGATCAGTTCTACTGATCCACATGCTCCTCTCTGACTGTGAGGGATCCAGGTGTCAAACACAAAAGCAAGGCATGAAATTGTAATGTTGTGTTAGTGACACAAATATTGACAGCTAAAAGATTCTGGCTTGGACTTAGGCTCTTTTGTTTGTTCCTGATTCCAGAATCTTTTTGTGAAACTATCCAGGTAGCAGTCAGTCTATTGAAAATGAACAACACAGGTCTGGGATACAGAGACATTGAAAAAGAAATTTTTTTACTATGCCCCATTCCTTGATGCATCTTTATCCCAATTATTAGTCAGAGTTCTATAGAGGAACAGAACTGATAGAATGAATGAAAAATATAATATGCATATGCATATATACAGAACTTATTAGAGTGGCTTACAGGTTGTGGTCTAGCTAGTACAACAATGAGTGTCTCCTTTTGGAAAGTCTAAAATTTCAGTAGTTATTCAGTTCATAAGGCTGGATATCTTGCCTGATCTTCAGTAGATGCCAGAATCCTGAAAAAGTAGACTGTAATGCCAGTGAAGGAATGGAGGGCAAGTAGTCAAAGCTTGCCTTCTTCCATGTCCTTTATTTAGGCTGCTATCAGAAGGTGTAGCCAATATTAAAGGTGGATCTTCTTACCTCCAGAGATCCACGTGAAAGGTGGTTCTATTTCAAATTACTTCATTAAGAAAAACTCTCAAAAATGTACTCAGCATCTTGGGTTTTTAGGTAATTCCAGATATAGTCAAATTGACAGCAAGAATTGCCACCACAATCCATCCTGGCCATTTTCAAGTTTTCTCACATTCACATATATTCTAAAGAGAAACACTAAAAAGATATTCAAGGCTAGGATCTACTACGCAGGCAACTGAGGGAGAAAAGACATCAATGGTCTTCTCTAGGTCTGTATATTCAAGATACACTACTGACCTGTCAATTTGATATGACTGCTATGGGTGTTGCCAGTGGCTTTCTGGTTGGGTTTGAGGCATGCTTCATAGGTGGAGATTCATGGCTGGTAATGTAAAACTGGTCAAAAGCCTTGAATATGTGGCAACCTACTATTGTTATTTTCCTAAATGGTCATTTTGTCAAATTGCCATTAAAATATTGATGCCTATATACATGCGCGCGTGCACGCACACACACACACACACACACACACACACACACACACACACACACACGCACGGCTCTGGTAATATCAAGGAAGATGAAGCAGAAGTAGATGTAGAAGGGGCAGAAGGAACATCAGACCTAGAGGATGGGAAAGAGTGCTAGAAAATGTTAGCTTATGGACATGATATGGCTGTGGCACTCATGAACTTAGGGTAGCTGGGGTTACATGCACAAGAATTGCACAAATTTAAGCCAGACAAAATTGAGCATGGATAGGGCAGAGAAATCCAAGGAGCCCTACTCCTAGTTGAGGAACTATTTTTAGTTGATGGCTGCTAAGAGAAGGAAAAGAGTCCATTTTCTTTAGGGGTGAGGCCATGGTCCCCCACTTCCGCACTATCCTCATATGAGCAGCACTAGTTGAACTAAGTGATAGGTAAAAAAGAAAACTCCATGATGTTGTGCATGAGTACAGAGGAGTTGGATGAGGAAAATTGGGCACATATACGATTAAAATACATTACATATGTATAAAAGGTTCAGAGAATAAATAAAAGATTAAAACGATAAGGTAAAAAATTAAAGTATAGCAGATCTGGGCCCTGGGGTCCTGCTCAAACTATGGCACCAGCCAAGGACAATATGTGCAGTAAACTTCGAACCCCTACCCAGATCTAGCCAATGGACAGGACATTCTCCACAGTTGAGTGGAGAATGGGATCTGAATTTTACACAAACTCTGGTGCCCCATATTTGACCATGTCTCCTGGATGGGGAGGCCTGGTGGCACTCAGAGGAAGGATAGCAGGCTACCAAGAAGAGACTTAATACCCTATGAGCATATACAGGGGGAGGAGGTCACAGTCATAGGGGAGGGGAGTAAGGGGAAAATGGGAGGGAGGGAGGAATGGGAGGATACAAGGGATGGGATAACCATTGAGGTGTAATATGAATAAATTAATAAAATATATTTAAAAAATAAATGTATAATTCTCTTTTCCATTCTGAGAATGCTCTCCTCCTTTATTTAACCTCTGGCTTCTCTCCACTTTGAAATTGCAAAATGTTCCAACAGTATCACTTTCATGCTATGTGTCAGCACTTTTACAAACACTTGAAACTGAGTCTAGGAGCATACATGAAGGATTTTTTCTGTGGCTAGTCCCACAAAGGAAATCAATTGTGCTCCATCCCAGTGCCTGTGGGATGGCTTTGCTTTCAGAATGGCCTCCCACCTGTGAAGTGCAAAAGGCCCAATACCGGGCAGGGTGTCCAGCTGCAGCTGCAGCTGGGGTTATCCTTACTCTTCTCTTACACCTGTGCGGTTAGTGCAAGTAGTTCAACAGCCTCAGGGACAGCTTTATGTTGAAGTACTGTGTAGTTCATTATTATTTCAGAAGCTACCAAGTGGGTTTGACAAAGGGAAATGGGGTACCTTCATGTGTGCCAGAGTGTAAGCTCCAGGAGAAATCTTTACAAAATGAAGATCTCTCCTAGTCAATGAAAACAAAACATGTTGCCTTTGGATAATCATAGAAATAAACTCTGAATACAATTATCTTCAGTGAGAGAACTTACTCCTTGCATTTTTACATTTCTGTATGTCCCCACCTAACTCTATTTCCTCTTCTCTTTCTCTGTCTGTCTCTCCCTCCATCCCCTTCTCTCATTAACACACACACACACACACACACACACACACACACACCGGGGGAGTGAGAGTGAGAGAGAGAGACACACAGAGAGAGAGAGAGAGAGAGAGAGAGAGAGAGAGAGAGAGAGAGAGAGAGAGAGAGAGAGAGAATAAGCAACGTTGGTGATTTGGCTTTCTGTAACTTTTTCCTGCAAACTACATATTGCAGAAAGGGGAGGGAGGGAAAGGGGATGAGAGAGAGGATGGGATCAGGAGTTGATGAGGGAGGGAGTAGGATTGGGAGGGGGTGAGAGAGGGGCTACAATTGGGATGTAAAGAATTCAAACTGCAGAACAAGCAGGTAATTTATATTCCTAATCCCACTACATGGGAATAGCTCTGAGACTGGCAGAGATACCAATGTAAAGGCATAGAGAGGCCTCATGTTGGCCACAGATTCTCTGTGACTTAGTATTAGAGGCCACTCTTAGTACAGCATGAAGGAAGATTTGCAGACGCCTTACGTTGACTCATACAATAAGCAGAAAACTAGTTTTAATTGTTCTGTGCATCCAGCACACCTCATACAAATATAATGTTAGAACTGTTTAATGTTTGTGAGAAATTATGTTTTCAGAACAAAATAACTGGACACTGATGCTGGATCAGACCTGACAGGATTCATTCCTCTCAGCATGATGGACGCTGACATCCTGAATCCTCCTAGCTCCACCCCCCCCCCCCCCCGATGACTCTGTTGCTGTTACCCATCAGATTTGGACAGCTTCCTGGACAACATTGTAGAAAACTTCTGATCCAATTTGGACCACTATTTCAATCTCCTACTAAGTCTGGAATCTCTCAACATTTAGAAACTAGACCACAAATGCAATCCTTGGTTTGTTTAAACATTTTCTCCAATCATTTTGGGCCCCTTCCAAGGCATTATTCGCCCAATTCAGCCTGAAGAAACTTTAAGAGAATGACACTCCATTCCCTCTATGGGTTTTTGAATAGGTTTCTTTTTGCTCTCTTGGTCTACAAATACGTACTCTCATTGGGAGTTGGCCATAAGTCACTATTGGTCTTACACAGAGAAAAAGTTATATGAAACTCAGGGACGTCTCTCTTTTCTTTTATCTTGCATACATAGTTAAGGAGATAGGAGCTGAAAAGAAAGAAAGAGAGCCATAGAAACATAGAGGGAAGATAGAACAAAAGCTCTATGACTGAACTTATCCCTTAACTCAAGGCCTTAATTGTTACTCATAATGAAGGTCGTATCTAAGCCATTGGTATAGAACTTAGTATATTGATATAAAACATGAGCATGTCAAATACTTGTCAGATATTAGCACAAGAATATATATCCTATAAAGGATCCTCTGGAGGAATCTCCATACCTGATCTCAAACTGTACTATAAAGCAATAATAATTAAAACAGCATGGTACTGGCACAGCAACAGGCTGGTTGATCAGTGGAATCAAATCGAAGACCCAAATATGAATCCACACACATATGGTCACTTGATTTTTGACAAAGAAGCCAAATCCATTCAATGGAAAAAGGATAGCATCTTCAACAAATGGTGCTGGTCTAACTGGAGGTCTATGTGTAAAAATAATGCAACTGGACCCATTATTTGTCACCTTGCACAAAACTCAAATCCAAGTGGATTAAAGACCTCAACATAAAACCAGAGACACTAAGTCACTTAGAAGAAAAAGTAGGGAAGAGCCTGGAACATATTGGCACAGGAGACAACTTCCTGAACAGAACACCAACGGCCCAGGCCTTAATGCCAACCATTAATAAATAGGACCTCATGAGGCTGAGAAGCTTCTGTAAGGCAGGAGACACTGTCAAGAGAACAAAGCGACAGCCTACAGACTGGGAAAAGATCTTCACCAACCCTACATTTGACAAAGGTCGAATATCCAAAATATATAAAGAACTCAAGAAATTAAATACCACCCAACCAAATAACCCAATTGAGAAATGGGGCTTTGAACTAAACAGAGAATTCTCAACAGAGGAATATTGAATGGCTGAGAAACACGTAAAGAAATGCTCAACCTCCTTAGTCATCAGGGAAATGCAAATCAAAACAACTCTTACACACGTAAGATTGGCTAAGATCAAAAATTCAAGTGACACCACATGCTGGCGAGGATGTGGAGAGAGAGGAACACTCCTTCATTGCTGGTGGGAATGCAAACTAGTACAACCACTTTGGAAATCTATCTGGGGCTATCTCAGAAAAATGGGAATAGGGCATCCTCAAGACCCAGCTATTCCACTCCTTGGAATATACCCAGAAGATGCTCCAGCACACAATAACAAACTTTGCTCAGCCATGTTCATAACAGCCTTATTCATAATAGCCAGAACATGGAAACAGCCTAAGTGTCCATCAGTAGAAGAATGGATAAAGAAACTTTGGTACATATACACTGTGGAATACTACTCAGCTGTTAAAAACAAGGAATTCCCGAAATTTATGGACAAATGGATTGAGTTAGAAATGATCATAATGAGTGAGTTAATTCAGAAGCAGAAAGAGTCAAATGGTAAATACTCACTTATATCTGCATACTAGCCCAAGGGGCATGTCCCATGAAAACCTTCACTTACCAGGAAACTGGGACAGAGGGGAGGACATCCTATTGGGACTCTAAACATTTCCTAGACCATAATTTTGTAAAGACTCTGTCCATGCCACTTAGTTCCTGACATATAATAGGCATAATGCCATTGACACTGTTACCTGAATGAATAAATGACTGCTACCTGACTACTGTTAAACATAGAATTAATCAAAAAAGAGATTATGATAATTTACAAACTGAATCAAGCCTCGTCACAGAGCACATTGTATTGCAATATCAAAATACTGTCCACTGGATAATGTATAAATATGAAGTTACTTTGGCTCATTATTCTGATGGCTAGAGGCTCTAAGAAGCATAGCAGAGATTCTCTGGCTAACATAATATGCTAATAATTAACTAGAACCAGTCACATGGTTGACATAACCAAGCACATAGGACAGACACTTGTTCTGTAAAGACTTCCTTTCATGAGACTCAATTCAGCTATATGGTGCCTAATTAATTTCTAAGAACCAATGTCTATTCATGAGAATGGACCAATCTTTTGCTTTTCAATGGGCTGCTTTAATACCTCTGAACTACCACATTGGGTATTTAGCTTCCAGAACATGAACCTTGGGGGAAACAAAGCACATCTGAACCATAACATGAAGGTAGATATGCTTCTGTTTTGAAGTCAGAATTTCTTCTATATCAGAAAAGTATGCCAAATGACAGACAGCAGTTGAACTTCATTACTAATGAAAATATTAATTTTACTTCTACAGCATGGCAAAGGCTATTAATATTACCCCTACGACCAATTTAAATGTCCTCAAGAAGTCATAAGCTCCCTGAAGACAATATTGCAGCTCTATCTCAATATTTTCTTGGCTTACTCTCCTCTGGTTGAATTTACCCCTCTACTTTGCCAAGTTTTTAAGAGCCACATGGAACATGGCAATAATGGGAAATTATTTACTGATGAAAGACTCCCTCCAATTAAGCCACCTATTTTCTAACCTTTATCTTAATTCCATATAGAACCTGGTTGTTGACATATAATTGGCATTCCATGGGTACTTTTAGATAAATGAGTAGACTACTGCTAAATGAGAAGTACTGTTTGACATAGATCATCCGGAAGAAGAGAGATTGAAGTGGATGCTATGATATGGCATGCGGAATTCTCAATCAGCCCTGAATTACTCATCCTTTTGGCTGCGATGATTCTTGGCTGTTAATGAACCATGGGCAAGTCCTTATTCAGGATCTGGCCTCATCTCAAATTGACAAGATGCTTAGCGTTACACTCTCATTCTGGAGAGCATGTGGCTTCAGTGACTGCAAGGCTCAGTCTCCTTGCCTTAGTTCAGGGCAAATTTTTTACAGGCCCTCAAAATTTTCAGGTTTATAAGAGAGAAACTTAATTTTTTTCAAAATTATTACTTTCAGTTTAAGAACTTCTATTTTTATTTAAACACACACACGCACACACACACACACACACACACACACTTTAAAGTCTTACAGTCATCAGGTATCATGTAATTTTAAAAAATTGTTAAACATTGTTTATTGTACATTGTTGAATATGTTAAGTCAACTTAAAACATTTTCTTCAATTATCAGGGAAACTTTGCAAGGCTATGACAAGCTCAGAAGCCCTATGAGACTGGGTGAAGGATCTGGTGAAGCTGTGTCGCTCTTCAGAGCTCTCCTAGATCTAAGTTGCATTGCCAGTTCCTTGAGAAGTTTGATTTTTGTGAAGACATTTCTCCACTAAATTTGTCCCCAAATTCTCATTTCAAATCTATTTCCTGGTGACTGGATTCTATAGATCAGCCTATGAGGAACACTCAAAACCAAGATTTTGGAGTTGAATTATCTCCCAGCCAGCTAAGAATGAGGACCATTTCTCTGGTGGTAAGTGGAGTATTAACAACTTTCAGCATTCTGTAACAGCAAACTTAAACTATTAATTGAACACCGTTGGGATGGGTTATCAGAGGCAGGGAGTACCTTGCTGGGGAAGCACTTCTTACATTTGAGCATTTGAATGAAGTAGTAACTAGATACACAAAGAAACTGAGTGACTTTGGCTAGGGGCTACCAATGCCTTGGACAAAGGCACTGAAAAACCAATGAATGCTATATCTAAATAAAGGTAGACTGTTAATGTCAAATATCTTTGGCAGCATATAAAATGATGGCCATGCCTTCTTCCCAGAAGCCAAGATGAAGACAAGACTTAATTATAAGGACCTGGTTGAGAAGGAGTCATGCCTGAGGCATGGGGCAGGAACAATTGTGTCAGTAGAGTCTCATATCTTGATTCTTTCAATTCCCCGGAATTCTCTTGACCCACAAAATTGGTTTATTCTTCCTTGTTAAAGTCTAGTGCTGTACTCAAGCAAGAAGATATTGTAGATATTTCTGTGCTGCAAGAATCTTCTCTGACATACTGCCTTTACATTTTTTTTTCTGTAGTCATAGAATTTCTCAGTCAAAAAAGCTCTGAACCTTTTAGAAGAGGCATGGAATGTTTCCCAAGAGAATTGAAGGACCTAGTCAATATATATTAATGGGAGTCAGGAGAATGTATATTGGACTGGATCATGACCATGGTAGATTAAGAGGAACAAAACATAAAGTGGTACTAGTTAGAGGGAATGAGTTTAGTAAAGGAGGATAACATAGCACTCATGTTACACAATTTAACTTGCCGAGGACTCTGGAAGGATAGTGCTACTATGGCATCAGAATGACTCTTAGGAAGTTGAGGAAAGTGCTCATTAGCATACCGTGAAATAAAAGTATCAGAAATTTTATGGAAGATAGTGGAAAAAAAAAAAAAGGATCAGAAATGTCCAGAATTAGTTGGGTCAGTGAATTGCAATTCCAAAAAACCCAGGCAAACGTTTTCTTCAGGAAGACTTGGAAACAAGTCATTGTACTAAACTAATAGAATGTGCCAGTGAGAAGTACTACACTTCCTCACTATGAGGAAGTTCACTGGCTGTCCTCTACTAAGAAATGCTGGTGCACAATTTGGCTACTTGACGGCCTAATAAGATCTGGTAGTGATAGAGATTAGATGTGAGTGAGTTCTTATCAGGGAAGTGTATGTGTGAGTGTTGTACCGAACAACAAAGGCTGCTTATCTGCAAAGATCTATGAAATTATTAATAGAACATGATATTCTGAGGATATGATGAACAGGAATCAAGCAATATTTTTTTAGTGGCATAACCCTAAAAGTACACAGAAAATGCTGAGAAAGGGCAGCCTTCTTATTGAAAACTTGTGGTCTCTTGTCTAGTTTTGTCTCGAAGCCTATTGTATATCAAGCAGAACTTTAACCTTAGCCAGCAGAACCTGTGAAGCCTCCTTCAGTTCCTCTCTAAAGAAAGTTAAGGCCATCTCTTTGCGAAACCACCCATCCTGAAGATAGACTATCCAATTACCACAAAGTTTGTTAGAATCATTTGCTAATTTTATCTGGATAAAAGAACTCTTGTCATGACACTTTTGCTATGTCAGCTAATAAATGGAGCCCTGGCCTAGATTGAAATCAGAATAGACCCATTATATCTATGAAATCTCCCTTGTAGCCCTGGCCCACAACCCTAAATTCTCTAATTAGAACAGGTGTAAGTATTATCACAGGAGATGGGCTAAATGCAAGCCATGGAATCACTTTCTCTTCCCCTTATAAAGCTTAGTTGAGAAGGCAAGTCCAAATGAAATCACATCTCTGAGGAATTGCAAAGAGTAATGCCACACTAAAAACCTCTGAAGGATGTTTAGAGTTGAGACCCCTTATCATATCCTCACTAATTTAGGAGTTTGCCCCATAAAAGAAATAATGATGTGCTGAAGGATTATAGTGGACTCTAGTCTATCAGTGGCCACAGTCATACTAAAACATGTTAACAACAGTTTAGGTACATGGTGTGTGACTATATGAAGATTTCTTATTAATTCTTATCAAGAAGAGGCTCAAAAGAAGTTTGCTTTCATGTGGGACAAGTGATAGTGGAAGTTAAGACTCCTACTCTAGGGTATGTTAACCATTTCTTCCTGTTCTTTTGTGACCTGAGGACATCTAGACCATATAGATGGCCTACCTAATTCCACATTGGTCCAATCTGGCAATGAGATACTATGAATCAGAAAGCAGGAGATGCAACAGGTCTCTTGAACACCTTGTGAAGATACTCCAAAAGGTTCACAGTAGCATGTGAAGTCTCAGGGGCCTGTTTTACCTGTACTTTCCCTTTCAGTAATCTGGCATTCAATACTGAGACAACTCCTTCCAAGTTAACAACCAATTGCTACATCTTGCCTGTTCTACCACAAAGAAGGAAACAAAGTGTCTTATGGGTCCCTTTGAACCCTGAAGGCAGCATATGCCACTGTTGGGAATACAGCTCTGGTTCTCTTAACATGTGACTCCACAGACTTAATGATACTATGTATATCTCCAAGGTAGAATTGGATGTGGTGTTATACACTTATAATTCCAGCACTCAGGAAGCTGTGTTGGAGGGTCATAAGTTGAAAGCCAGCTTGGACTCCACAGTGATGTCAAATCCAGCCTGAGCTAAAGCGTGATACTAAGTTTAAAAACAAGCAAACAAAATCAAAATAAAATAAAACATCAACAAAAATTTGTTGAATGTTTCTCTCAGTGGTAGAGCACTTGCTTGAAATGTACAATGCCCTGGGTTCAACCCAAGCATAGAGAGAAAAAAAAACTGAAAGGAAAAGAGAAGCAGTGTAAAATATATAGTATTTCTAATAGGAACACTAATACACTGGTAATGGAAAACTAAAATTGCTTCTCCTGTTTGTGGTGAGGGGCGGGGCTTAAATACCTCATCTCTTTTGGACACCGTGCATGCTAGGTCGATCACGGACAGGACCAAGTGACATGTATAAATTTATGGCCTCGAACTGTGCAGCACATTTACTAGTGTTATATTGGTGCCTTTTCTTCAGCTCATATCAATAGGCACCAGAAAAGTGGGAGAGAGTTCCCTATGAGAAGGAAATAGAGGTGGTAGGGGAAGACAGAGGAAGTTTGGCTTACTATGTGAACACAAAGTGAACATGAACTGATGTTGCTTTAAAATCCCATAGGGAAGTATCAGGAAAAGATAAATCTAGAGTAAAACTACACTTATACATGTATATATCTCACATGGGGGGAAATAGCCGAACGTGGGAATATATGAAGTTTTATGGGTTAATGACTAAGCCAGTTAGTTTGAGACTGTCAGGGAAATAATTAGGGTGCAGGGAATTCTCAGGAGTAGGCACTGTAGAAGGGGAAAGGCATGAAACCTTTCCTTACTCATAAGGGCCATGGGCTCCCATAATGAAAGATACATTAATAAGAGAAACAGTAAGTTCATTTAATTCCAGTTTTATGTGGGATTTGAACCTTCAGAAATGAAATATCAAAACCATGGAGTAAGTCTTTATTAGCCAAAGAATGGACAACGATGTCAAAATACCTGTGTACAAAAGTATATGCTCTACTTGATATACCTTCGCTGGTTAATACCCACCCAGGCCAGCCCTTTTCTGAAGAGAACAGAGGAGTGGATGGGGAATAGAGAAGAAGTGGGGAAGGGCTGGAAGGACAGGAGGAAGGGGAAACTGTGGTTGAGGTGTAAAATAAATAAAATGAAAAGTAAGTTGTTTCCCTACCATCCCCTCCCCTTTTCCAGAAAAGAATATGCTTCATATTAGTCATTTTTTCCTGTTGGTGTGACTAAATATGTCACAAGAATAATATTGGGAGGGGATTTTTTGTGCAAAGTTCAGAGAATATAAACTTTTGTGGTGGAGAGAGCATAGTGATGGGCCGGGGTCTTGTCTGTGATAGGAGGCTGCCGGTTTATGTTTCAGTGCATGAAGAAGCAGACAAAGACAAGTGTAGTGCTCCTCCAGCTTCCCTCCCCCCTTTTATTCAGTCTCAGCCATTAATATTGGAATGCTGCTATCCCATCAGAGCGCCTTCCATCTTGAGTTCATCCTCTCTGTAAATACCCTTTCAGGCATATTTTCCCTTTGATTCTAAGTTCAATCAGGTGACAATTAAAATAAGCCATCATCTGGTTGAATGGTGATAGATTAAGGAGAGAAATCTAGAAATGTTTGTTTCCCAGTTGTAGATGCTGAGTGGATAAAGCACCAGTGTACTATGGGAAATACATATTGACTAGGGGATAGATCTTCAAAGCATGAAAGCCTGGAATATCCCACCAGTTCAGTTACTTCAACCACTAGGTGCACTAGTTGAGGATGAATGATGTAACTCATAAAGAGTTGATGAGGGGAAAGCAGTGATGAGTATCCGCTACGATTTTGAGATTAGTTTTCAGTTGATTCTAGGCATAGTCAAGATGGAAACCAAAATAAGTCATCACACCTAGTGAAGCTCTTCCCAATATGTGAAGCTAGTGATTTTGAATGGCCACAAAACAATAGACGGAACAGATGCTGAGATATTCAACCTAGGTGCCCCTTTCATGATGGGCAGATTACATATTCTAAAGATAGTCATAGCAATAAGTATTCTATAAGTACTTTTTTCCACATTGAGAAATGGGAGGATGCCTCAGCAAATATAATGCATTGGCACAGGTAACTTTGGAGGTTAGGCTTTAAAAAGCAATTGATGTTTCTGCCAGTCCTCTTCTTCCTTCCTCTCCTCCTCCCCTCCTTTCCTTTCCTGTATTCTTTTCTCCCTCCTCCTATTTTTCATTTCTTATCTGTCTGTCTCTTTACCTCCCTGACCCTATTTTCAATGGAACACAGGTACCACACTCTGATCAATCTAGACAACGGAAGGAGCCAGCCACACATAGCTCTTGTGGGTTTGAAGAGAAATATTCTTGATGCATCTTAAAGATGGTAAAGCCCTTATAAGACTCAGCTCTAAGTGCAAGGAAAAACCAGAGATTGATAGTTAAAGAGCAACAGAGGGGGGAAATTGCTAAGAGAAATGCTAATCATTGCTAAACTTGCTTTACAGGATTTTTGCTAAAGACCAGCAAGAGTGATCAGCTACTAAATATAGGAAATGAAGAATTTGATGAGCTGGCAAACATGAAGAGTTGTTACTAACTCGACTCTAGGATTCGTGGTATAACTGGACACTGTAAAAACGAACACAGAAGCTCAGAAAACAGGGTCTCATTAAGAAGAGACTTCATAGGGTATCAAATCTCTTCTTGGTAACCTGCTATCCTTCCCCTGAGTGCCACCAGGTCTCCCCCTCCAGGGGACATGGTCAAATGTGAGGCACCAGAGTACGTGTGAAAGTCATACCCCACTCTCCACTCAACTGTGGAGAATGTTCTGACCATTGGCTAGATCTGGGTAGGGGTTTAAAGTTACCACCTGTATTGTCCTTGGCTGGTGCCTTAGTTTGAGTGGGACCCCTGGGCCCAAATCTGCCTATCATAATGTTCTACTTGTAGGTTTCTAGGACCCTCTGGATCCCTCTACTTTGCTATTCTCCCATGCTTCTCTCATTTAGAGTCCCAATAGGATGTCCTCCCCTCTGTCCCAGTTTCCTGGTAAGTGAAGGCTTTTGTGGGACATGCCCCTTGGGCTAGTATGGAGATATAAGTGAGTATATACCATTTGATTCTTTTTGCTTCTGGGTTAACTCACTCATTATGATCATTTTTCTAGCTCAATCCATTTATCCACAAATTTCGGGAATTCCTTGTTTTTAATAGCTGAGTAGTATTCCATAGTGTATATGTACCACAGTTTTTTTTAATCCATTCTTCTACTGATGGACACTTAGGCTGTTTCCATGTTCTGGCTATTATGAATAAGGCTGCTATGAACATGGTTGAGCAAAGTTTCTTGTTGTGTGCTGGGAGCATCTTCTGGGTATATTCCAAGGAGATTTGATACCCTATGAGCATATACAGGGGGAGGAAATCTCCCTCAGGAACAGTCATAGGGGAGGGAAATAAGGGGAAAATGGGAGGGAGGGAAGGATGGGAGGATATAAGGGATGGGATAACCATTGAGATATAACAAGAATAAATTAATAAAAAATTTTAAAAAATGAAGAGACTTCACAGGATACTAGAGTTTGGTCAAATAAATAGAATATGCCATTGGCCAACAGTGTCAGGTAGCAAAACTGGACAAAGGCATAATGAATTTTCTGATTATTTTAATACCTAGCCTTTGAATCTGAGTTTTGGCCTCTGGCCCCATTATGTTCTTCCTAAGTCTTAATACTCAAAATTTCTGATGGAAAACAAATTATCATGTTTTAAGACATTAAGTTTTAGATTAATTTACTATGTAGAAATAGATAACTGGACTCTGTATATAAGCCTAGTGTTTTGTGCCTAATGTAACAAATAAGACATTCATTCTCATCCCTGAAAACAAACTCCCATAGTTCGTATAACTTGCCTTTCAGCAACGTCTATATATACACATTTTCTGGCTTTCTTTCATCTTTTCTTAAAAAAAGTAATATAGAGAGAAACTTACTAGATCCAGCCCAAACTGGAAATAATCCCTTTTCTTTTTGTGAATTCATATATTACAAGTCCTTCAGTAACAGTGCTCTTGAGAACATGGCCCCAAAAACCCAAGTAAAGGTTAATTTTAGCTTTAGGGTCTATTTCTCAGGGAACCTGAATCAAGACAAGAGTGCAGGGGGAAAGGAAGAGCACACCAACCTGAAATGTGTTAGAGGCCCAGTAGAACATGAGAGGATGGACTCATTCTCCCTGAAAGATATAGTACCTAAACCTAGGTTCTCTAAAATCCAGGACCATTTTTTCACTTTCTTCCTTGGTGTTGAAGATAGACTTATATCTTGTACCCCACAGATCTGTCTTAATATGAAAAGCTATGAATGCCATTAAAAGTCTATTGTAGAAGCAAGTTCTAGAGATGTTCACTCTTGTCAAATACTCTTCTAATATTGGAACTTTGAAATTGGAAGAGCAAAAATAAAATGGAGACATGTGCTCCAACCTGCACTAGCATTTAAAACTTTTCAACCTAGGATCAGAGAACATTTGCCTACCATGGATTAAAAAGGACTAAAAATAGTACCATTTACACAAATATACAATATTATTTCAATTTTCAAATAAAAGTACAATTACTGAGAAAATGGTAAAAATTATCATGTGCTTTCTTTTATGATACTTTGAGATGATTTATTTCCCTTCAGAACACCAAAAATGAGGGAGAGAGGTAGATAGATATGTAGAGAGGGAGGGAGGGAGGGAGGAATAGAGGGCAGGCAGGAGGAAGGGGAGAAGGGAGGGAGGGAAGGAGGAAGAGAGGAAACAAGCAAGCATTGATACGTAGGACAGGTTCTGGTCAATTTCAGTGGACAGTTATGGTTGAAGTGTTGCCAAGGCCATTATAAGTTCCGGGAATCTACTTTCTGTAAAAATAACATGCAACTATGTAGAAAGAGACACCAAAATATGGATGGGCAACTCATGTGGTGATAAATTTTGGCCCCAAAGTACAGTGGCTTTCAACTGGTTCCTGAAGTGACTTGCACTTAAGCTCTTGTATAAAGCAATAAATAGGAGAAGCATCAAGGAGGAAATGCCTGAGATTGGATTCTGAAGGCAGCCTGATATCATTCTTCTTATCATCTCTAAGTTGGCTTTTCCTGTTTTTTAATGGGCTCCCAATTGATGAAATTGCTGCATATCCCTGGGCCACATATTTTTAAAAAACCACATGCCTAAACAGCACAATATTATGGTTGATCCTAATCTTCTCTGTCTTTCCAAATAAGCTGTCATTTCTCTGAGGCCAGAGATACTATGTCATAATTCATATAGATAGCCTCAATGTGTTGAGCTCATAATTGGAATACCTTAAATGCTTCAGGATTAACTGATAAAGTCTCATAAACGAGTCCTTAAAACCAGAGAACCCAGCATGATATCCCAGTGGTGCTCTTTATAAACTGGAACACAAAACAAGTTATTCATCATTTGTAAAAGTCATTTTTGTTCTCCAAAGGCCTGGGAAACATGCTCTGCAAATGAAGAGATGCTCTCTTGGTTTGAAGTATAGCAGGAGATCCAGAGAAGGACTATAAGCAGCTGAAGAGTGACAAGAGCGAGAAGAGGGGAAAGAGAATGTGTGCATGTGTGTACATGTTTGAGTGTGATCAGATAATGCAGAGTCTACCAATAGGAATAGAGCTAACTTCACATCACCTCTCTTTTCTCCCCACTGTCCTTGTGTGCACTCTCCTTGTGCGATCCCTTTCTCAGCCCAGTCTGTATGTCACTCAGTCCGGATGTACAAGCTTATACATGTGCCTCATGTCTTTTTTAAGTCTATCAGTAAAGTTGGAATATTTTAGTAGTCATCTCTTTTTAAACACATTCACACCATAGTAAAGCTGCGTTTCCCCTAGGAAAATTGAGCCACCACCTCTCTTTGGTAGACTTTGTATTTGCCTTACGGGCCAAGAACATAAACTGTCTTGCTCTTAAGTGAGCACAATTTTAATTAGGAAAAAATGCATTATGAGGCCATGTTAGTGTCTGAGAGTGGCACATTCATTCCTGAATTTGATATTTTAAAATATAGCAGATTGCAAAAAAAAAAAAAAAAAAAAAAAAAAAAAAAAAAAAGCAGATTACAGAGAAATATAGTATTAAATTGCTTTTGCCATTATAAAGATAAAAATAGCTCTTGGTTCAAATTTCCTGCTGCTTCTTTCTAAATGAAGGAGTTAAATACTAAAAGGCAGGTGGATGCTGAAGCTCCTTTAGAAACAGATGAATAGAGTTGATGGCAGGAACTACAGGGAAGCTATTGAGGCTGCAGATGCATATGCTGCCCCTACTTTCCAGGAAGTTCAAAGTGGGGTGAAGCTGCCCTGGTAATTGGCTATGAAATAGCAAACCCTCTGGATGAAAATGGCCCTTGTCCTTAATTATCCATGTTTTGGGCAGCGGGTAGCCACCTGGTTGATTAGTAACCCCACCTGTTTTAACAGCTACCCAAGTTTAAGTGTAAGTATGATTGTTCAGACGTTGGCACCAAGTTCAATTAAGGTCCTTGGTGTTTCTAAGAGTTTTGACCAGGCCTAGATCTTAAGCAGATGGTCCTAGAAATCCCCGAGGTGAAAGTCCATTTTTCATCTAAGCTGGATGGGTGCATAGATTTGTTAGAAAAATAATAACACCTGCGATGACAAAGGGGCATTTTATTTGTTGGTACATAGTGATTTGTCACACATCTTTTTGTATTCCTATTCTAGTCTTCACAAATGGTTTATTGTGCTTAATTTTCAGATGTATTAATTAATATTCAGTGATGGTAAATGAATTTCACAAGACAGCCCACTTTATTAAATGGCTGAAGATGGATATTGGATGTTATCATACTGAGATAAAGGGAAGAAAACAAAACCATAACAAGGCCTCCAAAAACTAAACTAATACCTGGTATTTATTTAGAAATAACATTCAAATTTGAATATGTATGTAATATTACAAATTATATATTGTAATACGTTATATTTAATATGTGAGGATGTGTATACATGCTTTATGTATTTGTGCATGTATATGCATGTACACATATGCCAGGGAGTGTGTGTAGTCGTGTGCCATGGCATGTGTGTGGAGGTCAGATGACAACTTGTGGGTGTTGAATCTCTGATTCCATCATGTATATTCCAAGGGTCACACTCAAGTGATCAGATATAACAGCAAGTGCCCTCACCTGCTGAATGATCTCAGTGACCCAAACTGGGATCTTTTGGGTCAAAGTTCAAATCTCTTTTCACAGCACCATTTTCCCTAATTTCTATCTTTTGTTGTGATTCCGCAGGACCTAATTCATGTCTGCCTCCGTCACAGACTACATCTAAAAGGGTGGTATGCATAGGTCGGTCATAAAAGATTTCAGGCTGGGAGTTGGCTAGCCACAATGATAATCTTTATTATCTAAGAGCCAAGGGCCCTAGCCATTTCTGAAATGGGAGCAATTGCTGACATTGTATGTGGAGTATTGTACTAAGCACTTTATGGGTGTTGGCTCACAACAACCTTACCAGGTATATTTGTTTTAAAGTTCCGTTTCACAATTAAAGGAATGGAAGGGAGGAGGGAGATAGGGAGGGAGGGAGAGAGAGGAGAGGAGGGAATTTTATAATTTCTTATATAGTTGCAGTTAGCAAAGCCAGGCAATGTGAACCCTCAATCTTTTTTTTTTTAAACATACAAATTGCTTAGCTTTTGTAGAATTTAGACTATGTCCATGGGTACAAGACATTTGTACTGCAAAAATATTTCTGAGTCACTCCTGTTAATTTCCAGAAGTCCGTATTCCTTTTCACCAATTGTGAATGTGCAGTTGAAAGTAGACATCTAGATATTGTTAGATGATAGAAAGAGACAAAATTAAAATAGATAAACCCCACTAAAATTTGCTCCCCTGTGCCCATTATTGTAGTCAATTTACCTATTTTCTGTCATGTTTACATGAAATATTATCAAACTTACCTTTCAGGCAAGAAAGCTGAGGCCCTGTGTTGTCAAATAAGGTATCTCACTCAGCATGTAAGTGACAGGTCCAAAAATGCGTCCTAGACCGCCTGATTGCTGAGGCTGGACATTTCGCCACACTACCGGAGTTACATAATGACAGTCATTAAACATCTCTCCTTCCTGGGAGCATGCTAGGCTCTCCCTTGAATACTTTATACATATAATAGGTCACTTAATCCTCACACCAGCCTTGTGAGACTAGTCTTATTATCCTCCTTGCAAAGATAAGGAAATACAATACATTGAGATCCAGGAAGTAGTGAGATAAGGATTTGAACCCATTCCTACTTGTTTCCAAAACTCATTTCACTAGAAGGGACACAGACAAGAATAGAGTTTAACTTTCAAATTAAAACTGTATTCCCTATTCCAATTGTTCAGGGAGACTGCTAGTTTATGCACAGCTGATTTGGAGACCTCTAGGGTGAAATAAATGAAAAGAGAATGGATAACCAAGAACAATTCAGGGCTAGGCACATCTTGATAACTTTCTTCATGCCATACCATGAGCCATCTTTGGCCAATTCTTGGGTGTCCATATTATCTTAGAATTTTTTCACACTTGGGTATAATAAACCCCATATATATAAACATATTAATGAAAGTGACATAATAGTTTATTGTTTTAAGGTATATTTACTAACAAATTCTTATTAGTTTTATTTTTATAGTTAAAATAACTAAACCTTTATGAAAAAAAAAACAATAATCTCATATGAAATTAAACCCTTTATAGAGTTATTGAACTTGTTTTTGTGGAAGACTGAATCCTTGTGGAAGACTAAACCGAAGGCATCAAGCATGCTAGGCAATCACTTTAGCTGTGAGATTAAACCCCAGCTCTTGTTTTTGTAGATGGTAAATTTTATGTTTGATGATGAACCAATACCAATATGGAAGCTGGAAATAAAACTGTTTCAAGTGGATTACATGTTAACATACATGTTCTAGATGCAGGATGTGCAGCCTCAAGTTTCAGATCTGCCTTGGGCTGTATCACTTAAAATCAGTGAAGAGGCTAGGTTAAAATGAGTCTGGTCTAGATTCATATATAGAAGGTGATTTGCAATTAATGTCTTATGCTAGACTAGAGGTTTGTTTGGTTTTTGATTGTTTTGTCAAGACAATGTTTCTTTGTTTTTGTCCTGGCTGTTCTGGAACTCACTCTGTAAAGAAATCTGGTTTTGAATTCAGGTATCTGTCTGACTCTGCTTCCTGAGTGCTGGGATTAAAGGCATGAGCCACCATGCTTGGCTTAAACAAACAAACAAACAAACAAACAAACAAACAAAAAACCAGATATAATTGCAATAAGAGAATTGGGAGGAGAGTTGTACAGATCCAAGATGGCTAGCTGAGAGATTACAAGAGAGTTTTTGATAAAATTATTTTGGGATGATAGAAAGTACAGAGAAATACTTTACTTGAGCACATAGTTTGGAGAATATACATTGACAAAGTTTAGCCTGTACTGGACTTTTTGGGGATTCCAATTATGATCTTCATGTTACTTAGTAATTTTTGGTAGACCTTATTAATTAATGTCAGCAATTTTCAAAGATGGTAAGTTCTTTCAGTGAGCCAGCATCATAAGGCCTCCCAGGACAAGAACATTTGCTCAACCATGTTCATAGCAGCCTTATTCATAATAACTGGAACCTGGAAACAGCCTAAGTGTTCCTCAGTAGAAGAATGGATAAAGAAACTGTGGTACATTTACACTATGGAATACTAGTCAGCTATTAAAAACAAGGAATTCCCGAAATTTGTGGACAAATGGATTGAACTAGAAATGATCATAATGAGTAAGTTTACCCAGAAGCAGAAAGAGTCAAATGCTATATACTCACTTATATCTGGACACTAGCCCAAGGGGCATGTCCCATGAAAGTCTTCCCTTACTAGGAAAGTGAGACAGAGGGGAGGACATCCTATTGGGGCTCTAGGTGAGAGAGGCAAGGGAGAATGGGGAAGTGGAAGGATCCAGAGGGTCCTAGAAATCTACAAGAAGAACATTATGAGGGGCAGATCTGGGCTCCGCGGTCCTGCTCAAACTATGGCACTAGCCAAAGACAATACGTGCAGTAAACATCAATCCCCTACCCAGATCTAGCCAATGGACAGGACATTCTCCACAGTTGAATGGAGAGTGGGGACTGACTTTTACACGAACCCTGGTGCCCCATATTTGACCTCATCCCCTGGAAGGGGAGACCTGGTGGCACTCAGAGGAAGGATAGCAGGCTACCAAGAAGAGACTTGATACCCTATGAGCATATACAGGCAGAGGAGGTCCCCCTCAGTCACAGTCATAGGGGAGGGGAGTAAGGGGAAAATGGGAGGAAGGGAAGAAAGGGAGGATACAAGGGACGGGCTAACAGTTGAGATGTAATATGAATAAATTAATAAAATATATTTATAAAAGAACTCCTAGGAAAGAAGTATGTGGAAAGTCTGATATCACAGGCCATTTATGAAGCCTTTGTGAGTCGCTATTTGTAGGTCAACTGCCACCACTTCAATTTATCCAATCCAGAAGAATTCAATAATGGAAGAGAAAGTGTTACTTCGTTTTCTCTACTTTGCTTCAAAGCTAAAGATAAATGGCCAGAGTTTTAGTCAGTCAGCAACCCTCTGTTCATTTATAATCCTATCTTACATGAGCTGAAGTATGGGATGTAGAAAAAGTCATTTTTTTTTCTATAGAAATTGGAAAATGCCTTTAAAAACCAAGCAATTGAAAAGCAATTTAAAATGAGAGGAAACAGATTACTAGATCATAAAAGAATGCAGGATTGCAGCAAGTTAATATTGAAAAGAAACTTAGGAGTCTAGTCACACAGGTCAAATCTTAGTCAGTGCAGGTTTCCCTGAGTGCTCTGTTTAAAGACTTGTAGGGATGGCATCTTTAGCACCTCTTCTTCAAGACAACCTCTTCCATCTCTGGACCACTCCAGCAATTAAAATACTATTTATATACTGAATCGTTTTTACTTTAATACACATGAAGATCATAGGATTAAAATCAAGAAAAATCATTTGCTCACAAAAGATTCCAAGGCAAATTCTTTGTGATGAGTACATTACACTAAGCTGATATAATTTCCTTCTGTGACAGAATTTCAAGTCTCGAATAAAGAAGGGAGCAATCAGTGTAAGACACATCTGGACTTCACTAAAGCTATAAGGATCTGTAGGGAATTTCCATTAATGAGCTGGCGATGTTAGGCCTGGACTGTACTATTATATGAGCCTTACAGCAAGGGCATAAAGCAGTGCCTTGAGAAGAACCTGAGACAACATAGCCCAGAGACACCATACGTTTACTTTGGAATGTCTAATTTTTTCCTGCAAGGTCTTGAATGAAAGAAATAAGAAAAATTCTACAAGTTTGAAGAAGATATAATGTTGGGGAATGAAGCTAGAACAGGAGAGGATGGAAATAAAAGCTGAAATTTCTGTGTGAAGCAAGAGTAGAATCCAAGGTGACCTTGACCAATTAGAAAAATGGTCTGTCAAAGAGAAGCTGACATTTGATGTTCAACAGGGACAGTGCTGGGCAATCCATGTGCTCCCAAATCTAAAACACATGAATACCTGCTGAGGCATGGCTGGAGAAGCCATTACTATGAATCACACATTGAATAAATGGAAACAAGACAAAGCCATGGTTTAAAGGACTGCTAGACTGCTATGAGACTGGGTTTTGTGAATAAGACTATAATGTACAAAAGCCAGGATATTATTCTTCTGTCTTACACATCAATAGCAACTTTATTAGATACACTCAGGCATTTATCATGTTGGTCTTTCTATCAAACATGGAGGTACAAAAATTGGAACAACTTCCAAGGTAAATGGAATGGAAAATACTCTTCATAGGGAATATATGAGAAAAAAAAGAAATGACTGAAATTGTTGGGAGACTCAATCTTGGCTTCTTATTTGCTTTTCTCTCAGTGGAGCTTTTCATACTCACCTTATCAAATAGCACTTTCCTACATTGCTTAGAAATTCCATATAAAGACATATCTGTTGATACCAGCTCATCACAACATTCCAAATCTGGCTTAAGCTACTTCTTATGTTAGATCGTATGTGTGTTGATAACCCAGATTGGGAGGAAACATTTGATTCTGGATGGCATACCTTGTCCATGACACTATCCTAGCCACTGTTACACTGTGTGCTACCACAGAGTAGACATCTAATGACAATATGTAATTAAATGTTTGATCCCTAGTTGGTGGAATGATTTGAAAAGGATTAGGAGGTGCGGACTTGTTGGAGGAGGTGTGTCACTGGAAATGAAAGCTCAAAGCCTGTGCCATTCCCAGTTAGCACTCTCTCTGCCTCAGGGCTTTGTCACA
The DNA here is from genome assembly GCF_903995435.1 of Acomys russatus. NCBI lineage: Eukaryota > Metazoa > Chordata > Mammalia > Rodentia > Muridae > Acomys > Acomys russatus. The sequence continues at coordinate 109,770,788 of NC_067169.1, forward strand.
GGATGTGAGCACCAGTGCCATGCATTCCTGCCTACTGCCATGCTCTCTACAAAGATGGTCGTGGACTCTAACCCTTTGAAATGTAAGCAATAGATAAACACATTCTTTTATAAGTCTCCTTGGTCTTAGTGCCTTATCACAGCAATAGAAAAATAACTAAGATGAACAGAAAGGGAGGACCAATTCACCTCATTGATTTTCTAAAATTGGCATCCTCCCTGTTAAGTTCAAGTTAGAATGGGAATGTTGGGAAGAAGAATAAGATTAATTGTAAACGGTGACTTGTTTTTGGTAAGATAGCCATTTTTACTATGTTAATTCTCCCAATCCATAAACAAGGGCGATCCTTCCATCTTCTGGATGTCATCTTCAGTCTCCTTCTTCAGAGATTTGAAGTTTTATTTTTTCAAACAAGTCCTTCACTTGCTTGGTTAGAGTTCCTCCTAGATATTTTATATCTTTCATTAAGGATGTAGTTTCCCTAATTTCTTCTTCTGCATGATTGATTGTCATTTGTATATAGTAAGGCTACTGACTTTTTTGAGTTAATTTTGTAAGAGTTCTCTGGTGGAATTTTGGGTGTCACTTATGTACACTTTCATATCATCTGCAAATAGGAATAATTTGACTTCCTCCTTTCCCATTTGGATCCCTTTGATATCTTTTTGTTGTCTTATTGCTCTGGCTAGAACTTAAAGAACTATATTGAAGATATATGGAGAAAGTGGACAGTCTTGTCTGGTCCCTGATTTTGGAGAAATCTCCTTGAGTACCTCTCCATTTAATTTGATGTTGGCAATTGGTTTGCTCTATATAGCCTTTATTATGTTTAGGTATGTGCCTTGTATCCCTGATCTCTCCAAAACTTTAAACATGAATGGGTGTTGGATTTTTCAAATGCTTTTTCTGCATCTAAGGAGATGATCATGTGTTTTTTCTTTCAGTTCATTTATATGATTGATTACATTGATGGGTTTCTGTATATTAAACATCCCTGCATGCCTGGAATGAAGCCTACCTGGTTGTGGTGAATAATATCTTTGATATGTTTTTGTATTAGGGTTGCGAGTATTTTATTGAGTATTTGTGCTTCAATGTTCATAAGAGAAATTGGTCTGAAATTCTCTTTCTTTGTTGGGTCTTTGTGAGGTTTACATATCAATGTGACTGTGGCCTCATAGAATGAATTTTGTAATCTTCCATCCATTTCTATTTTTTGGAGTAGCTTGAAGAGTATTGGTATTAGCTCTTCTTTAAAGGTCTGGTAGAATTCTGCGCTGAAACCATCTGATCCTGGACATTTTTTGATTGGGAGATTATTAATATCTACTTCTATTTCTGCTTCTATTTAATTTGTTTATCTGATCTTGATTCAATTTTGGCAAGTGGAATCGATCAAGAAAACTTCCAAATTCCCTTAGATTTTCAAATTTTGTGGCATATATGCCATTGAAGTAGGGTCTTATGAATCTTTGTATTTCTTCAGTGTCTGTTGTTATGTCTCCCTTTTCATTTATGATTTTGTTAACTGGATAATGTCTTTCTGCCTTTCAGTTAGTTTGGCTAATGCTTTGTCTATCTTGTTGATTTTCTCAAAGAACCAGATCCTAGTTTTGTTGGTTCTTTGAATTGTTCTCTTTGTTTCTAATTTATTGATTTCAGCCTGGAGTTTGATTATTTTCAGATGCGTATTCCTCTTGGGTGTTTCTGCTTCTTTTTTTTTTCCTAGGGCTTCCAGGTGTGTTGTTAAGTTGCTTATATGGGATGCTTACATTTTCTTTATAAAGCTACTCAGTGCTATGAATTTTTCTCTTAGCATTTCTTTCAATGTGTCCCAGAAATTTGGGTATGGTGTTCTTTCATTTTCATTGAATTCCAGGAAGTCCTTAATTTCTTTCTTTATTTCTTCTCTGACTCAGGTCTCATTAAGTAGAGAATTGTTTAGTTTCCATGTGTGTGTAGGCTTTTTGTTATTTCTGTTGTTGTTGAAGTCTATCTTTAGACCATGGTGATCTGATAGTATACAAGGTATTATTTCAATCTTCTTGAATCTGTTGAGGCTTCCTTTGTGACCTACTATGTGATCAACTTTGGAGAAGGTTCCATGGGGTGCTGAAAAGAAGGTATAATCCTTGGTGTTTGGGTGAGAAATTCTGTAGATATTTGTTAGATACATTTGATTCATGACATTGTTCAGTATCATTATTTCTTGGTTTAGTTTCTGTTTCAATGACCTATCCTTTGGTGAAAGTGGGGTCTTGAAGTCTCCCACTATTAATGTGTGGGGATCAATGTGTTGTTTAAGGTTTGTATTTAGTTCTGTTACAAATGTGGGTGCCCTTATATTGGGAGCTTAGATGTTTAGAATTGTGATGTCATTTTGTTTGACTTTACCTTTGATGAGTATGAAATGACCATCTTCATCTCTTTTGACTTATTTTGGTTGGAAGTCTATTTTATTAGATATTAAAATGGCTACATCAGCTTGCTTCTTGTGTCTGTTTTCTTGGCATACCTTCTTCCAACCTTTTACCCTGAAGTAATGTTTATCCTTATGGCTGAGATGTGTTTCTTGAATGCAGAAGAATGTTGGATGTTGTTTATGCATCCATTCAGTTAGTCTGTGTCTTTTTATTGGAGAATTGAGAACATTGATGTTGAGAGATATTAATGAGCAGCGACTGTTAAGTCCCTTGATTTTTATGTTGATTGCAGTAGAGTGCTTGTGTGGTTATGTTTTTGCAATGGTGTAGTTATGTATTTCCCATGTAATTTTGGTTGTAGATTGTCACTTTGGGTTGGAGGTTTCCTTTTAGTAGTTTAATTAAGACTGGATTTGTGGATAGGTACTGTTTGAATTTGTTTTTGTCATGCAATATCTTGTTTTCTCCATCAATGGTTATTGATAGTTTCCCTGGTATAGTAGTCTGGCCTTGCATCTGTGGTCTCTTAGTTTTTGTAGGACCTCTGTCCAGACTCTTCTGGCTTTTATGATCTCTGCTGAGAAGTTGGGTGTAATTCTCATAGGTTTGCCATTATATGTTACTTGGCCCTTTTCTCTTTCTGTTTTTAATATTTTTTCTTTGTTCTGTACATTTTGTGTTTTGATTATTATGTGGCAGAAAGTTTTTTTCTGGTCTATTCCATTTGGTGTTCTGTAAGGCTCTTGTATGTTTAAAAGCATCTCCTTCTTTAAATTGGGGAAATTTTCTTCTATGATTCTGTTAAAGATATTTTCTGGGCCTTGGAGTCTGGCATCTTCTCTTTCCTCAATGCCTATTCAGCTCATATTTCTTCTTTTCATGGTGTACTTGGTTTCTTGGATGCTTTGTGTCAGTAACTTTTCAGATTTCACATTTTCTCTAATGGTTGCTTCTAGATCTATAATTGTATCTTCTAGCCCCAAGATTCATTCCACCATCTCTTGGAATCTGTTAGGGAAGCTCACCCCTGTGTTGCTTGCCTTCCTTTCTAGGCCCTCTCATTCCCATTTTTCTTCTGTCTGTGTCCTTATCATTGTATCCATTTTCGTTTTCAGATCCTGAACTGTTTTATTGATTTCTTTCATCTGATTGTATATTCCTGAGTTTCCTCCATTGCCTCTTTATAGGCCTTCAGATCTTGAATTGTTTTATTGATTTCCTTCATCTGGCTGCTTGTATTTTCCTCAATTTTTCCCAGCGCCTCTCTATAGGCCTCTTTTATGTCTTCAACCTATTTGGCTGCATCCTCCTGCATTTGTTTATGGATTTTATTCATTTCTTCCATTATCATCTTTATTACTAAGGATCTGAGGTCATTTTCTTTCTTTTTTTTTTAAAGAAAGCTGAAGATATTTTATTATGTCATAATTTCATAGAAATCAAGAGTACTTAGAAAATGAATTTAAATAAATTCTAAGAATATGAAGCAAAATGACAAATAAAAGCTTCAGTATATTAAAAAAATAAAGCTATCAAAATAACATGTTTTTAAAACAAGGAAAAGAAAAATGAAAAGAAGTTATGCAAAAATAATAAAACTGTCGTTCTACAATTGAAAGGTGTGTTTGCTATTGAGCTTTCATCTTAAGCTGAGAAATGAAAGAAGTAAAGGGAGAAGGAGGTAGAAACAAAGAGAGAAGAAAGGCAGGATTCTATGCAGGTGTCATTACTGTGGAAAGCCCAGAACATTCAACTCACAGGGCAGTCGGGAAACACCATAAAAAAGACTAAGAGAAGGAACAAGGAACAACATGTAGCAGACAAGGGAACAGGGTTACAATAACTCCTCAAGTGGGAGGATTGTTTGAGTTCTCAGGGCTGCTTTCTTTGGGATAGTTGGGATCTGGAGACACTGAATTGCTTTTGTTTTTGTTGTTTGCATTCTTACTCTGGCTTTTAGTCATCTTGTTGTCTCTGATGTTGTTAGGTATCTTCTGTTGCCCTTCACTGGTCTTTGAGAGTGGATAGTTGGTGAGTGATTATAGGTTGAGTACCCCTGCCTGTGGGGCTCAGGGAATTCTTCCCTGGTTCAGGCAGGTGACCTGGCTTCCACTCCAGGAGACTTTGCTCTACACCTTATGCTCCCCACTGGGTCAGCAGAGGTAGGCTTCTGCCTGGTCCCATTCAGATTGCACTACTGATGCAGTTCAGTTCTGCTAAATTGTGGCCACTGTTTAGTTTTTTGTCATCACCCCTCAGGGTTGTTGAGCTTCTCCCAAAAAGCATGGGAGACCCTGCCAGGCTGTAGGGCCTGGCTAGGCTGGGTTTTATATGCCCATTTGTGCTGGCATCAACTGCTGTGGCCAGTAGTTAGGTTCTGCCTAGATCCTGTTTAGATAGTGCAAGTGTGGCTATTCAGTCCAGCTGTGTTGAGGTCACTGATTGGTTTTCTGTCCTGACCCCTCAGTGGTTTCCAGCCTCTCCCAAGAGTATGGGAGCCCCTGCCTGGCCATGGAGACTGGCTAGGCTGGGTTTTATCTGCCAAATTCTGCAGGCATGGACCGCTGTGGCCAGTAGTTAATTTCTTGTCTGGACCCCTTTAGATAGTGCAACTTTGGTGATTCAGTCTGGCTGTGCTAGGGCCCCCGCTGTTTAGTTTCCTGTCCTGACCCCTCAGGGTTGCCCAGCCTCTCCCAAGAGCATGGGAGACCCTGCTGGGCCACGTATCTTGGTTAGGTTGAGTTTTATCTGCCCAATTTTGCAGACACAGACTGCTGTGGCCAGTAGCTGTTTGGTCGCTGTGGCTGAGTAACCTGTTCATAGCTGCTTGGGCTTCCCTGTGACCTCTGGGGCTTTCTGTGGGGGTTCTGAGGCCAGATCTACCCATTTCCCTGAGATTTCCCCAGACCAGGAGCTCTGGTGTTTCACTGTTCCATACTGAGTTTGGGTTATGAAGCCCAGCTGTAGTTTGCAGGTGAGTTCCGTTCCAGGATCTGGGGACTGGTCTCCTGTCCTCAGTGGGCTGTTGGTTGATCCATGGCCAGGCCAGCCTGTGGTGTGCACTGTCCGGGACCCCACTCACCTACTGTTCTCCAATTCTTGCAGTCTGTGGTTCCCTGTCATGTCCCTGATCTCCATGTGGTAGATCAGATACAGTGCTTGATAGGCGCCACCATTTTGGAATCTCAATGAGATATTTTGAAACAGTTCTAAATGGACACTGTCCATCAAATCTCTCCTCTTAGGGTGCAGGGAACCTTGTGGAAGAGGAGGTAGAAAGATTTTAAGAGGTAGAGGAGATGAAGGACAACAAGAAACCAAGGCCTTCTAAATACTACAGGTTTAACATACATAAGAACTCATAGAGACTGTGGCAGCACGCACAGGTCTGGGACAATCCGGTTACTAGAACTTAGAGGGGAAGTGAAAATAAGGCCCCATCCCTAAGCTAGAATATGTTTCTCGTTGACAACCAAGTGCAAAGGAAAATTTAGTTTTCTCCAATGAAGTCTCATTGGGTGTACAAAGCACTGTTAAGGGGACACTCCATAGCCAGTACAAAACAAGCTCATGGTACTTTCAGATTTTCTTTTTGTATCACAATGCTTTATCTGGACATTTTAAAAATTAAAGATATTTTGCTTATACATTATGGCTTCCAATTTTGCTTATGTATGTGAGTGTCTATACATGTGTGTTATGATTTTTGTTGGCTTTTAAAATGATTGTTCCTTTATTTGTTCTATTCTTATTTGTTCTTGTTCTGTATTTATTTTATTATCTTCTAGATGTGTGCTGATGTTTTAATACAAGAATGAGAGGGGGAGGGAGGGAGATACGAGTGTCTGGTAGGACTTGAGGGAGGGAAACCATAACCAGAATATATTGTATGAAAAAATCCATTTTTTCAGTTAAAATAAATTATTTTTAAAAAGAAAAATGTAAGAGCTAGTTACAAAGCCAAAATTGTTTTCATTAACATCATCTTCCAAACTTACAAAATGTCCACAATCACTACTACTTTCCTTTCATAAGGAGTCAACTATTTTTCACATAGACATTTCTGTTGATTTTTGTGTTACACAAATCCCTTTATTTTTTCATTTTTTATTAAGTATTTTTATGTAGACATTTATATTATTATACATATATACAATAAACTACCTACAGCAAGAAGAACCACAAAACAATTGGGGATTATACATCTGTTACAGTCATAGTGTTTAAAAGTAAGAATCAAAAAATTAGGGAGAAGACTATAAATCCTAAGGAAGAAAGGGAAAGGATAGTTCCCTTTATTTTTTTAAACTCATACAACTTTATTAAGACCAAATTTTAGAATATTGCTAATCATTTCATAAAGTATAAATCTACTGCTTTCTTCTTTAGGATTTAAAGCGTTCTCCCTAGTTCTCTAATTATTACCTTTGAAGAACTAATCTAGGTCCATATTATCTATTCAGTTCATGATGCCATAGATGCAAGTCAGGGCATACTACTTTACCTTGGCACATTAGAAAACTGACTTGAAGAAATTTGAGAAGTCACAGCTACAAAAAGATCCTGCTCTTTCTCTTGTCCTCTGCAGCCACAAGTGAGGCATGCCTTTACCATGATAAAAGAAAGGCATATATAATATTGGGAGGACACTTGAGATAACTGAATTAAACAGGCCTTATTAAGCCCTACCCCATCCCTTGCAGCTGACCACCATTACCTCATACATTTAATCTATTAACATACTTTTCTACTCTTTAAAAAATATTTATTTTTAATTTATTCACCTTTTATCCTGATTGTAGCTCCCTCTCTCATCTCCTCACAGTCCCTCCCTCCTGCCTTCTACCCATCTCTTGCCTTCCCTAGTCCCAAGAAAGGTGGAGCCCTCCTCCACTATCATCTGACCCCAGCTTATCAAGTCTCATCTGGACTGCTTGCATTTTCTTCCTCTGTAGCCTGGCAAGACCAGCCCAGCAGGGGAAAGTGATCAATAAGTGAGCAACAGTCTATGTCGGAGGCAGCTGCTATTCCCTATATTATGGGACTCACGTGGAGACTATGCATGGTCTCTGCCTGGTGGATCAGTCTCTGCTGGTCCCCCAAGGCCAAGATTTGCTGGCTTTGTTGTTCTATCCTTCAGATCCTTCTATCCTCCAACTTTTCCATAAGACTCCTTGCGCTCTGCCCTAAAGTTTGGCTGTGAGTCTTAGCTTGTGCTTTGATCCCCTGGTGGGTGGAGTCTTACTCAACTATGTTCATAGCAGCTTTATTTTTATTAGCCAGAATCTGGAAACAACTTAGATGTCACTCTCCCAAAGAATGGATAAAGAAACTGTGGTACATTTACACAATGGAATACTACTCAGTTATTAGAACCAAATCTTGAAATTTGAGGGCAAATGGATTGAACTAGAAAAAAATCATCCTGAATGAGGTATCCCTGATGCAGAAAGATACACATTGGGTGTACAAAGCAGATATTAGTCACATAACACAGGATAACCACATTAAAATACACTGACATAAAGAATCTAAGTAACAAGGAGGACTCATGGGACGATACTCCTTTCTCATTTAGAAGGGCATATAGAACAGACATCAGAAGTGCTTGAAGAAGGAGAACAAGTTGGGAGCTTACCATAGAGACCCTCTGATCATTCTCCACTCTTTACCCAACATATAATCAAAACAAAACATTTTGGTTAACCTATTTTTTCATACCTTCATTTCCAAATGGAAGTTCCCACATGACTCAAAACATAAAAACATTTGTATGGTTTACTCTTGGGAATCGGTCTTTGTCAGTGAAAGTATCAAGCCTAGACAGGAACTCTAAGAAAGGAGCAGTCAAAGTTTTTTTTTTTAATCTATCTTGTTATTAAGTTAATCAAATCCCCTTCATCCATGTAATGCCATCTAGTCAGTTGACCCGGGAGTCATTTCAGTAGCTCTGTGTTTGTTCAGTTATGTCTTCTATCTATGGAGGTACACTGTGATCTAATGAACAGGGAGGTGATCAGTTTTTAAGATGGTGGAGCCGTTTACTGGCTGGTGTCTTCCCTGGGCAAGAAGTTTCAAAGAATGTCCCATAATTGCTAAGCAAAATCGTTTAGAAGGTATGTAATGTAGTGTGGTTGGCTTATTTCATTTCTGGCCCTAGTTCTACTGCATTCTATCTTTATGTGGTGGTGGGAGCTGAGAAAGCCCTGAGTGAATGTGGAGGGAATAGATGATGTTCTGAGTGAATATATATTGTTTGACCACAAGCCAGCCATAATAAGTACCAAGGCCTTAGAATCATGAGAAATTGCAAAGCCATTTTCTTCTATGGGTCAGGGTCAGAAAAGCATATCCTTCCTTTGGTCCAAATATGAGTTCTTTCCAAGAGTTTAATCTGTGTGCACAAAAACTAATACTGCAGCTTCCACCTTTGCAATGTTTGTGGCCTAAGGCTGCTTATCTACAGATACTTCCTACCAAGACAAGCTAAATCCTACCCTTGTGCTTTCTATAAGAAGTTTTAGGTTGTTCATTAATTGGTGCCTCTGCATCAGAGTGCAAACATCACACTTGCCCCTGCTTTTCTGTGTCTGTTTTTTTTTTTATTATAGTGTCTGTCCTTTCTTTATTCCCTCACCACCTAGTCAGCTTTCTAGGGCCAGCAGTGCATAGGATTCTTATTTCCCTACACTATACTAGATTTTCTTGATGCTAGCCATTTTGCAAAGGGTTAGGGAGAGTTTAAAGGTAGTTTTAGCATGTATGTCCCAGGGATAAAACTTTCTTATGATGCTGGTTACACTGGATTCTTGGTGTGAACCCTACTTGACTTTCTTGAGGGCAGAGCTTAGAGTTGTACATACCTATAGAAGGCATATAGTCAGCACTGGGCTTGATTACAGGAACAATTTAATAAAAGATTTGTCTTTGTATTTTGATTACAACAACAATTAATGAAAAATAGAGGCTATGAATTTGAAATAGAGCAAAGAAGACTATGTAATCAATTTCAGAGGGAGGAAATAAAGGAGGAAAAATAATTGTAATATCAAAAATAAAAAATAACAAAATATTAATCTTATCAGTCCTCATGGAAATTTCACAAAAAAATCACTGTTTTCTGTTTGACCTTATGTGTATTTTTATCATCACTGGTAATTTGCATTACAAATATCCTTTTCTCTAATATCTTATGAGAGCAATAATATTAAAAGTAACGTTCTGAAATGGTTATTGTTGCATCTAATCTAATTTTTTATGTAGAAAAAAAAAGCAGGATTTATGGAGGGGAAGTAATCATAGAGTCCCACTTCCAGATGACCTGACTGTGTTTGCTCTTAATGTTGATTTCTACAACAACTTAGATTTGAATTGGTGACAGCAGACATCAAATAAAGTATACAGAGACAGAAGCTCAGAGAGAGATTATGTTAACAGCAATTTCCAACTCTATGGGAAAGTGCATAAATTCATGGGCTGGCAAGGAAAATTGTCTCCCTTGACTCTTTTGCAGTATAATGAGGACCTTCTACATATTTTTAAAATGAAGGCTTTAGTGCCAGCAACAAAAAGGGATCATTTCTAGTTTTTACAAATGGATGTTTTAAATCATTTTTCCAAGTTATGGAAGATTTTAATATTTCTACAGCTTCATTTTTTTCAGTCTTTTCTGGAGGAGATGTGCTGCTCTTTGTGAATTAAAGAGATGTATAGAAATGCAAATGTTGTAGATTATAAAATTGTACAAAAGGACTGTCTGCTAAATTGATTTCAAGGCTATATAGGACATTGTATGCTGAGACAAAGGAGAATTGGAATTTAACAAAAAAAGAGGAGAGACTTAGGTAAAGAACTTAATGCAGAGATATGGGAATAGATCTGTAAGTTAATAAAAATGGATTTATGTAGAAGTCACATATCAGATTGTACAAATTTAACTGTCTACTGTCCTTGGTAGCTTTTGGCTTTCAAATAACACCAGCTATATAAAATGCTATTTCCTATTTCCATTGTGGAGCAACATGAAAGATACTAATAGAGAATAGCATGTAGGAAGCGATCTACAGTTTGCATATTATATTAAGAGCAAATTCAGTGTCCATCAGAGTATATATACTTATTGAGAGTTCTGCATAAACAAATCAAGCTTCCACTATTAAAATTATTAAGCTGATGCTGACAAAGGAGGATCATTTATAAATTTGTCAGGAACTCTCATTTGAAGAAAGAAAAGAGAAGGTGACAACACAGATTAAAGGGAACAGTGATTGTTTTTCGGAAGTGGTATAAAAAGACAGTACTTAGCATTCCTCCCTAAATTTTGGGTGCTAATGTTTAAGCATCCATTTCCTACTCTCCATTATCATTTTTCCAGAGAGAGATAGTTTACTCATTCATACCCTTTATAAATGGAAACCCAAAGTGGGTTTCAGGCTTGAGGCATTTCAGAACATGGGTGAAAATTTCAATTAAAGAGCAGTGACAAGGTATTTCTTCTGATGGCAGATTATTTACCTGGCTTAAAGCCATCATATGTAGAGAGTTCATCATAAGAGAATGCATATGTCTCAGCACCAATGCTCAGCACAAGTGAACATGGCCCAGGTTGCTGTCCAGAGAGGAATCTGTAGCACCATCACAAGTAATGATCATGCTGAATGGTCATTCTGTTTTGAAATGAAACTACAACACATGCTAATGTAGCGTAGGATAAAGGATGAACTAGACAGCCACCTTCAAAGACATTTACAAGTATATGTGGAGGAAGGCACTTTTCATATTCTAGGCATAGAATGAACTGAGTTTGAGGAGTGGAGAGAGAGGGGCAAGTGGTAAGTGTAAATGGAATATGAGTTACATGGCCTTCTTTGATGCTATCATTATTTAATCCTTCCCCATGTGGTTATTAGCTGAATATATACTGAGATGTTTCTCAGTGACACCGATAAACCAATCCCCTTGGTCAGCTAAACACAGTTGCTGATTGGTTGGGAGTGAAGCATAATAAAGACTTTCTCTGAAACAATGAAAATGTACTGGAAACTCTGTGCTTATATTTGCCATTTTTCACTTGAAGTTCTTGGTAAATAGCCAAGGAGTTTTTAAGCTTTCTTTAAAAAAAAAAAAGCTTGATAATATCTACTTCCATCACTCCTCCCAACTTCCCTTGGAACCCCCTCCAACACATCTCTCTCCTAACTTCATTTCCTTCATTTTAAATTATAGGTACTATATACAGTTAATGCTATCTATAAGCACATGGATGTGGGGTCTTCCCCTGGAGCGTGGACACCTACCAGGCTGTAGTAACATACTCAAAGAAAACTGATTCTCCCTTCTCTAGCAGCTGCCAGCCACCTAGAGCTCCCCAGCTAGAGGTGAAGGCTAGTGAGACCCTCACCCCTCCATGCTAAAATATTAACTGGCTTGGTCTTTTGCATGCCTTGTGTGAGGCGCTACAGCTGTTGCGGGTTCATGTATGCAACACTGCTTCTTTTTATATTGTTTCTTTCCAAATATAACTTCAGTGATCATAGATTTTTTTCTTGTGGTTTTGTATTCTATTAATTTGGACATCCATTTTGTAGCCAGAAGTAAAAGAGAGGCTGAAATGGTACCCATTAGCTCACTAAGACTATGAAACCTCAAGGACACATTTTTTCTGGCCTCTAGATACTCCTCTAAGCTCTAGGAACCTACAGAATGCTCCACAAGATTCCAACCTGTCAGCTAATGACAGTATAAATGTCGCTGATTATTTTCTTTTTTAAAAGAACAGTATTAACAGCACAATCAGCAAACTAGCTGAAAGGATATGTGCTAAACTGTGTGACTCACTGAACTATCAAAGCTTTGCACAGCAGTTCATAGAACACCTTTCATAACGAGTGAAGTGTCAGGCCCTAATAGCTGGTTGGCTTGGATATGATAATCAGAAATGAAGTAGTTAAAAGGATTGTTAATTAAAAAAAAAACAACAAAACCTTGATTAGAGGTCAGGATGAGACTTGGGAGAGATAGGTAATGACAGTGTGATTTGGGGCAAGGTACTTGCCTAACACAATGGGATATCCATTAGCTGCCATTGTCAAACTTTCTTTGGTGTCAGAAGTGCATAGTGACTTCAATATCTGAAAATTAGAAGGATACTATTTATGAATGGGAGAAAAGGTAGTCTTTTTAGGGTATTAAATTCAGGGGTGTTTGTGTAGAGTGGTAGGGCATAGCAATGAGGCCTATTGAAGGAAGCTGTTCCTGAGCATACCTGCTTATTAACTTTCCTGTCCAGTTTAACACATTTCACTGTAACCCTACAGTGCTGAGCCAATCTTGCATACAAAGGAAGAAGACAAGGGGAGGCTTTTTACTATTTATCAACATACATGGATGAATTCTGCAGTTAATACATCAGAGAGTGGGAAAAGAACTGTGTCTGTTTATATTCTTATTCAAGTTTGATCAAAGTAATTTTTAAAAATGCACTTTAAAATATTTTTGTTATTTTAAAATTACAGTCATATGGGTGTTTGTGTGTGGGTGTGTACATGTGAGTGGAAATGTGCACAGAGTCCAGACAAAGGCACTAGATACCCCAAGAGCTGGAGTTACAGGTGGTTTGTGAGATGCCCACCATGGGTACTGGGATCCAAACTCTGGACCTCTGAAAGAATAGTGTGTACTCTTGATCGTTTAGCCATCTCTCCAGCTCCAGAAATGACTTTTCTTGATGTTCCAATCCATCTTTGGGGAAACTTTCTTTAAAGCTGAATCTATCAGAGTGCATGCCACACAGCAGTAGGTTGAGGATAATTGCGGAGAAATGATGTTGGGGGAATATATAAAAAGTTGAAGGGTCCATGGAATTCTCTAATGTGGTGATCATCAGTGGAAACTTCATAGACTCTCATCTTGCATTAATATGTTTTCAAGATATCTGTAAACACCACTACTGTGAACATTTCTGGCACTGGGCCATTGGAGCTCAGGGCCAGGGACAGACTATGGAAATGGTCAGGCCGAAGGTTCAAGACCAAGCTTTGGAGAGTTTCTCCAGAGATGAGCATCCATTGGCTGGCACGGAGATAGCTTGGAGGAACCTGATTGGTAGCCCAAAGCATTATAACCTGTCTCTTCCTGAATAAAAGAGTCTGCAGTCTGCAGCTGCTTGCCCTCGGTTTGCTTGCACCCAACTCCCAGTGTCTGTGTGGTGACTCCGTGCCACTCACCTGAAGGCCTCTGCCATCAACCATGGGCTGGACCCTTGGGAGGAGAAGCAATAGGCTACTTACGTGGATATGCTACAGTCCAGACATGTTACATATATTGTCACTCATCCCTGCCAATGGAGCTATTTATGTGAGAAGTATGGTCTTTTAAGACCACGTGGGGCAGCTAAACTATTGTGAAATAACTCATCTTGTGCCTGTTTCGAATTTGGGTAGTTATCCTACCTTAGAAACATATAGGTTAAAATACATAGCTTCAAATCATAGGCTTTCTGAATATACATATATATACTTATATACATATGTATACATACATACATATATATACCAAATATATATATATACATACATACACACACACACACACACACACACACACACACACACACACACACACACATATATATATATATATATTTGGAGGAGGTTGGGACTTTGTGAGTTAATGAGGTTTACCTGAAGTCATGAAAGTAGGAGCCACCATGAAGGATTGGTGTCTTGTTAAGATAGAGAAAAAGAAAATCTATTACATTTGTTCCATTTTGTCAGGTGATGCTTTCTGTCATGTTATGATGCAGGAAAATGGCCCTCAGTAGATGCAGAGAGATACAGTCCAGTCTTCAGAATCATGAGTTATGAAATATTTATTATAAAATGACTGGCCTCAACATTTTGCTACAGGAAAAGAAAAATGGACTAAGACATAGATACAACTAAAATTAAAACCGCTCACCCTCGTATCAATTCCTTTTTCTCTTCAGTCACTTAACATCTACTGGGCAAATGTTAATAGATGAATTATTATAAAGAGAGCAGTGAGATAGACTCTGTACAGCCTTGTTTAATACTTGGCATTACATTTACAACGCCTAGTATAACATAAAGATATATAACATATATTTATGTGGCGCTTGTTGATGAGTAATTATAATGCCTAAGTAAAATAAGTGGTATAAGCCAACTGCCTTGGGCAGTAAAAGATGGATGCAATTAACTCCACTGTGGATAAGGTTACTTAAGAAAGGTTTTTGAGAAAAGAAGATAGCACTTGACTAATCTTTTTGAAATGAATACAATAAGAAACACATATATTACAGACTATGATATTAGCAAAGACAAATGTTTGTTGCAGGGTAAAAAATATTTGGTGTACTTTGAAAATGGTAAATAAAGAGGATGGTTAGGAGATGCGATGGTGGATGGGGTTGAGGCGGGGCAAAAGCACAATTTAGAGTCATGAAGACTCTGAATGTCCTAAGAGAGCTGTACACTGCTTAAATTTTAGAAGGGAAGAATAATAAGATTCAACTTAATACCCCTCACTTCTTAAAGTACCCATTAAGCATCTACCTTGCTCTCACAGAATCTGGAGTTTACATGTATAAGTAAATCATTTCACAGGAGGTAAACTTTAAACCCCTTCCCAGATCTAGCCAATGGTCAGAATATTCTCCACAGTTGAGTGGAGAGTGTGATACGACTTTCTCACGTACTCTGGTGCCTCACATTTGACCATGTCCCCTGGAGGGGAAGACCTGGTGGCACTCAGAGGAAGGACAGCAAGTAGCCAAGAAGAGACTTGATACCCTATGAGAATATATAGGGGGACGTAATCCCCCTCAAGAACAGTCATAGGGGAGGGGAATAATGGGAAAATGGGGGGGGGAGGAATGGGAGAATACAAGGGATGGGATAACCACTGAGATGTAACAAGAATAAATTAATAAAAAAAAAATAAGTAAATCATTTCTTTGGTAAGTATTTTCTGATTCAAGTCTGCAGCACACTCTTTTCCTCTAATCATAACACTCTCACTGTGCAGTGAAATTGCTTATTTCGTTTTTAGTTTCTTCCACTTGACTGAAACCTCAGGAAGGGCAGGAACAATGTCTACCTTGTTCATAATTATAATTATAATTCATGTGCTTAAATCAGTCCCTGGTATGTAGTAGATATTCAATAAACACATGCTGGGTAAATAAGAAATGAACTAGTATATTAATCACATGAATAATTTGGTATATCTACAAAATGCAGAGATACCCTTTGTGGAAAATTTCTCTGTTAAATAGAAAAGTTCACTCATTACATTGGAGAGTCTGTGGCAGTGGGAAATGAAAAGCCTTGAAAATAGTAAGTATTTGTTAGCTACAAGGGACTTAGTTTAAGTGATAGGAGTCTCCAAGCTTGCCTTGAGGCTCAAGGTGGACATTTCTGAGATGGCCACATGCCTTCATGAAAGTAACACTTGCAATATTTAAGGATGTGAAGACAGATTTGCTTGGTAAGTTTCAAGGGACAACTCAGTTGAACTAGAATTTTCAGCTATAGTACTGTAGTACAATACCGAACTATACAAAACACAGGGTCCCAGAAAATATTTGTAGCGTCATATAAGTATTTACTGAATGCTCATATTCTTCTGTTATGCCAGATTATTTTTCCTAGGATTATCCCATCACCTTTGCTATAAAAATAGAATCATATTTTCTAGTTTGAAACAGTATTTGTAACTGCTACTACCAATAAAATACAATAGAACTGAAGCTGTGGGAATTCTGGATAAATTAGAAAAAGTGTTAAGACTTTTGCCTTTTTCTCTCCCTTCATCATCTTTTTCTTCTCCTTCCCCTTGTGTCCCTTTCCCCCTCTCTCTTGGAACCATTGGAAGCAAGCTGCCCAGCTGTGAGGAAACAAATTTTTCTCATAAAGACACTATATGGGGTAAGACATGTGGAGCAGAATCAAGACCCCTTGTTGATAGTCAGCATGAATCAACAAACAGGCAAATGAATAAACCTTCAGATGATCTCTGCTTCCAGCTATGGAGTCTTCCAACTGAGTCCCCAGACATGGTAGGCTGAATATAAGCTGTTATTCCCATGCCATGATTGAATTTTCCAGCCATAGAAATTATAAGAATTATTATGTGATTATTATTACTGTTTTTGAAATATTTTTCCTTTTATTAAAAATCATTTTTGACATATTTTCCATTAACATCTGTGTGTGTGTGTGTGTGTGTGTGTGTGTGAAAATTCAGCCATAGAAATTATAAGAATCATTATGTGATTATTATTACTGTTTTTGAAATATTTTTTCTTTTATTAAAAATCATTTTTGACATATTTTCCATTAACATCTCTCTGTGTGTGTGTGTGTGTGTGTGTGTGTGTGTACATACACATGGAAGTCAGAGGAGAACTCACAGAACTCAGTTCTCTTCTTCTACCATGTTGGCTCCTGGGATTGTTGCTGCACTTGATAGCAAGTGCTTTTATCCACTGAGCTATCTCACCAATTTGTTTTTGTAAACCACTAAATTTTATTTTGCCTTATTTTAAATCAGCAACAGGTCAGAGGTACTCTAGATCTCTGTTCATCAGACTAGTGTCCTATAACCCAGGAAGTCAATTTGAAAATCATTTGACAACCACAGTGGCCACAAAGACACTTGTTTTGTGCTATTTGTACTTGTATAATCTTTTTTCCCTTAAGTGTGGGCAGGACATTTGATTAGATCACAATTAATACATGGTGGCTGATGGGATTATATCCTTATATAAAGATTTCTTTACAAGCAGGCTCATTCTGTAGTCTTATGGCCCTTGTTGATTTTGATGAACCAAGCTTCCAGGAATCCTAAAACCAGGAGGAAATGGATCACACACATACCCCTCCAAGAAATAAAATAAAGCTGAAGACCTTTCCCAAGTCAAGCATGATGGTCACAACAGAACCCAGGGCCACAGCTCAACATTAGGCTTACAGGGGATTCTGCTTAGACTCTAGATTCATAAGAATGTGAGATAGTTAATAATATTCTTAAGGAAAGCCAGACTCACTAAAAGAATCCAGTAACTATTAGACAGCAGAAAGGGCAAAGAGTGAGGCTTATGAGTTAGTTATTCACAAAATTAGTGAACACAGTTGGTAAGTGGGTTACACATTTTTACTTTTCATTGGGAAGTTAAATTTAAGATTCGACACTTTTCTTCTGGTCATCATTAAAATACAGCATAAATAAGAATATCTCTTCTTACTTCACTATTTAAATGTTTTCTTCATGCCTTTACTAATAACACATATTCTCTAATAAAATTGGAGAATGTTGAAAATAATACTTACTATGAATTATCTATCACTGGTATTCAAACATCCTCATTAAAGCCCACGATCTATGTTTTCTTATTTAGATAAGTGTCTATGCTTCCTGGTTATATCTTTGTTCCATATTGTCCATTTCTTTGGTTTGACAGTTTCAATTCCCGTTTTTTATATTACCGAATTGAAAGATCAGTTTCTCTAGGGTCCTAATGGCATGATAGGTGAGGTTCCAAGATATATAGCTCCAAAAGACATAAGGACTCTTGGAGCTCCCTTCTTCAACTGTATTGGGAGTTTTAAAGCCAGAACAAGCAGCATTCTAGTGCTTCCATGACTCTTTGGAAACAGATTCTTCAGGAGGAAGATCTGGCTTGTGAAAATGTCCTGGGTAATTTAGCCCCTGTCTGCATATGGATCAACCTTGGACTGCATTGGAAAGTCATCTTGCTGGCTTCATAAGCAGCAGTGACGCAGGTTGCTTGTAGGCATGTAGATTGCCGTCAGTTTTCTCTACTTTCTCGATCACAAACAATTGGGCTCTGCCTATTGATGTTGTAGATGCCATTAAAAGGAACTCCATTGCTAATGTTATATCAGACCCCATTACGCTAGCGAACTGCTTCTATTTTTTTTTTTCTTTCATGCTGTGGCATTTCCTTTCCCCTGAAAACACTCTTTCACTCAGTCTAGCAATTAACTGCTTGAACAGTATAATAAGGAAGCAATTAAGAGGTGACAGAGAAAAATTAACACTCCATTTCACATTAAAGGCTAAGTGAGTATCCTTGCCATTGTGAGTTAAACGTGTCTTTGAAAACCTGTAGTTTGGATGTATTTTCCTTTTGAATAAGGAGCCCAGCTCCATGTTTTTTGTCTAGCATCCCAATCTGAAAATGGATGATAACTAATTGGGTGCTGTCTGCTTAAACAGGCTATATTAATTGCAGTTTGTTCTCCTCTAAGTGTCAAGGAAAACAAAATCTTTGTAATGTGTAGGCATAATGTACGGCTGCCTTCATTTGAATATGCAGGCCATGTCCTGGTGCAAATAAAGCAAACTCCTGGATGCAATGTTGCCATGGCAGGCAGCATTTGCATAATAAATAACAGCTATCATGAGACTTTCTTTATGAAGTTCTCTGTTGTGTTGTCAGCTGTAAGGGCCTCCACTAAAGCAGCCAATATTGAGGAAGTAGAGTGTGTTTTGCTTGCAAATGTATCATGCCAACTGGAGTCACTGTCAAGAATACATTATTTTAGTGTTGCTGGCTAAATGGGATGGATTGTGTTAAATATGTACATGCAATACACAGTGAATTGTATCAACACACATCCACAAGATGACAAGAATATGACTTAACTCCAAGACAGTGGTTGGAATAAGTCAGGAACATAACATTAGCTTAATCTCTGTGCCAAAGTCTTTCTGCACAATAAGGCCATGTGTAATCTCTTCTTCCATTGCTTAAGCCCAAGTCAAACAAGTTAGAAATTTCTCTTATTTCTGATTATAGGGATTTGAGTGCTATTTGAAAGATAAGGAGTTCTCTATTGCCTCATCTTCCTTTGAGATACCAAAAGTTTCCCAATGCTTACTGGGAGCTTTCATGTAAGCACTTGGTCAGTTTACACCAAATCAAAATTAGCATAGGAAACTGGAAAAAAAAATCAGTTGCTTTTACTGTTGAGTCTAAGTTCTTCCTTTACTATTTGTAAACCGCTCTTTTATTCATTGCATATTCCCTGGATCTCAGAAGACAGACGCTTAACTGTATTTAGATTTTTCCACCATTAACCAAAGTATGAGGAAAGACAGTAACAGCAACGTTGTTTCACATGGACGAAAACAGTCTGCCTTCATTTTGGTTCACATGAGGTACCATCATTTTGTTCATGATAAAGTTTAAGGAGGACTACCTCAAAACACAGTAGCTTGGCACACTGAACATTCTAGATGGAAGAAACTGAAGGACGTGGAGAGTGCAATAAGAACTTCCCCTGTAGCAGGCCATAATGGAGAGTGCCTACCTTTTACCTATAAGTAGAAAACATCTGCATCTCCCAAGAAGGAACAGCAAAAAGAATTTGAAAAATAGGCATTGCTTACTTTCTTCCATTCTACTATGAGTAGTCAACATGCCATTTTGTTTGATCATTATTTTTCTTCTTTCTGTGCTCTTCCCCAAACTACATGTGACACTTATGTTTAACTCTTTCCTTGAGATCTTCATTTCTTTTTGAGGCTCTGTGGCATGTGAAACTTGTATTAAATGCATTTGAATACTCTTCTCTTGGTGATCAGCTTTTTATTAGTAGAAATCCAACACAGATCTAAACAGAGTAAGGAGAAATTTGTTTTTCTTCTTTTACAGTCCCAAGGACAGAAACCACAGCTACCATCCCATCGCTTTTGCACCTAATTCTGAGTTTTAAGTGGCTCTGTGGACTTCATCTCATTTAATCCTCATAATGTCCTTAGTCTCCTGTGGGCTTGAGAAAATCCAGACTCAACCTGGTGCCTTTTTTGACTTAGGAAAAGTTGTACACTTTGGCAGAGGCAGGATTTGAATATTGGGCTATTTTACTCAAAGAGCTGGCTCTTTTCACTACATGGTGCCGCAGGGCTAGAAGTCTAAAAACTGAACCTTAATGAGAATGTGCTTAACAATGGCTAATTTAATGACTACAAGCAGCACTGTAGGTTCTCTCCCATTGAACCAATGAAGATGGCTAGATTCATGACTCTCAGAAAGAAAAATTGGCCAAATCTGGAGCTGATTCTCACCTCTTTATAGCCTGATTTATAATAGCAAAGAAGTTATACAGAAGTCTGATCTAGATGGAAGGCTAGTAGATTATCTTTTATTTTCAAATGGCAAAAAGAAAAAGGGAGGGGATCACAGAAAGATAAAAAGGGGAAAAACCATTAGTGAAACCTCAACATCTCAAAATTTACTTTTAAGAGCACAAAAAGGTAGTCTAAGCTATTAAAGACTATTTATTATCCCCCCTGTTTTTTTTTTTAACATTTCATCATCTTAAAATTTCCTTGTTCTTGTGAGAACTTGCTGTTCAGGTGTCTTTATGGAGCAATTTTCTGTAGCCAAGTTACACATCTTAAAATAATGACTTGTAATGGAAATTGGGCATGAGGTGGCTGCAGCATTAGCTAAAGAGCACCATTAGAATATGCTGTGTTATAAAAAAAATAAACACTTGGGTGCTTCAGCTTTTAAAATGAAATCCTTAAAAGCAAGACGTCTGTTGCAAATGCAGTAATAATATTTAATAATGGTGGAGAGAGTGAGGAAAATGGCAAAAAGTGACCAAACAGTTGGAAAAAGTGGAAAGGTTGTGGAGTTAGGGTGTGTCCCCTTTCTTGCAGGGGACTTGAGTATCATAACAAATTTCTTAAAACTTTTTTCTTTTTCTTCTTTATGTTTTTCATCATTCCTAATCTGATACAGCATGAGTCATGCTTTGAGAAACATGGTTGTTTTCTTTTTCCTTCTTTTAATATTTATTTCAAAAAATATTCTCCAATTTACATCATTGCCCACTCAGATATTTTTCAATTGTCAAAAGTTTTTTTCTCATGGATCATCGATGAAACTTTATTAGAAATAAATCATTGAAAAAATAAAATCAATATCTCTTTATACTACTTTGAGAACATTGGTACTTTAGAGCAAGACAGTAAAAATGTGCCATGATTTATCGTTAGAAAACAGTTGGACAGCAGCTTTATTATTAGCCACTATTTATATAGTGTCTGTGTTCCTAGCTTACCCACAACCACATTTCAGTGCATAATTTGAAAAGTAATAACAGTACTTAATTGATACACCCCCACACCCATTTAGGAACTTAAATGAGCATGCCCTTTATCTAATCAGCAATACGATGAGTAAAACTGGAAGAAAGAAAGTGATTCTTTTTGGAATGCAATTCAATGCATTCCTTACTCATGCCAGAGGTCTCAAGTATTTTTTAGTTTCCTACTTTTGTATGTAATGTGTGTGTATGTGTGTGGGTGTGTGTGTACACCTGCATGTGCATATGAGACACACACATATGGAGAGAGGGAGACAGAGACAGATAGAGACAGAGAAAGACAGCCAGACAGAGAGAGACAGACAGACAGAGAGAGAGCACAGATTCTTGCTTTCTGCCTTGTTTAAAGCAGATCTATTTGTTTATTTGTGCTGTATATGCCAGGTGAGTTGGCCTGAGTGCACTGGGATTACAGAGGCTTATCACATACTTTCTGGGGATCCAAACTCAGGTCCTCACATTTGTTATGAGCAAGCACTTTCTTGCTGAGCCATCACCCCATCCTGAGATTTCAGATATTTTATGTGTATGTATATATAAATATGTGTGCATAATGTTCAAGGCCCTGATTCTGTGTCAAACTTTCCTGACTGAATACTAAATGATGGAAGCTGATTGGACCATAACATTTTGCACCTCATTGCCCTCAATAGAGATAGATTTCCTTTGTTTTGCACTTTATTTTGTGAAATTCGTGGTTTGCTATGCATTTCAGTGTAGAAACTTACCATGCGTCTCATTCCCTTTCTTCTCTGCCTGACTCTGGAAACAGCAGAGTCTCTTGAGGTCATCACATTGATCAGTCTGGAGGAATAAAACAAGCTCTTCAAGAAATTCTCAGTACTGTATCCCCCCAAACATCTCTGAGTCTGTCAAGGACTTTGTAGCCAGTGCACTAAGTGAATCATTTATAAGATCTTTTGTGCCAAATCTTTCTCATTGCTGCTACCCCAGATGGAAATAAAGACACTTTGCAAACATTCACTGCCAGAATGAGGCTGCACAGCTGTATCAGGTAGCTGGCTGATCACTGAAAATATATAAAACAAATAAACCTGTCACAAATTTGTTTAGTTGCATTTTTGTTTTATAATTTACAAAAGGGTCAGCATTAATTTGAAAAAATGTAAAACAGAAAATAGTGTTGTATAATCTATTGGTTCTATAATACATACTGCCTTTCTAAAATGCAAAATGAGTTTTTATTTTAAAGTCCTTGATTTTCAGACTGCAAATCAGTAAACTCAAAGGTTTTCTACTTTATCTCCAGTTCTGTAGGTTTTCTTAGCACCTCACTAGTAGCATCTGCACCACACTTCTCCAGCCACTGACAAAATGGAGTTTAAGGCAAAATGATAGTTCTCAGCCCCAACTATCATGTAGATGACTATGTTTTTAATTTGACTCTTTGAAACACTGCACTAACATTTATTGTGTACCAGGTGGTTTAGATGGGGTGGGGGTGGAGAAGGATTCAGGTTTATTATATTTTTAGGGGCTTGGCACGGCGAGTTTGACCATGCTTCAGTGAGAATATGAAAACACAAATTGGACTTGGTACATTTTTTTTTCTTCTTTTTTTGTGTGTGGCGGGTCACAAGGGTTGAGGAGCAGACCTGGGAGGACTGGGAAGTGAGTGTGATCAGGATGTATATTGTGAAATTCCAAAATAGTCAATAATCAACAAAAATATTATGATGAAAAAAATCTGGTTTCTTAGGTCCTGCCTTCATTATTTCCTACTAGAAAGGGCAGCTCTTCTGGTGACTTAGTGGATAGTCATCAATCTACTTTACTATATTGCCTTGCCCCTAAGCCATCCTAGTTACTGTCCTAAATCACAGGCCCTAGACCATAAGCACAGCCTGGCATAAGTTCTAAGAACTCTACATCTCTGTTTGAGTATCAAGGATGGGTTTAATCCTTTCATGTGTTATCTTTTCTAAATACAGACCATATTTTTCTGAACTTTCTCTTTTTTAATTTTTCATATATACATTTATATTATCACACATATATACAGTAAACTTCCTATAGCGAGAAGAACCATAACACAATCAGGAATTATATAAATGTTACAGTCTTAGTGTTTTGGCTATTTGTACTTGGCAACCTTGAGGAAAACAACTTTCCTATCTTGGTGAGTCTAAAATTCTGAACGTAAATCAATATCTATCATATCTTGTCATTATCAATGTAAAACATCTATCTAGACCTAAAAACAATGTTATAGAGAATTTTGAGTGACTGTTCAGGCAGCAAACTGTCTCTGTCATCTTCTCATTTGGGAAGCTGCTAACCTGCACTCCCTGACTACTCAAGTGATCAGTTTTATTCCCTCTCAAGTCTCTGATGGAGTTGAAGACCAGGTGGCTTAGTTTTACAATGAAGCTTAGTTGTTTAGCAGGTAACTTCAGACTTTAGAAGTCCTTCTTCTTGTGCTGGAAATATAGTTGTCCAATCTGTATCTGTCCAGACCTCATAAGATGGTGATGTGAGGACAATAGGGCAGGGTAAAGAGTGTTCATGCCTCTATCCCATGTTTCAGGTCCTCAAGATCTCTTGTCCCTTTGTTCTCTTTCCTGCCAGGAAATGTCTGTCTTATTGCAAATGAATATTTTCAAATCCTCACATTTACCCACCTCATCCATAAGAATAACTTTTGCCTACTGGTAAAAGGAATGTAATTACATCTCACATATAATTGAAAACGGGATTGTTCATTAGACATCTGCAAACCTCAATCAGTTGTTTGTAATTTGTCTCTGGACCTCACACCAGCACTTTGCTGGAGACCTGTATAAAATGTGAACATTATTTACCTTGTCTTCTTTCTGGTGATGTTTTGTTTAATTATGTAATCATTGGACCAGTGTCAGATATTTAACATGCTAATTTTGATGCTTTCAGTAAAGCCTCATGGGGAGCTGCAGCAAAATTAAATATATGAGGAGTGGAGACTTCAAATAAAAATAAGATTAGCTGACAGTATTACTCACTTTTTGTTACTGTGTCAAACATCCAAGGAAATACCTTAAGGAATTTTGGCGTTTGGTTTCGGAGATTTCAGTCCCTGGTCACTTGATGCCATGGAGGAAGCATGCATCAGAGCAAACCAGCTCTCATCTCTTGGTAGACAGG
Source organism: Acomys russatus (assembly GCF_903995435.1). Lineage (NCBI taxonomy): Eukaryota > Metazoa > Chordata > Mammalia > Rodentia > Muridae > Acomys > Acomys russatus. Next base: position 109,795,518 of record NC_067169.1, read on the forward strand.
GCCTACAAAGACAGACAGATAAAGACCAAAGACAAGGTAATTCCCTTCGAAGGCAAGTTGTCAAGGACCTACTTCTTCTACCTAGGTCCCACCCCCTGCAGTTCATTCGGCTATAAGGTCATCAGTGGGTATCAACTAGTGAAATGAGAGACCTTGTGATACAGTCACATCTGAACAGCACTACCAGCTTCGGAGCAAGCCTTCAGCACAGGAGCCCTTGGCAGATTCTTTTATAGCACAGCCCTGAACTTCTCAATGTTCTTGCAGAACCCTGTAGTTTTTATAGCGGAGCTTGAGAATTGCCATAGCATTTTAGAGGTGGGTGACCCTTAGAATCCTTTAACAGTTCAGGATTGTACATACAGAAATTGAGGCCCAGAAAGAGAAAGAAATTCCCCTGGGTTGTCTACTAGTCAGTAGCAAAGGAAGCATGAAGCTTCCAGATACAAGTTTCTCTCTGTAGGAATTCAGGAGCCTTACTCTATAGGCTGCAAAGCGATGGAGCAGGAATAAGCACTTGGCATGGCTAAAAGGTAGCATTTAAGATGTGGTTAAATTACACAATTAACCTTAACATGCATATTGCCCTAATACAACAAAAATGATGGACATAAAAGGAACACAACATGAACAGCAGGTTTGAGTCTTATAGTCAGTAGCTCTTGCATTGGTTTAACAGTGTTTCTTTCGATTTGTGAGCCTGGATCAAATCCAGGGGCACAGCATGTGTGAGTTCACACTGCGTCATGTGACACACAGCGACTTAATATAACCTGACACAGAGTGCCACTTCCATTGCATTGCATTGCAACCGAAGGAAATCACACTTTCTTTCCCAAGTGGGTAATTATCTCTGCCAGGTGATATTGTTTTGCTGTTTGCAGGTAGAAATGGAAAGCAGGTATGTTCTTGAGGAGTACACCCTTCAAAGAAATACCTACTGGGGTAAGGAATTTGTGGGAAGCCTATTTGATAGGGTTGCAGGAGTTCACACACCAGGAATGAAAGATAATATCATGTTTAAAGAAAGAGATATGCTTGCTTTGAGAAGAAGTCTGGTTGGAAGGCCAAGTATGGAAACTTACACAGGAAACACTCTTAACGAAGTGTGATAGCCATTGCACGTTGAGAGAAACTCCTTGAAAGTCTAACCCTTCTGTAGAGAGACAGCCATTGAGAAGTTACTACACAAAAGAGGATAAATGGTTTCACAGAAAAAAAAAATAGCCTCCACAATATTAGTAGCACACACTTCTGTGCCAAAATCTTTACTGGTTTCAAGACTTACTTAATCACAATTCCTATGTAAGCTACCTTTATGGAAACATTCATTTTTCTGGAGATGCCATAATAAATTACCACAAACTAGGTGGCTTAAACAACAAAATTTACTGCCTTGCACAAATGTCTCCTCTTTACAAGAACATCAGTGTTATTCACTTAGAACTCTCTATACTTTTGAATGGACCACTTCTCTATGCTTCTTTCTCCAAATGTTGCCATACTCCCAATGGACTGAAGGCTAAGACTATGTATCTGAGTCTTGGGATGGGGAAGCCATTCAGTCTATAAGATCATACTACATAATGAGACTCAGCGACAGGAAAGGGAGTCTCCTCTAACCTACCACTTTAAAACAGCTCTCAATTTTTTGACATTAATATGAAAAATAACTCTAGACTTGGGGATTGTCTTCCCTTGAGATGAAAAGCCTCAGTATTTTTAATTATTTCCCTACTTGATTTGTATGTTGCTAGTCTTAAAGCTACTTGAGAGAATGATGCTAAATATTAAATAAAATAGTTAGTAGCACAATAATTACTTCCCATTGAGTTCCAAGAAGAAGGCCTTACACATAACAAATGTGTATAATTTGCATAAATGATGGTTGGATGAAATTGAGACATAGTTTCCTCATCAAAGGTCTAAGGTTGATGTGTTGACAAAAATCTTAATTGTGTCTACTTCTGTAAATAGATTGGCTTAGATTTTTAATTATGTGAGATGAGGGTATAGTAAAGTAAAAATCACAACTCAACATGTTTATAATGAGAAGTTCTTGCTTAAATAACTCTTATTAAAATCTGGGCTGAGCCATGAGCCAAAGTAACTCCTTCTATTTGAATTCATGAGTTAGGCCTGGCCTGGACATTTAATTTACACATTAGCAACATCTTCCAGAAAGCAGAGTGCAGACTGGTTGTGTATACTTACAGGTATAAGGAACATGGCTCATAGGAATACCTTTGCTTGAGTCAATGTTTAAGCAATGCTCAAGCAGCTGAGAGTTTGTGGGAAAAGATGTGGGTCATCAAAATCATACATAGAACACTGCAAACCATACTCATATCCTGCATATGTTCTATTCTTGGAGGCCGTATCCTATTCATTTTAGGAAAGGACCTTAGAATTCTGATAGAGAAACTTTTATGTAAACTAAAAACCTCCCATGTTCTGATACCAATATCACCCTTGACCCACCATTGAAAAAAAAGTGGTATACATTAAGATGTTGTGTGAATTCTAAACTAATAAATTATTGTGATGGAGGCTGCAGCACAGTTAAAAAAAAAAAAAAAAAAAAAAAAAAAGGATAACACTGACCAGAAAGACTAAGGGACTGGGGCACCCCACCTTCCCTTGTTTTTATGTGAGGGTTTGGTCATTACATTTTCCAGCCCCTGTTCTTGATATGTCTTTTGCAGAAATTTAGTAAAGACATTTCCTTTTCTGTGAAGGAAAAGGGCACACGAAAGTATATTGAAAAGTCTGTCTTTTATTGTGAATTCAAGGAAAGATATAAGGTAGTTATGGCCAGAGTGGCTAACCAAGTTGTTGGTGACACCAAAAGAGCCCATCCCCAACTTGCATAATGCCTGGTTTCCACCCCACCACCACAAAATAATTTAACACACTGTACAACGCCCTTTCTTCCACACAACCTTATAGAACTTGAGCTGGAAGCAATGTAGACCCATATATTTGCATAGGTTGTCTGCTGCACAAGAGTTCCAGGCCACTGTGCTGAGTGGAACCAGAGATCCAGCTCCTGTTCTTTTTGGGGGTGTGTCTATATGTATTGATTCCCAGACTAATATGGTATAACTCACCTCTAAGAGGAATTATTGAGGTTCCTGTGTTTGTTTACAATTTCTGTATTTCAAGAAATTATATAAAGTCCAACAAATTCTCATCATACCCTAATAAAGGGCATGTTTTCTGTGAGTCTAAATATGCATTTAGTCCTATGTCAAACTTTGTGTTGAACTTCGAGGGTCAGACAGGGGTAGCAAAGAGTTGTTCCTCTCAAAGAACGTCTAGAGCAACAAAGAAAGCAGAGACCAAATCACACCATCTCAGGAAGTTTGACAGGAGTCATGATACACATATTTTGGAGGAATTTGGGGCATCATGGAGAAACTCCATCTGTTCTTGGTATGCACATGAATGGGTATGGGGATATATATGCAAACATGCTTATTGGAGAAAAGAATGAAACATCTAGAGAGGAGAGAAAGATTGAAGTAAAAAAGATCAGCAATTACTTAGCTTTTCAAATATGCAGGCAAAGAAAGGAGGGGATTTAAAAAATTTATTCAGTTTACATCTCAATTGTTATCCCCTTGTTTCCTCCCATTCCTCCCTCCCTACCTCCCTCTTTAACCCTAGGTCTGTGACAGAAGGGGACCTCCTCTCCAACCATATGGTTACAGCCTATCAGCCTATCAGGTTTCATCTTGGTAGCCTGTCTATTCTTTCTTGGAGTGCCACCAGGCCTCCCCACCAAGGGGAAGTGGTCAAATATGGGGCACTAGACTTCATGTCTGAGTCAGTCCCCGCTCTCCACACAACTGTGGAGAATGTCCTGTCCATTGGCTAGATCTGAGTACGGCTTCAATGTTTACTGCACGTATTGTCCTTGGTTGGTGCAGTAGGTTGACCAGACTCCCCTGGGTCCAGATCCACCCACCATGATGTTCTTCTTATAGGTTTCTAGGACCCTGTGGGTCCTTCTATTTCCCCATTCTCCCATACTTCTCTCACCTAGAGTCCCAATAGGAGGTCCTCGCATCTATCCCAATCTCCTGGCAAGTGGAGACTTTCATGAGATATCCCTTTTTGGGCTAATGTCCAATTATAAGTGAGTATATACCATGTGAGTCTTTCTGCTTCTGGGCTAACTCATTCAGTATGAGCATTTCTAGTTCCATCAATTTGCCCACAGTTTTCAGGATTTCCTTGTTTTTAATAGCTGAGTAGTATTCCATAGTGTAAATGTAGCACAGTTTCTTTATCCATTCTTCAACTGAGGGACATTTAGGTTGTTTCCAGGTTCTGGCTATTACAAATAAGGCTACTATGAACATGGTTGAGCATATGTTCTTGTTGTGTGGTGAAGCATCTTGTGGGCATATTCCAAGGAGTGGAATAGCTGGACCTTGAGGAAGCCCTATTCCCAGTTTTCTGAGAAAGAGCCAGATTGATTTCCAAAGTGGTTGTACAAGTTTACATTTCCACCAGCAATAAAGGCATGTTCCCTTTTAGGAGGGGGCTTTTGAGCTGGAAAATACTAAAACAAAAAATAACCTTAGAATTATCCCCCTTTGTGTGTGTGTATGTGTGTGTGTGTGTGTGTGTGTGTGTGTGTGAGGGGGTGCTGTTGAGGATTGATGATGAGGATCAAAATTGGAGAGGTTCTAATGGTGAAAGGATGATTAATGGGAAAGCTACAACAAGCTTCTAAATTGGGAGGGAAAACTCTCTTTTAATGCTGTTCTGTGGAGGATGCTTGCAATGGAGCCCAGCCTGAGAGTAATAGCAAGGTTTCCATGACTGTGAGAGTATTCCAAATGGCAGATGGTCACAGCTTTAATTAGAGAAGGAGTCATAGCATGGCTAAATCTAGGTTACCACTTGCTTTTGTTGCTAATGTTTGATTAAAACAGTATCATGTTCAACATTTAAAAATTTCTAGGGATTCCTTGTATGATACAGTACCAAACTGGAATAGTTGTCATAGAAAATAAAATTCTCACTGTCTGGCTCTTTACAGAAAGACTATGCTAATCTGTAGTCTTTGGCAATGACTGGATATGAAAAGAAGCAGGAAATTCTACAATAGATGGGTTTTTCTATATATATTTATTTATTTTTCTTCACTAAAATTTTTAACTATGTAATAACAGAAGCATATAGTGACTAGCATCATCTAAATTTAGTATTTATTAGTATTTTGCCATTATATCCTGTTTAATTTCCACTGAATTAAGTGAACTACAGGTATTTAACCTGTAGATACATCCATGTGATTAAAAATTTAATAACTTGTAGCAACATTGCCATAACATGCCTCATGAGCCTAACAAGTTAATACTAACAACATTATGAGTAATCATTTTGCAATTTTCCTATTTTCACTAGTGCTTTTCTTAGCTTGTTTATTCAAAGATGGATAAGGATTTAATTTAATAAGAATAACCTTTACAGTGTTCTTATTGGTCTTTTTGTGGGAATCATATTGCAAATAAGCTCAAATAATTATTTCCTTGAAAATGCTTATCAACCTGAAGAAGTTTGCATTATTATCCACTTTATTTCACACACACACACACACACACACACACACACACACACACACACACACACACACACACACACTCCACTACTCAGAAAATTTACATAGCTAGTAAACAAGAGATCCTGACCTTGGAATCCAGTACTCTTTTTTCCTATTGTTGTTCATAGAATGTGGTTTAAAAGACATGGTGCTACAGTGTGAGCTGTGGAGAAGAGGACAGTTGTCAAGGACAAAGTCTATATAGTTTTAGACCAGAGAACTGAGATATATTTACAAAAAAGGAAAATATTAAAAAGGGCAAGTTTTTGGTTAATCAACAGCTTAGTTTTGAAACATTTGAATGTGAAGTGCTGATATGATGTGAATAGAAGTTTTAGAAAGAGCTCTTTCTATAGGGACCAGGTTAGCAGCCAGAAGTGTGTTAGAATTGTGGATATGACGAAACATGCTGGGTCTCACCTATTGCTGTTGGGAAGGCACTTCAGCTCCATTTGCTGAGGGTGCAGACACCAAGGGAAAAAAATCAAAAGACTGCTCAGGACATAGGTGTGCAGAGGACAGTGGAAAGGGACTGACAAGCTTTAAGTGAGGCATTTATACTTTCATGAATTCACACGGATTTCTCTACGGCACACAAATAAATGGTCAGGAACGGAGGCAGGGACAACTACTTAAGAAAGGAGTTCACATAGAAATAGAAGCAACCATTGATAGTCTCCCAACCAAAAAAAAAACCCAGGGCCAGATGGTTTCAGCGCAGAATTCTACCAGTCCTTCAAAGAGGAGCTAATACCGATACTACTCAAGCTATTCCGAAAGAGAGAAATGGACGGAATATTACCAAATTCCTTCTATGAGGCCACAGTCACATTGATACCTAAACCTCACAAAGACCCAACAAAAAAAGAGAATTTCAGACCAATTTCTCTTATGAACATTGACGCAAAAATACTCAACAAAATACTCACAAAGCGAATACAATAGCATATTAGAGACATCATTCACCATGACCAGGTAGGATTCATTCCAGGCATGCAGGGATGGTTTAACATACAGAAATCCATCAATGTAATCCACCATATAAATAAACTGAAAGAGAAAAACCACATGATCATCTCTTTAGATGCAGAAAAAGCGTTTGACAAAATCCAACACCCATTTATGTTTAAAGTTCTGGAGAGATCGGGAATACAAGGCACTTATCTAAACATAATAAAGGCTATATACAGCAAACCAACAGCCAACATTAAATTAAATGGAGAGATACTCAAGGAAATCCCTCTAAAATCGGGACCCAGACAAGGCTGCCCTCTGTCCCCATATCTCTTCAATATAGTTCTTGAAGTTCTAGCCAGAGCAATAAGACATCAAAAGGAGATCAAGGGGGATCCAAATGGGAAAGGAAGAAGTCAAATTATCCCTATTTGCAGATGATATGATAGTGTATATAAGTGACCCCCAAAATTCAACCAGAGAACTCCTACAGCTGATAAACACCTTCAGCAAATTGGCAGGATACAAAATAAGCTCAAAAAAAGTCAGTAGCTTTCGCGTATACAAATGACAAACAGGCAGAGGAAGAAATTAGAAAAACTACTCCCTTTACGATAGCCACAAACAATATAAAATATCTAGGAGTAACTCTAACCAAGCAAGTGAAGGACTTATTCGAAAAAAACTTCAAACCTCTGAAGAAAGAGATTGAAGATGACATCAGAAGATGGAGGGATTTACCTTGTTCGTGGATCGGGAGAATCAACATAGTAAAAATGGCCATCTTACCAAAAGCAATTTACAGATTCAATGCAATCCCTATCAAAATACCTACAAAATATTTTGAAGATATTGAAAGATAAATTCTCAATTCATATGGAGAAATAAAAAACTCAGAATAGCAAAAACAATCCTACACAATAAAAGAACCTCTGGAGGAATCTCCATACCTGATCTCAAGCTGTATTACAGAGCAACAGTAATTAAAACAGCATGGTACTGGCAAAGCAATAGGCTGCTGGATCAATGGAATCGAATTGAAGACCCAGAGATGAATCCACACACATTTGCTCACTTGATTTTTGACAAAAAAGCCAAATCTATTCAATGGAAAAATGATAGCATCTTCAACAAATGGTGCTGGTCTAACTGGATGTCTACATGTAGAAAAATGCAATTAGACCCTTATTTGTCCCCATGCACAAAACTCAAGTCCAAGTGGATTAAAGACCTCAACTTAAAACCAGAGACATTAATTCAGTTAGAGGAAAAAGTGGGGAAGAGCCTGGGACACATAGGCACAGGAAACAACTTCCTGAACAGTACACCAACAGCTCAGGCCTTAATGGCAACAATTAATAAATGGGACCTCATGAGGCTGAGAAGCTTCTGTAAGGCAGGAGACACTGTCAGTAGAACAAAGCGACAGCCTACAGACTGGGAAAAGATCTTCACCAACCCTTCATCTGACAAAGGTTTAATATTCAAAATATATAAAGAACTCAAGAAATTAAACACCACAAAACCAAACAACCCAATTGAGAAATGGGGCGTGGAACTTAACAGAGAATTCTCAACAGAGGAATATCAACTGGCCAATAAACACTTAAAGAAATGCTCATCCTCATTAGTCATCAGAGAAATGCAAATCAAAACGAGACTGAGATTCCATTTTACACCCATCAGAATGGCTAAGATCAAAAACTCAAATGACACCACATGTTGGAGAGGATGTGGAGAGAGAGGAACACTCCTTCATTGCTGGTGGGAATGCAAACTAGTACAACCACTTTGGAAAGCTATCTGGCGCTTTCTCAGAAAAATGGGAATGGGGCTTCCTCAAGACCCAGCTATCCCACTCCTTGGAATATACCCAGAAAATGCCCTACCACACAACAGGGACATATGCTCAACCATGTTCATGGCTGCTTTATACATAATAGCCAGAACATGGAAACAACCTAAGTGTCCCTCAGTAAAAGAATGGACTAAGAAACTGTGGTACATTTACACTATGGAATACTACTCAGCTATTAAAAACAAGGAATTCTCAAAATTTGTGGACAAATGGATTGATCTAGAAATTATCATAATGAGTGAGTTCACCCAGAAGCAAAAAGAGACAAACGGTATATACTCACTTATATCAAAACACAAGGGATACGTACCATGAAAAACTTTACTTACCAAGAAAGTGGGTCAGAAGAGAGGACATCCTATTGAGACTTCAGGCGAGAGTAGCATGGAAGAATGGGGAAATAGTAGGACCCACAGAGTCCTGGAAACCTACAAGAAGAACTTTATGACAGGCAGATCTGGGTCCTGGGGTCCTCCTCAAACTAAGGCAGCAGCCAAAGAGAATATAGGCAGTAAGCTTCGAACCCCTACCAAGACCTAGCTGACTAACATGATATTCTCCACCGTTGAGTGGAGAGTGAGATCTGACTCTCACACGAACTCCGGTGCCCCTTTTCTGACCACGTCCCCTGGATGGGGAGGCCTGGCGGCACTCAGAGGAAGGATAGCAAGTTACCAAGAAGAGACTCGATATTCTAAGAGCATATATAGGGGGAGGAGGTCTCCTTCAATCACAGACATAGGGGAGGGGAGAAGGGGGGAAGTGGGAGAAAGGGAGGAATGGGAGGAAACAGGGGAAGGGCTAACAATCGAGATGTGATATGAATAAATTAATAAAACTAAAAAAAGAAAAAAAGAAAGGAGTTCACTGATCCAGGTAGGAAAAGTCAAGTACCTTAACTACAGCAGAAGATGAGTCAATGCTGTAGAAAGTAGTGAAGCCAACCAGGTGCTATCGTGCACATCTGTAATCCTGGCACTCAGGGAGGCAGAGGCAGGCAGTTCTCTGTGAGTTTGAGGTCAGCCTGGTCTATAAAGAGAGCTCAAGATAGCCAGGGCTACACAGAGAAACTCTGTCTTGAAAAACAAAAGAAAACAAAAGAAGAAAAGAGAAAAAGGAAGAAAATAATGAGGCCAGTTTAAAAAGAAGGCTACAACTTTTAAAAAAATTTATTATTGTTCATATTTTATTATTTTTCTTTTTACATATACATTCATAATATTATACATAAATACAGTAAACTACCTACAGCAAGAAGTACCATGAGAAATCAGGAATTATAAAAATGTTACATTCATAATATTTTGGCTATTTGTATTTGGCAACTTTGAAGAAGACATCTTTCCTATCTTGGTGCATCTAAAATTCTGAATGTAAATCAATATCTATCATATCTAATATCTATCAACTTAAAACATCTATCTACACCTAAAATCATCTTAACCCCTAAACAACTAACCTTAGGTGTAAAATTAAACTATCTGCTCTTCATCTCCATCAGAGTCTTGAGAAGGAATAAAAATTACTTGCCTGAGTAAACCGGAAGTGCAGGTTAGTAGCTTCCAAAATGAAAAAATGACAGAGACATTTTGTTATCTGAATACTCACCCACAACTCTCTGTAACATTGGAGCATCATCTTCAGCCTTCCAGTCAAATATATCTGACAGACATATTTGTGAGGCAGGAACTATTGGGGACTTGTTTACCCTGTCTTTGCAGAGTTTGGCCATCGGCTCTGCCTGCATCCAGCCTTGCCCATTTTTAGGCAGAATTCTGTCTGTGGTAGAAATGAGGACATTTTGCCCAGTGGCTTGTTTGCAACATTTGAAGCTATCTCCATAAGGAGCTTCTTTGATGCTCATCATCTTCTTTGAGGTAGGCTGGGTGTTGCCAGGAGTAAACCTGTCTTATTCTCAAAGAATCTTTAAAATAATAACATGTTTAAATACCGTATTCTGTAGGTCTCTGAGGTTTTTGAAGACGTTATCTATTTTACCTTATCTAACTACAGAATCGTATCTATCTGTTACAACTAGGATGTATATTCTTGGATTGAGACTAGACTAGTAATTGACATAACTATGATTTGATCAACTAACAACTTTTTAAAGATTTATTTATGTACGTATTTTATGTACATAAGTACTCTATTTGCATGTATGCTTGCATGACAGAAGAAGGCATCAGATCCCTTCATACAGATGGTTGTGAGTCACCATTTGGTTGCTGGAACTTTAACTCAGGACCTCTGGAAGAGTAGCCAGTGTTCTTCACTGTTAAGCCATCTCTCCAGCCTAAGATGGCTATAATTGACATACTCAGCTCACTGCTCTCTTTGGCTACCTTCACTTTAGGTAGGCTTCCGGCTTCTTTGAGCAATAGAGAATGAGAAAAATGACACTGTGAATACTGAGGTTTAGTCGTCTTCTTTTCTGGATCACCAGCACTTGGAGTTCTGAGATGTTGTGTAAGAAGGCAAACTTCCCAGATATCTGTATACTGGAGAGGGCCCATACAGCCTTTCTTGTGGAAAGCATCAGCTGAAGCTCTTTCTGCTGCCTCTCTCAGCCACAAAACATAGAGCTGCTAAAGCCATCATAGAATGAGATTCTCCCCACCACAGGTATTTTAGCCCAATTGTTCTTATCACTTCCACAGTCAGTTCTGGCGTTGATCAGAGAGGCTCCAGCTGTTCAGAAGTAGAAAAGTGCTGACCCTGCTGTGTCCTTTTCAGATTTTTCACCCAGAAAATTTAGGAACATAAGAAAAGTTTTGTTTAATGTCACCAGGTGTAAGATGGCTTTGTGGTACAGCAATTGAGAATCAGGATTAGGCTGAGTATGAGGCTGTATAAGATACAAGATCCTGAGAGTTAACACTCTAAGAAAAGGCAGGAGGAAAACAACCATAAAAAACGAGAAAAATGCAACAAAAGAAAAATGTTAATAGTTGTTTCAGAAATGTACTTTGAAATGGTGAGCAAAAGCACTTATTAGTGATTGCCAACCTTATCCAATTGTCCCTGAAGTATTTCCATATTAAATTAAAAAAGCTGCATATATTTGTGCTTGTCCACAGGCCTATGAGACATAGAAACACACTGAGCCCATTTTTAGATGAGAAAATTAAGAGAGTTATGATAAGTAATTTATCTCAAGTCTCAATAATTTTATTTTGAATACATAAATTGGATTTCTGCAGTCCTTGCCTAGCACATAGCATTTCATTTCATTAGTGATTGAAGATTGGAAAAGCTGAGAATATGGATGGACCATGCAAGTTACCTCCCTTCTTCAGGAAATATGATAGGTTTTCACTGGCAAGAGAATCATGGCAAAATCAGTGTTCATTATAATTGTATATATAATAGCAAGTATACTTTTTCTTTTCTGTTACAGTGATTACCTCATCACAGTTTTGTTTAGCCTCCCTATTTGTGTTCAAAGCAGTCTTCATCTTTCATCCCTCCTTTTATACTCATGCAAAAAAAATTTTTTTTAGTGTTTTATGAGACCAGTATCCCACAGCGACAAAGCAGCAGCAGCATCTTGTGGATTGTAAAGAGAAAGGCACTTTGGGATTTTTCTGTGCTCTATCCCATTCAACAGATAACACGCAGCATAATGAGCCTGCTTTCTTAGAGCCCTTCTTCCTTATCTTGACCTTTATTGTAGTCTTGACCTAAAGATACTGCTTGTTCTAGATGGGCAGGCCTACTGCTTTCCTTTTATTATGACTTGACATTCTCCATTTATTCATTTGGATTTCCTAAGACATTCCAAGCAGAAACCACCCCCTCTCCCTTTCTCCCTCCAGGCCCCTTTTTGGGAGACATTTTCTCCTGTAAAGGAGCACTGGCTATCCTGGACTCTCTTTGTAGAGACCAGGTTAACCTCAAACTCACAGCAATCTGCCTGCCTCTGCCTCCCTGACTGCTGGGATTACAGGCATGCGTCACTATACCTAGTTCCCATTTTTAACTCTCTTGCTATTTTTGCAGCTGTACTTGGACTCTCACTTGTACCTGTGTCATAAGCTTCCTCTTTTCCCTTGTCAGTACATATCTCTGTACAAACCTGGCCTCTCCTGGCTTCCCAACCATTGTCAGAAGAGGACCCGTTATTTAGCTTTGAGGCTACATGTCTTCTGGGTGCTCTGCTCTGAGTGTGCCACATCAAGTCCAGTTAACTGATCACCATTGTCAGGTGTCTGTCATCTCCTCCCCCAAAACAACAACAACAATAACTACAACAACAACAGAGAAAATGTCTCCTGGGTCTTGGGAAGTATAATGCTATATGTATATTTTTTGGTTCTATTTCATTCCAAGTTGGAGTTTACTTTGATATCTTCCTGCAGATCTTACTTTTTTGAATGTCTCACCAGCTTCCCACAAGCTTTACAACTTTCCCCTTCACATCCTTTTTTCCTTCCTTGCAAATTTCAGCCTCTGCAGAAGCCTGACTCTCCAAATTCAATGGTCCAGCCTCCAGTGGTGGCTTTCCCTTATCCTGCTTCCAATTATGCTCAATCCCAGAGACTCCAGTCTAGGTTATGATTGGAAAATAAGGACTGGATGCTTTTCATGGAGTTATTCCTCTTGTCTCATCTCTAAATCAACACATTTGAAGCATGGTCTTCCTTTATATATATTCCTTTCATGACAATGACTGTGCCTTGGAGTTGCCTTTGACTTCTCCTTTCTGTCCACAATTATGTGCTTGAGGCATAGAAATCCACACAAATATTAGCATAAGAAAAAGTCATTAGAAGTGCACACCTGCCACATGTATACACAAATCACACAGTGCATTCTCAGAACCAAGTCTGAGTGATTTTTGGATTATTTATTGATTGACTCAGATGGCTGAGAGTATACATTAACCACCCTTCTTGGAGTTCTTGCCTGGCATCCTAATAGAGGTGACATTGTGGAGCATCCATCACATTTAATAGCATAAAATTTGGGATACCCCTTTCTTCTCACCCAGAAGAAAGCAATGTTCAGGCCATGTTAATTGACGTGTTTTGATCAAGAAGAGGCCAAGGTTAGTCTGAAGCTTACTTCCACAGCGACTAAGCGAAGGAGTCAACACATCAGTCTTTCTGAGCCCACCACAGAACTCTCATTTCCATTCTTCTATCCCACAACTGACACTCTAAGTAGCTCAGATTCAAATGCAAATGCAAACACAAGAATCCAGACACACTTTGAAATCAATAACATCGTTTTGTCAGGCAATTCATTTAGTATTTCTAAAAAACCAGTGAAGTTTAAAAAACAAGGGAGTTGAAAGCTTGCTTTCCTCTTCCTTGAGTTTTAATGAGCCTATTCCTCACTCTGAGACAGAGAAGCCCTCATTATAACTTGTCAATAAAGCATTAGCACCCAAAATGGAGGGAGCTCCATCATTCAGGCTAATTTTCTTTCCCTTTTCCCCTCCATCTGGACATAGTTGAAAAGTCTTCCAATGGAAAACCTAGCCATTTATTTGAACTCCTTTCTAAATCATAGTTAGCTACTTAAGAATAGCATACAATTCTCACCATCTCAGTAAAGACATTTCAGGCTAAGACTTTTTATGCTGGGATATTATGTGCTTATAACCCTGATGCTGCCTGTCCCCTCAGCCAAATGAACTTCATGTGACTCTGCCAAGAGGTGAAAAGAACACAGAGAGAGGGCACTCCATACTGTATGAGTACTTTTGTCTTACCTCTTACCCTTTGCAGCCACCTGCAAACAGAGAAAATCAGAGACAGGTTTCTATTTTCAGATGGTTCTTTGGAGCTAAAGATGAGTGTGGAACTGATAGGGAGAGCAGTGCACCTGGACCTTTGTATGAGAGCATCTGTTTCACTTGGTGCCACTGTCCTGGAAATGATGGGCAAATGTAAAACAAGCAGAGTGCTAGTCACCCTGTTTTCCTTTGTTGTGTCTGATAGGTGGCTTCACATACTGTTATATCACACAGGTTACTTTTCATAGTTTTTAATTACAGAATCTCATTGACCATTATATATTTTCATGTTGTAAGATTTTAGAAAAAAATATGTCTACCCCTCCTTGTCCTAACCTGCTGTGTAGTCCTGGATTCAGTGTAATCTAGTGCATGAGACATGCAGGCCCATAGTACTTTCCATTCCATCGATTCTGAATGATGTCCCAAATGGGCTCCAATGGTAAGAATCAGTCTCTTTAGATGGATCTGTTCATTTCACAAAGCTACTTATAATAGTGTAATAGATTCAGAAGTATAAACACTCTTGGTCTTCTAGACTGTACCAAATCCATGCCCTATGAAATTCTACAAATGCATCCATTTAGCAAGTATGTATTTCATTCTCTGAGTCTTGTTATGAACAAGTGTTGCACATCAGACACTGTGTTTGGCAACTGGCACAAAAAGGAGAATGTACAGAACTCCTAGTTTTAGGAAGACACACAGAAAATATGCTAAATTGTATTAATTGTTCAAAGAAAAAATGAAAAAGAAAAGGGAATGCTTAGAGGAGTTTAAGAATTCTGGGCTGTCTTGACTCAAATAATGTTCTGTTCCCTTTTTCTACATTGATTTTATGTAACTGTATATTTCAGGGCTCAGAAAGTGATGTCTAAAGTACAGCACATTGCCATGTTAAACATTTTGAATGGAAGGAGATTGGGAGGCTTCAGAGGTAGCCTCAGAACCCAGCCATTCATAGGAAGTAGAGTCTCCTTCTCCAGGGTGTGACACAGAGAATACTACTACTTGACCTTACATTTATTTTCTGTTTAGGAGCTGGCTATAAAGGAGTTCTCTCATATACTTTGTCTGATAGCAGATATTAAGACCTTCATGATAGTGGGGCTTGCACTATATAGAGAAAGGCAAAAAAGGCCAGATTGATAGGCCTGGCTAGTTTTCCCTCCTCTGTTGACTAGAATTACACCAAACTCTTTTATCTGTATTCTTCACTAAATATAAGCATAAAACACAACCCCCATGAGGATCTTTCTGTCTTCATTTTTTGGGGAGTTGTGTGTGTGCACACTCATAGTGTATGTGTGAATGTGAAGCTATACTCTGCATGGGTATGTGTGTGTGCCCAGAGCCCAGAGGATTAGCACTGGATAGCTTCTTCAATCACTCCCCAGCTTCTTTTTTGAGACAGGTTCTTTCACTGTACCTAGAACTCACCAATTCAGCCATATTAGATGGCCAGCAAGCTCCTGGGATCTATCAGTCACCACCTCCCTATTGGGTGGGATTATAGGCATGTGCTACCATATCAGAATTTGTACATGGGTGCCAGAAATCCAAATTCAGGATCAGATGCTTGGGCACCAAGCACTTGATCAACCTAGCTGTCTTACTGTCACTTCATTTCTGAAAATTCCTATATCTTGTAGAACCTTGATCCAATCCATGCATCATGCTTTTTCCCTTGTTAACCTATCACTTATTCTGGGGACGTTGGTTAGGTACCTTTGAATGGATGATGAGAGAGGTCACACATTTCCTAATTTTGCACTTTGCATAGACAACATGTGTCTTTGCAACAGCCATAGCTGCATGACAAAATGGTTGCCTGTTTGATGTCACAATTTTTGGCTTAATCATACAATAATCTCAAAGGCTTGCCCTATGCCCTCTGTGTGTGCCCCATTTCCCAGGCCCCAGCTCTACCTGAAATCTCAAGATCAGGAGCTATCAGGGACTACCAGAGGCTTGCAGCCAGCAGAACTTACCAGACATACCTGCAATACCAGAGGCCTACTGCCATCAGGGACTATCAGGCCTGCCAATACCAGGGAAAACCAGATGGCTAAAAGCCAACATAAAAACACACTCAACAAAACCCAAGTCAATATGGCACCACCAGGACCCAGCTATTCTACTTCAGCAAGCCCTGGATATCCTAAGAAAATGACCTAAATTCCAATCTTATGAAGATGATAGAGGCCTTTAAAGAGGAAATGAATAAGCCCCTCAAAAAATACAGGAAAATGCAAGAAAATGGGAGAAGAAAATGAATAAAACTGTTTAAGACCTAAAAATGGAGATAGAACCAATAAAGAAAATGCAAACTGACAAAGTCCTGGAGATGAAAAACCTAGGGAAGAGAACAGGAACTATAGACCCAAGCATCACCAACAGAATACAAGAGATGAAATAGACAACCTCAGGTGTAGAAGATACGATAGAAGACATTGATACATCTGTCAAAGAAAATGCTAAATCTAAAAAGTTTCTACCACAAAACCTCCAGGAATTTTGGGACACGATGAAAGGACCAAACCTACAAATAATAAGAAAAGAAGGAGGAGATCTCCAGCTCAAAAGCCCAGAAAATATCCTCAACAAAATCACAGAAGAAAATTTCCCTAACCTAAAGAAAGAGATGCCTGTAGATCATACAGAATCATACAATAATCTCCACCAGAAAATAGGACACTTCCTGGCATGATACTTTCTTGACTTTGTGCTTTCTGTTTTGTTTCATTCTAAAACCAATGAGTTTTCTAGTCAAACAGGTTTGTGTTAAAATCTTAACTGTGATTTTTGCTTGTGTGTGGCCATGAAGGCATTACATAGTTTATTACTTTCTGAAATCTGAAAAACTGGGAAAAAACTATTTTCATGAGTATCTTGAAATGTAAAGTAACTAACATAAATGGAGAGTCTAATATCATCTCCAAGGCATAGTCAATAATCAGTAAATATCAGAGAGTCCCTTTTAATCATACCCACTCTCTGCTTAAGAAAACATGTAAATAAAAATCTCCAGGTTCTAGCCTTAGCTCTAAAACTACCCCATGATTTGGTGTAATCTGCTAGAGGCTACATTTCTACCTGAACAATAACAGCAATGACTTGCGCGACTTTCAATATTCCTTTCACCTCTAGCAGTTTACGGTTGATTTAGCCACTTGGAATGACTTTGCGAGCTCTTGGGCATGACAGTCACTGTGGATGTCCCGCAGGGTCTAGAAGCACCCTACTTCCTGTGCAGTATCAAGATAATGCTGTGCTTCCAAAAAGAGGTTCCAAAGGCTGTAAAAATGATGTCCCAGAAGGTCTTGTAATGATTTATTACCCAGAGTTTTAAATGGAATATGTAACTGCTGAGGAGGCAAAGTCTTCTATTAACCCCATAGGGGTTCTCTTAACTATGTAGAACTAAAGAGATTGTCAGTCAAAAGAGATCTTAATTCTAGGGTTTATTCAGTTATGCTTCTTTTTTTCCCTAGCAAAGACGCTGAAATAAAAAAGGAAAGATCAAGCATCTTGCCATTACTGCTCAAAATTTCTGTGAACTTGTTAACCCTGTGGTATTCTCAGAAGCATTTGAAGTGCTCATTACAAAACTACCTTGAACATAAGTACTTCAAAACTCCTTAAAGGCATCATAAAATCACACACAATTTCAGGTATTTCTCTGTGAAGAAGCATCATGTCAGACATGAGTCAAATTAACCATTACATTCTACTAACCACAGAGGCTCACATTCTTATCAATCTTATCTCTGTTGCCAGCACTTCTTAATGCTGTTTGCATTTTTATTGTGTCTGAGGCGAAAGGTCTCATAGATGAGAGATCTATGACATGGTAATCCCCTGGTCGTGCCTTTATATTTTTCGGGGTAAAAGTGAACTGATATTCTTTTGGCATTTCCTGTAGCAAGCAAGAATCAAGAGCAGAATAAGATCTGTGAACCCCTATGGGAATATTTTCTATCAAACTTTCAATATTCAATCCATAAAGATTACGTCTATACCGTATTACCCAGGCAGGTTCACAGAGTGGAAAAGTAACTAAGTGGTTATACTAGAAGATTTTTTTTAAAATGCTGCAATAGTCTCCCCTTATCAGCTCCAAAATCTTCAGTGGATGCCTAAAATCCTGGGTAATATTGAGCCCTATATAAGCTGCTCTCCTCTCTCTATATTCCCATATTCATTACTTTTGCCACTATTGTGATAAAATATATAAAAGAAGCAACTCAGAAAAAGAAAGATTCTATTGACTCATGATGTAAGGAGGTATCGTATCAGGGAAAACATTTCATTCTTTATTGACAGAAGTATGACATGGCTGGTCACTTCATGAAGGCAGAAAAGGAAGTACAGAATAAGACCACAAATGGAGCTGGGTTATCCCTATCAAAGGTCCACTCCTAGTGGACCACATCCACCAGATTGGCCCTACCTCCTTAAAAGTTTCATAACCTCTCAACAGAACCATGGGATGAAGGCCAGTTTTTCAAACACACAGCTTATCAGGAGCTTGTCAGATTTAAACTATAGTGACATGTATGTATACCTATCATAAAGTGTTTTATAAGTTAAACATGGTAAAATATTAATAAACTACTACTAATAAATTAGAACAATTAGAATAATGTGTGCTAATAAAAGTTACATGGATATGGTTTCTCTCAAAATATCTCACTGAACTTAGATTTACCCCTCTTCTTCTGTATATGATATGGTATAACCAATTCTGTGTATGATTTAATGAAGTGAGGCAAATGATAAGGACATTGTGGCACAGCATTGGGCCACCACATGAGGGTTACATGCACACAGGTATTGCCAGGCTGTGACAGTTAACTACATAATGGAAAAGAATACTAAGTAACAGTTGGCATAGTGTGCACACTGTGAACATGTTGAGTCAAGAGGCTATTTACACCCTAGATGGATTGGAGTATAACAACAGTGAGGTCTCATCAAGCCTGTCATGGTTTCAGTATATTTTCACTGCAGGTCTATGTTTTGAACATTTGGTCCCCTCTTTGGTGGTACTACTTTTGGGAGGCTATAGTAATTGTAGGAGATAGGAACTAGTTAGAGGAATAGATTGCTGGGCAGTAAAATTCACAGGGATCATTCCTGGTCCTACCCTAATTGTGGCATATTCTCTCTCTCTCTCTCTCTCTCTCTCTCTCTCTCTCTCTCTCTCTCTCTCTCTCTCTCTCTCTCCTCTCTGTGCATGCATGTCTTCCTTTTTCTTTCTGTGTTTTCAATGGCCAATATAAGAGGAGGCCCAGCCCCACGCTCCTACTCCCATGAATTCTACCATGCCTTCTCTAATATAATAGAGAACACCTTGCAAAATATGAGCCAAAACAAATCCTTCCTTTTCAAATTGCTACATGTAACTTATACAATGACACGAAACTACTCAATTCAAATATCATAATTTGTTTTTTTCCTTAGCCTTTTCCAGGCAATATGTTTTAGGACATCAGCTGACTACAAGTAACAGACACCATAGAAAGTGAAACTACAGATGGACAAGGATCACTGTAGTTTAAAATAGGTTATTACCAGTCTGTGTCCTGAGTATACATTCAGCCTGACTGAATCCAATTTTGATTTGTTTTCTTCTTAGGCAACAACTGTGCTATGATTCTTTGGCTGTACTGTATAGTATTTTGTTATCAACTTGACAGAAAATAGTGTCACTTGGGAAGAAGAAACCTCCAGTAAGGAATTGCTTAGATCAGATTGGCCTGTGGTCATGTTTGTGAGACATTGTCTTAATTTTTGGTTCGTATAGCAGAACACAGCCTACTGTGGAAAGTATTATTCTTAGTCAGGTAGTTATGGATTCTGTGAAGAAGCTAGCTGAGCATAAGTCAGGGAGCAAGCAAAGAAGCAAGCCAACAAGCAACATTCCTTCACTGTCTCTGCTTCATTCTCCTGCCTTGAGTTCTTGCCATTGCTTCCCTCAAAAATGGAATGTACCCTACAAGATTCAATAAACCTTTTACTCCTCTAAATTGATCTGGGTTAGAGTGTTCTATCATAGCAACAGAAAGCAAGCTGGTAGAGAAGTTGGTACCATAGGTAGGGTGTTGCTCTGATGGACCTGATCATGTTGTTTTTGGGGAAGATTATGGAAGTGTGTAGAACTTTGGACAAGGAAAGCTATTGATTTCTCAGAGCTTAATGGTTTATTTTATGAATTTTTGAAAGACATAAATGTTTAAATAAATGCAGATAATGGAAGACTGCCTTATGATGTTTCAGGAAGAAGCAAAGACTCTATTTGGGCCATTTTATAATATTATGGATTAATAATCTATAGACATAAAACCTACTGTGTCTAACTGGGGCTGAGATATCACTTATGTGCAATAGGAGACAGAATCACTGAGACAAAATGTTCTGGGATGTATTCTTTGGTGTCAACACATAAACATGTTGCTCCAGAAAAGGCCAAAGCTGAATCTCATGTTGGCATTTCGTGAATGTTATGTGAGATTGTCCTACATGCTACTGGTTTTAAAGGCTTGAGAGAGTCATGGAGACCAGCTGAAGCTTAGCATCATGTGGCAGTATTGGAGTCCCTAAAAAGAAGTACTGAATAGCCATTGGTGAGGGGAACACCTCAGTTGCAGTGTAGAGAAGCTCAGAGTTGGTGCTGCACGATAGAGTTGGGTTTCCTCTAAAGAGGTCAAAGGGGACCATTTGATAGAGATGCAAGCCTCAGTTGATGTGGATGCTCCAGGATACCATGGGACATCAACCAAGGATAGCCACAGATGTGAAGTGGAGCTAGCATGAGTCTATTAGATACGCTATGTGCATTGAGCATGGTAGAGTTGAAGAGGTGCAGCTACATAAACCTTTTGGAGCCCAGAACATCATGAGTTAGTCTAACATGTCAGACACTGAGCTTTGTATATTGTTGGGTTCCAGTTTTGCTTATATCTGACTGTAACTATACCCTGGTTCTTCTTTTTTTGGAGTAAGAGAGTATTATACTTGTTTTGTTTTACAGGAATCTCAAATTTAAATTTGGAGTTTTAAAAATACATTGAACTTTTAAAGCATTGTAATTTTTTTTTAAATTACATATTTATTGGCAATCACGAGCATAGGAAGTGACAAATGTAAACAAAGAGATTCTAGAAAATTCCAGAAGTGGCTCCTCTTTGTTTTGTTTAGCTTGAGGTTCATGGTCATGTGTGTCCTTTGGGATTCAAGCTAATCTGATGCAGACAGATGTTAATGTTTAATGTCTGCTAACACAGTTATTTTGGGAGTGATGTTCTAAGCACTCTCCTGAGTAATCAGCTAGCTCACATCTCCCTGTGAGCCAGTCTTTCGAGCTGCTGCTGACTGAGCTTTCCCTGTGGTGTGCCAGTTTCCTATTCTGCATGGGAACCATGATCTAGCGATTGATCAGTCCTGCCAGCTGAGTTGTATGATGCCATGGACTCTATCATTTTCAGTCCCACAGTTTTTCCTTGCAATAGTGCAACAACTGTGCTTTAGTCTGTACTACAGAAGACTAGAGTTAAAGAAAAATTCTGTCACTGTAAAAACTAAATACTTTGGAACAGCAAATTGATCATAAAATGTAACATCCAAACTACATACAAAAGAATTGATGGAGTTGAAAGGTTAGAAAAAGATTTGCTCTTATTTACCTTATAATTGTGTCTGAGGTTTTTCACACTCAGGAAACAGACCCTGGGGGATATAGAAGATGAATGATGAGTGTAGCCTTCAGTCACCAGGCTCACCCTCAAAGAAGAAGCTGTGAGACCATGACAACAGATTGGTAAATGAGAATGTGTTTATATGAGTGCAGCCTTCAGTCACCAGGCTCACCCTCAAAGAAGAAGGTATCCATTTGATGATGATCTAATTCGACAAGGAATTCCCGAAATTTGTGGATAAATGGATTGAGCTAGAAAAGATCATAATGAGTGAGTTAACCCAGAAGCAGAAAGAATCAAATGGTATATACTCACTTATATCTGCATACTAGCCCAAGGGGCATGTCCCACGAAAGCCTTCACTTACCAGGAAACTGGGACAGAGGGAAAGGCATCCTATTGGGACTCTAAATGAGAGACGCATGGGAGAATAGCAAAATAAAAGGATACAGAGGGTCCTAGAAACCTACAAGTAGAACAATATGATAGGCAGATTTGGGCCCAGGGGTCCCGCTCAAACTAAGGCACCAGCCAAGGACAATACAGGAGGTAAACTTTAACCCCTTCCCAGATCTAGCCAATGGTCAGAATATTCTCCACAGTTGAGTGGAGAGTGTGATATGACTTTCTCACGTACTCTGGTGCCTCACATTTGACCATGTCCCCTGGAGGGGGAGACCTGGTGGCACTCAGAGGAAGGACAGCAGGTAGCCAAGAAGAGACTTGATACCCTATGAGAATATATAGGGGGAGGTGATCCCCCTCAGGAACAGTCATAGGGGAGGGGAATAATGGGAAAATGGGGGGGGGGGGAATGGGAGGATACAAGGGATGGGATAAACATTGAGATGTAACAAGAATAAATTAATAAAAAAAAAATTAAAGAAAAAAAATGACAAAGCTCACCATCACAGCTTGTTAATTAAAAATTGTCAGTCGAAGCATTGTAATTTTTAAAGACTTTAGTACGTTCAAAGTTTTATGCTGCTTGATGTAATAATATTAACATAGAATCTTGAGGACAAAGCATTACAGTTTAACAGTGATGTCATTATGTGTCAAGATGAAAAAGGTTAGATTGTGCTAATTTGTTTTTATTGTTCAAGTTTCTCAAAGTAGAGTCACACTGGAATAAGTAACCTTACCTGAAGAATTGCTTGGATCAATTGGCCTTTTATGACATACTCTTGATTACTTGTTGATGTAGCAGGGTCCACCCACTGTGGGATGAGTGCTGTACCTAGACAGTTAGGTTTGGACTGTTTATAAAGAGCTAGCTGAGCATGAGATAGGGAGCAATCCAGTAAGCAGCGTTCTTCCACGGCCTATACCAGTTACTTTTTCCCAGTTACTGCCTTCAGTTCCTGCTCTGAGTTCCCTCAATGATGAATTGTGACCTGAAAGTATAAGATGAAATAAACCCTTTCCTCACAAAGTTGCTTTTGGTTATTGTGCATATAACAGCAACAGAAAGCAAACTAGAGCAGTGACAATTCTTATAAAAGCCTCAGGTGTTGGCCTATGCTACCATCCCACTTTATTCTCATGTCTTATATGCATACTTCCTCTCCTAAGTGGGCTGACCTTTTGTTTATAGAATTAGTCCATACAACATAAATACTACTTAATCTAAGTATCACTCCAATAATGCAGCATAACTGACTTTGCTCTGTGCTCTCAACATGCCCAGTCCTGTCTTGGAGCAGCAGTTATCATACTGCTGCAATTAAATCCTTTTGATGTCCTTTCTATTTGACATGCAAGCACTATGAAACTAAGAATGTGATCTATGCAACTTGTTGTACTATCAATGCCTAGTACAATGTGATATCAGTTTTGTTGATGAAATGAATATTTTGTTTGGTTAATTGCCTTCATTTTTATCTGAAAATTTACTCTTAACCTCATCTAATATCACAGTTTTTGTTAGATAACTGCATGTGTATCTAGATACTATACAAAACAATATGTGTAAAAATTTTTGCTCTTTTGTGGCCTTTGTGTACTAATTATATTACTAAGAATGTGCAGTAAAAATATTTTAATTTCTTGCTTGTTTGTTTCAGACAGGACCTCACTTTTAGTCCAAGTTAGTCACAACTTTGTGATTCTTTTATCTATCTTAGTCTCCTGAGTGCTGAAATTACAAGTATGTGCTTTTCATATAAAGGGGGAGGAAGTCCTCCTCAGTCACAGTCATAGGGGAGGGGAATAATGGGAAAATGGGAGGGAGGGAGGAATGGGAGGATACAAGGGATGGGATAAACCTTGAGATGTAACAAGCATAAATTAATAAAATAAAAGTAAAAAAAAAAGACAAAAACAATAAAACTAGTGTGAAAGTCAGTTTAAAAAAGAAACAAGTATGTGCTCTTAAACACAGTACTAATACATAGTATATATTCCAGTTATTGCCAGGAAACTCATAGAAATTAACCATTAAATACCATGTTCCTACAGAATCATTATATATGACCACTAACAGAGTTTCTATTTGATTACTAAATACTCTTCATGTGATAAATATAAAGATGCTTATAGCTGTCTGAATATTAAGGCATATGTGCTATTGTTTTTGTTGCTTTGGGCCTTTCTAGAATGAAGATACATGGAAATCCCCAAATCTCAGGAATATATATCCACTTAATCCAACCCTTCGCTGTATAAATATTGGGATCATGTACACTATTAATTAAATTAAATGGAGTTAAAAGGAAAACAAATTATAAGCTATGAATCTTATAATTATTTTCTATCCAGATCATTCCACACAAGAGAATAGAAAATAACTGTATCATATATCCTGCACAATTGTACCAGCAGTCCTGAACTCTTTTATTAGTATTCACTTCTATCTGTTTTGTATCACTTTTATCTGTCAGTATTCACTATTGATATTCTAATCACTTTTAAAATTAAATATATCCTTACAGCTAGTAAACTCTTTCAATGATCACTAATAAAGAGGAAGTCAGTTTTAAAAAATAACTCTGAGATTCCCTAACTCAGTGGTTTTTACCCTTTCCAACATCTCAAACTCACAGAGAAGAGTTTATAGAATATGAACAAATTTGGGTTCTCAAATAAAGTCAATTAAATAAAAATGTTCCTGTTAGAGGGACAGCTTGGGTACCAGAATACTTCTATATGCTATGGAGGCAAGATTGATAACCAACCACATTGCCAAAAGTACAAGGTGGCTAGAACATAAAAGGTGAATGTTCGTGGTGGTAGCAAGGAGAAAAGACCCAATGCATTGTTAAATCTCTGGGAAGTTTTTCTAATCCATGAAAAGGACTTGGACATTTGTCCTAGTGATTAATCAAATAGTAATCAAGAAGAAATACAATTCACTCAAGAAATTAAAATTTCTTCTGAATTTTCTTTTACTCATCCATTCCATAAAGTAAGTAGAGTAAGGGTTTTTCAATATCCCCTTTTTTATTACAGGAAAAAACTACTGGTAGAGCCATTATTTATATTCTAGAAGTTCTGGAACTAATGGCTACACAACTCTATTGTCTTCATCTAAATGGATGTTTTTGCAGAATTTAGTCATTCTTTCAGAGGATTTGTTCTCTTAGAGGACTTTGAGAAGTGATGGGCTGCTGACAATCAGTTTCTGCCTCACCAAGGTATTTACCTCAGTGAAATGGCCTACAGAAAGGGGTTTCCTTGTTTGGAAAAGGAGACTGGCAGCTTTGGAAAGCTAGGTCTAGACCCAGCCCTGCCATTATAGGAATGGGTCAAGAGTCCAACACAGTTATGTCTTGAGTTGGACTGAACATTTCTTTAAAAAATTATTTCAAATAATTGTTAACCAGTATACCTTTATTTCCAGGCTATTTCTAGGTCATATTCTGTGTGAAGCTTCCAGCAATGTGACCTCTAATTGTAGCATTGTATGCACATGTGCACAGAAGCACCTACAGAGACACAGTTATTTATCATCATGACCTCTTAAAGGGCAAGGAACATTACATGCTGAAATTGGGTGAACTTCATTTGGCTTAGCTCTTTTCAGTACCACTGCAGATCACTTTTCTTAATAGTAATAATGCCTATCATTTACATGGGGTTGAGAAAAGAGTCTGCTGGTTGGCATCAGCCGTGCTTACAAGCAGCTGCACAGGCATAGACAGACTTCTTCCAAATGCAAAGAAGGCCACACATGTGGACCCAGTTCAGAATATATTCCAAAAATCCATGTGGAGTGTATTTAAGGGCCAGAGTCTTATCTCCCCCCTTGTCCAGCCAATGCCAGCTTCTTTTTCATCTTTCTGATGCATAGAGAAGCAGCACATCTGTCTGAAATTCTATTTGCTTTCCATTGTCATCTGGAAAGAAAGGCTGCTGCTAATGAAGGTGGCAAATTAATATGGATTACTCAGGACTAAATATGATGGCTACTCTCAACAAACACCTGCACCATTAAAGGCAATTTTCTGAGACCAAATGCTGTTTTAGGGAAGATAGAAGCTACTGTAATTGAAGTCTTGGAGGAAACGTGACCTTTTATGCCTTCCCTTGAGCAGAAATTATCACATGTTGTTATGTTGAGGTAAGCATAAAATTTCAATTACATTTTGGGATCTGAAAATGAGAATGCCCTACTTTGCCCTCGTTTAATTCTCTGACGATATCAGCTGTTTATCCCTTCCTTTGCTGGGTAAGAAAGGATTAGGGATTTAAAAAAAAAAAAAAAAAAAAAAAGAAAGAAATCACCAAAACCAAGAAATCTTAATCCATGTAATTACTCTAATTGGCTAATGGGAGTCTTTTCTCAATAGCAGACAGTTCCTCACAGTTTACGGACACGTGTTTATGTTTTGAAAGGATTTCGTGAGTGTGGTTCACTTTTCTGTCTCTCACTACATGGGTAAGCAGAAAACATGGCTCAGACACTTGGAAAACCGGTGCAGCCCTTGAATTTTCATCCACATCTCTTCTTTTCCTTGAGTTTCCACCCCACTTGTATGTTGAGATTATGCCTAATGAAGTATTCATCGATGACAGCCTCATCACTAATAAAACATAAATTAAATTGGGCTCTACATACCATGCATATGCTTGAAGAAGGCAGGCGGGTGCACGGGTGCTTGTTTCCAGCTGTTTTCTTGTCATTAGCTTTTAATTTCAACAGCTACCTACTTGGGCTGCCCCTCTCTTTTCTCAGCTCAGGTATTTGTGCTGTTAGTGTGATTGTCAGTTCTGTTCTGCTTGAAAGGTTTCCGTGTATGTTGCTATGGTTACAAGTGCCAGAATTGGAAAGAAATGAAGGGGGTATCAAGGGTTTGACGTAGCTGTGATGAAGGCTTAGTGCTGAAATGTTAGCTATTACTTTGGCGGAATCTATGTTATTTGACAATGAATCCATTTTAATAGAATATTTAAATGCATTCCTGAATATATGGCACATCAAGACAGAAATATAGGTAACTGGATTTAAAGCAAATGAATATTTTAAAACAGTTTTGAGTGTATACCCTATGGGACACTCAGGAACTAAATGAGCACTGTAAGTGTAATATGGAGAATCACCTAAGTAATATGAGCAATTTTATTAGCTCTCTGCAGCTCCTTCGAATGTCAGCCCTCTCTTATTTTCTTTGTTTGTTTTCTCCTTCTCTTCTACAGCAGAATGGAATTCTGTGAAGTTGCTATTAAGGAGATGAGCACTTTAGTCATTAAGGTGTCTGGGGAGATAGGACTGATGGTGAAGCTTCCCCAAAGTCCACTTGTCTCCTGCTGGAAATGTTAAAGAGCTACCTCGTGGATTGGTTGTCTCCATCTTTCCAATTGGCGGAACCTGAGGGATGCTGAAGGCTCTAATGACTTCTCTATATAGCTAGTTATTTAACGCCCCCGGTCTCTTTGGTCTCGTTCTAAAGCAGTTGAAGGAGCTGCAGCTTCCGGTTACAAAGGCCACCTCCATCTCTTTGCTTTATGTTGTAAAGTTTGGTTCCTGTCTATTTGGATCTGCATTCTCCAAAGGCTTCTTCTTCCCTGTCCCAACTCTCACAGCACTTACCCACTGCTTATATGCTGCTTCTTTTATTGACTGACTCACCAGAATGGAGGCATTGTTTCTCTTCTTTAAAATACATTTGATTTTGAACTCTCCAACTAATTTTTTTATGTCTTCTTCCCACTATGCTGACAATTGCCTACTATGTATGTGCTCTACCATGGAACCATAATTTTAGCCCCTTTCTGTTTTCTTACTGCTGTCTACAGAGGAAAGACCCCCCTATTCCCATTCCTAATGTCATCCTATACTTGGAGTGCAGCACAGTGGGCAATAACAGAGCAACAGAATGCTGGGCTCAGATCCTAGGTTTGGGACTCAATTAGTTCTGCCTTCTTGGGGATATGTTGCTTAAAATCTGTGCATGTCAATATCTTCATCATAAATGAGATTAATTATAATTGGCCTACAGAGGTTTTCTGAGCTACATAAAATACACAATATAATTAGTAAATAAAGTGATGTATATCTCACAAATTCGTTATGAAGCAGTTGTAATTCCCAGATGGTGACAGTCTCCAGGTATTAGGCAAGCACATATGTTAGGTGGTGTACAAATATTTGCTTTTTACCAAACTAATGTTTGTTTTCTACTATGAGCTAAGCTCTGGGGGCAGGCCAGGGAACAAATGAAATGTGGTCATTGTTCTCATAAGGTATATATAAAGGGAAGCAAGCACCAAGAAAGTGATTACAATCATGGGTGATGAGAGTGAACAATTCTTGCAACCACAGTTTTCAGAACTGTCTAAACATGTCATCTCATGGAAACCACCTGTATAGCCAAGGCAGGGATTTCTCTGCTCTCTGAAGTGTTTTGGGTCTACCCAGACAGCTCTGGGAATGAGGAAAGGTAGTTGGCCTTTCAAGAAGGACTCCCACAGAGGGCTCAGGCTAGAGGGGTCATGTGACTGAAAGCAATAAAAGTTTTACTTAAGCCAGAGTCTGGCTAGGACTTTCTCGCTTTTACAAACAACACAAAGGATCTAATTCTCTCTAATAAGCAGGGCTACCAACAGTGGTCTGTACAATAACTTTTCGAAACCTGACCTTGTGACCCACAGGCCATCCTGAACCACTGCAATCCACTTCCCCCCTCCTTCCCCATCACTCAATAAACATCCAGCCTGATCTATTGTCCTGGGGAAGAGAAGGCCCAAGAAATAATTAGCAATCCCCTCTCTGGTCTGCAAAACTTACTCCAAACATAGAGCTTTCAGGCGCTCTGGAAAGAGTAAGCAAAGATGATGTCCTAACCAGGGCGATTAGATGACAAAGAGCCTGCCGGAGCACCCTTGAATGCAGACCATTCCTCAGCATTCCTGGAAGTAGGTTATTAAGCACTTGCCCTCGTTAAACGACTAACTGCTTTCCACACCAGAGGCTCGTCTGGTTATAATAAGACTACTAAAAAGTGAATGGGACATGGACTTACTTTGAGTCTCTTTCACTCAGAGATTTTGAACTAGGCTGTGCTAATGTTTCTACTGGCAAAGGAAAGATTTAGCAGCCACAATATCACTGTGTCAACTTTGTTCAAATGCCCTATCATGTAGGCTGGTGCAACTTCTTGTTTTTTTAACCTGCCCTTGCAGTAGTTTCTGAGCAGTGATCTGGATTGATAGGAAACAGGAAGTGTTTGGTGTTAGCCAGTGACGTAGACTGGCTAGTGTAAGATAGAAAGGCAGAGTTGGGTTGGATTGGAGAATAATCTGGAGCATAATGTGTCTTCACAGAAGCAGAGCAACACCCCCTGTGATGGCAAGGGCTACTCCCACCCCTAGAGCAACAGCTGAGTGTAAGGCTATGGAAAAGAGTTTAATCAAGAGATCGCAAGGTAAAGTATGAAGACGACGAGGCAATAGAAACAATGATTTTAAAACCCACAATCTCCAGTGTTGGAGAGAGGGCTCAGTGATTAAGAACACTGGACGCTCTTCTGAAGGACCTAAGTTCAATTCTCAGCATCATATAATGGCTCACAACCATCTGTTACTCTAATTCCAGGGGATCTGACACCTAATAGACACAGATCTGACACCCTTTTCTGGCCTCTACAGGCACTTCATGTACACAGTACACAGACATTCATGCAGGCAAAAGACCCATATACATTTTTTAAAAAGGAGATTAAAAACACAAGGGTCTCAAGAGACAGAATACCTGGATGTGTGTCAATTCTCCTGACTTCACTACTTTCTACCTATGTGATACTGGGCCGTTATGTGACTGATTTGTTTTTTTTTTTCTTGTGTATAAACAGAGCTGGTGGTCTAAAATGCAAAGAGCCCTACCCATATGATATATATATATATAGTCTTTGCTTCCCCCAAACACCTTTCCCCTGGTCTGCCCGTTTTTCAAGAGCACTGCTTCTATAAGATATATTCTTCAGTCACCTATGCCAACAGGTTGCTACCTGAGTTTGGCAATGAATTACCAACAGGAGACTGGAAAGTAAGAAGAGATTTCCCTCTTTCCTCTATCTAATACAAATAGTGCTGAGAGCTAAGTTAGTTGTTATAGGTTATTGATAGTAGCATTTCCTCCATGACTGCAGCTCTTCTTCTATAACCTCCTCGCTCAGCTTAAGTCCAACCCTGTGATCCAATAAAATATAATGGGAATCACATGTACCAATCTACATTTTCTGGTAGCCATATTAAAAAGTGTAAAAATCAGTGCAATAATATTTTGTTCACCTAATATACACAGATTATTATCATTTTAATATATCAACACTTTTAAGTGCTAAGGAGAGTATATGTGTTGTATTATTTTCTCTTTTTAGTATTTGAAATATGATGTGTGTTTTCAATGCCTATAGTACATCTCAGTGAGGGTTAGATATATTCCAAGTTCTTAGTAGCTACATGTGACTAGCAGCCACTACATCGGACCATGCACATATGGCCTTCTCAGTTGCCCTAGTTTTGTATGCTGCGATACCACTTCCTGTTATGCTTTCTGATATGGGAGAAGCTGAGATTCCTGCTACTGATAATTACAAAATTGCCTTGTTAGTTTCTGTTTGACTCTCAGAGCTTTAGTCGATCGTATTACGAGTTTCTTTTATCAAATTATCTCTGTTCAAAATACTTGGGGCATCATCTTTTTTTCTGGCAGGATCTGACCAACTGAATGCCTTATAGGACTATTGGAAAGAGCAATGAAGCATCTGTGTATAATGCACTTGTAATAGTGCTGGAACCTGTGCAGTGTCCCATATCTAGTGATATTCAAACAGTAAGGGTCTGAAAAGGGACTGTTAGGCAGCTGGATGGTATGAATATGATAAAGAGACGACGAAACCACAGTGACATTGTTGTTCTACGTCCCCTAGGGTTGTGTCTAAACACCAGTGCAAGCAGATATTTCCACAGCCTGTTTGGCTCCCTTTCTGTTGCTGCTATGAAGAAAGGAGTCTGAGGAGAGTGAATGAGACAGCTTCTGTGAGTAAAGACTTTTACTTTTCACTTTGCTCTGTCACAAGAAGACCACATAGATAATCAGAAAGCATTTTAGCCAAAGTCAAATATGGGCCATAAACCAAGTATGTGAGGTATTACTGAGTGAGGACCCTGAGTTTTTAAATAGGAAAGCACAGGACTGAGATGTCTGCACTCATTCCCTGGGTATAAAATCATGAGAATGCCACAGATGCTTTCTGTGCTCCAACAGAAAGAAAGCAAGTAACCAATCCAAAAACAAGAGAAATCCCTTAAAGGGCATTTTGTCTTCAAGAGGAGCAATGGTCACACTTAAGAGATAATATGAGGATTAGGTAAAACATGCAAGTACAAATTGATCAGCTTGGAATCTGTGCTTAATAAAAACTAACCTTTATTCCTATTTCTTTTAGATAAACCACAGATGTTTTCATTACCTCATGTGACTTGGATTATTGAACTTAGGCTAAGATAAGATTTATTTTCTTAAAGCTTTCCATAGATATATCTGTTAATCACTTGTCCTTCCTTGGGGGTTGAGCTCCTTGACTAGGACAGAGATGTCCAGGACATCCAACTCTACCCTTGTTCTGTCCATGCCATGGCTGAGTACAGTATAATTCAGCATGGACACAGAGTAAAAGTGTGTTCTGGCTCTGCACTGACCTCTGTTACCTTACAGTGAGATATAGTACAAAATAGAAGCTTGAGTTCCAGGCACTGCTATTCCTCAGAATGGGATGAGTGAGCAGGAAAGTGGTGCAGGCTGATGTGATTTATCTGAAGCAGGATCTTAGGGAAGCTAGATCACAGTCTGGCCTCTAGGGAGCAGTGCCAACAGGGACATGCTTAAAGGGCATAACTCTAGGTCAAGGTAGGCCACACTTCCCCATAGAAATCTAGTGAAACTTCTGTACTACAGACATTATAAATAAAGCTTTGGAAGTGAAAGGGTGTCTTCTTTTCAGCCAATAGAAGCCGATTTATACATTAGTGGCTACACAGAAATATTTGGCCAAGGTAGTATGTTTTAACATTTGGTCCATTCCCATCTGAAACAAAAAGACAAATCATGCCGTCTTTCACTAATTGGCTTCTGTTGACACTTCAAATTCTGGTTTCTTGGTGTTTCCTTTTGCCTGCCTGCTAGGAACCCATTAACTATGTAGAGATTATTCTACACAGTGAGAACCTGATTGATAAACCATGTTTTTGGTGGGCATAGCTATCATAGGCTAGGGGCTAGCTTAATGAAAGACTACTTTTTATGCCAAGTATCCACCTACTCTTCAGTATGTGGTATCTCAGTGTGGAAAGAAGAAAAGATGAAGTCATGTACACATAGCCAAAAAAGCATGCTAACATGGCTGATTAGGGTTGTTTGAAAAGGTTGTAAGACCAAGTAGCTTATAAGCATATAGGGCAGTGAGAATGGCAGAAATTCATCACTCAGTACGGAAAGTGTTCTCAGAGCTCCATGAATGAATACACACAAAATAGGTCGTGTATACACAGTAGAGTATTATTCAACCTTCATACAAAGAAAATTCTGTTGATTGTAATAGCATCAGTGAACTTAGCATTATTCTAAGTAAGCCAGGATCATGAAGACAAGTGTTATGTTATTTAACATATCTGTGGAAATTAAACAAAAAGAAAAAATATTTCATAGAAGTAGGGAGACTAGGGAAAGGAGAGAAAGGGGATAAACAATCAAGTAGTAAAAAGTCTTAATTAAATCAATTAAATTCTGAAGATTGATTGCACATATAGGAACTATAGTAAATATAGCATATATTTCAAAATTGTTGAAAGAATAGACTTCAAGTGGCTCACTGTAGGAAGTGGTGGTGGGTATCTTAATTAGATTAATTTAATCAGCTCACAATGTAAACATATATTAAGACATCACATTATTCTCTAAAACCATATATAACTATTAATAGATCAATTTAAAATAACATTGAATATTTGTCTGAGGACAAATGTTGCCTTTGCAACTATGTATATCATGCATGCAATCCTCAGACTTAGAATATCTCTGACAGACTTGACCTCACTGGCTAGTAGATCATATTATTTAGACTTGCTACGCTAATTCTAGTACTGTATACTTCAGTTCCACCCACTACCATTTATTCTCATTCTATGAATGCATAGAATCACATAGAGACACTGCTTTCTCCAAGTGTCTCCCAAAGCATGAAGGATAGCTTTTTTTTCAAGGCCAAAGACTAGCATTGCTGTATGTCCAGGGAGGGATTTTTCATTCCAGTTTGTTCCTCATCCTGTCAACCTGGGAAAGGATACCAAGAACAGACTCTTAAATCAAATGCTCTATATGCATCCATGTTAATCCTATGTAGCTATTCAGAGTCCATCTCCCAATTGTATCTCAATTTTGGGAAACAGACCAACTCTGAATTGGAAGGAGAAAGGAGAGCTGGAGGAGAAAGGCCATGAGCCTGAAGTTCTCCACTCAAGGATCAGAGATCCGGGAGTATGACAAGTATTAACATTTTGGGGGAGGCTAAAAAAATTTTACTTTCAAAAAACTTAAAAATAGTATCAATTTAATCCTCCCATTTTTTGAAAAGCCAAAAAAAAAAAAAAAAAAAAAAAAAAAAAAAAGAGAGAACAGCCAATATAAACCATAAGTAAAATGTGATGAAAATAAGCAGTCTTATCACATAGGTCCATCAAGAAATATAAGGATTATGCCTTCTCTAACATGCATATTTGTGGTTAAATATGCTTTAAAAATGCTTAAAAAATGAAATAAGAATGTTTTCTCTTGACTTCCAAAAGATGTCTTTGTTCTTAAACTCAAAATGCCTCTTGCAAAACAATGGTTTCCCCAATAAACTCTTTCTTGGTCGTCACACCAGAGCCATCCTACTACATATATGGATTTTCTTGGATTGATGTAGACTGAACATAAGTGTATATTCAAGGCAGTTGTGCACAGCAATCTCACAGTAGTAGAGACAACACTGATTAGAATCTTCAACCTCCTCTTTTAAGGGTACCTGTGATAGACTTAGATGAGGTTCTAGCCAAATGGGACAAACTTAGCATTTGTTTCATGAAAGGCTGGTGTTCTGATAGAGTACTACTTGAGGCTTTTGGAACCTAGGAGAATCAGAGAGTGAATCTGTGCCAAAGTCCTTAAGTGGCTATAGCAGGAACCAGATGCCAAGTCTAAAGGGGCAGGAGAAAGAAAGGGCTACAAGCCAGAACCCAAAACTGATTCAAGGATCTTTGTGAAAATAAAAACAGAATAAGATCAGCCAGGAGGGAAAATGAGAAGTGGCCTGGCAAGTCTTGTGATTGGTTTATAATTTCCTCATATAATCTCCATGTGATTGCTAAGCATCTCTTAAATACCTAGAATTGTATGTGATCTTATTGGTTGATGCATATATGTTACCCTCATTGGAAATTGTATACGAAAGTAATACAAACTGAATATAAGTTTTAGGTCAGTACTTTATAGCCTTTGTGACTTTAAACAAATATATATATTCTTTCTATGTACCAATTTCCTGTCTGTAATATGACAGGTAATAAGTGAAACCTATGCCATAGGCTTTCAGGGAGAATGAAAAGAAACTGCTCCTAAGGTATTGAACTGATACATGGTAAGCAAGTTAATATGAAGGCCTTTCCTATTACCAGTCCTGAGACTGCACATCAAGTTGAGGATGGAGCTGCGATTGGGCTAGAGATTTTGTTTGGATTGTATGAAGGATGGGCTTGAAAAGAAAGGAATGACATATAGATGACATGAACAAAATTTTTTAAGCAGCAAGAGAAGACATTTTTTACTCAGGTACATGTTTGGCTCTTGCTTTTGACCATAACCAAATTTTAGATGAAACCACACTGAAATAATAATGGAGAAGGTAGGAATTGAAACTGAATAGGCAATCCAAGAAAGGAAAATCCCCAAATTGCTCCAACCATAAGGGTTAATGGAATTATCATTGTTTACCCTCAAACTTTACCTCTGCTTTGAAGTAGCAAAGGAAAAAAATGGTAACAATAGTCAAAGTCTAGAGATGACTTGGTACAGTGGTTCTCAACCTTCCTAATGCTGTGGCCCTTTAATACAGTCCCTCATGTCATGATGCCCTCTACCACAAAATTTTCATTGCTACTGCATAACTGTAACATCACTACTATTATAAACCATAATGTAAATATATGATATGCAGGATATCTGATATGTAACCCCATGAAAGGTTTGTTTAACCCCCAAACGATTACAGCCAACAGGCTAAGAATCAGCGATTTAGTGAGAACCATAGACATTTATTATTGGGGAGAAAACCTTTTTCTGAGGGTCACTGGATTTGAATAGGGACTTGATGTCCAGCAGATTTCTTTTTAAAATTTAATCTTGTATTCAGCCTATTCAATTCATATTACATTTCATATCCAGGACTTGTTCACTGTGATCTGGAGCCTAGAACAAAATCTTGGGACTCTGACCTATATATATGATGGAAATGATAATTCTTCCTATGAGTTAAATGAGGTTTTGAACATTTAATATAACACTTGGTACATTCTAATTTCCTCAATAAACCTCCCTTTCCTGTCTTTTTCTAAAATTTTCTAACCCAACTTCACTTTTTTACTATATTTGGAAATATTCCTTCAATATTCATTCTCAGTATAATTTTAATAGGTATACAGCATTTATTGCATGAGAGCTATTAGTCTAAACATTGTACTTGCCTTTTGACTTAATTAATCAGTTATGTGAAAGAATAAAAATCATGTGGAATACATAACAGAAAGTTTTACTGACTCTAACAAGAATTCAACAGATATATGGTTTCCATTGAGCTTTAGTTCTTAGCGGGTATAGTTTCTTAACAGGTACTTGGACTTCATCTCTTGTTTAATTTTTCATTTTTTCAAATTTTTCTTTTACTTTTTGAGATTATAATATAATTAAAACACTTCTTTCCCTTTCCTCCCTTAACCCACCCCCCATTATACCACTCTTTATTCTCTTTCAAATTCATGGACTCTTTTTACTAATTGTTAGATTTTGTGTGTGTGTGTGTGTGTGTGTGTGTGTGTGTGTGTGTGTGTGTGTGTGTTCCTAAATATAACCTGCTCAGTCTGTATAACATTTCTTGTATGTTTTCAGAGCTGACCATCTAGTATTAGATAACCAATTAAACTGTTATTCCTTGGGGAAGATTATTTCTCCCACTCTCAGCATTCTTTAGTTGTCCATGGTAGGATTGAGGCTTCTGAGCTTTCTCCTGTGTACATTGGTATCATCCTTGCTAAAAGTAGAATCTGAGCCCAAAATGGAAATAAAACTTAGTACATGGATCCATCCAAGTCACATCTAAGATAGATAAAATTTCTCATTTTGTTAATTTCTGTCTTTATTTCTAGACCTCTTTACTCAGTTGTAAATACCCCAAAGAGAGGCTCAAACAAAGGCATTCTTTTACTAGAAGTTTGTATTTCCCTCAGTGTCAGTGAATTTTGTAAAATTTATATGAGCTGTGATTTCATGTATGTATTCCTGGAGGAGGCTGTTAAAATAGTTCAGTATATTCTTTGAGGTAACTGTGATCCCATGGTGCCAGAGACTTCTACAGTAAAAAATCTAAGGAGAAGAATGACATACAATTCAGTCCAGCTCACTGAAGTTGGACCACTCTTTGAGGTAGAATTTTTATGGGACAGAGTTTAGAGTTCTCAGCTAAATGTTTTGGGAAAGTATTGTAATTATAAGTGGACCAAGCCAGTGTATGAAGGCTATTTGTATTGGGGAATTCTGAGATATTAATGCTGCTATTACTCTTAAAACAAAACAAAGCAAAACAAAACAAAACAAAACTATAGGTATGAATTGGTTCCTTAGGGGTCCTCAACAAAGGGAAAAGAGTGGAGAGATGAAGAAAGATACTCAGGGCCACAGATGTTCAAAGACAGGCAAATGAATACAAACAGAAGTACATGGTATATTTCTGGCACAGCTCTGAAGGTTTTTATCTTTTCCAAAGTATTTTATTTCACAGCATCTTTATGAAGTACATGACAGGAGTCTTTCCATTTTACAGAAGAGGAGACTGGAACACAGACAAGTTAAATAATTCATCACAACTAGCAAATAGCATAACTGGAATTCAAATGCAGGCAGTATGACTTTCAGGGCCTACTGTTTTTAAATACTGAACTGCTTTATTCACATGTTCCCTGGAGCATATCATTTTTGTTGTTTCTCTCTGATGAACCTTAACATATCTCTTCAGGTTCTCTCTGGACCAAGTACAGTGTTATATGTAACTATTAGACAAGTACTTACTGAGGTGATTGACAAGTCTATTGGGAAGCCACTGATTCACTATAAGTGGTTTTTTACCCTCATGAAAGAACAGTGAACATTGTCACAGATACAGTGTTCTTATTATTAGTCACATAACACAAATTCATTTCAAAATATCAGACTTCTAATGACTTGTTATTGTGACTTATAAAATCAATGGAAACTTAAAGTATGCCAATTTTTATTTTCAAGATTTTTAAATTTTATTTTATTTGTGTATTTGTCCACTTATCTGTGCATGCGATACGTATGTGCACTGTGCTTGGCATCCTGAAGATACACAATTTCCAAATATGGCCTTTTTACATTTATTGATTTTTGTTCTTTGAAGTGTCTAACTTTCTTTGACTTCCAGGTAGGAGTGGGAGGTGGCGAGGAGGAAGAGGAAAAAGTGAAGAAGAGAAGAAGGAAGCAAAATAGAAGAATGGAGGAGTATGCAATGTTCCCTCAATGGACTCATGTATTCAAAATGGTGGTGCTATTGAGAGATGAATTTCTTAATTGATTGATCCTTTGATGAGTTCCTACATGAAAAAACAACGTAGGAGGTGTGGTGGAGCTGGGGAAAGTAGGTCGTTGTGGCTATGCCTCTGAACTATGCACTTATGCCATAGCAAAATGCATTACCACAAGTTCAAAACCACGGAGTCAAGTAGCCATGAACTGAAACTGTGACTGAAAAAAAAAATCTTACTGCTTTCTTACATTGATAATCTCCATCGATTTGTCACAGAAACAAATATTCACTGTCTGAGGATACAAGCTTCCCTTTGGAAGCTTATACCTTTCTAAAGTCCCCAGTGTTCACTGGCATGTCCCAAAGAAACATTCTCCTCATCTGTTTCTCTCAGGTGTCGTCACTATAATATAGGCAGCAGTAGGTTGTGATTTTATTTTACAATATTGATTTTCAAGATATGTCCATGGCTTTACAACCTTGTATAAGTTAAAGTTCGGTGAACCAAAGAGAAACATGTTGTGTTAGTACTTCAGGCATCTCTTCAAGAAAGTAAAACAATAAAATGTAGAATGGTATCAGTTCTACTTCTTCTGAAGTCAAAGCTTAGGCTTCCATCCTGGCAAAATTCCACCCTAAAAATCTCTGTGGGGAAGGGAATAGTAAAGGTGCCAGAAGGTGCCCAGCTCTTTTGAACTTCCATTTTTAATAGATTAAGTGTTTGGTTGCTACACTTTGGGCTGTATTGAAGAGTGTTCCCAAACTTGATTTAGGCAGCTTTTATTAAAAAACTATAATTTTTTTTTTGTGTATGACTATATTTTCATTCTGGGTGGTGTGTGTGTGTGTGTGTGTGTGTGTGTGTGTGTGTGTGTTCCTGTGGTGTTTGCCAGAGTATGTATGAGTGGCATGTATGTGTGTTTATGTGGAGTGTGTGTGTGTTTGTGATGTGAGTGTGCATATTGCATGTGTCTGTGGTATGTGTGTGTGTGAGTGGTGTGTATATATGTCTATGTGGGTTGTGTGTGTGTTTGTGGTATGTATGTGCATGCATGACTCTGTAGTTTATGTGTGTCTGGAGTGTGTGTGTATGTGAGTGGTGTGCATATGTGTCTGTGTAGGTTGTGCGTGGTTTGTGTGTGTTGCATGTATGCATGCTTGTATGTGTCTGGGGTGTGTGTGTCTGAAGTGTGTGTGTGTGTGTATGTGTGTGTGTGTGTAGAAGTTAGAGGACAACTTTGTGAGGCAGCTCTCTCCTAACCCTTGGATTTTGGCAATTGAAAACAATGCTACTTGCTGAGAGATCTCACCAGATCCCAGGTAGGTTTTATTTGACTTTTCATTGTTAATGTAGAAAGATGGTCCTTTGGAATTTTTCAAGGATACGACCTAGACTTATACTTTTGATTGTATTTTTATATATTAAAACATGTAGGGTAATAAGGGTGGGTCTTGGACTTCAGTCCAAGAAAAATTTTAGGCCTTGTTGGTAGAGGCCAATTTATTAGTAAATGTGATAAGAAACTCTCATTGTATCTTTTTTATTGTCCTATTTTTCAAAACCATTTCAGTGATTAGTAACATTAGACAGAAAGACATCAAATAGGGGCCAAGAGCATGACCATGAATTAAAAGGAAAAAGATTTGATCTTAATTCTGTTATTTCCCAGCTCCATGACCTCTAGAAAATTACTTAATCCTTAATCTCGATAAGCCTCAGTTTCCTTATCTGTAAAATGAAGACACGAATTCTATCCTCCTTCTGTATTAGAGGAGATTTCATGAATGAATCCAATCCACATGAGAACAATATATATTCCTAAAATATTTACTGCTGAGTGCATATACTATTCATTTTATGTATATATTTTCAGGGCTGACCATTTGGTATTGCGTAAGTAATTGGTGTGCTCTTCTTCAGAGAAGGCTATTTCTCCTGCTCTCAGGACTCTTCAGTTGCCTGTAGCTATTTGTCTAAGGCTGAGGCCTCCTGAGCTTTGATTCTTTGCCTGTCCATATTAGCATATCTATTGTTTTTTACTTGCCCAAGTCATGCTTAGGTAGTCATGTTAGTGAGACTTTTTTGGGTGTAGCTTATGACATTACTAGGAGAATAATCTCACAGCAAATTCCCTGATCCTTTGGCTCTTACAATTGTTCTGCTCCCTCTTCTATATGAACCTGAACCTTAGGTATGAGAATTGTGTTGTAGATGTATTAGTTGGCACTGGACTCCACTCTATATTTTGACCGGTTATGGGTTTCTGTACTTTGCCTTTGTCTGTTGCAAAAAGAATCTTCCTTGATAAGGCATGAGAGCAACACTTGTTTTGAGTATAAGGATGACAATTTATAATGTAGCTAGAGATTTTAATGATCTCGTAAATTGTCAGTTAAAGGTTCGCCTCCAAGATCTATGACTTCACTAACCATGGCTAATTTTCCAGTACCTGGCACAATTTCAATGCATATCTTGGACTAACTGCTTAAACCAGCAAAGTAAAAATGGAAAATTGCTGAGGGTAAGGGGTTGGGTAGCAACAGAGAGGGCAATAGTATGGTACAAGTGACCTGATGGTGGAATGAAAAGATAGGGGCTCCTAGCTAGTGGAGGGGGAATAAAGAAGATCAATACAGGAGAGGGTAGCATAACAATAAGGATGTCCCTTTGAAAAAGTCATAGGAAATCATATTATCATTTAGGGTGATAATGACCCTCTAAGAGCCAAAGAGCTTATAACAAAAACTCCAACACCACGCATGAGAAGACTTCTTTTGAGTTGTTGGCCAGGGATGTTTAAGAGACTCCCAAAACATTACAGTCTACTGCCATTGCCTTTGATTGGTCCTAAGAGGTGGGAAGTAAGTTTCTACTGATGAACACACTATGCGTTTTAGACACAAAGTCCCAAAGCCCCTGACCTGGAACTGATCTGAAAACCTCCTCCTTGAGGACTAGCTTTCATGGTGCCAGAAGGCACCACCCAGACATGACACCTATGAGCCACAACCACCACCAGCATGATACCATAACTCTAGTATAGTAGTGACACTTTTACCTTGGCAGTAACTAGCAGTTCTTTAATTGTACTTAAGACTCCCTCAATAATTTATTTTAGTCATGCTGGCATCATGCACACCTTTAATCCCAGAACTGAGGAGGCAGAGACAGGTGGATCTCTGTGAGTTCGAGGCCAGCCTGGTCTACAAAGCTATTTCCAAGACAGTCAAGGCTACACAAAGAAACCCTGTCTTGAACCACCCGCAAAGAATTTTATTTTTAAAATAAATTTCAAAGCAAAAAAATTAATATAATCAATGTTTAATGTTACCAATATGAAACTAATGGTGGCTGATATTAGCAAGGTGGAAGTGAAAGTTAAGGCCTCACATGGTTCCCTTAAAAGCCATCATGAAAATTATATGGGACCAAATGCCAAGGGATGCACACACATGAGAGAAAAGATACATTTCAAATTCATAGTTAGGCTGAGCTTCAAGACCAACTTAAGTAAAAATGAATAAGTATAATGAAACATAATGCAGTGATAAAGACTGTAAGAAAAAAGATGCTTTTGGTTGGAATCTTGTCTCAATTATGTAAGAATGATGTGATTTCTATGAAATAAGAATAATAACAGCACCTACATCTGAGGGTTGAAATTAGCCCTTCAGTGAATGAACTCATATAAAGTTCCTAGAAAACTTCTGAACATTTAATAAACAGTGTGATTCCTGACTGAAATATAGTCTTTCCTCTCCTTCTGATAAGGTTATGTCCTAATGAATCCAGTATAAATTGAAAATAGTGTAGGTAGAAAGATA
This sequence comes from Acomys russatus, assembly GCF_903995435.1. Classification (NCBI taxonomy): domain Eukaryota; kingdom Metazoa; phylum Chordata; class Mammalia; order Rodentia; family Muridae; genus Acomys; species Acomys russatus. The sequence goes on from NC_067169.1 coordinate 109,837,510, forward strand.
GGAAGTCAAGGCCTTCTGAAATTGGAATCAAGTGGTCTAGGATCATTCTTGAGAAGCTCGTGTGCTCTGGATGAGGATGGAGTCCTTCAGTGAATGAAAGCTCCTTTTATCTAGGATTCATATTTTATTTTTACCTTGTAGTGTGTACTAGGCTCTTAGAAGTCCTGATAAATGAGGTGATGGGCCTTAAAAAGATTAGTGTGTCCACAAAGAGATTTTGTGGCACAGGGTTCTAGGGCATAGCACGTACAAAAAGAACACAAAAATGCCATGATGACACACTTTGGTGCAGTTGGAATGGCAGAGAAGTCAGCGAGTCATCTCTGGGCTTGGCAAAGGATCTTTGCTGAGGCTTCTAGGTAAAGAAGACACTCATATCTCTTGTTAATATATCCTCCCATAAGTCATATAGGTATGGCAGGTATCACAAGTCTTATTTTGCAAGCAAAATAACTGATGCTCATAATGATAGCTCTAGAAAGTAGAGGAGCTTAAACTCTAGCCAGATTTGTCCAACTTTTAGTCTACATTTCTTTGTATCATGAAATACTTCTAACTGGCTTTCTGAGATATGGCTTTCTGTAAGGTAGAGAAAAAAAAAGTGCTTGTAAAGTGTATGCTAGGGGAAAAGAAAAGGCATTATAAGGAAGAGCTCAACAACTGGAAATAGTGTGATTATACTTTGCAAAAAGTAGAGATGAAACTAATTATGAATAAATTGGGGAGAATCAGTTTACCCTCCCTCTCTCTTATGAACACATTAGCACAATAGTTATTGTTCAGGACCAATAACAGTATGTCACATTTGGCTAATATTTTGGGGACATGAGAGTAGGGAATAGCAGAATTGAGCCTAAGAACATGACAACAAGATATTGTACAAACCTACATTTGTAAATTTTGACATGATTAAGGTGATAATGCCACCCTCTACAGGATGTTTGTAGGTAGTGTTTGTGCATGCCAAAGTCCAGATTGGTAAGAAATTCTATTTGATTACAGGTGTTCCTGGCCCTTGATTTTCATATTAGAACCTCATTGGATTGACAATCTGGAGAATTTACAGAGAGACTTATTGAGTACAGCTAAACAAGTCCCTACATGCAGTTGTCAGAATTAACACTTTGGGACTATTTTCTCACTATCCCCATTTTCACAGCAGTACAATGTCCATGCCACATGAATTAAATTGTATTATCTAGATCAAATAGCATATTCATTCATTCCACAAATATGAATTGTGCCCTGTGGGTGGTGGCCCACCATCCACCTTCGAATATGAATGATTGGTGAGTGCTGCATCTGCTTCTTGTCTACCACTTTGGCATGCACAAACACTACCTACAAACATCCTGTAGAGGGTGGCATTATCACCTTAATCATGTCAAAATTTACAAAAAGCTGGACAGACAGTTGCAAAGATATAAAGTCATCCTGCTCCTTATTCTACCGCTCATAGGGACTCAAAATTTGTTTCTTTTATCTTGAAATGTCCCTAAAAATTCATTAGTTTCCTTGGGGATCTTATGCAGAACTCAAATTCAAAGCCATTTCCTTGAAAATTACTCATTTCCTGTATGTTGCCCATGCACATGTGACATTTATATGTTAATACACTTCAGTTTGCATCGTCCTTACTAATCTTCTTGTTGCAGAGTTCTATCCAACTGTGAATTGTGAAAGTCATTGTTCTGTCCATTATATAGACAATGTACTTTGTTAGGAATGAAGGAATCTAATAGTGATCAAATGAACAAAGTATCTCTTGAAGAACTTATGTACTAGATAGGAGATGGAATTAACAAACTATCTGATTATTATTTCCTATGTTTATTTGAAAGCTAGAGCTTTTGTGTCATCTCAACTTCTTTCGGTTATACCATTAGATATTACATTCTTTAGGGGATACAAATAAAACTAATATTTGTTGATAGTCTCTCTTGAACCAGGAACTTTTCCAGACCCTTCATTTACACTACTTACCTCTTCCTCATAATAAAGATACACAGAAGGTGTTATTTATTTCCACTCTTTTAAATAAGGAAATAGAAGACCAGAGAATTCTAGCAACTTGCCCAAAGTCAGACAACACCAAAAAGGTTAAGAACGGAGCTTATTTATAGATTTTATTGTATAATTGTAGGCTTTCAACTTTTTCAAAGCTACTTTATTTGGACTTCTTCAATGCCTTTACCTTCCTTCCAACCCACCTACTCTAGATAGGAGAGAAAAGAGGTTAATAGGAACAGGAGAAGTACAGCTTTCTAGATTCAGTTCCTTGGAGTAGTTCTACTGGTGTAGTCAGCAGGATTCCAGCTGTCGCATTAAAGAGCAAACCAGCAGTTTAGCAAAGGTGACTACAACCACACCATTGGAACCTGGAGCATTAGCTGGAACCTCAAAGTGTTTGCTGGAATGATTCTTTTCGGGAGTGTTGTACAGCCAAACAGTAGGAAATGATGGCAAGACCAAAAATCACAGCCTCTTGTTTCAGGCATACACACACACACACACACACACACACACACACACACCCTATCAGAGTCTGTACTAGGATGTTTATCAGTTGGCAAAGACAATGCCCCTGCAAGAGGTGGTTCCTCTTCCAGTGGACAAATATCACCTGTTCTCTCACAAGCCTGTTTCCAGCGGAAAAACATCAGACACCCTCACACAAGTCTGTTTCATATTTTACACTTGGGACCAAAACAAAAACATATTTACACCCACTACCTATAATACATAGTCTTTTTACTAAACACTACTTCCTGAAACATTATAAATTAGTGACTCCATGGCACAAGAGCTCAGAGAATTAATGGTTTTGACAGAAATTCCTAAAACTCTACTCATTATAGTAAACTACACTTTTCTTAAAATTCAATCAGATTTTTCCAAAAATTCTTATCACAAGTACACCTTTTAATGATAACTTATCATCTTCTGTTTTTCGTTATTTGTTTAAATCTTGAAGAAAGGTTGACAGTATTCTCAAAGTGAACAAAGACATTTGAAAAAATAGAAACTGAAGGTGGAAAATAACTTTTCATGAAAAGAAATCATGTTATTTCTCTTAGGAATAGAACACTGTTTTGTTGTTTAGTTCTGTGATTAGCCATCAAGCAGTGCTCCCCTGCTGTAAAAATATTCTTCATGAGTAATGTAAGTTTAGCTGTTTATAACTTTGTTATTCTAAGTATAATTGACATAAACATTTATTAGCTTGTTACATGCTGAACAAATAAGCATACTGTAGAAAGACTGTGAATATGTTAATTTTTATTTTATTTTTCCATCCATGCTGTCTTGCATCAAAACCAGTTTTAAAAGCTCAACAGTGTCCACTAGTGGACAAATAGAGGTATAACAATGGGATAAAAAAAACTGCTTGAAATAGTGATGATTTCTGCTAAAGACTACTGTATACACTGTTAAAACAATACCTTCAGATATTGCAGATAGTGTTCAGCTTTTGTAATATGTTAGAGAATAAGGTGTGGCCTAAAAATGTCCATTCAATACTTGAGTAGTGAACAAAACCCTGATTCCACATAGTATTCAAGTGACACGATTTTTAACTATCTTAAAACTTGATTTTCATTGCTTGAATATTATTGAAAGTCAATCATGTCTCCTTTTTGAAAAGCTCATTTTATTTTCAGCCCTTGCTTGAAATTCCAATAGAGAGACATACTTCAATGAGAGGAGAGGCAAATACAAAATTGATCTCCAGTGCTGTTACTTTCAAACATTAGCATGCTTCAGAATCATTGTGAAGGCTTCATGGAAGTAAGGGATCCTCCTCTGCCACCACTGGGATCGCCATAGGGGGCATAAAAGCTTATGTTTGTAGACACTAGGCTGCTCCTTACTGACAGGTCATGGCTAAGACTTCTGGAGGACTTTCCCTCAGTTACAAACTTCATCAAGAATTCCACCACATTCTCACGATGGGGAATCTGGGTTGATACACTCTAAAAAATGTAAAAATGAATTATTATGTGTGTGTATACAGATATGCATGCCATGACTCATACATGGATATCATATGACAACTATCTGCAGCTGCTTTGGGGAACAGTCTCTTTTATCTATGTTGCTATACTAACCACTCCAGACTAGCTAACTTCAGATTTGAGTGTCCCACTAACTTACATGTCTCTATGTTTCATAATGCCCTAGGAATGCTGGAGTTAAAAATGAGCACCATAGCAGCAGGGCTTTTTACTTAGGTTCCCAGGATCAAACTTGGGTTGCTAGGTTTGTGTGGCTAGGACTTTTACCCACTAAATCATTTCACCAGCCTATGCTCCCATAAGATTCTGCAGAAGTGCTCATTCCTTAAGAAATAGCACAGAGGATTCTTCTCAACAAGAAAACCAGAAGGCAGGTAGATACAGTTATAATGAGCATCAACGTCAGTATAGTAGTCAGGATCTCTCACCATCAGAGACTGAGCTGTGGAGTTAGTAATGTAATACAGTATCACTTATGTAAGATATAGGTACAATAATGCATTGCTCAATATATACTATCAACCATAAGAATGTGAAGAAATGGTTCCCCTATATTATTTCACTATAAATACAATAACTTCTTTTTTTCATCCTCTGATTACAATATTTGTAGGTTCTTATGAATATTTAATAAAGATTGTATAGGTCCTGATTAAGATTTGTAAAAGAAACCCCAAAATATTGCAGGACAACATCATTGAAAGATGACCTTATAGACAGAGCTTATAGACATGTACCTACTCATCCCTTCTATATTTAGGACAAAACAGCTAAAAGCTAGAATGTATGTGGATATTGCAACAAGGGCAAGTCAATAGTCCACTAATCAAAAGCCTATTTATAAGATTTAGAGTAGAGTCAAGTGGGTGGGCTCTTCAGAGCATATATAAATTATAAATACCATCTTCTGTCACATATTAAAAATCAGCAGAAAATATAAACTTTAAGAGCAACATTGAATGACCAAATACAAAGAATGATTTGGTCAAGTGATGGTAGTAAGCTTTTGTCATTGACTGTCCCTCCACTGGGTATTCTCCAACCTCAAACCCTGGGCCCCCACTTGCCAAAGTTAATCTTTCCACTTCTGATGTTGAACCTATTAGGGCCCTACTTTTTTAAAAAAATAATTAAGTAAGAAAGTAATGTATTCACTTTATATCCCAATAGTATCGCCCTCCCAGCCCCATCCTCCCTTCTTCTTCCCCTTATCCTCTCTCCCATATCCCTCAGAAAAGGGGAGCCCCCCACCAACCCACCCTAGTACATCGAGTCACATCAGGAGTGAGTGCATTCTCTTCCATGGTGGCCTGGTGAGGCATCCCCACCAGGGAGAAGTGATTGAAGAGCATGCAAAAAGTCCTTGTCAGAGACAGCCCCTACTCTCCTTACTAGGGGACCCACATGAAGACCAATCTGCATATCAGGTACATCTGTGTAGGGGGCCTACATCCATGCATGGTCCTTGGTTGCTGCTTCCATCTCTGCAAGCTCCACTGGTCAGGGCCTACTCTTAACTTCTGATTTGGAATGAGTTTTTAAAGAGACACCAACTTGTTTCTTGATGACAGTTTGCTTACAATGAAATTCTATCCTGGAAAAGAAACATGGTCTCATTTGCATTTGTTTTACCAGTGTGGGGTTCCACATAACATCACTGTGGAACACATGACCCCTTTCATAGCAAAATCAATTTATAAATATGCAACATGCTGTAACCCCCTTAAGATAGTTGCTTGCTAAAGACACCGGCTTGGTGATGATCCCATGCTCTCCTCCAGGCTGCATCATTCAAAACATTTCTTAGATATGTCACTAGTAGGTACAACACTTGGATCTCACCACATAGACAATTATGAAAGTCTAGTAGTGTTGGTAACTTGCCATTGCCCATGTGGCAAATTTGTGCTTTCTGTTGCCTAGATTATATTCTAAGTACAGAGTGATGAGATGTCTTTGTCTTTAAATGAGGAAGACCTGGACTGGAGAATGGAGCCAGCTTATTGTTGTATTATTTTAATTTTCTTAATTAAAAATTTAGAATATTTTTTCATGTATGGCATGATATTCCAAAAACATATATACCCTGTGGAATGGCTAAATTGAGTGAATCAATATATCTATCATTTCATAATACCTACTATGATAATGTCGAGAACACTTAAAGTATACTTTCTGAATACTGTTTAGTAATGCCAAATACTACTATTAACTACACAACAATGTTGCACAGTACAGGTTTTCCTTCATAGCTAGAAGTAGAAGCCTATGTATTCGTATTTTAATATAAATAAATAAATAAATATCTAATATGTACACAAGTATAAGGGATGAGGTTATCTGAAAAATTCTAACCTAGAATACAATTCCCCTTTAATAATATGTTAATTTTTATGTATATATAACCATGACAAATACTCTTTAACTTGACCTTTATGTCGTTAATATATATTTGCATGATTTGTTTTAAAATAAATATCACATGGCCCACCCATAGATGAAGAGCAATATGCAAATAATGAGTGCTGAGAGTGGGAGATCTAGTCTTCCCCAGGAATGGCTTCATCTAAATGGCTATCTAATACCAAGTGGTCAGTCCTGAAAACATATGCATATAAATAACACCTAATGAGCTCAGCAGTTGTATTTATATTTTTGTGAGTATACAAAAGTATATAAAAATAATAAAAGAAAAAGAGGCTATGAATTTGAGAGAGAGCAGAAGAAAGTTTGGGCATGGGGGCTCTTGAAAGGAAGAGTGGGAGGGGAAATGATATAGTTAAATTTTAATTTAAAACATGTATCTAGAACTATCTTCAAGAGATCCAAGAGGGTGACACCCACTGTATCAGAACAGCAAGACAGCATTGAAAGCATAGTAACTGACACACTTGAGATGGAACCCCAGACCCCAAATGTCTGTTTTTCTCAAGTGAGACAAGAGCCCACAGTGTGGGAAACTCCTGGGTCCAACCCCTGGTCACCTGGCTAAACTCTATGGACAACTCCCAGGGTGCCTGCTGGCTTCACCTCAGCTTCAGGCCTTCTGGTACCTGGGCAGTGCAGCTCCAAGCATGGGCGCCCACTCTCACTGAGCAGAGACTTTCCAGATACCGCAGCTTGTAGCCCCAAACTCTGACCCTCCTGTGAAGTGATAATTTTCCAGTAAGGGGACATGCAGCTCTTACCTCAGGTGCTGACTATCACTGCCCTAACATCAGACCATCCTGTGAAGTGGTTACCTTCTGGGACTGTGGCACACATCTTCAACCTCAGGTGCCCACACTCACTGCCAGGTGGTGGAGATTTTCAGTTAACCTCAACTCCAGGCCCCAACCTCTGCCCTTCCTGTGGAGTGGATACCTTCTGATATGCAGGCAGGCAGCTCCAACCTCGGGCTCCCCAATTCAGTGAGCTCAGTGTCTGAGCACAGCAACTGAGCACTGAGCACAGTGGCTGGGCTTCCGGACTTCATTAACCTTGGAGCAAGAAAGCCTGTATGTAGCAGGGCATCTAATTCCCAGACTTCCCTTTGTGAGAGGAGGGTCTCCACACTCTTGAAGAGCCCACTTGATCCCCTGGGTCCTAAAGCTGAGGAGATCCTCTAGCAAGTCCTTGAGAACCAACTATCCATCAGACTGAGACCTTTCCCAACAATCTGAGGAGGGCACCAACAGGAACATTCAGCTTCCTGCCCAGGGCTCTTTATGCACCTGCTGGTCAGAACTCCAGCAGGAAACAGGATCTATCAGCTAACACCGTAGACAGCCAGATGACTAAAGGCCAGTGTAAAAACACAATCAACAAAATCCAGAGCAATATGTGACCTTCATAATCCAGTTATCCGACTGCAAGCAGCCCTGGATCCCCTAACACAACTAAAACTCGAGAAAATGACATTGAATCTATGCTTATGAAAATGGTAATAGAGGAAATGAAGAAAATCCTTATGAAATACAACAAGGTACAAGTAAACAGTTTGAGGCCTTTAGATAGGAAGTGAATAAATCACTGATATATTTTCAGGAAAATACAAACATGTTAAAGAGTTGAACAAATCATTTAACCGAATGGGGGAAAATACAAACAAACAGATAAAGTAAATAAATAAAACTGTTTAAGATCTGAAGGTGGAAATGGAAACAATAAAGAAAGCAAAACTCGAGGAAATTCTGGAGAGGCAGAACTGAGGGAAGAAAATAGGAACTACAGAGGTAAGCATCACTAACAGAATACAAGATATGGAGGAAATATTCTCAGATGTAGAAGGCACAATGCAAGAAATCGATGTATCCATCAAAGAAAATGTTAAAGCTAAAAAATTGCTCACACAAAACAACCAAGAAATCAAGGATACCATGAAAAGTAGAAACCTAAGAATTATAGGAGTTGAAGAAAGAAGATTCTCTGCTCCAAGGCCCAGAAAATATTCTCAACAAAATCATGGAAGAAAAATTCCCCATCTTGAGATGACTATAATATAAGCATACAAGAGGCCTACAGAACGCCAAATAGATTATACCAGAAAATAAAATCCTCCTGTCACATAATAATTAAAACACTAAATGTACAGAACAAAGTAAAAATATTAAAAGCTGTAGGGGAAAAGGCCAAGTAACATATAATGGCAAACCTATTAGAATCACATCCAACTTCTCTGCAGAGACCAAAAAAGCCAGAAATTTGTGGACAAATGGATTGAACTAGAAATGATTGTCCTGAGTGAGTTAACCCAGAAGCAGAAAGACTCACATGGTATATACTCACTTATAATTGGACACTAGCCCAAAAAGGATATTCCATGAAATTCTTCACTTACCAGGAGATTGGGATAGATGTGAGCACATCCTACTGGGACTCTAGGTGAGAGAAGTATGGGAGAATGGGGAAATAGAAGGATCCACAGGGTCCTAGAAACCTATAAGAAGAACATCATGACCCAGGGGTGTCTGCTCAACCTATTGCACTAAGCAAGGACAATACATGCAGTAAACATTGAACCCCTATTCATATCTAGCCAATGGATAGGGCATTCTCCACAGCTGTGTGGAAAGTGAGGACTGACTCAGACATGAAGTCTAGTGCCCCATATTTGTCCACTTCCTCTTGGTGGGCAGGCCTGGTGGCATTCAGAGAAAGGATAAGCAGGTTACCAGGATGAGACATGATGGTCTGTGACCATATGGTGGGGGAGGAGGTACCTTTTTGTCACAGACCTAGGGAAAGAGAATAGGGTAAAAGAGGGAGGGAGGGAGGAACAGGAAGATACAATGAAAGCAGTGCTAAGAGGAAAGTTCATAGTACTAAATGCCTTCATAAAGAAATTAGAGACATTTCATACAAGCAGTTTAACAGAATACCTGAAAACCCTAGGAAAAAAACCAGACACACCCAAGAGGTAGAGACAGCTGGAATAGTCAAACTCAGAGCTGAAATCAATAAGTTAGAAACAAAGAAAACAATTCAAAGAATCAACAAAAACAAGAGCTGATTGTCTTAGAAAATCAACAAGATAGAACAAGTCTTAGCCAAACTAACTAAAAGACAAAGGGAGATATCTAAATCATCAAAATCAGAAATGAAAAGGGAAACATAATGACAAATACCCAGGAAATCCAAAGAATCATTAGTTATTACTTCGAAAGCCTATATGCCACAAAATGTGAAAAATCTAAATAAAATGGACAATTTTCTTGATAAATGCCACAACCAAAGTTGAATCAAGATCAGGTAAATTAAATAGTCCTATATTTCCTAAGGAAATAGAAACAGTCATCAAAAGTCTCCCCTCCTCCCCAAAACAACAAACAAAACAAACAAACAAACAAAACAAAACAAAACAAAGCCCAGAGCCAGTTGGATTCACTGAAGAATTCCTTCAAAGATGAGTTAATATCAATACTCTTCAAACTATTTCACAAAGTAGGAACATTATTTAACACAAGGAACATTACCAAACTAATTCTATAAAGCCACAGTTACCTTAATACCTAAGCCACACAAATATCCAACAAAGAAAGATAATTTCAAACCAATTTCCCTTATGAACATTGATGTAAAATATTCAATAAAATGCTCTCAAACCAAATCCAGGATCACATAAAAAATATCATCTACCATGAACAGGTAGGCTTCATCCCAGGCAGGCAAGGATAGTTCCATATATGGAACCCATCAATGTAATCCACCATATATGCAAACTGAAAGAAAAAAAAACCCTACATGATTATCTCCTTAGATACTGAAAAAGCATTGACAAAATCCATCACCCATTTGTAATGGAAGTTTTAGTTTCTGTGTAAACACAACTGTGTTATATAAATATATTTTTGTTCTAATCCCAAGTGTTAGATTTTAGTTTGACCTTTAGCTTGTTCATAACTGTTAATTGTCTTCTGAAAGGCATGGCAAGAGAAATGCTTTGGGGAGCAGTGGCTTGGAGACTTCTGGTTGTGTCTCTGTTAGCAGAGAAGAGTATAGCCTGAAAGAACCCAATTAACACTAAATATCCAGGAGAAGTAAAGGGATCCCCTCCACTCACTAACCTCCTTTCTATTATATGGGGTGAGAGGTTGGAAGGGAGGTTGAGGTCTAAATGCACCCAATGAAGTACATTTTACTCTATTACAATAAAAATTTCAATGGCATTTTTATTGGAAAGAGAAAAACAAACCCAAAACTCATATAGAAACAGATAAAACCAAAAATATTAAAAGGAATCTTGAACCAAATTTTTAAAGCTTGAGACCTCACAGTGTCCAATTTCAAACATATACTACAAAGTTACAGTAATGAAAACAGCATAGTGCAGGAATAAAATCAGATACAAAGACAAATAGAACAGAATAAAGAACAGATAAGTACATTTCTTGTCAATTAATTTTCAACTAGTTTGTCAAAATCTTTTATGCTTTTTCAAGGACCAAATTCTAGCAGAATCCTAGAGTAGTGGTTCCCATAACGTATACAAAGAAATATACCTGACAATCCTAAAACTGTTCTGGAGGATGAATTATGTTACCAATCCTATAGTATATTTTCATAATTAATGATTAAAGTGGGTAAAGCCATGCCCAATGTGGTCAGTGTCATCTCTGGACAATTAGTGTTGGGGTATATAGAAAAAGCAACTGCACCAGCTATGGTCTTTGCTTTGGTTCCTGATTTTAGACTCCTTCCTTGAGTTCATGCCCTGACATCCCTTCATGATGAACTGTATTGCTGATCGTGAAATGAACCTTTCAGCTCCCCCAATTGGTTTTAGTCACAGTGTTCATCTAAGACAAAATACCAACATGGAGTGAAGGCTAATGGAAAAATGGACTAGCTAATGCTTGGGGAGGGCCAGTGTATCACTCAAGTTTTGAATCTGGATTATGACACTGATAAACCATGTAGACCAGCAGAGTTGTTATTTGTAGTTGAGAGAAATCCATAATAGCTCAAAAAAGAAAGACAAGGAAATCCCTTGTTCACAGGCATTGGCTATAGTTTACCCTAGTAACCTTTTATGCTTTCTCAAGAACAAAATTCTAGAAGAATCTTAGAGGAGTGGTTCCCAGAACATATACAAAGAAATATGCCCAATAATCCTCAAACTATTCTTGAAAATGAAATATGCTACCAAGACCAAACTCAAAAATTAAGGGATAATATCTACAGTGTCAAAGAATACTGTTTAACTGTCAACTATGTCTAGAAATTGTCCTCATCTGAAGAAATATGTTTTACTAAGGTCAGCCTGAAAAGCACCATTCTGGTGCTACTCAGAGCTCACCTGCTGAACTTTCTCCCAACATTGAGCTCAGGAAACCTTCTGTTTCTCTTCTGTTCTCCATCCTTTACACTTGCATATGTTTTGATCTCATGAGAACTTCTAATACAATTACTACTTGGCTGGTCTCCATCTAAGAATCTGTTTTCTATGGAAGCTAACCATTAAGACTTACATTCATATTCCTATTCTCAGAGTTATTTTGTAGGTTTGAAGTGATATGAAGACCTATTATAGGCACTGCAATAAGTTTTCTAGGTAACTCTAATTCAGATTAGCCTTGGCCACATTCATACTGGAACACAGTGTCTTAAACAATGATTCTTTAATCTCTTACTCATCTCTTTGGTAGGAAATACTCTCCTACCTTAAACATTACAAGGTGTCCACCAGACACATAGTACTAGGCAGATGAAATCAAGCAGCATTTTACTAAACACATCGCCCTTGAGAAGGAGCCACAGGTGGTTGCACTTGAGAATAGAATGATCAAACTGGGACTGTGGTATGACACCTGCTTCATGTGGGAAAATGTAACTGATTCATTTGGACAACTTAACATGCTGACAGGGAGGAGAAAACACCTTCAGCAGAGAACTAGGCAGGATACAATTGGTCTGATTCTTATGTGAACCATCCATGTAGAGAACTGTTACCACCGAGTGGGGAGCAGGCATATCTGGTGAGATCAAGGGCACTTACATTTAAAACTTTGGAGTCAGGTGAAGCTCAAAAATGTCAAGGCAGGGCATGAAATGTTAGGCCTTTCAATGCAAAGTCTTATATTACTCCAGAAATCTGAGTAATGATTGTTTATTGTGCTACAGAAAACATGGAGTAGCTTGATACTTCTCTAAGGATAGATTCGTATACTTCCATCCATCACTGAGAACATTATGCCTATGTTTATTATGCAAGTATTTAAAAAAACTTAAGGGGGAAGTTCTCAAGTTAATTCTTCTTACCACAGTTAATCAATTATAAAATATCAATAAATAATCCAAAACACCTCTCTTAAATGTCACTGTTAAGTTTTGTCCAGTATTTTATTCTTAGTCAAATTTTGTAGATCTTCTATTGAGAGTGGATACCTACACTGGCTGTTATTGCACATTGTCTTGGTTAGGATCTTGAGTGCTGTGAAGAGTCACCATGACCAAGGCAACTATTTTTTCAGTTTCTAATTTTCTATTTTTTACATATACATGTATATTATTACATATTGATACAATGAACTACATACAGCAAGAACAATGAAACAACCAGGAATTATATGAAGGTTACATTCATAGTGTTTTTAATATTTTTTATTTTTAACATATACATTTATACTATTATACATATATAAAATAAACTACATACATTTTCTCTGAGTTAGGCTAGGTACTGCCAGGAGTTAATCTGTCTTATTGACAAAGAATTTTTCTTTTTTTTTTTTTTAATCTTTTTTTTATTAATTTATTCTTGTTACATCTCAATGTTTATCCCATCCCTTGTATCCTCCCATTCCTCCCCCCCCCCATTTTCCCATTATTCCCCTCCCCTATGACTGTTCCTGAGGGGGATTACCTCCCCCTATATATTCTCATAGGGTATCAAGTCTTTTCTTGGCTACCTGCTGTCCTTCCTCTGAGTGCCACCAGGTCTCCCCCTCCAGGGGACATGGTCAAATGTGAGGCACCATAGTACGTGAGAAAGTCATATCACACTCTCCACTCAACTGTGGAAAATATTCTGACCATTGGCTAGATCTGGGAAGGAGTTTAAAGTTTACCTCCTGTATTGTCCTTGGCTGGTGCCTTAGTTTGAGCGGGATCCCTGGGCCCAAATCTGCCTATCATATTGTTCTACTTGTAGATTTCTAGGACCCTCTGTATCCTTTTATTTTGCTATTCTCCCATGCGTCTCTCATTTAGAGTCCCAATAGGATGCCTTCCCCTCTGTCCCAGTTTCCTGGTAAGTGAAGGCTTTCATGGGACATGTCCCTTGGGCTAGTATGCAGATATAAGTGAGTATATACCATTTGATTCAAAGAATTTTTCAAATAATAAAACATCATTAAATGGCATATTCTGTAGGTCTATGAGGTTTTTGAAGACTTTATCTATACAATAATATCTATCTATTACACCTAGGATATATATCCTTATGATAAATATAGGCTAGTAACTGGCATGACCATGATTTGCTCAACTAACAATTAACTTGTATTATTTAATTTGCCTAGGCAGCTTTCAATAGCACTTTCAACGTATTAGAAGTAAACCTTTTATTATAATTGAATGGTATGGGTAGAATACCTCAGAGTGTGTGTATATATATATATATATATATATATATATATATATATATATATATATAGTGTGAAGAATAATCTTAAACATGAGTTTGATACCAATGTATCAAAATTAAACTTATTTTGCATCAGTTTACAAAGTTCTGTACCAATACATCAAAAATAACCTTGTGAGTAACAATTAAGGCCTTAAGTTCAGGAGCAGATTCAATAATCTACTTTTTGTTCTATCATCCCTATATATTTCTATATTTCTCCTTCTTTTTCTTCAATCCCTATCTCCAAACCTAAGACAGATAAAGGAAAAGAGAGACATCCCTGAATCCAACCTCATTTTCTCAAGTGAGATCAATAATAACTTACAACCAACTCCCAATGAAAATATCTATAGCCCAAGAAAGCAACCTAATACCTACTCAACTCCCTTAAGGGAAATGGGGCGTCATGCTCTTAGGATCTTCTCCAGCTGATTTGGGATGAATAATACCTTTGTAGGGGCCCAAATAAAATTGGGGGAAGGTTAAATAAGCCAGCAATAGCATTTGTGATCCAGTTTCTAAATGTTGAGAAATTCCAGAAAAAAATAGAAGTCCTGGGTGGGACAGTCTGAAATGCTGGACCAATTGGGATCAGAAGCTTTCTTCGATGCTGTCCTGTGAGCTCTCTTGTTTTGATGAGGAACAGTAACTGAAGCACTTGTGCTGGAACATGAAGGATGCAGGATGTCAGCCTCCTGCATGCTGAGAGGAATGAATTCTGTCAGGTCTAATCCAGCATCAGTGTCTGATTCTTTTGTTCTGAAAATATATAATTTCTCACAAGCATTACACAGTCCTAAAGTTCTAATTGTATGAGGTGTGTGTGATGCACAGAACAATTAAGGCTGGTTCTCTGCTTTTTGTATGAGCAGAAGAAAGACATCTCTAAATCCTCATTAATGACATATGAAGAATGGCATCTAGTAAGTCAAAAGGATTCTGTAACCAACAAGAAGCATTGTCTATGCATAGACATTCATGTCTCAGCCAGTCTCAGAACTATTCCCATGCAGTGAGATTAGCAGTATAAATCACCTGCTTGTTCTGCAGTTTAAATTCTTTATGTCCTGATCAAGGCAACTCTTATAAAGTAAAACATTTAATTGGGGATGCCTTACAGGGCAGAAGTTTAGTCCATTATCATCATGGCAGGAAGCATGGCAGCGTGCAGGCAGACATGGTGCTGGAGGAGCCTAGAGTTCTACATCTTGATCTGAAGGCAGCCAGGAGGAGACTGGATTTGTTTCACACTGGGTCTAGCTTTAGCATTTAAGACCTCAAAGACCTGCCTCCACAATAACTCTCTCTAACAAGTCTACACCTCCTCCAATAAGGCCACACCTCCTAATAGCACCACTCCCTATGGGCAAGTACTCAAACACATGAATTTATAGGGACCATACCTATTCAAACCACCACACACACCCAAAACCACTGGGTTTTGAGACAAGGCTTCTCTGTGTAATCCTGGCTGTGAATGAGTCCTGGAACTCACTCTTGTAGACCAGGCTGGCTTTGAAGTCAGATAGCCACCTGCTGGAATTAAAAGTGCATGCCACCACACCTGGCAACACCATAATACAGTCAGCTGTTTAGGTCACCTGGTTCATAGTACTTTGCTTTATCAGTTTTAACAATGTGAAAAAGAGTGGAGTAGAATCTGAGAATAAGTTGTATTTAACTCACATTCTTTTTCTCGATTATGTTTTTCTTTTTTTTTTTGCCTTTTTAAAAATTAATTTATTCTTGTTACATCTCAATGGTTATCCCATCCCTTGTATCCTCCCATTCTTCCCTCCCTCCCATTTTCCCCTTATTCCCCTTCCCTATGACTGTTCCTGAGGGGGATTTCCTCCCCCTTTATATGCTCATAGGGTATTAAGTCTCTTCTTGGTAGCCTGCTATCCTTCCTCTGAGTGCCACCAGGTCTCCCCCTCCAGGGGACATGGTCAAATATGAGGCACCAGAGTATGTGTGAAAGTAATACCCCACTCTCCACTCGACTGTGGAGAATGTCCTGTCCATTGGCTAGATCTGGGTAGGGCTTTGAAGTTTACAGCCTGTATTGTCCTTGGCTGGTGCCATTAACTCACATTCTTCCAACACATGAAAATTCTCTCTCCTTGGAGGCATATGCCATCTGGCCTTATATTTTCTTACTATTGTTTTAGTTAGCTTTTAACTTCCTGATTTAGTCACTAAATCCACTCAAATTTTCAAATCTCCATTAGTGGCTTCTAAGTCATCACTGCCTACACAGATAGCTCTTGATTTATAGCTGTCAGTCTTTATTTTCCTTTCACTTCAGCTATGTGCCTGCCTCTTCTCTGGTCCTGTTCTCATTAGTAACTTCTCCAACTGTGAAATCCTAATCTTATGCAATTCCCTTACTGATGAAAATTTCAGAACACAAGGTAGCATCTCCTGCTAATTACAGTTGAAAACCACCAGATGGAATTAAATGACACCCTTTCTAAAACCCTGATGCCTTTATTTTTCCCAGATCTGTCGAGAGCTTCATGGAATGAGAAAAGGCAGCCCAGGACATTGTGGAACTTCTGAAGTCTCCTTTGGCTATAATGACAAAGACTCTTCTAGTCACCAAACAGCACTTTAATTTTTTCTTGCTGTTTTCTACATGCTTAAGACAGATTGTTTCACAGTTTATGCTAATACATGTGTGAACCTGATTATGCCAGTCATCTGGATTGCTACAAAATTCTCTGAAGTACTATAAAAAGGAACATCAAGAGCTTGTGTTTTCTTATAGAGATGGTCTTCTTGCCCTTACCATTTTATTGTCAACACATACTCTTCTTTCAAAGGAAAAAAAAAAACCAGCCTTTTAAATTGATTACTATTACAGGGCAAGACTTAGGTAACAGGGAAGGTAAAGGAATTCCAGGCTGTAATTGACCCATTGGTTGGATTACCTTATTTACTGCTCTCAAATCTGTTATCATCCTCCAGCTGCCTGACTTCTTTTTTTACTGCAAACACAGGGGAATTGCAAGGGCTAGTAGACTCTTCTATATGCTGAGCCTCCAGTTGTTCTTGTACTAAATGATGAAGCGCCTGCAATTTTTCTTTTGTTAAGGGCCACTGATCTTGCCACACAGGGCTGTTTGAGATCCACTTTAGGGGCAAGGCTGTTGGTACATCAGCAGTGGCCCCTCTTATAAAATTGGAAATTCAATACCTGTCTGAGTTTGGACAATGGGTGCCACTGACAGCCTCAGTCGGGGATAGGTCCTTGGGATCAGGAGTTCCGAAGCGTTGGTGGACAGAGATACGGCAGTGACAAACAGAGACAAAACTCAAGATTGAGTCTACATCTGAGTGTATTTTTCAGCCGAGCAGTCTGTTTTTCAACATTCACTTCAAAGCAAGGGGGCTTGCGGTTATATTTTTCCACAGCGTAGATTCGAGGAAGTCAGTGACCGATCAAGCACACACAGAGCAGGTACAGAATGCAAAGTTATTGTGTTGCCATATTTTGAATTACAATTTTAAATGAAACAATAAATGGTACAGAACACACAGCAAAGATGTCATCACTTCTAATTTATTGGCTTGGTATCAATATGCATGTGCTCCCTTTGTCCAGGGTCAATGTTCTCTCTCTAATGAAACTTATGCCCAGCACCTGTGTGCCAAGACAATTTTTTTCTTTTAGTTCCCTTTTGTGATGTCTGAGCACCACTATCTGGAGTGTTTTTGAAATACTCTATTTCTTTATAAGCCATAATATAACTTATTAACTAATGAATAATTTTCAGCCATGTTTCTTTTAATAAGTGGAAGAGGAGTAGAACTACACTGGACCTGGACAGTCCCTGGCTGCAGTCCCAAGTTAGGGTCATCTCATAGCAATGTTCATGCCTGAAAAGTCCTGATTTGGGAGTGAAGTAGAGTTAAGAAAAAAAAAAAAAAAAAAAAAGATTCCAGCACAATGAGTGAAAGAACTGCGATTCAATTTCTCCTGGCAGAAACATCAGCCCCAGTCCAGGAGACTCTCCTCTTTTGGGGGGTTGTTGCCTCAGGCCGTGTGGTATTTGTCACACACACTCCACTGGAGGGATCGTGACAAATGGGCATAGCTTGCAGTTGCTCCTGATTATTCATTTTAATACCTTCCCCAGAAGCCTGTGCCATTTCACTCCTAGCTTCATCATTGTTTATCTCTGTAATTGCAGAAATATTAATCTGAGTTCCCAAGTGTTGTAAGAGATCCCTTTATGGGTATGTCAGCCACGTAGGGTCTCAGCTTCCATGTCTGCCCTTCTGGTCCCACACACTTAAACCACCATATGCTTTGCTGTATTTGAGACAATTTACCAATCCCTACAATTTCTGTATAAACCTTCTGAAGTGGCCAAATTGGATTCCAACACTTGTTTGAAATACATGTGATGTCCACGTCAGTATCCACCAAACCTTGTGATTCAACACCATTCATTTGTATTATTAATTTAGGTCTCTGATCATTAACCATTGTTTGCCAGAACACACGTTTCTCTGTATTTCCAAATGCACCTGTTCGTTCTATTGGAGCGGCTTTGCTCTTAATGTAAGGAAACAGTAATAGCTGAGCAATTCTATCCCCTGCACTAATTCGCATCTCCCTTTTTACACATGCCATGATTTTTATTTCCTCTTTACAACCCCCATCTATAATACCAGGATGCACAATAAGACATTGAGAAGTTAGTCCACTTCTTCCCAGAACCATTCCTATTGTCCCTAAATGCAAAGGGCACTAAACACCAGTAATCAGTTTGTAACAGTCAATCTGTGGAGATAATGTAATAGATATATTTGAGGCCAGATCCAAGGCTGTGCTGCCTTCAGTAGCGTGTATTAGATCACTAATACGTATTTCCCTTTTTCCTGTGAGTCCAGTACTTCCGGACTGGCTAGAGGAATTCAGCTTGCATTGTTTTTGGTGGGTCCCTGATCCAATGGCCCCTCCTGCCATTTCCCACCAGTAAGATATTACCTTGCACATCTCTTTTGGATTGACAATCTCTAGCCCAATGTTTTCCTTCCCCACATCAGCTACAATACCCCGGAAGTCTTGGCCCCTCCTATTCATCATGGCCAGATGCTCCTTGTTCTGCCTTACAAGGATCATTTACTCCAGATTGACTGCACCTGTTATTTTGAGTTCTGGAACTTTTAACCTTACAGTTTCCTTGTACATGACCAAGTCTGCCACACTTAAAGCACCGGGTGTTATGATATCTTGGACCTCTGGCCACAGCTTGACCTACCATATTGTTTTGATGTTCTGGAAAGCTAATATTAACTGTTTCTCTTACCCACTCATCTAATGGAGCTCCTCTTTCCTTTAAGGGTCTAATTGCCCTCTTACATTCCGTGTTAGCATTCTCATGTGCCATTGTGAGTTTCTATGCCTGTTTGGTGTCAGCATCTGCTATTGCTCTATCTAGCACTGATCCTAATCTCTGCAAAACTTCTGTGAAGGCTTCCCCAGGCCCTTGAAATATCTTTGTAAAGCGAACGGTTATCTTACCAGGTTCCTCCACCCTGTCCGAAGCGAACGGTTATCTTACCAGGTTCCTCCACCCTGTCCGAAGCGAACGGTTATCTTACCAGGTTCCTCCACCCTGTCCCAAGTGAACGGTTATCTTACCAGGTTCCTCCACCCTGTCCCAAGCGAACGGTTATCTTACCAGGTTCCTCCACCCTGTCCCAAGCCCTTAAGGCTGCAGCATGACATCGTTTGATCATCATATTGAACTTGTTGTCTTAAGTCAGCATATCAGCCTTCACCAAGTAATGGCTCTGTACTAACATTTGTCTCCCTCCTCCTATTGTTCTATTCTCTCTGCCTCCCTTCACCACCATGATAACCACAGCAGTTGTTGCACCACCTCATAGACCACTGAAACCAAACTTTTCCAATCTTGTGGGACAAGTCTATGCTGCGTGGCCCAGTTGTTCAGCATTTCTTTGATGAAAGCGGAATGTAGTCCATACCTGACGTCAGATTCCTTAACCTGTTTTAAATCTAACATATCTAGTGGGCTCCATGTCATCTCATCATAACCCTCAGCACCATTCTGAGCAGGCATGTGTCTTACAGTAACTGGAAAAGCTGATGGTGTGACCCTGGGGGGCGGGGATCCTCTATGGGACCATTTTTCTCCAAAGACCCTTTTGTTCTTCTGCTCTCCAGTTCCTGTAGTTTTTTTTTTTTTTTTACAGCCTCTCCAGCTTCCCGTTTTTTTCTGCCCCCTTCCACACATTGGTGCTATGACGACCTGGCCCATGCAGCATTGCGGGGCAGCAATTGTGGGAAACACACACTCTCTCTCAGTTACCAGGTTTTTCTCCTTTTTCAATGGCGCAATTTGTTTTCGATTTTCTTCAACCTCTACCTTCAAATTTTCTAGCTGTACTGCCAACTCTGCCATCTTTTTCAGAAGGATAGAGTTTACGAACACTTCAGGTTTTTGCATCTTATTGGTCTTTATTCCAATCTTTTAAAATATGTTTTTTTTATTAATTTATTTTTGTTACATCTCAATGTTTATCCCATCCCTTGTATCCTCTCATTCCTCCCCCCCCATTTTCCCATTATTCCCCTCCCCTATGACTGTTCCTGAGGGGGATTACCTCCCCCTATATATTCTCATAGGGTATCAAGTCTCTTCTTGGCTACTTGCTGTCCTTCCTCTGAGTGCCACCAGGTCTCCCCCTCCAGGGGACATGGTCAAATGTGAGGCACCAGAGTACGTGAGAAAGTCGTATCACACTCTCCACTCAACTGTGGAGAATATTCTGACCATCGGCTAGATCTGGGAAGGGGTTTAAAGTTTACCTCCTGTATTGTCCTTGGCTGGTGCCTTAGTTTGAGCGGGACCCCTGGGCCCAAATCTGCCTATCATATTGTTCTACCTGTAAGTTTCTAGGACCCTCTGTATCCTTTTATTTTGCTATTCTCCCATGTGTCTCTCATTTAGAGTCCCAATAGGATGCCTTCCCCTCTGTCCCAGTTTCCTGGTAAGTGAAGGCTTTTGTTTAAAATATGTTATACAATAAAAAGACCAAGAAAAAACAAGATTCTGTTTGGGTGTAAGGCAGGAAAGGAGTTTGTAACAGCAGCTGCGATTTTGCCGACACTCCTGAAACCCACTATCTTCCTCCAAAACATTAGAAGTTAAGTTACCCATGATTCCCAGAGCATGTCGTATGTCACTTGTAGGCTCAATTTTCTTAGCGAATATATCTTATTATGAACTTATTAACCGAGAGTACCTCACTTATAACCTGACTAACCTAAACAATAGGAAAAGATTAAAGAGTACAATAATGAAACCATAAGAAGATCAGTTCCAATGAACTGTGTAATCAGCAGGATTTCTTCTCCTGGATCCTGGAGGAACCAGATCACAGAGCATCAGCCAGAGCTCAGAGCCCTGAAGCCTTCCCTCAAGCAGTCCTCTCTAGGAGCATCATAAAGCAGACTGATGAACAACCAAAATTCTCCCCAACTCTCCAAAGGCCCCGTCTCTTGTTTTTGGCTCACATTTATACCTCCTGTCAGAATTTGTTCAAGCATGTTTTTCAGCTGGTTAGTAACCAATCTCTCCCACATGGTGGTTCAATTTCTAAGGGGACAAACATCACCTGCTCTCTCGCAAGTTTTTTTCTCATCCCCCACTTGTGATCTAAAACACGTTTATCTCTCCTTCACCTCCCTTTGCTCTTTTCTATCCCCTGGGGATAATGGTTCTCAGCCTGTCTCTTGAGATCCCTTTGGAGGTCAAAGAACATGTTCACAGGGTCAGTTAAGACCATGTGTAATCAGATATTTACATTACCACCCATCACAGTAGTATCATCACAGTTATGAAGTAGCAATGAAAATACTTTTATGGCCTAGTGTCAGCACAACATGAGGGACTGTATGAAAGGGTTGCAGCATTAGGAATGCTGAGAACCACTAACATAGGACATACCTGTTTGTCTTCTCTCTGACATGCATTAAGGAACAAGTAAAGAATAAATGTATGAGAGATAAAGACAAGAATGAGGAGTAGAGTTTCTCTTGTCTTATCTACCCATGTTTGTCACAGGCCTGGCAATGAGAGATTAGGGCTGCCCTCTTCAGCAACAACACTTTTGCAAGGCTCTTCATGCTTCATTCTACAAGTGCTGTGGCTTAGGGCATGCCAGTGATGCAGTGTACAGAGGCCTAGCCTCAGGGGAAGAGGTCTGATAGATTCTTTAAGGCCAGCATGTAAATTAGGTCTCTTCTTCACACCAGTTTCCCATAGTGGGGTGCCCAGGTACATTCAGTGTGTGCTTTCTGTGGTTACTTTAGTGTTGGAGTCTTGACCAAAACACACACATGGGCCAGGAGCCCAAAACACGCATTCTTGAAAAAGGTTCCTTTTATTTCTTGAAACTCATAGCTTCTTCTACTCTTACCCCCACACCACACCACACCACACCACATACACACTACATCACTTATCAGCCACTGGGTGGAGTCAGCAATGGCTCCAGCTTAGTAGGCATCTCCATGCACCTTGAAGCTCTAGGGATGCTTAAGTGGCCAGCAAGTCCAGGGATGCTCTGGACACAAGGGTCCCAAGCCAGATAGGGTGTGGTAGGACTCATTTCTTGTTATCTTTTACCCACTAGTGCACAGTTGCAGAATTGCAGCCCTTCAGTGGCCTCTCTTGTGACCTCTTCCTGTGTTTTGATTTCACCTTTTCAGATATTCTGTTGTCTTACCAGAATCATTCCTTTGCTCTGTTTGTCTGTGCTCCAGTTGATCATCAAGTAGCCACTATTTCTGACAGACATATTTATGAGGAAGGAACTGTTGAGGGCTTGCTTATCCTGTCTTGGCAGAGTTTGTCCATCAACTCTGCCTGCATCCAAGCTTGCCCATTTTTAGGCAGAATTCTGTCTGTGGTAGAAATGAGGACATTTTGCCCAGTGGCTTGTTTGTGACATTTGAAGCCATCTCCATAAAGAGGTTCTTTGACGCTCATCGTCCTCTTTCAGGTAGGCTGGGTGTTGCCAGGAGTTAACCTGTCTCATTGTCAGTGAATCTTTAAAACAATAAAAGTGTTTTAAAATGCCATATTCTGCATGTCTCTGAGGGTTTTGAAGACCTTTTCTAACTATCCTACTTTATCTTTCTATAGAATCATATCTATCTGCCTCACCTAAGATGTATATTCTTGTGATAAAAGTAGACTAGTGATTGACATGACCATGATTTGATCAGCTAACAATTAACTTGTATAATTATTTACCCTAAACAGCCTGCTTTAGCCTTTCAAAGTATTCAAAGTAGACCTTATATTATAATTGAGTTATATAGGTACAATACCTCATATTAGAGTAGAAATATTCATAGTTAATGTGTGAGGAATAAACTTACATTTGAATTCTATACCACTGTATCTAGAATTAAACTTATTTTGCATCTATATACACAATTCTATACCAGTGAGTTAAGCATATCCTTGTGAGTGACAATTGAGGCATTTAGTTGAGGAGTAGATTTGATAATCTACTTTTTGTTCTATCTTCCCTATATATTTCTATATTCCTCCATTCTTTCTTTTTAACCCCTATCTCCAAACCTAAGAATGCAAGATAAGGGTAAAGAGAGACATTGCTGAGTCTAACCTTGTTTTCTTTCTAAGTAAGACTAATAATAACTTGTACCCAACTCCCATTGATAATAACCCTCTATATCCCAAGAAAGCAACCAAAAACCCACCCGACCCCCTTAAAAAGAAATGTCATCCCATTCTATTTAAATCAGTCCACAGCATCATTAAGTCCCCCTTTCTACCTCAGCAGTCTGAACCAGCATGCAAGCCTGGTGTTCATGTTCTCCACCTTAACATATATCATTCAGAGACTTCCATGTGCTCTCATCTAGCTAGACAATTTTCTGCTCCATTTCTAAGCCCTTGTCTTCATGCACTTCTCTCTCCCTGGACAGGGTACTCCCTAACACACATATGCAAAGCCTTGGTGACTACAACTTCATGAAACCATCTTTTATCAAAGAAGATGGAAATCAGCAGGTTGCCAAATATTTCATTCATTCCAATGTTCTTCTCAATATTGAAGGGAATAGGACTCAGAATTTAGTTTTATCTGTATCCTTTTACACCTGAGGTGGTCTCTCCATTCTCTCTCTCTCTCTCTGTCTGTCTCTCTCTCTCTCTCTCTCTCTCTCTCTCTCTCTCTCTCTCTCTCTGTCTCTCTCTCTCTGTCTCTCTGTCTCTCTGTCTCTCTCTCTCTCTCTCTCTCTCTCTCTCTCTCTCTCTCACACACACACACACACCTCTTTACATAATATATTACTTGTAGCTACTTACATTTTACCCTAAAACATAGATGACTGACTGGCCTTTCGGTTGTGACTTGCATGGAAGAAAACTTCAGCACCTGCCATTATCCTGCATGTTTCTACAGATAGAACTGACATCTTTCCTGTTACATTAGCTACAAATGTAGTTTGATGGTTTAAAAGTATTTTTATGACATTCTTGTATAAGTACTGAGCCCAAATACATCAATATCTGGCCTTATTTGAAAATCAGACCTCAGTATCCCTCCAGCACACTTCCCTTATCCACAGGGGAATGCCTGAAGACCTACAGCAGATTCATGAAACCTGGGACAGAAGTTGCTATGGAGCCAATATGGTTTTTATGACTTTCAAAGCTTCATTCTGTTGAAATGTATTCCTCATTGTGAAGTATAAAAGTAGAAGCCTAATCTGAATATATTGTTTAGGTGACTTTTTGAGGTGATTAGAAATAGATGAGCTTATTAAAGTTCAAAATGTTGGTGAGTATTGTGATCTTATATACTCACAGTGTGAATATAGCCAAGTGTGACCACTCCACACCTCTTCCCAAGTCATCTGTTCACTGCCTTGAGACTCTGTCTGCAAGCTCAGCACTCATTTCCTCACCTTTGCATAAAAAATGTGAACCTAAATCAGATTGTTTTCTTAGCAACTTATGTGTTTGGTGATAGTTTGTTATCAACAGAAAATTGAACAAATTCAGTTCCTATCATCCAGCTTGGGTGGTTCACAGCTGCCTCTAACTCCAGCTCGAGGGAGTCTTGACATTTTCGTGGTTTTTACTCAGACTTCTATGCATATTCTCTCTCTTTCTCTCTTTCTCTGTCTCTGTCTGTCTCTCTGTCTCTGTGTGTCTCTGTTTTTTCTCTCTCTCTCACGCACACATACACACACACACAGATACATACATACCTTCATAATAAAATTAATCTTATAAAGCAAAGAAAATGTGTGTGTACGTGTGTGTATGTGTGTGTGTGTGTGTGTGTGTGTGTGTGTGTGTGTGTGCGTGAGCGCGTGTCCTGTGGTTTTGCTATATAGTACCGTATCAATCTGTCTTTTCATGTTCTATGTCCTGTGGCTTCTTTACATCACTATTCCTGCTGATAGAACATTGACAATGTAAATATGGGCATTCCCATTTTGCATAGGAAATCATGATGTTTTTCTCAACATATTCTGAATAGCACACAGACCGAGACTTAGGAGCTGTGGGAAGAAGCATAGGGTGGAGCATCCCCTGCACACTCAGAACAACCAACGTGATGGGAGGAAGCTCCATGTAAGGCTAGCCTCTCGACCTGCAACACAACACCTTCCTCTTCCACAAAGCCATGGGCTAAATTGTAAGTTTCAACTTCCAATGTTACTGCATTTGTAACGGGATCTTTGAGGAGGTAATTATGTTAGGCGATCTCAGAAGAAAGGGGGCCTTAATGCAGTAATTAGGGTGTGCACAGAAGAAAGCCATATTGGTATAGAAACTTGGTGCTGGATACAAACCCTAATCAGGAATAATGTTTGTGGACACCGTGACCATGGAATTCTAGCATTTAGCAGCGCAAGAAAGCACATTACTGTTGTTTAAGTCCATCAGTCTGTGGTATTTTATTAAATGTCCCAAACTAATAATTACAGCTACTCAGTAGGTAACAGTTTAGGTAGCTCAAGGAAAGTAGTATACCTAGGATATCCCTGGATACTTCCTTTTCCTTAACTCCAAGTAGCCAACCCCAAGGTATATCTTTTTGGCTCTGCCTCCAAATTCCGATCTAGAATCTGTCTGTACTCTATAGAGCCATTAATATTGTTCATATGTGTTACTGCTATTTTTGCAATGTTTCTTTGAGACAGGGTCTCACTGTATGACCCTGGCTGTCCTGGAACTCGCTATGTAGACAGGCTGTCCTGGAACTCATGGAGATCCTCCTGTCTCTGCCTCCTCTGGAGTTCTGGGATTAAAGGCCTGTGATACATTGCCCAGGAAGTTTTGTCACTTTTAAAACTGGTCTTTTCCATAGAACATGGCATTTACAGAATTTTTAAAAGTTAATTTAAGAATATTTTTTACTTGAAGCATGTCAGCTCCTGCCAATACCCACAGCCAACCTTAACAACAATGATGAGCCTCACAAAATCTCCTTTCTGAGATAGCTTCATTAATGGCAAGGTAGCTATTGGGCAAAAATGACTCACCTCTCTCTACAGACAACATGTTGTCCAAAATGGACAAGGCTTGGACACAGGGTGAGTTAACTGCCAAGCTCTGCCATGACAGTGTAAGCAAGTCCTTCACATTTCCTGCTTCTCGATTATGTCTGCCAGATATACTGGGCCATAAGGATGAAGATGATGCTCCCACGTTATAGAGAGTTTTGGGTGACTCTTCAGGCAGTAACCTGCCTCTGTCATCTCTTGGTTTTGGAAGCTGTTTGTCTATACTTCTTAATTAAATAATAATTTTATTCCTTTGCTAATCTCTGATGGGGTTGTCTACTAGATAGAGTTTCACAGTATGACTTAGGTACAACACTTTAGACCCACCTAGATAGGATAGATAGTATTTTCTTCAAGGTTGCCAAATACAAATGAGCTAAATGTTTTGAATGTAACTTTTACATATGGCTTTCCTGATTGTTTCATAAGTGTCCTTAATGTATGTAGTTTATTGTAAATAAATAAAGTCCATACACATTTGGAAAAAAAACCTGGTCGCTTTTCTTTTCCTTCCTTCTTTCTTTTTTCTCTAATTCTTTCTATATTTTTATATTTTATTCTGACCTCAGTTTCCCCTCTCACCTGCCCTACTCCCCAGCCCTTTCCCACATCCCCTTCATTCACTCCTCCATTTCTCTTCAGAAAAGGGCAGGCCCCCTATGGCATATCAAGTTGCCTCTCCTATTGAGGCTAGATGAAGCAGCCCAGTAGGACAAAAGCATCCCAAAGGCAGGCAACAGAGTCAGAGACATCCCCTGCACACACTGTTATGTGATGAGTCCCAAAAGAAGGCTAAGCTGTACAGCTGTAACACAGGTGCAGAATGCCTGGGTCTGTCCCATGCAGGCTCCCTGGTTGACAGTCCCTGTGTACTCAGGTTAGTTGATTCTGTAGGTCTTCTTGTGGTATCCTTGACTCCTCTGGCTCCTACAATCCTTCCTTCCCCTCTTCCACAGGATTCCCTGAGCTCCACCAGATGTTTGGCTGTGGCTCTCTGTATCTGTTTTCATTAGCTGTTGGATGAAACCTCTCTGATCATGATTTTAGTGAGCTTTACAGTCTCATTGACTATATAGTACCCAAAGCAATATTTATGAAGCCTGTCATATGACTTCTTTGTCTGAATCTCTCCATAGCATTGTGTCATACTGACTGGTTATTGATATTCTTCCTAAAATTTTCTTAATTTTCAAAAAAGTCCCTCAAGTTTTGTCATGTATTACTTTCAGTATGTGTGCCTCTTGCCTCTTGTTCAATCTTACCACATTATTTTAAGTATGATTCCTTCCCTCATCAAAAAGTATCCTAAGAACCTAACATCCTATCTACTTATACATCTATTTTGGTGTTGAATAAGTAAATGAGCAAATACACTTAAGCAGGTGAGCTATGTAACCAGTTCATGCCACACTCTGAACTAAAAGCATCATCAACTGAGAGTACAGATTGGTCCTTTCTCTCTCTAGATTCCAGAGAATAAACTGGACGATGGGCATTACATTTTTTGTTGTTGTTGTTGTTTTAGTTTTCTTTTCTTCTTCTTGTTCTTCTTCTTCTTTTAGAATGAAAGACATAAACCTTTAATGGAAGCACGTAGTAGCTTTAAAGTGAAGGTAAACATGATGGAAAGGCCATTTCTAGCTGGCTTTTGCAGGCTTTTCCTGGATTTAGACACAATATCAATATTGCAAGGTAAAGAAGCAAGGTGGACTTTAGAGGGAGAGTCTATTTCACTGAAGGCCCAGGAGCTTTGAAAGCACTGTGAAGCCCGCATGCTTGCTGAGCTGGTATGCCTTTGAATTGGCTGTTTTCTCCAACTATAAAGGCTATTAGCAAACATCTTTCTGAACCTTGAATGGAAAGATAAGACTTTCTATGCTCAATATAAACATTAAGACTTACCATGGAAAAACAAAGTAATGCATTTATCTACATTAAGATCACTAACAAAAATACTTTTTAAAAAACAAAAGAAAGAGCAAGGCAGTGGTGACACATGCCTTTAACCCAGAACTTGGAAGGCAGACGCAAGCAGATCGCTGTGAGTTTGAGGCCAGCCTGGCCTACAAATCAAGTCCAGGACAACCAAGGGTACACAGAGAAACCCAGTCTCAAAAAACAAAACAAAACAAAAAATCATTAAAGAAAAAACTGAGTCTTCCAAAGGAGTCTAAGATGATGGCACCTATCATGCACTGTATCTGACCTACCACATAGAGACCAGGGACCTGACTGGGAGCCACAGACAGCAAGAAATAGAGAACACTAGGTGAGTAGGGTCCTGAACAGTGCAGACCACAGGCAGGCTTGGCCCTGAGTCAACCAATGGCCTGTGGAGAATGAGAGACCAGTCACCAGACTCTGGACCAGAACCCACCTACAAACTGCAGCTGAGCTCTAAAACTCAAACTTGGTATATGGGACTGAACTCCAGGCAGTAAAGCACCAAAGCTCCTGTTCTGGGGAAAAATCAGGGAAACCGGTGGATCTGTTCTCAGACATTCCTGACATCATGGCAGGCCACAGAAAGCCCCAGGGGCCACATGGAAGCTGGCGTAGCTGTGAACACATTACCCAACCACAGTGGTACAGTCTGAACACAACTGGACAGGAACCTAGCTCCTGGCCACAGCAGTCCATGCATGCATAATTGGGCAGATAGAACCCAGCCTAGCCAGGCTACACAGCCCAGCAGGGTCTCCTATGCTCTTGGAAGAGGTTGGACAGCCCCAAGGCATCAGGACAAAAAATTAAACAGCAGTCGCCAACTCAGTGGGACTGAACAGACACAACTGCTATATCTGAATGGTCCAAGCAGGAGCCTAACTACTGGCCACAGCAGTCCATGCCTGCACAATTGGGGAAGATAGCACCTGGCCTAGCCAGGCTACACAGCCCAGTAGGGTCACTCATGAACTTGGGAGAGGCTGGGCAATCCTGAGCGGTCAGGACAGAAAACTAAACAGGCTCCCCAATGCAGAACTGCTTCAGTTGAGTGATCTGAATGGGACTGGGCAGAAGCCTACTTCTGCTGACCCAGTGGAGAACCTAAGGTATGTAGCAAAGTCTCCTTGAACATAAACCAGATTACCTGTCTGTTCCAGGGAAGAATTCCCTGATCCCCATAGGCAAGAGCCCTTGACCTATAATCACTCATCAACTATTTTCTCTCAATGACCAGTGAAGGAAACTGGAAGCTACTTCCCAACATCAGAGACAGCAAGATGGCTAAAGATCAGCATAAGAATACAAATGGCAAAAACAAAAACAATATGGCATCTCCAGATCCCTGCTATCCCAAAGAAAGCAATCCTGAGATCTCAAACACAATCAAAATACAGAAAAATAACTTCAAATTCATAGTAATGATGATGAAAATGGAAGAAATGAATAAAACCTGTAAACAAATGAGGGAAGATGCAGCCAAAAAGGTTGAAGACATAAAAGAGGCCTATAGAGAGGCATGGAAGAAATTCAGGAATATACAAACAATCAGATGAAGGAAATCAATAAAACAGTTCAATATCTGAAGATGGAAATGGAAACAACAATAAAAGCACAGACAGGAAAAAAAAAAACAGGAATGAGAGACCTTAGAGAAGAAAGCAAACAACACAGAGGTGAGCTTTTCTAACAGAATCTAAGACATGGAGGAACCAATCTTGGGACTAGAAGATATAATCATAGAACTTGAAGCAAACATTAGAGAAAATGTGAAATCTGAAAAATTCCTGACACAAAACAGCAAAGAAATCAAGGACACAATGAAAAGACAAAACTTGAGGGTAATAGGCATTGAGAAAAGAGAAGACACCAGACTCCAGGGCCCAGAATACATCTTTGACAAAATCATAGAAGAAAATTTCCCAACTTAAAGAAGGAGATACATATAAACATACAAGAAGCCTACAGAACACCAAATAGAATGCTCCAGAAAAGAAAATCTTCCTGGCACATAATAATCAAAACACAAAATACACAGAACAAAGAAAATATTAAAAGCAGAAAGGGAAAAAGGTCAAGTAATATATAATGGAAAACTATTAGAATTACATCTGACTTCTCAGTAGAGACTATAAAAGCCAGAAGAGCCTGGACAGAGGTCCTGCAAATGCTAAGAGACCACAGATGCCAGGACAGACTTCTTTACCCAGAAAAACTATTAATAACCATGGATGGACAAAACAAGATATTCCAGGACAAAAACAAATTCAAACAGTACCTATCCAGAAATATGGCTTTAGAGAAGTTACTAGAAGGAAACCATCAACAGTGATATGTGTACCATAACTACATAATGAAAAGTCCAGGTTTGACAGAATGTTTTAAATGTTACTTGTATGTCAACTATTTCAACTCTTGTGAAAACTGCATACGTAAACCCAAATGCTTACTTCATGTATATTAAATAGAATATAGCAACAATGACAACTTGGACTTGTCATTTGTGTCAGAGTTTGGATCAGACATCTTGATGAGACAGTAAGATGGAGAGTGGTGGAAAGACTTCAAACGATTAGTATTGAGTTGGGTAGTTATTAACTGAGAAAACTTGCCTACTTGACCTGGGCTTTTTAAGCAACTTTGTTTCCTTTCTTACAGACCTCTTTAAAATGGCAATGAAACATATGTGCTTAGGAAAAACTGGCAATTTTTGAATCATATCAAGCATTTAAAAAGCACTTGAGTTCTGCTTTCCAGCAGGGAGAGGGAAGGCGAACAAGTAAAAGCTAGTTTGTATGAGCTACTAAATTACATCAGAAGGCACTTGAAGCATACATGTCCCTTGCAGAATGTCATATTCTTTTACAATTTTCCTGTAGAGAACAAGTTTGAAATCTGATGTTTATTTTTTCTAGGTTGTTAATCTAAACATATAGCTATATTTTACTTTTCACAAATATACACTATAAAATATTTATAAAGATAGACAAACCATAAAAGGCAGAAAGACACTATCCAAATCAACAAAATCAGAAATGAAAAAGGAGACATAACAACAGACACTGAAGAAATACAAAGAACTATGAGATCCTGCTTCAAAGGCATATATGCCACAAAATTTGAAAACCTAAGGGAAATGGACAATTTTCTTGCCATTCTTGCCAAAATTGAATCAAGTTCTGATAAACAAATTAAATAGTCCTATTTCCCCCACAAAAATAGAAGCAGTCATTTATAGTCTCCCAACCAAAGAAGCCCTGTTTCTCCTGTTTGGAGAAAGTGGTGGGAAAGAAAGAAGGGGAGAATATTGAAATGTACAGGGAAGATAGAACAAAAGAATAGATTAGTGAATCTACTCCTCAACTTAATGCCTCAGTTGTCACTCACAAGATATTTTTAATTCACTGATAGAGAATTTTGTATATAGATGCAAAATAAGTTCTAGGTACAGTGGTATAGAATTTAAATGTAAGATTATTTTTCACACACATTATATATATATATATATATCAACTCTAATATGAGTTATTGTACACATATAAATAAATTATAACACAAGGTTTACTTCCAATGCTTTGAAAGTGCTATCAAGCTGCTTAGGAGAAATAAGTTATACAAATTAAATGTTAGTAGATTAAATCATGGTCATGTCAATTGCTAGTCTACTTTTATCACAAGAATATACACCTTAGGTACAGCAGATAGATATGACTCTACAGAAAGATAAGGTCTTCAAAATCCTTAGAGACATGCAGAATATGGCATTTAAAATGTTTTTATTACTTTAAAGATGTATTGACAATGAGACAAGTTAACTCCTGGCAACACCCAGCCTATCCTAAAGAAGATGAGGAGCATCAAAGAACCTCCTTATGGTAATAGCTTCAAATGTGGCAAATAAGCCACTGGTCAAAATGTCCTTATTTCTACTACATACAGAATTCTGTTTTTTAAAAAAAAAGCAAGATAAGGTAAGCAAGTCATCCATAGTTCCTGCCTTACAAGTATGTCTGTCATATATATTGGGTCAGAAAGCTGAAGAAGATGCTCCAACGTTATAGAAAATTTTGGATAACTATTCAGGTAGAAAACTGTCTCTGTCATCTTTTCATTTGGAAAGCTACTAACCTGCACTCCCAGCATACTCAGACAATCAAGTTTACTCCTTCTCAAGTCTCTGAGGGAGTTAAAGACCAGGTAGCTTAATTTTACAATGAACCTTAATGGTTTAGAGGTTAAGATGTTTTTAGGTCTAGGTAGGTGTTCTAAATTGATAATGACAATTATGTGATGGAGATTGATTTACATTCAGAAGTTTAGATGAACCAAGATAGGAAAGATGTCTTCTTCAAGGCTGTCAAATACAAATAGCCAAAATACTAAGAATGTAACATTTATATAATTTCTGATTGTGTCATGGTTTCTTGCCATAGGTAATCTATTGTATATATGTGTAATAATATAAATGTATATGTACAAAAATAAAATAATTAAAAAAATTCTAAAGTGTTCATAAAAGTACGACAGCACAGGTCTTGTTGGAGAGCTCTGATGAATGAGTTTAGTCATGGAAAAAGAGGGTTCTGCTGATGGAATTTCTCTTCAGTAAGGATCTTAGATCATTGTTAATAAATAAATTCTTCTTATGGTTTAAAATAAAAAAAGATTGACCACGGAAAAACAAAGTAATGCATTTATCTACATTACCATGACTAACGAAAACAAAACAAAACAAAGAAAGAGCAGGGCGGTGGTGGTGCATGCCTTTAATACCAGCACTTGGGAGGCAGAGGCAGGCAGATCACTGTGAGTTTGAAGCCAGCCTAGTCTACAAATCATGTCCAGGACAGCCAATGCTACACAGAGAAACCCTGTCTCAAAAATGAAAACAAAAAACAAAAAACAACAAAAAAAATTCATTCAAAAAGAAAACAAAGAAAGTCAAGGAAGGCTGTGACATATGTGACATATGTGCTACCTCTTGTGTAAAAAATTATGAAAAACCAATAAGAAATCTAGATTATTTAACTAAGGACTTTTAGCCAGGAGATCCATATTCCACTTTTAAGAGATAAATGCATATTTACTGTGCATTATTAAAAACATTAATGAAAAATGGAAATATCAGTTGCCTAGAAATTTGAAGCCTCCATGCAAAGGAATAGTTTATAACCATCTTAGAAACTTTCAAATAGGAGAGATATGCTCAAAGTACAGAGTATACTTATATTAAAGTATTTTTGTATAACCCAATAGTATGTTCAATTTACACAGACAAATAAAATTTGAAAGTTAAAAATAAAATACTTACGAATCCAAGATGGCGGCGAGCAGTGTGGACTGCGTTTGGAGGCTCCAGTGAACAATTCAGGGAATTGCACAGATTCCTGAGCCAGGAACACTGAGGTCCGAACATTACGGCAGCAGGAGTGCTCCACGGTTCGGAGGGACCAGGGTGCGGAGGACCTGCGTGCCCCTGCACACGGGAGGAGTGTGGTTTTTCTCGGATCGGAGCGGCAGCGGCAGAGGCAGCAGCACCAGCGGCACCAGCAGCGGCGGCTGAGGTTTGCAGCTCATAGCCTTCCGGTGGAGACGATTGGTGTGGTGGCTGGTGGGAATTGCTGCGGGAGAGGGGACTCGGGGTAGGATTTGGGTCGCGTGGAGCCTTTGGACCCAGACTGGACTCGGCGGACAGTTCGGCCCCAGAGTCCCGGGTATTGGCCCGGCCCAGCAAGCAATTCTGCCTGAGGCACTAACTCAGCGTGGCCATAGCTCCCCTGCTGTGGCGCAGGCTTAGTTGAGCACGCTGCTCCACACTAGGCACCACCTCAGCTCAGCGGCAGCTCCCCTGCGGTGACACAGTCCGGGCGGAGCACTTGGTTTCACCACAGGTGCTAACTCAGAGCAGCTGCAGTTCTCCTGCTGTGGCGCAGGCTTGGTGACGTGCTCGGTTCCATCCTAGGCACCACCTCAGCTCAGCGGCAGCTCCCCTGCGGTGACACAGTCCGGGCGGAGCACTTGTTCCACCACTGGCGCTAACTCAGAGCAGCCGCAGTTCTCCTGCTGTGGCGCAGGCTTGGTGACGTGCTCGGTTCCATCCTAGGCACCACCTCAGCTCAGCGGCAGCTCCCCTGCGGTGACACAGTCTGGGCGGAGCACTTGTTCCACCACTGGCGCTAACTCAGAGCAGCCGCAGTTCTCCTGCTGTAGCACAGGCTTGGTGATGTGCTCAGTTCCATCCTAGGCACCACCTCAGCTCAGCGGCAGCTCCCCTGCGGTGACACAGTCCGGGCGGAGCACTTGTTCCACCACTGGCGCTAACTCAGAGCAGCCGCAGTTCTCCTGCTGTGGCGCAGGCTGGACAGAGCTCTTGGTTCCACCAGCTCTAAGACTCTGGTTGGACACAGTGTGCAGTTTGAATCCAGAATTCCTGGCTGAGATTGGTGGTCAGTTCGGGCCCTGAGTCAATAACTGACCACAGCACGCACTTTGGGCCAAAAGGCCCTAGTGGAGCTTGGTGCGTAGTCCCAGCCCAAAAATTCTGGCTGGACCCTGTGTGCATTTTGGGCCCAAAATCCCTAGCTGAGCTTGGCAGACGGTTCAGGCCCTGAGAATCTAGCTGAGTTCTGCCCATGGTTCGGGTCCCAGTGCTCCTGGCTGGACTTGGCAGGGAACACAGAAGGCTGTGGATACCTTGGCCTGACCCAACGCTCATTCAGAGACCCAGAACAATTGCAGGATCCACAGCAGAGGGGGACTGAGGATCACTGGCTGTGAGAGACCAGAACAACAGGGCTAACCTCCTAACATCCACACCAGTGAAGCTTTGGGCTCGCAGCCTAGGGAAATCGTAAGAAAACAAGTGAATCTATCGTCAGACACCCTCCATTCAACTCTGGAAGCTACCCAACAAAAACAAAGACGGCAAGATGTCTAAAGGACAACGAAAAAGCATACGCAAAAAACCCCAAAACAACATGGCGTCTCCAGTTTCCAGCTATCCCAAAGAAAACCACCCAGAGAACTCAAATACAACGGAAATACAAGAAAATGACCTCAAATCCTTAGTAATGAGGATGATAATGGAGGAAACAAATAAAATTCGTAATCAAATGCAGGAAGACGCAGACAAACAGGTGAGAGACATAAAAGAAGCACATAGAGTGGAACTGGAAAAATTGCAGGAAAATGCAAACAACCAGATGAAAGAAATAAGTAAAACGGTTCAAGCTCTGAAGACCTATAAAGAGGCAATGGAAGAAACTCAGGAATATACAAAAAATCAGATGAAAGAAATCAAAAAATCAGTTCAAGATCTGAAAATGAAAATGGATTCAATGATAAACACACAGACAGAAGAAACACGAGAACGTGAGACCTCAGAGAAGAAGGCGAGCAACACAGAGGTGAGCTTTTCTAACAGAATCCAAGAGATGGAAGAACGAATCTCAGGGCTAGAAGATACAATCACAGATATTGAATCAACCATTAAAGAAAATGCCAAATCTGGAAAACTCCTGACACAAAACATCCAAGAAATTAAGGACACCATGAAAAGAAGAAATCTGAGGATAATAGGCATTGAAGAAAGAGAAGACATCAGACTCCAGGGCCCAGAAACTATTCTCAACAAAATCATAGAAGAAAATTTCCCCAATCTAAAGAAAGAGATGCCTATAAACATACAAGAGGCCTACAGAACACCAAATAGAATTGACCAGAAAAGAAAAACTGCCCGCCACATAATAATCAAAACACAAAACATGCAGAACAAAGAAAAAATATTAAAAGATGCAAGGGAAAAGGGCCAAATAACATTTAATGGTAAACCTATCAGAATTACACCTGACTTCTCAGCAGAGACCATAAAAGCCAGAAGGGCCTGGACAGAGATCCTGCAAACCCTAAGAGAACACAGATGCCAGGCCAGACTACTTTACCCAGCAAAATTATCAATAACTATTGATGGAGAAAACAAAATATTCCATGACAAAAACAAATTCAAACAGTACCTATCCACAAACCCAGCTTTACAGAAGGTACTAGAAGGAAAACTCCATCCCAAAGGGTCAAGCTACAACCAAAACTACCCAGGAAATAGATAACTATCCCATGGCAAAAACACAACTACACAAACGCTCGACTGGAAACAACATCAAAATTAAGACTCTGAACAGTCACTGGTCATTAATATCTCTCAACATCAATGGCCTCAATTCTCCAATAAAAAGACACAGACTAACTGAATGGGTACATAAACAAGACCCAACATTCTTCTGCATCCAAGAAACACATCTCACCCATAATGAAAGGCATTACCTCAGGGTAAAAGGTTGGAAAAAAATATTCCAAGCAAATGGTCACAAGAAGCAAGCAGGTGTAGCCATTTTAGTATCGAACAAAATAGACTTTCAACCAAAATTAATCAAAAGGGATGAGGAAGGACACTTCATACTCATCAAAGGTAAAGTCAACCAAGATGACATCACAATTCTGAACATCTATGTTCCCAATACAAGGGCACCCACATATGTAAAAGATCTCCTAAAAAAGCTTAAACCACACATCGATCCCCACACAATAATAGTGGGAGACTTCAACACCCCACTCTCACTGAAGGATAAGTCATTGAAACAGAAACTAAGCCGAGAAATAACATCATTAACCAATGCCATGGGTCAAATGGATCTAACAGATATCTATAGAACCTTTCACCCAAACAAGAAAGAATACACCTTCTTCTCTGCACCCCATGGAACCTTCTCCAAAATTGATCACATCGTAGGTCACAAAGCAAGACTCAACAGATACAAGAGGATTGAAATAATACCTTGTATCCTATCAGATCACCATGCTCTTAGGCTGCAATTCAACAACAACAGAAATAACAAAAAGCCTACACGTTTGTGGAAACTAAACAACTCTCTGCTAAATGACACCTGGGTCAGGGAAGAAATAAAGAAAGAAATCAAGGAGTTTCTGAAATTCAATGAAAATGAAGAAACAACATACCCAAATTTGTGGGATACATTGAAAGCAGTGCTAAGAGGAAAATTCATAGCACTAAGTGCCTTTAAAAAGAAATTGGAAACATCGCACATAAGCATCTCAACAACACAACTGGAAGCCCTAGAAAAAAAAGAAGCAGAAACACCCAAGAGGAGTAGACGCCTGGAAATAATCAAACTCAGGGCTGAAATTAACAAATTAGAAACTAAGAAAACAGTCCAAAGAATCAACAAAACCAAAAGCTGGTTCTTTGAGAAAATCAACAAGATAGACAGACCATTAGCCAAACTAACTAAAAGGCAGAGAGACAGTATTGAAATCAACAAAATCAGAAATGAAAAGGGAGACATAACAACAGACACTGAAGAAATTCAAAGAATCATAAGATCCTACTTTGAAGGCATATACGCCACAAAATTTGAAAATCTAAGGGAAATGGACGATTTTCTTGATCAAGTTCACTTACCAAAGTTGAATGAAGAACAGATAAACAAGTTAAATAGTCCCATTTCCCCTACAGAAATAGAAGCAATCATCGATGGTCTCCCAACCAAAAAAAGCCCAGGGCCAGATGGTTTCAGTGCAGAATTCTACCAGACCTTTAAGGGCGAGCTAATACCGATACTCTTCAAGCTACTCCAAAAGATAGAAATGGATGGAAAATTACCAAATTCATTCTATGAGGCCAGAGTCTCATTGATACCTAAACCTCACAAAGACTCAACAAAGAAAGAGAATTTCAGACCAATTTCTCTTATGAACATAGATGCAAAAATACTAAATAAAATACTTGCAAAACGAATACAGGAGCACATCAAAGATATCATTCATCATGACCAAGTAGGCTTCATTCCAGGCATGCAGGGATGGTTTAATATACGGAAATCCATCAATGTAATCCACCATATAAACAAACTGAAAATAAAAAACCACATGATCATCTCCTTGGATGCAGAGAAAGCATTTGATAAAATTCAACACCCATTCATGTTTAAAGTTTTAGAGAGATCGGGGATACAAGGCACTTTCCTCAACATAATAAAGGCTATATACAGCAAGCCAATAGCCAAAATCAAAGTAAATGGTGAGATACTCAAGGAAATTCCTCTAAAATCGGGAACAAGGCAAGGCTGCCCACTCTCTCCATATCTCTTCAATATAGTACTCAAAGTTCTAGCCAGAGTTATAAGACAACAAAAGGAGATCAAGGGTATCCAAATGGGAAAGGAGGAAGTCAAATTATCCCTCTTTGCAGATGATATGATAGTGTACATAAGTGACCCGCAAAACTCCACCAGAGAACTCCTAAAGCTGATAAACACCTTCAGCAAATTGGCTGGATACAAAATTAACTCAAAAAAGTCTGTAGCCTTCCTATACACAAATGACAAGCTTGCAGAGGAAGAAATTAGGAAACCCACACCCTTCACATTAGCCACAAGCAATATAAAATATCTAGGAGTTACCCTAACTAAGCAAGTGAAGGACTTGTATGAAAAAAATTTCAAAACTCTGAAGAAAGAGATTGAAGATGACCTTAGAAGATGGCGTGATCTTCCTTGCTCATGGATCGGGAGAATTAACATAGTAAAAATGGCCATCCTACCAAAAGCAATCTACAGATTCAATGCAATCCCTATCAAAATACCTACACAATTTTTTAAAGACATTGAAAGTTCAATTCTGAACTTCATATGGAAAAACAAAAAACCCAGAATAGCTAAAACAATCTTGTACAATAAAAGGTGCTCCGGAGGAATCTCCATACCTGATCTCAAACTGTACTATAAAGCAATAGTACTTAAAACAGCATGGTACTGGCACAGCAACAGGCTGGTTGATCAGTGGAATCGAATTGAAGACCCAGATATGAATCCACACACATATGGTCACTTGATTTTTGACAAAGAAGCCAAATCCATTCAATGGAAAAAGGATAGCATCTTCAACAAATGGTGCTGGTCTAACTGGAGGTCTATGTGTAAAAAAATAAAACTGGACCCATATTTGTCACCTTGCACAAAACTCAAATCCAAGTGGATTAAAGACCTCAACATAAAACCAGAGACACTAAGCCACTTAGAAGAAAAAGTGGGAAAGAGCCTGGAACATATTGGCACAGGAGACAACTTCCTGAACAGAACACCAACGGCCCAGGCCTTAATGTCAACCATTAATAAATGGGACCTCATGAGGCTGAGAAGCTTCTGTAAGGCAGGAGACACTGTCAAGAGAACAAAGCGACAGCCTACAGACTGGGAAAAAATCTTCACCAACCCTACATCTGACAAAGGTCTAATATCCAAAATATATAAAGAACTCAAGAAATTAAACACCACCAAACCGAATAACCCAATTGAGAAATGGGGCTTGGAACTAAACAGAGAATTCTCAACAGAGGAATATCAAATGGCTGAGAAACACTTAAAGAAATGCTCAACCTCCTTAGTCATCAGGGAAATGCAAATCAAAACAACTCTGAGATTCCATCTTACACCCATCAGAATGGCTAAGATCAAAAATTCAAGCGACACCACATGCTGGCGAGGATGTGGGGAGAGAGGAACACTCCTTCATTGCTGGTGGGAATGCAAACTAGTACAGCCACTTTGGAAATCTATCTGGTGCTATCTCAGAAAAATGGGAATAGGGCTTCCTCAAGACCCAGCTATTCCACTCCTTGGAATATACCCAGAAGATGCTCCAGCACACAACAAGAAAATTTGCTCAACCATGTTCATAGCAGCCTTATTCATAATAGCCAGAACATGGAAACAGCCTAAGTGTCCCTCAGTAGAAGAGTGGATAAAGAAACTGTGGTACATATACACTATGGAATACTACTCAGCTATTAAAAACAAGGAATTCCCGAAATTTGTGGATAAATGGATTGAGCTAGAAATGATCATAATGAGTGAGTTAACCCAGAAGCAGAAAGAATCAAATGGTATATACTCACTTATATCTGCATACTAGCCCAAGGGGCATGTCCCATGAAAGCCTTCACTTACCAGGAAACTGGGACAGAGGGGAAGGCATCCTATTGGGACTCTAAATGAGAGACGCATGGAAGAACAGCAAAATAAAAGGATCCAGAGGGTCCTAGAAATCTACAAGTAGAACAATATGATAGGCAGATTTGGGCCCAGGGGTCCCGCTCAAACTAAGGCACCAGCCAAGGACAATACAGGAGGTAAACTTTAAACCCCTTCCCAGTGCTAGCCAATGGTCAGAATATTCTCCACAGTTGAGTGGAGAGTGTGATATGACTTTCTCACGTACTCTGGTGCCTCACATTTGACCATGTCCCCTGGAGGGGGAGACCTGGTGGCACTCAGAGGAAGGACAGCAGGTAGCCAAGAAGAGACTTGATACCCTATGAGAATATATAGGGGGACGTAATCCCCCTCAAGAACAGTCATAGGGGAGGGGAATAATGGGAAATTGGGGGGGGGAGGAATGGGAGGATACAAGGGATAGGATAAACATTGAGATGTAACAAGAATAAATTAATAAAAAAAAAGAAAAAAATAAATAAAAAAAATAAAAACATCAAAAAAATCCTTAATAACTGGAATTATTTAATAAAATATTTGTAATTTTATTATTAGTATTAAATTATGTGTATACATGATCTTTTAGTATGGATAAGAAATTTTGTCATTATTAGCCCAGTCTATGATCATATTTTCAATAGCCAAAGATAAGTATAAGTTATTTTTACAAAATAAAATATTTCTCAAAAACCAAAGATAACTAAAATGGTGGGAAATATTATAATTGTAAAAGACATAAATATATGTATATATATTAATTATATAGAAAATATTTTAACACTATAGAATTTAGTGAAAGACTTTAAATAATACAGGAAAATACTAAGATCTTGATGAAAGGGAAACATGTGTGTGTGTGTGTGTGTGTGTGTGTGTGTGTACGTACATATGTACATGTACACCTGTCTGTGTATTGGAGATATGTTAAGACAGTCTTGCTGTGTAGTCCAGTGAGGCAGAACTTTGCTATGTGAACCAGGCTGACCTTGAACTTTGGTGATCTTCTTGTCACTGTAGCGATGAGTGGGAGCAAGAGCAGAGTGGTGGTGGCTCTCCAGATGAGAGCAGCTCTGCTAAAAACCCCATGGCCTCAGCAGGCTGCTGCCAGCATAGAAAGAAACTGGCAAATACCATCAATTAGGTGTTGAAATCCAGAAAGATCAAAGTTCCTAAAGTCTTACATTTTCTAAAGTTCAAAATCCCAAATATCATAGTCCTGGAAGATTAAGAATCTTGGATACTAAAGTCCTGCAATGTGAAACCCTGGAAACTGCAAATTTTGCAGTTTTAAATAACAACAACTGTTGACAGAAGAATTTCAGAGAGGTAATTACTGCATTTTCCATTTTATACAGAATAATTATTCGATTATTTAATAGGGAGTTACTTCTGTCCCTCCACAGAAAGTGTCATACTTACTTGAGAAACCAAAGAAACAAACATACAACAAAAACAACAAATTACCTTTCAGAGCGAAACTAGTCTAATAAGCTGAATGACCACCTAATGATTTGAAGTCCAAGAAATGTTCAGCAGTGCCAGATTAACATGTGTTGAGAGGCAGGCAGATCTCTGTGAGTTCGAGGCCAGCCTGGTCTACAAAGCAAGTCCAGACAGCCAGGGCTGTTACACAGAGATTTCCTGTCTTGAACCCCACTCCCCCCCAAAAAAAAATTAGAACTAAAACCAAACTAAACCAAAACCCAAACCAAACCAAAACAAACAAAAAGGAGTTTGTTGAGATGAAAGTAGACAGTTGTCCTCACCAGTGAATCCACTTCTTCCTTTTGGTGTTTTGTTGATTGAACCCAGGCCTCATGTATGCTAATCAAACACTGTATCACTTACCTATAGCTTCACTCTTTGTAGGCTCCGCTCGTTTTTTTTTTTTTTATTTTATTAATGTATTTTTTTGTTCTTCCTGCATGCATGTCTGTGTACCACATGCATGCCTGCTGCCCAAGTAAGTCAGAAGAGGGAGTTGGATCTCTCCTTCCTTTCTCTCTCCTCCCTTCCCTTCCCCTCCCCTCCCCTTCCCTTTCTTTCCCTTCTTCCCTCTCTCTCAATTCCCTCCATTCTTTCTTCTCTTCCCTCATTACCAGTAACGCTTCTGCTAAATCTGTGTCACAACAACGGACTGACACTGCTCACAGGACTGGAAACTTTAGTAGAGATTGCTCACATCCATGCACACTGATCCACAGAAACTCTTCCAGAAAGAAGAGCGCCCGGCAAGGACAGCTGCTTCTGTTCACTGTACAAAGGCCCTGGTATGTCCCCCAGTCCTTCCTGACCTCTAGCTCTTACAATCTCTCTACCTCCTCTTCAAAAAGGGGCTCCCATAGATTAATGCAGCCCGCTCAATTCTCATCAGAGAGCGTTCTGCATGATCTGTCATAGCTCACTGTAAAAAGAAGCTTCTATGATGAGGGATGGGAGCAGCACTCATCTATAGCTATGAGAACAGGGAGTTTTAAGACACTTTGACACTATGACTGTTTAGCAGAATAATAGTGGTGGATGTTTCCTTTGGTCCTACAATCCTCTCATTCACCAGGTTAACAATTCCTGGCACACATTATTTTTCTCAGTAGAGTGGGCCTTAAATATAACTAGAAAGCTGTTGATTAACACATAACAGTCAGCATCCCTACATAGATTGAGGAGGGACTAAGGAGGTCGCTTCCCTGAGAAGCAATTGGCAGCTGATGACTGGAGGAGGGAGAATACATTTTCTTTGGGACTTTGACCCATGGTAGTTACCCATGCTTCAGTGGATGGCTCTAAGTTCATGCACACACCAACAAAACTACCTAGACACAGAAGGTTGTAGAATGAAAAGAAAGAAGATGACAACATGAAGTTAGCAATGGAAAGAAAGGTATTTCTTCATGGCACAGGGAAGGATTGTGAAAATCATCTGTCCTTGTTGCCTGCTTTCATGCAATTGCCTTTTCTGTGTCTCCGTAATGTCCTCTACCACATTTTTCTTTTGTTCTGCTATTTTAAATAGTAGATATTAGCTTATGCAATGTGCTATAGTATGCATTTCATCTTTTCATTATTCCCACTATTTGAACTGTGCACTGGAGAAGAACTTTTAGATACCCCTAATTTCTTTTTGGGCTTCCCCCCCAAACTTGACATGTCAAAGGTGCATTACCACAATGTTGAATTAGTGTGCAAGGACTCCAGGATTTCCATGTTAAGAAAAGATTGTATCTTTCAGGGCTATTACCCAAAGGCCAGACTAACATCCCCTCCCAAATAAAATAAATAAAAATTAGCTATGAGATACACTCTATAGTTAATCAACAAAAGTCACCCATAAAATCACAAAGATAATATTAGAACAAATAGTTTAGAATATCTTTTTTGTGTTTATGTGAAAAAAATGTATGTGTGTGAAAAAAATACAGAGGAATATAAGCCAGCATATTACAGGGTTTTTTTTTTTTATCAGTTTATAGCACTTAGGGGCTTTACATTTTGTTTTATTCTATTATTGCTTGTGGATATGGGATGTGTGCATGTGTGTGTATGTGTGTGTGTGTGTGTGTGTGTGTGTGTGTGTGTGTGTGTGTAGACGTGGTAGCCAGAAGA
The DNA here is from genome assembly GCF_903995435.1 of Acomys russatus. Classification (NCBI taxonomy): domain Eukaryota; kingdom Metazoa; phylum Chordata; class Mammalia; order Rodentia; family Muridae; genus Acomys; species Acomys russatus. The sequence goes on from NC_067169.1 coordinate 109,881,841, forward strand.
CAACTTTGTGACTCTGATTCTTTCCTGCCATTCTTTTTATGGGCATCAGGGACTGAAGTCAGGTCTTTCAGGTCTGTGCAGCAAGTTACCCATATTTTTTGTCTGTATGAAACTTAATGTGATATAACACTTGATATTACATTTGACTATTTCAATAAATTAAAAAATATTACGTAATTACATTATTCCCTTCTTCACTTTCCTCCTTCTAACAGCCCCATGCACCACCCTTCCTCTCTCTCAAGTTTGTGGCCTCTTTTAAAAAATGTTTATTATATTTGTATGTATGTGTACACGCTAACATGGAAGGGGGAAAACTTGTGGGGCACCAATCCTAGATAGCTTCCAGAAACTGGAGGATTCTGAGCATGGTCTTCATATATTCATATATAAATGGATTTAAAAAAAAATAATTTGTATTTTGTGACTATGTATTGTGTGTTTTTTTATAGTCTCTTGTATCCCAGCTCAACTTGAATTTTCTATGTAGCCAAGGATAACCTTGAACTTCTGAGCCTATTGTCTCTATGTCCTGAGGGCCAAGATTAAAGATTTGTGTTACCATGCTTGCTTTGTGGGGTGCCAGAGATGGAGCTCAGGGTTTCCTGCATGCTATGTAAGTACTCTACCAAGTGAATTACATCTGCAACTCTGTGTCTTTTTTAATTAGAGAAAAAGAAATAATAATATAATATATTGCCTGATTAATATTTAATATAGATTTATTTTTTCTAAATCAATCATTACTCTTTAACATAGAGAGTCTAGGATGTATTTAATTAGCCTATAGCACAATGCTGTGCAATAATTACTCCATCCTAAATCTCCTACCTAGTATAGTTTCCTCCCATTCAGATTTCTCACATTACACTTGCTTTTTACTTACATCCTAGGTTTGGCTCATTGCTCCGGATGACTCCTGGTCCTCTCCATGTGCATCCCTTTTGTCCTTCCTGCTCTTTCTCCACCCCTCACTCACCAGGGTGTCCCACCCTGTTCTTTATATTGCTCAGCATTGGCCAGTTGGCTTTTATTGGCAATACAGAGAACAAGTGGTGACATGTTTACACAAACTTGAGAAAGGAGATACTTAGAATAAACACCACAATGCAATGTCTGGATTGAAACTAGACAGTGGGGTAGAAAAATCAGCATTTGGACAGTCCACAAGAAGATTACAGCCAGGCATGGTGGCACAGGCCTTTAATCCCAGCACTCAGGAGGCAGAGGCAGGTGGATCACTGTCAGTTTGAGGCCAGCCTGGTATACAAAGTGAGTCTAAGACAACCAAGACTACACAGAGAAACCTTGTCTTGAAAAAAAGATTACACCTCCATCAACATATTAATTAAATAATATTGAATTGACTTTGAATATTAAAAGGGGAAACATAATACATAAGCATTTAAATAGCTTGCTTTGGGTAGATATGTGAATGTTTGTTACAAAACATATAGGTCTGATGCTATGTGATAGGAAAGCAAGTAAAAAGTCATAAGCTGAAACAGACAGACAGGCTCCTGTGCTCATGGAATTAACAATCTTGATACGAATAGGTGAGGAAAAAAAGTCAAAGTGGTCAATGCTGTGGAGAAAAGAAGCTGAGTGTGGAGGATGATGTTATTTTGTATATGGGACATTAAAGCAAAGATCAAAAGTCTACAGCAGAGACAGCAGATGAAGGGGGTTAATTGAGCTAACCTGTCACTTTTCAATGATAATGTCAGCTCTAGCCACACTGTGCTCTTATCGATATCCCAGGTCCTTAGTTCCACCAGAACTGGCATCAAATGATCAAACAATGCATAGACAAAAGGAAGTGTGTTGTGTTGCTGAGGAATCACTTCCATCCTGCAGCAAAACAATCTCACACCTGTAGCTGTGTTCTCAGACAAAGAGGCAGGCATCTAAGCTTGCTCACATTACTGTGACAAGGTACCTGAGACCAGGTAACAAATGAATAATGAAACATATCGTTCACAGTTCTGGAGACTGAGAAGCACGAATGTGACATATCATCATGTTCAGATTCTGATAGATGGAACCTACTCAGTAGGCCTTCACATGGCCCAAAGGACAAAGAGATTTTCTTAAGCCTCACTGATGCTGTTCTTGAAGGCTCCATTCTCTTAAGGCTTCACCTTCAAGAGTATCACATTGAGGATTAGGTTGTCACATATAGGTTTTGGAAGTGTGCACACATTTACAAGGTGTAAAGAGACATCCCTTGGTAGAATGAGAAATTCATGTCAGAAATTGCCTCATGGTAGCCTTGCCTAAATGAGGAAGAGGGAAAAGGTTCTGTGACAGATTCCAAAATAGCTTCCCTGGGAGGACCATAGTATATTCCAACACTTGAGTCACATGAATATTGTCTTTGTGACCAGTGTGCAGTGTCATACGAGGTTGCCTAGCTGTCAGAGTAGAATATTTCTTGTATTTCAAACATGTCACTAAGACTTCCTTTGGGTTATTTGCAATTGTGGTTCACTTTCTTAGAATATTCTCCAAACAATACACACAGTCATTCTTCTTCCATCTTTTAAATGGAGCTAAAATGCTACTTCCAAGTCAGACTTAGAGCAGAGAGCTCACGTCTGCCTTCTCTATTGTTTCTCATGCCACCTTTCCATTCAGCTCTTCCCCACAGGCCTGTTACCATTGCATCATCACAGGTCAGTGAGCCCAAGAAATACGTATGCTACGTTGACGTCACACCTTCCTATTCTCAGTTTGTGCATCAGGCTCTGAAGTGAGGGTGAGTTTCCTGTGACAATGCTGTATCTGCAGGGCAAAGATCAGCATTTGGAGAAGAGACTACTGAATATGTATACAGGTCACAGACAGGACTTAGACAGATGTGAGTCCAAAAGTGATTTAGAAAAGGAGAAATGTGAGCAAGTGCATGTTCTCTTCTTTCTTCTGCCTGTACTTTACTTTTAAGCAAAGAACTGGACAGAGATATGATGATAAAACTCAGTGGCTGTTGTCTTCTGAGGAGAAAAGCAAGCACTCCATCACTGCTCAGCTGACAGCTCAGCATAATTGGTAGGTCATGGAATTGTTGTCACCTTTAATTTGATGGGATCTGGTCTATACTGGGCTTATTTACCAATGTGTCAACTGTCTTCCTTGTGACAGCCATGAAGGGACAGTCTTCAGTGTTTAGGCCCATTGCTGTGTTCTCAGCATTGTAAACACAATTAGTGGAGGCTCAATAGGATCATATGTGAGATACCTTGATTGACCTGACTAATTCCAAACAGAAGAGACAGGCTGTGAGCTTCTCTGGAGGCACTGAGATTGACCTTGCCATAGGACATCTCAAGTCTGTCACCAGGCTCCTCACCCTTAAAGTGGCCATTTTGACCATCAGAAGTCCATTTGGTTTTCTTTGTATTTTGTGTGTTTCATATCCAAGGCAGTCTTGAAGTCTTTTTTATCCTCCTGCCTCTCAACCTCTGATATGCTGAGACTACAGGTGTGAACCAACTAGAAGAGAATTCTTATGGTATAGACAGAAAATAAATGTTTGCAAAAGACAGAGAGAAAGACACGGGGGGTGGGTAAAGGGAGTGGGAAGGGGAGGGCTTGGGGATGGGAGAGGGGTAAGGGAGGAAGGGAGAGAGAGACAGAGACAGAGAGAGACAGAGAGACAGAGAGACAGAGACAGATACAGAGACAGAAAGAGATGCAGGGGGATTGGCAGGGGTCACTGAGACAGAGAAAGAAATCTTGTAGGGAAGAAATTTGGGCTAGAGCAACAGTTGTAGAAGTTTGGTCCTCCTAGAATGCCACATTCAAGTCACTAGACACACTGGGTAGGTGTTGCGTGCAGAGTTCTAGTTCCCCTAGAAGTCCTGGTCCTGTACAACATACAGAAGAAAGTATGAGAATACTATAGTTAACATGAAGCCAGGAGGCTTCTGTGTGTTATAACGTCTGGCAAGTGCTAGTCTGGTGGATCCTTTACCCTCCCACAGAGCAGGTGGGCAAAAGGATAATGATCATTCTTTGAACAGCAGGCAAGCCAGTAGCACTGAAGAAATTTCTTCCTTCTTTTAAAAGGACACGCCTCCAATCTTGGGTCATTCCATAGATATTCTTGGACTCAGAAGGCCTTAGCCTCTCCAATGAAGGCTTCCCAAGGAACACTATAGGCCACATGTGTAGAAGAAATTGTTGAAAAGTTATACAGTAGGGACTTGGTTCGCAATACCCATTATAGTGGCTTACAAGGCTTTGTAACTCAAGTTCAATGAGATACAACACATTCTTCTGATCTTTATACATGTGAGACATGCACATGATAGACATACATGTGGGGAAACGTTTAATAAAATAAAGGTAATCAATATATAACATATAAAGATATAGATAGATTTAAAGAATAAAATCAGGAAAGCAGCAACTGCTGAATGTCTCCCCATAGAATCATTGAGCCCAACTGCTATGCCTTGTAGAACCAGTCACTGTCATTGGGGCTTACATTTTAGACCTCTCACAGCCTTGCCACTAACCACCAATCACATTCACTAAAGATTATGTTTGAACAAATGACAACACTGAGTCTCAGAACCAATCATAGTCATTGAAGTTTGTGTTTTAGACCAATCACAGTCTTGCTCTTAACAGTAACCACAGTCATTTAAACTTGTTTTTTGACCAATCACAGCCTTGCTTCTTAGGACCAATCATAGTGGCTTTTATGTTCTCAGCTAATCTCATAATCAGTGTGAATTCTAGAGTTGCCTGGATACAGTAAACACAAGACCACTTTACTTCAAGTGGGTGATAAGGTAAGGTTGATGGAGCTCTGTTGTGAGGGCAAAATACTGAGTTATATTTTTGTCTAATCTTCTACCAATCATTGCTATAGGAATGAGGAACTCACCAACTGTAAACTGTGGCTTTCATAATTTCATAGTTCAGTTATGTAAGATTTTAGTCTAGCCTAAAGTTATGTAGTTAAGTATATACTTTATTTAAGCTTAATTGTCTAACTTGATGCTTATGAAATATCTTTCCTGTTCTTGAGTAATACTATTTATACCACAGCTAATAATCTCATGGAATACACTAGCAAAAAGAGCCAGACTGGCTGTATTTTTAATGATGACAAGTTCAACACATGAGTTATACAGTCCAAAAAATATGTGAAGGATGGTGAATGCTATGTAATATACTTTTTTATGATTTCAGTTTAATTTCTTTTTTCTTTTTCTTTTTTAAAGTATCTTTTATTAATTTATTCATATTATATTTCGGTTGTTATCCCATCCCTTATATCCTCCCATTCCTCCTCCCTCCCATTTTCCCCTTACTCCCTTCCCCTATGACTGTGACTGAGGGGGACCTCCTCCCCCTGTGTATGCTCACAGGGTATCAAGTCTCTTCTTGGTAGTCTGCTATCCTTCTTCTGAGTGCCACCAGGTCTTCTCATCCAGGGGACGTGGTCAAATATGGAGCACCAGAGTTTGTGTGAAAGTCAGTCCTTACTCTCCACTCAACTGTGGAGAATGTCCTGTCCATTGGGTAGATCTGGGTAGGGATTCACAGTTTACTGCATGTATTGTCCGTGGCTGGTGCCATAATTTGAGCAGGAACCCTGGGCCCAGATTCACCCATCATAATCATCTTCTTGTAGGTTTCTAGGACCTTCTGGATCCTTTTATTTCCCCATTCTCCCATGATTCTCTCACCTAGAGTCTCAATAGGATGTCCTTCCCTCTGTCCCAGTTTCCTGGTTAGTGAAGACTTTCATGGGACATGCCCCTTGGGCTAGTATACAGATATAAGTGTGTATATACCATTTGACTCTTTCTGCTTCTGGGTTAACTCACTCATTATGATTATTTCTAGTTCAATCCATTTGTCCACAAATTTCAGGAATTCCTTATTTTTAATAGCTAAGTAGAATTCCATAGTGTATATAGGTCATTACTATAAGAAAGGTGATAGATTATAAACAATAGATGGTAAAGTATATCATATAGAAGATGAAGAACTAGACAAACATAAATAATACATTTAACAATGGAGATATAAAAGAAAGAAGATACATGAAAGTTATCTAGATATATGATAGAGGAGAGATATGAAATAAATAAATCTAAAGAGATTAGATTATTGACACAGAATAGGTAGAGGATATGGGAGAGAGAGAGAGAGAGAGAGAGAGAGAGAGAGAGAGAGAGAGAGAGAGAGAGAGAGAGAGAGGGAGTATTGGAAGATGAATATACAATATGTAGAGAATAGATGATAAATATATGGAGAAAAATGAAAGATAGGTCATAGGAAAGCTATCCTATAGGTAAGCTAGAGGATTTATGATAGACGGATAGATCACAGAGACTTAGGGTAGCTAGAGGACAAATGATACATCAATAGTATAGAGACACAGGACAGCTAGAAGATAGATGATGAATAAATAGATGGGTAACAGGCACAGGATAGCTAGACAATAGCTAGATGGATCAGTGGTAGGCACAGGATACCTGGAAGATAAAGGATAGACAGGTTGAAGACAAACACAGACTAGCTAGATGATAGAATTCATATATGAAAGATAAACAATGGCTAAGCAAGTAAAATATAATAAAAAATATGGAAAAGAGATATACAATAGCTACAAATTAGATGTGAAGTAGAAGAGAAATTCAAGGTAGTTATAGGATACTGATACATGAATGGTTAACAGACACAGACCAACTAGCAGATAGAAGACAGATAGATAGAAGATAATCAAAGGATAGGTAAAGGAAAGATGATAATTTGATGGAAGTTAGATACATGAGAGATAGGTAGATGAGAGATAAAAAGTAGCTAATGATAAATGATACTTGGATGGTATACATGCACAGGATAGCTTAAAGGATATATGGAAGACAGGCATAGGGTGGTTAGAGGATTGTGATATATGGTGACAGAGATACAGGACAGTAAGATGATAAAAAACACAGGAATATTATACAGACACATTATAGGTAGAGGAAATATGAGATAAATAGACACAGGGTATATAGAGGATAGAAGATGGTTTTGATAGATAGAACAAGGCCACAGGGTAGCTTTAGGATAGATGATCCATTAATGGAAGATAGAATCAGAATAGCTGCAGCATACGTTATCCATTGATGGAAGATAGATACATGGTAACTACAGGCTAGATGCAAATACAAACACAGGGTAAGTACAAGGTGTATAGGTAGATAGATTGACACAGGACAGCTACAGGATAGATGATAGATAGATACAGTATAAGCACAGGATGGCTAGATGAGAAAGTATAGAAATTTGTAATATAAACACAGGGGATATAGATGGTAGGTGATAGACAGATGGATGACAGATACAAGACCAGTAGAACATAAACAGTAGATAAATGGAAGATATTAGATGGAATGTAGACTTAGAAGAGGTAGAATTTTGATGATAGATGAAATAATAGATCTGAGAGGGATACAGTATAGGTAGATCATCAATCATAGATAGGTGTAAATTATGCACAAGATAGCAGGGGTATAAATGATACATAAAATGTAAACACTGGATAGATAGATGACAGATTGTAGATAGAGGATAATAGCTGAAAGGTAAATATAGGTTAGTTGGGGATGGAATAGACTGTTGATAGAAAATACAGTGATTCATGGTTGATAGATAATAGGTAGAAGGTAGGTATTATATAGGTAAATTATAGGTATATGCTTGATGAATACATAGATAGTTGATAGAAAATAGAGGATGGGTACATGTAGACAGATGATAGAGTTTAGAAAGATTTGATAGCAAATAGACAAGTAGATAATAGGAAATAGAAGATTAAATCTAGAGATACAGTAGATGATAGAATATAGATAATTACATGTAGAAAATAAATGATAGACAATAGATGATGGAAAGATGGATGGCAGATGGTGGAGAGATGACATATAGAGGATAGATTGTAGATGAGAGAAGACAGGATAAATCGAAGGTAGAAAGTAGATAGGTGATAAATATAGCACAGGTAGATGCTACAGATTGTAGAAAGATGATTGCTTAGTAAAATATTGCTCTTCTTTTTTTTTTAGATTCTACTTTTAGCTGATGGAAAAATGGAGAGAATTAAGAAAAGAAATAGGAAGAGGTAAGAATTCATAATGCACTTGGCAAAGAGTCTCATAGTCAACGGGTTATAACATTGGCTTTCATTTCATTATTTTAATAGAAATAGAATTTATCTGTTTGCTTGTTTATTTATTATTTATTTTAGAGACTAGTTCATGGTATTTAACCTGACTTGCCTCAAACCTACAATCCTTCTGCCTTCCCACCTGAGTATTGGGATTAAGTCCATTTTCTGACATACCCTGCCACAATAGTTATTGTGCACAGTGAAGTCACTGGATGTTTAATTAATGAAAAAGCCTGGCTTTCTCTCATCTTAGTCATCCTATTGAGTCACAAATGAATAACTAGCCTCATCCCTAACATTCATAAAGCTTACTCTTTATTTCTCTATTAATTAGGGGTGCCTTTCACCCACACCAGAGGCCAGCATATAAAGAGCTGCGCAATTTGTTGAAGAAAGTTCAAATACTGGTGGACAAGCTTGGATATGGATCCCGTAGAGCCAGGGCAAGGCATTTAAGACGTCTGGCCTCTGCACCTGCTGATCAAGGTTTGACATAGACCTGGTTCTTCCTTGTACCATTGCTGACTTGAGAGCATCACAACACTTACCATGCTCTGAGTGGCTTTAGTTAGAGGGGACTTTGGTCATACTATTTGTTTCTCTCCACTTACAAGGCTTTTTTTTGGGGGGGGTGGAGTATGTTGAATGCATAAAATAGCCTTGAAAGCTTGTACAATAGTGGAACTTACTAAAAGCATAAATGGACAATCATAATGTTCATTTATGTGACCTGTAAGACAATGCTTATATCATGGAACACATGTAGCTAAGGACATGTGATGGATTTATGTCGATAAACATACAATCACACTCTCCTAGTCTTAGATTAAGTAACTATTTTCTTGACTACATTATTCCTCTAGGACTTTCCCTGTTTCTATACCCTCTTTGTAGCTAAACATCCTAAAATACTTTCTAGGCTCTGTGTCCACTCCATTACATTGCATTTCTTCTTCAAACCTCTTCAGCAAGGCCATACCTGCCACACTCTCCATCCTATTGCACCAATGCCACACCCTATTCTCATTGCCTTGTTAGTGAAGGCACTTGAATGTACTCTGAGGACATGCTTTGAGACTCTTGACCTAAAGTCAGAATCCCCCAGCACAATGGTTGTATACCCTGACTCTTTCTTTTTCTTGTGAGTAGAAGAGCTAGTTCTTACTGACATAAAACCTTGAGATGGGAGGCTGTTATTGATGTCTTTACTGACTCAGGTCAAGAAGGAGGGATGGTATGGCTGTGAAGGGGAACAGAGGACAAGATGAGGTGTGGTGCTCACTGAGCAGACCTGGGAATGGCCTGAAGATCCCTCCCAGTGAAAGGTGTTTGTCCAGAAATGAAGACTAGAATTCCAGCTTTTAGTTAAGGATGGGTAGTATGGCTCTATGTAGAGTTGTTAACCTTGTCTGGCATATTATGGATCCTGAGTTTTGATAGACCCAAATGGAAAATTGCACATTGTTGGGTGATTTTTCAATGCCATCATTTTTAATCAGAATTGGTTTTTCACAGTTTAAATATTGTCTATGCTACTAATTATAACTTTGCCTTGGTAAGATAGCTCAGTGGTTAAATGCACATGGCATGCAAGCCTGATGACCTGAGTTCAATCCTCAGAACCCACATAAAAGTGAAAGTAGAGAATCAACTCCCCAAAGTTCTCTTCTGACTTCAACTATAAGCTGTGGAATATACAACCCCCCCACTTCCATTCAAAAACTAATACATTTTTTCTAAATTATAACGTTGAGAACTCTAATACCAACTGCTCATTATCTTATCATAACCTCTCTCATTTCTTTTCTGAAAAGGAATGTCAAATGTAAGGACCAATTTTGAAGAAAATAAAGTTCTTGTGTTCACTACCTATGAAGAGTACCAAAAGAGGGCTCTTAGGGTAAGGGTGCTTCTGTTGTGTACTTTATATGTAGATCACATATAATGCAAGATGCACTACAGCACTTCTGAAAGCATAGCTGGAAGACCATAGGCCTTCAAGGAATACAAGTATTACAATAATTCACATTCTTAGATGAAACCCTAAGCCACCTAGGGACATCTGTCATCATTCTAAGCACTTTTATTTAACAAAAAGATTGGTATCATATACTTAAATTTGTGTTGTGTAGAGGCCTCAAAATGTATCATTTGAAATCTTTCAGTAAGTGTTATAAAGCCCAATGCATATTTGAACTATTGTAGAAGGTGACTATACACTACAGGGATGTTTGTGGGCACAAGTTCTAGCTTCTGTCATGTGTGAGGAACTTCCCTGGACAACCTTTTCTTAGAGAAGTTTTTCATGCCACAAACATTCTGTAAGTATGAGCACAGCTGACTTTAAGCAGAAAAAAAAATTAAGGGATCTGGAATGAGGGCCATTATTCTGACTCATGAAAAGAAGGTGGAGTGTTTTTGTTTTGTTTTGTTTTAAATATCAGTTGAGGCTGGGGGTGTAGCTCAGTCGCAGCACTTACCTAGCATGTAAGGAATTCTGGATTCAATACCCTGACACCAATAAAAGCAGCATAATCTTTTTGATTAATACATAATGATTCTGGGACCTGGTCAGTTGCTATTTCTGTGCTACAAATATCTCCATGTGTGTGAACCTTTGGGTGAGGATACACACAAACCAGTTTGAAACCACAGCAGGTAATAAGTGGATATTTGAAACTAATGGTTCCATTCTATAGTGATTATGGTATGATCCAAATTTTCTACTTTCATGAGTCATCTTTGGGAAACTATTTCCTAAGAACTTATTTATCCAATCAATTTCAATTTTACTGGCATAAAATTGATGATAATGTTCTCAAGTCATATTTATTATGGCTGAAGATTCTGTAATTATGTCTACCTTTTGTTCTTAAGATTGTTTGTTGATCATCAGTTAAGAGCACTGGCTGCTAGCTGGGTGTGGTAGTGCATGCCTTTAATCCCAGCACTAGGGAGGCAGAGGCAGGTGAATAGCTGTGAGTTCGAGGCCAGCATGGTCTACAAAGTAAGTCCAGGAACCCCAAGGCTACACGGAGAAACCCTGTCTCTGAAAAAAAAAAAAAAAAGGAGCATTGCTGCTCTTGCAGAGGATCTGAGATTAATTCCCAGCACTCATGCAATAGTTCACAACTCTCTGTAACTCCAGTCCTAGGGGTTTGGACAGACGTGTATGCAGGGGAAAAAAAAAGCACTCATACATATAAAATAAACTTGTTTTTAGTAGATTGTGGTTTTCATCATGCAATTTAACTTATCAGGAACTTATCACCAGTATTTCTCTTTTCAAAGAACTGATTTTTACTTTCTTTTTAAAAAATATTTACTATTTTTATGTTTTGTTCTTCAATTCTTTCTCATTATAAATTTAATTATTTTACAGATGTCGAAAAATAAAACATGCTTCTTTTCTGGAGTGGCTTATTTCACTCACTAAAATATTTATGTGGTCTACTCATGTTGTCACTGGTGACAGAATTCTCTGTGAAGGCTGAATAAAATTTACCTACTTGTTATGCTACATTTTTCAGAGCCTTTTATCTGTCAGTTGCTTGGAGTATATGTTAAGCCTTCTCTGTGGTAAATAAAACAGCTAAGTTTGGGTACCCTATAAAGACAAAAAGCTTGATGTGGCATTGGTGGTATAGTGGTGAGCATAGATGCCGTCTAAGAAATGAGGCTTATTTAGTGCAAGTTCAAAATTCTGCGTCCTTCGTGGATGGCCACTTGGTTGTGTCACTTGTGAGATGGCTTCATGGTGGAGCTGGATTTACAGTGGAGGTAGCAAGTGAGAGAACAACCATACTGTAAGACAGAAAGCCAAAGAGTGGTAAGCAGCATCCCTAGTGACCTCCCACTCTGCTTCCCCTCTTACAGACCCTACCACCTCTCACAGTGTGCAATGGGGGCCAAGCTTTCAAGGCATGAGTGCTTGGAGGACTGGCCATATCCAAACCGTAGTAGATTGCCTCCACCTTTTTGCTGTTGTGAATAATGCTGCCAAGAACATGGATAAACACAGTTATTTGAGGCTCTGCTGCTTTTTTCCTCATGTATATCTAGAAGAAGAACCATTGGAATCTATGGTATCCTCTAATGTGTTGAGGACTGGTCAAATAATTTCTCACAGCTTCTTCAGTTTAACGTTTCAGTGACATTCCCTAAAAATTCTCCTCAAACTTGCAGTCAGAATCTTATCAGTTTCTGGCTTTATGCTTACTTTAGTTTTTTGTTAGTTTGTTTGGTTTTTGTTGTTGTTGTTGTTGTTTGGTTGTTTGTTTTCTGTTACTGAGATTAGAAACCAGGTCCGTTTGCACCTGGCAAGTACTCTACCAACATAACCACATGCCAACGATCTCTGGTTTTGTTTTACCATGTAATTTTACTTATAAGTTGATGTATTCTTTTCCTTTTATGCTAAAGATGGAACTCAGAGTCTCACACACACTAGGGAAATGTCCTACTACTGAGCTATAGTCTCAGCTCCCAAATTGACATTTCTATGATAATTTTGTTTGGAGACCTTTGCTTATGTTTCATCTCTCAGATCAGATCAAACTTCAAAAAACCTATATTATCTATGTCCGTATGTTAAGTGAACTTTTCATGTCTAAACATTCTAATGTTTAGTGTTAATTGGGTGCACACTGAAATTTGTTTGTCTAAGGGACGCATCATTTGATAAATATCTCATGCTTAAGGTCAAGTATATTCTGTGTAGGTGAAGAATAATAAAATTTTAATTAAGTATGTGCCTATCTTAATGATATGTAAGAAAAGGAAAACATTTTCAATGTTCTGTTATAATTATGTATGCACTTAGAAATAAAGCTATCAATTTATTATTATTCCACTATTTAATTATGTTATTATTCTGTCTTTATTAGTCATTTGAAAGTATTTCGATTGCCATGAACATAGACGGAACAGTTGTTTTTTTATCAGAGAATGTGTTACCTCTTCTTGGTCACCATCCAGTAAGTTCTTCCAGATTTTGGAGAAATGGGTCATTATGGTTTCTTGTTTATAGGTTATTTCCTTTTAGCCTTATATAACTCACTGGTATCCAACTATGCCCATATTTCATCATCTTCTCCACTGGTTTCAGTATTAAGTCAATAAACAGTACATGGTGATGATTACAGTGTTGGTGGTCTCTGAGATGGATAGGAAAGGCTTCAACTGTTTGAGGTAGATAATACACAGGAAAACCATGGCCAGAACGGGCTGTAGCATGGAGCAGTTACTAGAGGGCAATGCAAGCGGGTTGAAGTGCAGCACCCACCTATAGCCATAGGTGGGCAAGGGCAGAGCTAAATTCACAGGGCAGACTAATAGTATTAGTATAGAAAGCAAAGGCTGTTCTCTCTCACTCTCTCCAGGAAGATATTGTGGGAAAGACTTTATTAAATATTATTCTTGATGAACAAAAGGAAGAAATATCTCAGAAGATCATTATTCATCTTCCTTTGGCAAGTGAAGGTATGTATACATGGCTTTGTTTTATTTCAATTTAATTTTGGGTTTTGAGAGAACAGTAACACTCAGTTGAATAATTTCTTTCTCTCTTATCCCTTAGCAATTTTTTGTAAAAAATATCAGTTAATGTGGCTGATGATCATATATTCATTTAATTTTATAGCCTATAATTTCAATCACAACATTTCTTACATTAAAAAACTATCTCTTCTGGAGGAGTGGGGAGTAGTTCATGGGCCCTCACTCTCAGCCAAGGAGCTAGTGACATTTCATGGATAATGGGGGAGGGTGAGTAGGTTTTCTTCAATGACGTGGTCCCTGGCTGGCTGAGGATGCTCTATCCCAGTGGTTCTCAATTGTCCTAATGCTGTGACCCTTTAATAAAATTCCTCATGCACCCCTACCCAGATCTAGCCAATGGTCAGAACATTCTCCACAGTTGAGTGGAGAGTGGGATATGACTTTCTCACATACTCTGGTGCCTCACATTTGACCATGTCCCCTGGAGGGCCAGATCTGGTGGCACTCAGAGGAAGGACAGCAGGTTGCCAAGAAGAGACTTGATACCCTATGAGAATATACAGGGGGAGGTAATCCCCCTCAGTCACAGTCATAGGGGAGAGGAGTAAGGGGAAAATGGGAGGGAGGGAAGAATGGGAAGATACAAGGGATGGGATAACCATTGAGATGTAACAAGAATAAATAAATTTAAAAAAAGCTTCTCATACAGTGCTGACCTCTGACCATAACATTTTCACCAGCACTTCATAACTAATTTTTCTACTGCTGTGAATCCTAATGTAAATATCTGTGCTTTTCAATAGTCTTACGTGACTCATTGAGAAGGTCATTTGTCCCCCAAAGGGTTATGAGTAGATGTGAAACTGGATCTTGGAGGAGTTGAGAGGAGTGAGACATAAACTTGATCAAAATATATCACATGTATATATGAAATTATCAAATAATCAAGAAAATTGTTTTATGGAAAAATCATCCTCCATCCTGTCTTGTTCTTTAGCCTAAGCCCTAATTATAGCAGTATCCTCTAATTTTAGTAGTTCAATATAAATACAAATATACTAGTCTACAGATACAACAATGATAGCTCTGTGAGTACCAGTGTTCATGGGAAGAAAGTTGTGTTTTTAAAAATGTTCTTTTAACTTAGGAAGACTTTCATTGTCTAAAATATTCCATCAGACTGCGTAACTTTGCTTCTTGCTCTCTTTAGTTGGACGTCTCATTGAATTTTGCTGTTGTGTAAGAAAAGGAAATGCATATCCGAATGCCCAGCAAAGAGATGCTGCTAGAGGCAGATATGAAGATAAAGAAATATATGACTGTGTGAAATTCATGTTGTACCTGCAGGATTCTTATGATGGTAAGCAATCCATCCCATGATATCTACATTGTGATCATGTGTGATGTGATCTCTGATTGCTAGTATACATGCTCTTGTATTATTGGTATTTACAAAACACCTGATATCCGTATACTCACAATTTATGGCTATGCCTATTAGACATTAAAAATAGTAGTGACTTTATAAGGTGGTCCCATGTAGACATATGGTAGATTGCATTGGTAAATGATGGCTGTCTCACCTTAGAAAACAAAATATTTTTAAAGCTTAATAAAAAAAAGGTTAATGCACCGCCAAGCTTAAAGGCAACTCCTTGAACACCAAAAGTTACAAATGGAATTTGTAGTTTGTAAATCATACCACAGATTAAATTAGCTGGTAGGAGCAGTGTCTAGAATTCTAGCATCTTATTGAGGACCAATATATAAAATATAGACACTTGGAGGTCTAGAATTCTAGCATCCTATCAAGAACAAATACATAAAACATAGACACTAAAGTTCTGTACACTGACCTGGGGAAAGAACTCATCTCTCTAACATTTTCACTAGACAAATCTATGCTATTTCCACATTTATGTCATGTATGTTATGGGCCTGATGATTGATTTTTGAGGTTTAAAGATGTGCAAGCAGAGAAATTGACATATAAAAAGTTAATTGCTTCAGAGCTATAAAATATACAAGGTAACCAGAGGTGAGGTATAGCTTGTGCTTCAGGTAACCAAATGCTAATTAAAATATTTCTCATGTTTCTTAGAAATTAAAGGTGAAATATCTTTAAAACTTTTGGACAGATGCATGTACATTCACACACAGACATACACATACACACACACACATGCACGCACAATACTTTTAGAGATTTCCACATCAATCTATACAGCAACAGCAAAAGACTGACCTTAGCACAAGTTTACATTTGGTTTTCATATTTTGGTGACTACCATCTGGGGAATCTGTGGAGCTTGGTTCTAAACAAAAGAAGACAAGAAAAATACCATGTCTCAGAATCTTGAAAAATGCCATTGGGACGGCAAACAGCATTGTGATGTGTCAGTTATCTTCCTCCTTGTTTATCCAGTACACCTTTTAATTTAATTGTCATTGTGTCATCTTTAGAGTCATTTGTGTTTTGGGGGAACTATGGTCCTAAGAGCAGAAACATTTGCTCATCAGCTCCAAGGCTGTTAGGGGAACAACAGTACTATCTTGTGGGAACCGTTACTGTCCTTCGTAAACAACCCGAATCGGTGAGTATGCTGTATGTCTCTCCCACTTTGAAGGACACATCATTTTTGCTTTCATCAACTGGACATCAGTGCAGAAAGACTCAGTATTCAGTGAGGAAAGAGCAATTGTATATTTGTTTAGGAGGTGAATGGCAGGAATCTGGACTGATTACAGTGACATGGATGGAATCTCGAGGATTTGGCATGAATGGGGGCATTATCAGCAGGTACAGGCATAAGTAGAACATTGTGGACCGGGCAGTGTTGGCAGCCTAGATGAAGACCTCTGGCCTGTGGTACACGTTTCTCTTGTGGTGGTGTAGTAGATCCATCACTCCTACATTCAGTTTTAGAATAAACCGCCTCTCCATATTGAAAACAGTGATGAACATTGTATAGAGGCAAAAACTGAAGGAAGTTGTCCGTCATCTGCCATGAGAATGTAGACTTCAAAGACGTAGGACTCAGTCCCAAGACCCACTTCCTCTTCTGAGAAAGAGAAAACAAATCTTACTTGGCCGACCCATATTCCACTAGCCTTCATGAAGGCACCAGGAAGTCTATTCATGATTTACTCCAGTTTTCCTCTCTGAGCCTTTAGGACATTGTTTCTATACTGGTGGGTATTTTATAAAAGATGAGAACAGAAGGATAGCAGTCAGAAGAGTCTTTACAGTATGATGACATAAAATAGTGAGCGGTGAACTTGAATCAAAATGAAATTCCTCTTCTGGATCTACTAGGCTTTGGATGAACCATATTGTGTATACTTTGTTTTATACCTGTAAACCTGGTGTCTTCCTCACACTGACATGTAGATAGTTGTAACTAGAATATGTAATGCATGCTATAAATGTCAAGAATTTTTTAGTATACAGATACATTTGAGTGGATATTAGGCTTGGGCTTGACTGTGGGTTTGACTCTCAAAGATGCCAAAATGATGATGGCAACAACGGAAATGGATATGCTAATTTTTCTGCAGGAACACCCCACTGAAAATCAATCCAATGATTTAGTTGTTGATTCGGATGATGACAGTACCATACAGTGCCACAGGTAAGAGGTATCATGGCTGTAATTAATGCAGAGCTGAAACACATTTTTTAATAAAGAAAGTGCATACAATAGAAAGATCAACTAAAAAAAGAAAAAAAGAAAAAAAAAGAAAGATCAACTAAGAATTTTAAATGAATCTAAGATGACCAATTTGCTGATTTCCAAATCTGTGTATTTTCATGTATGTAAGGAACCAAGTAACTGGTGTCTGTTGCATTATTTTGTAGATTGGTCCAATAAACGATCCAAGAAAAAAAAAAACGTACACAGAACATCTGAGATTGTGAGCGCAACTCTTAGAATCCACATAGAAGAGAGGCCTGATTGTTGAATGCTTTCCTCTGTCCTCCACACAAGTGACATACATGAACACACACACACACACACACACACACACACACACACACACACACACTGAATAAAGAAATACATATTTTAAATTAATAAAATAAAATAATAAAGATAAAAAAGAAATACATATTTTTAAAAACAGGAGTATTGAAAGCACACGTGGTAGCATTTGAGATATGGAGTAAGGAGAATCAGTAGTTCACGGTTATCCTCTGTCAACCCTGTCTTGGCAAGTAGAGACACTGAGAAAGCAAATAAAATATGAACTAGTTGACAAAACCTTACTATGAGCATATGTAACCTGAGTAGGCCTTCTGAAACCATTTGCTTTACTTAAAATAGGTTGCCCTTGGTCTTTCTCATTGTGTAAAAAAAGTATGTGTTCTCTTTATACCATTTGGATATTAAGCTTAATCCATAAAGAAGAACATAGATAATATATTAAAATGTAAAATTAATGGAGTATGAAAATAAATACAGTACCCAGTGATTTATCGTAACAAACATCTGAATGGCTAGGCCTAGTCCTTGAGCTAGAATTCTTTCTGTTTGTGAATGTCTTTACTGTGTTCAGAGCAGAGATTGGGTTCTAACAGTGGTTTCTCATTGGATCATAGTTCTATATTGTTCTAAAGAGGTCAATAAGAACAAACACTCTTTTGTAGCAGTATTACAGGAGGTAGGGCTTCTGTGGGTCTCATGCGGCCACAACACTATTATGAGCTCCTGAGTGCAGTGTTCCTGTCATGGTCCACATGACACTGTTACCTCTCTGATCTCTGATTCCTACAGCCTTCCTGCCCTACCTTCTGCAATACTCCCTAAGCCTTGTGTGGAAGGGGCTCTTACAGATGTACCACGTATATCTAAACACTCCAATAACACTTAATTCTCTACAGTTTGGCCAGTTGTGAGTTTTCAATTTTAACCACTTAATATTGCATAAATGAACATTTCTGATGAGATCTGAGAACTGCACTAATCCATGGGCATAAAGATGAAATGCATAAAGACATTAATTTAGAGAGCACGTTGATACTATGTCCATTTAGCAAGGTAATGGCAAGTCGATTCACACTTGGGGCAGGTGAACTCCACAGCTTTGTGCTCTTGATCAGATTTATAATACTAGACATATGTTTCTTCCCGTGGTGTGGGAGGAAATTGGTTCATTCAGAAATTGATTGGTTGCCACATAACATTGATGCAACTACTGCAAACATGGGCATATATTTTGCCATGCCAGTCATTATTGTTGATAACAGTGTTCACAGCTGGCAAAACTGTCAATGACTTTTTTTTTTCTCCCTCCATCAGCTTATATAACCCTGTCTAGTACAATGAAAGCTATCCAACAAAGAGGAAGATTCCTGGCCAGTACACAAAACACATTTTGACAATTATTTCTTTTTTTATTAATTTATTCATATTACATCTCGATTGTTAGCCCTTCCCCTGTTTCCTCCCATTCCTCCCTCCCTCCCACTTCCCCCTTTCTCCCCTCCCCTATGTCTGTGATTGAGGGAGACCGCCTCCCCCTATATATGCTCTTAGAATATCGAGTCTCTTCTTGGTAACTTGCTATCCTTCCTCTGAGTGCCGCCAGGCCTCCCCATCCAGGGGACGTGGTCAGAAAAGGGGCACCAGAGTTGATGTAAGAGTCAGATCTCACTCTCCACTCAATGGTGGAGAATATCCTCTCCACTCAATGGTGGAGAATATCATGTTCATCTGCTAGGTCTTGGTAGGGGTTCGAAGTTTACTGCCTATATTCTCCTGGCTGGTGCCTTAGTTTGAGGAGGACCCCAGGACCCAGACCTGCCTTTGACAATTATTTCTTTGTGGCTTTATTAAGGCTTGAAAAACGACACCAGAACAAGGAATTGCAAAGAACTTGCCAGGATGAAGCTTCGAATATGGAACATACTGATTCAGACTTGGAAGTATGTACACACTGACTGCCGTTGTGTAGAACTATGAACCTTTATCCCTCTAATGTTGTTATTTACACACACACACACACACACACACACACACACACACACACACACAGAGTGTTGGCTTTTCTTTTTTTTATTTTTTTTAATTTTTTTAAAATTTTTTTATTATTAATTTATTCTTGTTACATCTCAATGTTTATCCCATCCCTTGTATCCTCCCATTCCTCCCCCCCACCCCCATTTTCCCATTATTCCCCTCCCCTATGACTGTTCCTGAGGGGGATTACGTCCCCCTGTATATTCTCATAGGGTATCAAGTCTCTTCTTGGCTACTTGCTGTCCTTCCTCTGAGTGCCACCAGGTCACCCCTCCAGGGGACATGGTCAAATGTGAGGCACCAGGGTACGTGAGAAAGTCGTATCACACTCTCCACTCAACTGTGGAGAATATTCTGACCATTGGCTAGATCTGGGTAGGGGTTTAAAGTTTACCTCCTGTATTGTCCTTGGCTGGTGCCTTAGTTTGAGCGGGACCCCTGGGCCCAAATCTGCCTATCATATTGTTCTACTTGTAGATTTTCTAGGACCCTCTGTATCCTTTTATTTGCTATTCTCCCATGCGTCTCTCATTTAGAGTCCCAATAGGATGCCTTCCCCTCTGTCCCAGTTTCCTGGTAAGTGAAGGCTTTCGTGGGACATGCCCCTTGGGCTAGTATGCAGATATAAGTGAGTATATAGCATTTGATTCTTTCTGCTTCTGGGTTAACTCACTCATTATGATCATTTCTAGCTCAATCCATTTATCCACAAATTTCGGGAATTCCTTGTTTTTAATAGCTGAGTAGTATTCCATAGTGTATATGTACCACAGTTTCTTTATCCACTCTTCTACTGAGGGACACTTAGGCTGTTTCCATGTTCTGGCTATTATGAATAAGGCTGCTATGAACATGGTTGAGCAAATTTTCTTGTTGTGTGCTGGAGCATCTTCTGGGTATATTCCAAGGAGTGGAATAGCTGGGTCTTGAGGAAGCCTTATTCCCATTTTTCTGAGATAGCACCAGATAGATTTCCAAAGTGGCTGTACTAGTTTGCATTCCCACCAGCAATGAAGGAGTGTTCCTCTCTCCCCACATCCTCACCAGCATGTGGTGTCACTTGAGTTTTTGATCTTAGCCATTCTGATGGGTGTAAGATGGAATCTCAGAGTTGTTTTGATTTGCATTTCCCTGATGACTAAGGAGGTTGAGCATTTCTTTAAGTGTTTCTCAGCCATTTGATACTCCTCTGTTGAGAATTCTCTGTTTAGTTCCAAGCCCTCCTGTTGGTTTTTCAATTGCTTGAAATATGTTATTGTGTTTAAAGTGTTTGGATTCTGCCTGTGTTTCCTATTATTTGTGTCCTACTCTCTCTCACTAGTGAAATGTATTATCTTCTTTTGGAAACTCAGGTTGAGATTGTA
This sequence comes from Acomys russatus, assembly GCF_903995435.1. Classification (NCBI taxonomy): domain Eukaryota; kingdom Metazoa; phylum Chordata; class Mammalia; order Rodentia; family Muridae; genus Acomys; species Acomys russatus. The sequence continues at coordinate 109,902,903 of NC_067169.1, forward strand.
GATATTCAACCAGCCACTCAGCAAAGGCCATTTGGAACAGTTGAGACCAGAACATCATCACAGTTGAGCACAAGCAGAAACATAAGTGCAACTACAAGCAACAGCACAGGTACGAGGACAAGCCTTTCTTCCACAGGTTTTACACCACTGAGATCGAGTAGGTACAAATGAGCTATTTGGAAGTGGATGAAATAAATCAGATGACCTTCAAGGTGGTTAGAAGGTTTAAAATAGTGTTCTGTTTATAACACTGTGAAATCACAGGTGTCATGCCCAACTTTGCTCATTTTCCGTAAATCTTTTGATATGATGATTCAGAGAAATACAAGTAAATATCTTCTCACAGATTCAGGCAATCACTGATCTTACACATTTTAGAAATCTGTCAGAAATGTGCAGACTCCCTTTTTTCTGTTGAATTTGTATTATTCACTTGCCTTTGATTTTAATACTGCAAACATTGTGATAGGTCTGTCTTGTTTATGTCTATGCAGTGTGTCTTAGTGAAACGTGTTTTTGTTGTTAATTTTGTTGATGTTTTGAGGCAAATTCTTGATGTATAGTTCACCCTGTCCTAGAAGTCAGAGCGGGCCCTTTAGCTCCACAGCAGAGTTCTGGGATGACAGAATTATAGACATGTGCATTGCCAGGAAAATGTAATGGAAGTAGCAGTGAAGGTGGTTAATCCCTCCAAAATACTACCGCTCATTTTATGTGTTTCGATAACAAAGTCCTAATTATACAATTGTATAAAAACTGCAACACTTGAGACATGGATCTTATTGTAGATAACTTACATTGTGACATTATGCTTAATCTTTCTTTTTTCCTCAGTTTCAAATGTAGGTTTAACTTTTAAACAGTTTTAGTAGCACCACTTCCATTATTTCTGTAAGTTTCAGATCTCTATTCAAAATTGTTCTTTGAAAACAGCACAAAGGTGTGTGTGTGCGCACACGCGCGTGTGTGTGACTATTTCTAACATTTATATGAGCAGTGATTGCACTTAACCTACTTACCTGGAGTTACCTTGTAGGGTTGTCCTGTGGAATTATATTCATTACTGTTAAACCAGCTGTGGAGAAATCCTTATAAGATCCCACAGCTAGCCTTTCCAGTCAGAGGAGCAAAGCCAGATAACCAGCAACAAACGTTGAAATTTAGTAGCGTCTGGAGTGCTTGCTACAGCTTAGTGATATGTATTTTTTTGTTTGGAACCAAAAAATTGCAAATATGCTATTAAATCGCAAAAGTGATTTGGAAGTGATTGATAGTAGAAAAGTTTAGTCAAAGCTCTGAGCACTGAAACTGTCAAGAAACTAGAATTTTCCAAAATGACTAAAATGGAAAATCTAAAACTAACTGAATGATAGAGGTGCAATTTGCTTGTATCCATAGCATTGTGGTGAAGTGTGCATCCCGAAGCTGCATGGAGCAATTGGGAGGTATCTGGTGGGTCCCTCTGCCTGATCCTGATGCTTATATTTTGTAAAATTTTTTTCATTTTGAAATAATTTTGGACATAGAGAAAAATTTCAATGTAGTACTCAGGAGGGAGAGGCAGAAGGATCAGGGGTTCATGGCCATTGTCTATGCCATGAATTCAAGGCCATCCTGGGATTCATGGATGTTGTCACAAAAATAAAATAATTTGAGTAGAAAGAGCAATACACGGGAAAGTGGACAAAAGCAAAAAAAAAAAAAAAAAAAAATCTATCCATTTCATTGTGATGCCCTTAATGTCACACATTACATAATCAAACAACATTGGTTTCAGTCTTGTTACCAGTGTGAGGTCTTTTCTGTCTTTTTTTTCTTAGAAATGTACAGATAGCAAATTTCATGTCACAGAAAACAATGGATCGCTTTCATTTTTTCCACATTATGATTATATTGCCAATTTTAATCCCTCCATCAGCAGAAGGACATCTGAGTTGCTTTTAAGTTTTTGATAATTATAAATAATGTTACTACAAACATTTTCACAGAGGTTTTGCATGGAACTTTCAGTTTACTTGGGTAAATTCCTGGCTGTGAGATCTGAGTCACTTGTAACTTATTTCAGCTTTACTATTTGGAGAACACCCAACATCATGAGGTAGAGCCCAAAGTATGTTTCCATGAAAGTTTACTATTAACTGGGCTGGATTTAAGCACCAGTATAAAATGGAAGGTGAGCAGAGAGAAATTCAGATATACTTGTCCTTAAGTTTCAAATATGAATGAATTTAAAAAATACTGTTCTCTAAATGATTCTTAGTACCTGGCACATCACACTCTTTTTTTTTAAGATTTGTATTTACTTATTTTATGTATGAGTGCTCTATCTGCATGTATGCCTGCATCCCAGAAGAGGGCATCAGGTTACAGCACAGATGGGTGTGAGCCACTATGTGATTGCTGGGAATTGAACTCAGGACCTCTGGAGGAGCAGACAGTGCTCTGATCTTCTGAGCTATCTCTCCAAGCATATCTCATCCTTAACCACGAGATTAAACCACAATGTCCTGTTATATAACGATGTCACATTTTATTGTTTTAGTCACAATCTCCTCTGTGCTTCGTTCCTCAGGTTCTGGACAGGAGTGTACGACAGATTCAAAGAACATGCTAGAGCCTATGGATATGGAATTAGAAGTGCCTCCAGGGACCCTTTTAAATGATAGCCAGGAAGAAGAAGGCTTCCCAGAACAAGAAGGCGGCAGTGATGAGGATGAAAAGAAAACACTGGAAGAGGCAAAGATCTCCAATCCTAATGAACAGATTATTGATGAAATTACTGTACTTTCTAAATCTGCATCAGATAAAGATTTCTGTAAAAAATTCTGTGAAGACATCAAAGACAAGAAAAATGATAAGACCCTAGAAATTGTTGTGGACCAAGCACAAGGACAAAAAAAGGCACCTGAGACAGCCCCAACAATCCCAACCTCAAACAAAAAGCGTGTGCACCCACAGGCAGTGGTGAAACCCATGGTGCACAGAGATCAGCCCATGGTGCACAGAGATCAGACAACCTCTGGAGTAACTGAGGTACAAGTCAAAGTCGTTGAAATGCATTTTTTTTTTATCTCTAACAGTGTTAAGCTTAAATTCATTCTGTTTGCTCAGGTTTAGTTTTATAGAAAGCATGATCTTTTTTTTGTTGTTGTTGTTCAAAAACATATATCACTGTTTGTAATGCCCTAGCTTTTCAGACACCCAAGAAAATCTATTGAACCCTTAAAAACAGGCAGGTTTGATGTTCTCTAAGGCAAATCACACCCCTTTTGTTCTCATCCTGTTAAATATACAAGGACCCGTTTTTGAAAGTCTTTTTTGCCTTGCACGGATTTTTGGAGTACTGAAAATTTTTCTTGAACTATTTATAAGGAAATTTATATGAATAATTAAACTCTCAGTGTAGATACAGTCTTAAATTGATAAAACAATGAGTAGTGGGTCTTCAGTCTGGCTGTGTACAGGAGCTGAGGACAGCCCAGCCAGATGTTAACTTCTAGATATCTAAGGTTCCCCATGGGCTTGCTGAGCACTCCTTTTCCATGTTTACTTCTATTTAGTGTATTAAGGAACGGCATGAACTAACACCAAGTAATTTTGTATTCTTACAAACGGAACCAATGAGATCTTTTCAATTCCAGCATCCACGTTTGAGCGAAAGGGTTGCCGTACTCGATACCCCACAAAGAAGGGCACAAGCCTATGATTTGAGAATAAACGGATATCTTCACAGTACAAATAATGAACAAGAGGTATGGAAAGTTCATTTTAAGTTTGTAACTGAAAGGATATTTCATTTGTATGTGAAGTCTGATTGACTTGGTTTATTCATCTCAGCCTACCCCATAGGCTATAGTTGAGTTACTCCAGAGAATTGAACATATACATGCTCCATAGACCTTGATACCACTCAATGATAAACGCTTGTGCAGGTGTTTTGGATGTTCAGAAGTCTGTGACTCAGAGGCCCAGCCAGATCTTAATTTCTAGATATCTAAGGTTCCCTGTGGGCTTGCTGAGCTCTCCTTTTCCATGTTCACTTGTATTTAGTGTATTAAGGAAAGGCATGAGCTAACAGCAAGTAATTTTGTGTCCTTACAAATGCAACCAATGAGATCTTTTCAATTCCAGCGTCCACTTTTGGGGGAAAGATTTGCCCTACTTCACACCTTACGAAGAAGGGCACAGGCTTATGATTGGAGCATAACTGGAAGCCTTCATGATACAAATACTGAAGCGGTATGGAAAGTTCATTTTAAGTTTATAACTGAAATATTTCTTTTGTATAGGAAGTCTGATTGGTTTTGTTTATTCAGCTCAGTCTACCCCATAGGCTATAGTTAAGTTGCTAAGAGAATTAAACATCTATATGCTAGATAGACCTCGATATAGGCTCAATGATATACACTTGCTTGTCCAGGTGTTTTGGATGTTCAGAAGTCAGTGACTCAGAGGCCCAGCCAGATCTTAATTTCTAGATATCTAAGGTTCCCTGTGGGCTTGCTGAGCTCTCCTTTTCCATGTTCACTTGTATTTAGTGTATTAAGAAATGACATGAGCTAACAGCAAGTAATTTTGTGTCCTTACAAATGCAACCAATGAGATCTTTTCAATTCCAGCGTCCACTTTTGGGGGAAAGATTTGCCCTACTTCACACCTTACGAAGAAGGGCACAGGCTTATGATTGGAGCATAACTGGAAGCCTTCATGATACAAATACTGAAGCGGTATGGAAAGTTCGTTTTAAGTTTATAACTGAAAGGATATTTCATTTGTATAGGAAGTCTGATTGGTTTTGTTTATTCAGCTCAGTCTACCCCATAAGCTGCAGTTGAGCTGCTCCAGAGAATTAAACATCTATATGCTAGATAGACCTCGATATAGGCTCAATGATATACACTTGGTTGTCCAGGTGTTTTGGATGTTCAGAAGTCAGTGACTCAGAGACCCAGCCAGATCTTAGCTTCTAGATATCTAAGGTTCCCTGTGGGCTTGCTGAGCTCTCCTTTTCCATGTTCACATGTGTGTAGTGTATTAAGAAATGACATGAACTAACAGCAAGTAATTTTGTATCCTTACAAATGCAACAAATGAGATCTTTTCAATTCCAGCGTCCACTTTTGGGGGAAAGGTTTGCCCTACTTGGCACCTCACGAAGAAGGGCACAGGCCTATGATTTGAGCATAACCGGATGCCTTCATGATACAAATACTGAAGAGGTATGGAAAGTTCATTTTAAGTTTATAACTGAAAGGATATTTCATTTGTATGTGAAGTCTGATTGGCTTGGTTTATTCAGCTCAGCCTACCCCATAAGCTGCAGTTGAGCTGCTCCAGAGAATTAAACATCTATATGCTAGGCAGACCTCGATACAAGCTGAATGATATACACTTGGTTGTCCAGGTGTTTTGGATGTTCAGAAGTCAGTGACTCAGAGACCCAGCCAGATCTTAGCTTCTAGATATCTAAGGTTCCCTGTGGGCTTGCTGAGCTCTCCTTTTCCATGTTCACATGTGTGTAGTGTATTAAGGAATGGCATGAGCTAACAGCAAGTAATTTTGTGTCCTTACAAATGCAACCAATGAGATCTTTTCAATTCCAGCGTCCACTTTTGGGGGAAAGGTTTGCCCTACTTGGCACCTCACGAAGGGCACAGGCCCATGATTTGAGCATAACCGGATGCCTTCATGATACAAATACTGAAGAAGAGGTATGGAAAGTTCATTTTAAGTTTATAACTGAAAGGATATTTCATTTGTATAGGAAGTCTGATTGGCTTTGTTTATTTAACTCAGCCTACCCCATAGGCTGCAGTTGAGTTGCTCCAGAGAATTAAACATATCTATGCTAGGTAGACCTTGATACAGGCTCAATGATATACATTTGCTTGTGCAGGTGTTTTGGATGTTAAGAAGTCTGTGACTCAGAAGCATGTGTGCGACTAGTGTGCTACCAAAGCAGTCAGTAGTCCCCATAGCCCTGTATTCATATAGACCCAGACTTCCATTAGTTTTGGATTCATTTAAATGTAAAGTTCATTTCTAGGGGTACTTTTTCAGACATGAAGTTACTTATATAAATTACCCCAACCCTACTCTAGGAATCTAAGGTCAAGATGTCCCAAGTAACATATCTTGGCTTCTGTTAAACTGCCTGCTTATGCAACCCTCAACTCCAGCTAACTGCTTATCTTAGCTCCCCCTTGCCATTGTTGGGTGTATTTTTTGTTTATTTGTTTGTTGTTTTTGTTTTCTGCCTTTTAAAGCTCCTTGCTCTCAATTCTTTTTGCTTCACTTAAGTCCTAGTTGGCTGGTTTAAAGTCTTTCAATTGTCTATAACAAAGTTACTTTTATGTTTGTTTTTGACACATCAATACTTGCAGGACAGAGAACAAGAACATGCGTATGAGTTGGACCAGAGTACTGAGATGCTTCACAACTTGTATGACCCAACACAAACTGGACAAGGAGAAGAGAATCTGGCATACCTGCCACAACAGCAGGTACAGGAACAGCCAGAGCCTAAGATGTCAATAAGTTTGTGTATGGTATACCTGTATTTTTTTTTTTTTTTACAATAACGCTGTTGGTTTTGTGTAGATGGTGACTGCCACTAATGACCTGGGGAGAGGCCCCATTAATTCTTATGGAAATGACAATTCTGAGCATCCACAAAATCAGACAAATAGGTAAGAGACAGACTGACTGGGGAGAAGGGTGGAGGCCACTGCGTTTTCCCTTCTTCCTGCCTGTATAGTGCCTGTCTCAGCATCTATTGATAAAATGGAAGATCTTCCACACAGAAGGCTTAGACAAGTCAGCTTCAAATGTAGAGATTTCCCATCCAACCCTTGAAATCATTGCCTTTATTCTTCAAGTTCAGACTCTTATCACAGGGTGTTTGTAGAGAAGTGTTTATTGACCATAACTAACTCCCGAGTTTCATGTCCATTCTTCAGCTTCTCTGGAAAGAAGGCATTGGCCATGAAAACTGGGAAAGTAGACATAAGATGTTTGCTACATGCTGTGAGCAGCCAATAACATATAAACCTGGATCAGCTTTTACATGTAACTTGGGAAACTCCACATGAGCCATCATTCTTTGACCTGTGTAACTACTCCAAATTTCTTACAGACTTTCAGAGGATCCTGTTGATTGTATTCCTCCACTTCTGCCTCACCCATCAGCAAGGTCATGTCAAGCAATGACAGTGCCGCATCAGCCATTAACAGTGCCAAGTAGCCCATTGGCAACAGCAGGTTGCCCACCAGCGGCATCACAGTACTCATCGGCAAGGCCACAGGACCCACCAATACAGTCACATGTAGGTGCTTCTCAATCATCTGAAAGTCATAAATCAAAAATACCTGGCCTGGGGGACTCAGGAAATTTCATGCAGCTATGAAATAATGCCATGGGCCACGTTACAGAGCGTCATCATTTAGTATAGGTGAACTCGTGGCTCCACAGTCTAAGAGGGAATCTGTATGATAGAGTTGAAATGCCCAATGGCTTTTTTCTTTTGGATCTGGGACTCTTCTTCATAAGTGGAATGCCCCAGCTATATGCTCTGTATTTGAAATGCAGAGTTGAAAGCATTGTCAGTTTGAAGGAAGTCACACATGTGATGGTAGAACTCACTGCTGAGTAAAACCAATGGGTTTTATTGCAGTAGTAACAACTACAAGGATCCTTGTATGACTGAGCTGCATAAATGTTTCTCAAATAGAATCTGACTTTCAGTGTTCCCAAGCCACAGCTCGCTTTAGTGCCAAGCTCAAAACTGAATCCAGATTCCTTACTGAGATTATATACTTTGCAATACTGCATTATAGCCTAGAATCTACCTTGGGTATATCTCATCATATTGAAAAAATATTCCCTAAAATTCCCTTTGCTGAGTGAGTGTGCTTAGCACTTATCTATGGAGTTGCCTTATGTTAGACAGGGCAGACAGACCTTGGGGACCATCTTTAGGGGTTACACGTGCAGAATAAAAACTGGCCCTGTTAAAAATAACACAGCAGATTTAGCTCTTCATGTAAAGTCCCAGCTAGCCCTATAAAGAGCAGAACCATTCAATCTGGCAAAGTAGCAACACATCAAAAGTATTTTCATTTTAAATGTTTAGAAATTTAGATAGCTAAATGTAGTATTTTCATATACATGCCTTGACCAAGTGAACCATTAATGTCACTGGAAATTGGGTCCCTATGATCTCATACCGTGATAAAAATGGGCAAACGGTCTGATGGGCTCACTAGCAAAGTAGACTCCAAAGGTAGCCCTTTTCGTGCCCATTACCAAGACAATGGCATCCTTGACTGGGACTCTAAGAACCAGAGTTGTCACAAAATTGATCTGATAGTCCAGGCAGTGAACGTAGGGTTTCAGATAGCTCATTGGGAAAGAGGTAGAGTAGGAAGAGCAAGAGCTTCACCCTGAGGACATATGACTCTGACTGGGCTCCTTCCTTTCTGCTCACTCCTGCCCTGATCTTCAGCTGTCTGTTTGAAGCCTAACTCCTCCTGAATTTATTTTTCTCATTCACCCCATTTGGTTCCACTTACTGGGTCCTGTATCACTTCAAAACAGAGCCAAAAAAGAGTTCTACAACTGATACCTGTAACACTGCCTTTGTGCTTGTCCTCCGCCATTTCCTAGTGGGAGCTGACACCTTTACTTCCACTGTGTAAATGCAGAAATGACTTAAATCCAAGGCAAAAAGTGAGACTTTGGCTAGGCCTGACTTCACAAAAGGCTGGGGAGTGGAGGGCCAGACACAGATGCTGCAGATTAAAAGGAAGTTTTGGGTTTTCAGGACTGCAATTAAGCATCTGGAAGGAAGAATACTACAGGAATCCTAACTTTCCAAGCTCCCCCCCTCTTTCTCTCTCTCTCTCTCTCTCCTCTGCTAGTACTTTGTAAGCCAATAATGCAAAGACACTTGTCAGTCACTCACTGGCTTGAAATAAAGGGATACTCCTATCACCACAAAATATTTCAGTTTACCACTCTCCCTGCTTTTTTTTTTTCAGCACGCCTCTTCTGATTACCTGAGAGCAAACAGGCAACAATCTCAGCAGCCTGGTCAAGAAAGTTCTGCATATTTTCTGACTGAAGAGAACACCATCAAACATCATCCATAAGGGGAAAATGAGGCAGAAGACCTCTATGGTCTATGTGGGAAAGGGACATTCAAAGTCCCTTGATGGGAGAGGGTGGGTGGGTTATTTTCTTTTCTCACAAATATAGTTTGTATTTGTTTCTTAAGCATAATGAGTTTATTGGAAAGTACACTACAAAAACAAACTGTTACATCCAGATTAGTATGTGATATCCACTATTCATTTCCATCTGCTTGCCCCACACTTCTTCAAGTATACGTACATACATCTGTGCTTTTGCTTGGGCAAGCTGCCTTCAATGGGCAGAATTGTAGTGTACTTTTTTTTTTTTTTTTTTTTTTTGCCAAAATAAGAAATGCCACAGAGGTTTGCAATGCAGAAAAATACTGTTCCATCATGCCCTTTCCCACGAATCTCGGGCTTTCATCTTGATTTATTTGTATATCTCTTCTGTGGTCCTATCCAAGGTGAGAAATAATATCTGTTCAAAAAATCTTATGTCTTTGCTTAATAAACACTATATTGTACTACAAGTCATGTGTCTGTGAGGTTGACTTTGAGATCCTAGAAATATTACTGACTTGGTAGACCCACACTTATGTCTTGATGAAGAGCCTATGTTCTAGAGAGACATTTCATGCAGTACCTGGTCCTAGCACATTAGCATGTTTGCTACACTTACAGAGTCCAATGGCTGCTACCCACCTGTGTGGCTATGAATATAGGCGCCCCTTTCCCACCTACAACCTTTTTGGTTGGTTCGTTTGTCTTTGTGTGTGAGTTATCCTCATCTTACTTTTAAAGACAGTGTCTACCACTGTACCTGGAGCATACAATTAGGCTAGACTGGCTGACGAGTACAGTTCAGGGATCATCTCCCCAGCATTGTGGCCACAAAGGTGATTTTGCTTGTTGGTCCTGTACCAAGAAGAACATTTCCTCTCTGTATGAAGAGTGAGAGGAGTGGAAGGGGTCAGGGGCACAGACAGTTCTACCAGAAATCACCCCATGTCTTTTGGAAGGGCAATGAACTACTATTGGAAGAAAGCAAAGGAAACAACCAAGACTACTCTGACATGCCTCAGGCCATAATATTATAAAAGAAATGTTTTCATGATCCCCAAACTCACTAGAAGCCTTAGTCTCTAATGTGATGAATTTGGAGATGAGGTCTTGAAGAGCTATGGTCCTGAGGGCAGCAGGAGGAGGGTGGTGGCATGTGGGCTTTTGATAGCTACTCCACTACCCTGGTCCCAGTATGACTTTGGAATCCACTCCTTTTCCTGGGCAGCATCCATAGTTCTCAGAACCACAGCTTAAAATCTGCATTTGCAAAGTTGTTTTAGCAATCTGGTCTTCAGCTGGAGAATATGCCATTGGGGAGCAGAACATTTTCCTCACAAAGCACAGGACTGCTGAGGACAGCAGTAAGCTTGAGAATGTCTTAGGGAGGCATGGGAATTCCAGGAGGCCTGAGGCCACCTGTGGGCATGACTGCTTGAGCTCACTGTTTAGAATGTGGTTGTTCTTGGCAATAACCTCCTTGAGCAGCCCTGCAATGGCTGAGCACAGTTACACTCACTTTGTTAGGTAGTTGATCAAATGCTGACACTCACCAGAGTTTCCTGGTTTAACTGTTTCCCCTCCTCCATAAGCTCAACTCCTACCAGCTGAGGGTAAGTAGAGGCACAGAGAAATTCTCCTGAGATTGTGAGCACAGGAGTCAACAGCTGTAGCCCAGGAGCCCTGTCCCTCTCTTCCACACCACAGAATAGCTGCAAAACCTTCTAGATTGGAGAGCCTGGGAAGGAAGTCCTGGGCCCTAGCCTTCCTTCTCCATCCTCCACACAGTAGCCATTAGCTCTAAGATACAAAGCAGGTGGCTTTGTGCCCTCTCATGTGTTTCTCCTCTCCAGCAACAATGTCAATAAAGTCACCCCACGCTGAACGCACCTTACTATAACCCAGTGACACATGGGGTGGTAGAGTCTGTTTGAACTTGTTTACCTTTTCACCCACCAGGGAGAGCTCTGGAGTTACATCTCAGTGTGGCTCGTGGAGGGGAGAGAATGAAACACACCAGAGCTTCCAGACATATTCACTTTAACTTCTATACCTGCTCATTACCACGTAGACAGCTAATAGCCAAAGGCTATATATTGAGCAATGTTTTGAAGTGTATCTTGAGACAAGGAAGAGGAAAGTAGCCTTGACCTTTTGTAGCCTGTGGGTACTGTTCATCCTGACTGGGCTGGAGACATGTTCCATGTTAATAACTGTCCCACCCACTGTGATCTCAAGCCATCTGAAGCCTTGCTCCTGAGCCCCTGATGCACTCCCAGGGAGCCCCTCACTCCTGTTATCTGCTGGGATTCTAACTCTGTCAGAGGACAGTCTGTGCTGTTTGTACATCCCACTGATAACCCTCACCTCAGGCTCTCTGGCACTTGACTTCTGACTAACTGAAGCAAGAGCCTGCTCACCTGATGAAGGATTAATGTGTGTAGCCAGAAGCCTCACCTTGCACTAACTGACCTAGAACTACTCCTGCCACCCAAATTACACATCACCACAGAGTAGCCCCAAGACTTTAACCTCAAGCACTATTGATCAATGACAACAGATGGCTGCTGGGAGAAGGAGAGAGGGGGTTGATTTTCTGGCGATGTAGACTCTCTCATAGTCTGTCTGTGTCCCAGCGAATGACTCCACAGCCATGCACATACTGGCTGCACTGAAGAGATCCAGTGGGCAGAGAGTGGTGGTAGGAAAAGTAATGTGTGGAGTTAGAGGGGAGGGAGAAGAGGGGAGGGAGAAGGACAGATTGATCAAAATACATTTTATTCATTCTCAAACACCAAATTAAAAAAACAACCCTCAGATTCAGAGCTAGGTTTGGATTGACTATGCCACAGGGGATATTAAATGATTGGGCTCTTCAGCAGGAACAGTAAGCAAGGCTCTGCTGCATGATCATCTATTGTTATGCAATGCAATCTCAGTTCTCCTTATTGGTCCTATCTTTTCCTTCCCTCTGTAGTTGTTTCTTTCCTCCCATCATGTATTCTGCCTTCAGCTTTGGTGAATCTCTGTGTGTGATACACAGGCTCTGCACTTTCTGCATAACCAATATTATAAGTGCACAAAGTCCTTCCTTTTTGTCTCTGCATCTTTGCTCACAATGCAGATGGAAAGTGCCCCAGGTGGTAAGGGCTCCAGGTGGGAAGAGTCTCAGGTAGGAAGAGCACCAGGTAGAAAGGGCCCCAGGTAGAAAAGGCCCCAGGTGGGAAGTGTCCCAAGTGGGAAGTGCCCAAGTGGGAAGAGCCCCAGGTGGGAAGTGGCCCAGGAGGGAAGAGTCCCAGGAGGGAAGGGCCTCAGGAGGGAAGAGCCCCAGGTGAAAAGGGCTCCAGGTAGAAAGGGCCCCAGGTGGGAAGTGCCCCAGGTGGGAAGAGGCTCAGGAGAGAAGAGTCCCAGGAGGGAAGGGCCTCAGGAGAGAAGAACCCCAGGTAAAAAGGGCTCCAGGTGGAAAGGGCCCCAGGTGGGAAGAGGCCTAGGTAGGAAGAGCCCCTGGCTCTCCTAGAGCATTCTTGACTCTGTTCAACACCTGCCACATGTGCATCAGCACTCCTCTAAACTGCTCCCATGATGGGTAGAGGTCTCAGACATTCCAAGAACTCCGAGAACTCAGGGTCTTGCACAACTCAACTGGCTTTCCACAAATATTCAAGGGGAATGGCTTATGACCCTGGTGCTTAGTCAACACCAGGAAAATGTTGCTCAAAGAAAATCAGTTGCTAGAGACATGAGCAAGTGGGAAATCAAGATTGGCTGGTAGCCCTGCACAGAAGCTGAGAGGATCAGGCAAGAAAGTGTTCCACCTTTGCTCAGTCTTTCTGGCTCAAGTGTAAACTCATCGTAAGCTTGTGAACATTAACCAGTAAAGGGGTTTAGGCTTAGTCCTTTGAGTGAGACCCTACTACCAGTAGAGATCTGGCCCCAGGCATAGCTGCAGTCTGATGAAACCGGGGAGCTGATGAAACTTGGTGGATAAGATAGCTCAATACACTACCAACAATTTGGTGGCTCCAGTTAGCCTCTGGACTTTCCTCCATGGCACACACAAGTCTTGACACTGCAGAGACATGGGGGTCATGAAAGGGTGAAACTTCTGGAGTCATTGATGTTTCTTGCCCAGATGGAGGCCCTGACCCCAAAAGTCAAAGGGTAATTAACCACATAGTCACCTTGGTGATGAAACAAAACCCACAACCCTACAGAATCAAAACATGGCAAATACAGAGAGGCAGATGTCAGCAGACGGGACACACAAATTGCAATATTTAGAATAGCAAATTCCAGTGTTTGTATAATCCAAATTCCAGCCTATGGGGTAGGTAGATGGAAGAGAAGCTGGAAATTCACCTGACTTCAGCAAGGAAATAGCCTCTAGGTTTTAGGAGAGGGCTGGTGTCATGAGATGATTTAAACCTGAGGCTTTGGGTATGCTGTCTGATGGGCAAGTCTGTGTAGGGTACTTGTGTGCAGTAAATTCCTTGAGAAAGGTGGTGTGGTTTTCTGGTTTAGTGCTGCTTTTCTATTCCAGACGTATCACCTGCCAATGGCCAGTGCCCAGCCATGTCCATCTGGGATTTAGGGTGGAGAACCAAGACAACACTTTGACTTTTTACCTGGACCATCTATGAATCCCTTTGTTTACAAGGTAAGGTTAAGACAGTTGGCTGACAATAGGACTTCATGGGTACTCTGAAGCTCTCCAGGATCCTAAAAACAAGAAACAAGTAAAGAAACGCATGTTAGTCATCTCTAAGTCAAACTTCAGCTCCTTCCTGTCTCCTATGAAGGCACAGAGCAACCACTGATCCTGTGAAAGAATGAGCATACTGGGAGACCAGCCCTTCCTAATTGGTTGCATCTTCCCTCCTATTTTCCTGGTCCAATTGGGTCTTCTCTCATGGTTCCCTCCTCTAGCCACCATACTTTCCTCTCTTACTCATCAAGATATCTGCCTGACTCCTCCCTGTAGGCTCAATTTTCTTAGCCAATATATTTTATTATGAACTTATTAACCGAGATTACCTCAGTTATAACCCGACTAACCTAAACAATAGGAAAAGAAGATTAAACAATGAACCATAAGGATATCAGTTCCGAGGAATGTTTCTCCTGGTTGTAATCAGCTGGATTTCTTCCGCTGGATCCTATAGCAACCAGAACCCTGAGCTTCAGCCAGAGCCCAGAGCCCTGAATCCTTCCCTTGAGTGGTTCTCTCTAGGAGCATCTCTAAGCAGAACGATGAAGAGCCAAAACGACCCCCAAGTCTCCAAAGGCCCCACCTCTTGTTTTTGGCTCACACTTATACATCCTGTCAGAATTTGTTCAAGGACGTTTTTCAGCTGATTGACAACCAATTTCCCCCACACGGTGGTTCAACTTCTAAGGGGATAAACATCATCTGCTCTCTCACAAGTCTTTTTCTCATCCCCCACTTGTGATCTAAACAAAAAACATGTTTATCTCTCATTCATCTCCCCTTTTCTATTATATAAAATAAGCTTTATACAACAAAACAAGAATTATCCAGTAAGTCACATTTACAAGGACCAGTCAGTCCATTTGTAGTTAACACTTTTAAAGAAATTATTCCACTGTCTATCCTATGCTGCTGATTCTTATCCTAATATCTAAAGTTTAAAAAAAAAACTAAATTAATATTAATACTGTGGGTTGCCACACCATCTCCAGTAGACTCTGTGTGACAAGTTCCATAGACTGAGGCGTTAGCTTCAAAAGAAGGAGGTCTCCTGGAACCGGTTGTGGAACTCTTGGCCAGAGGAAAAAAATGAGCTACAATTCTCATGGCAATTCATTAATTCTGAATTCTGTTCCTCTTCCTAGTCACAAGATGTTCCTGATAGCCTTGGCTGAGAAATTGATTAAGAGATCATCCATTAAAGATCTTCACCAACCCTTCATCAGACAAAGGTCTAATATCCAAAATATATAAAGAACTCAAGAAATTAAACACCACCAAACCAAATAACCCAATTGAGAAATGAGGCTCAGAACTAAACAGACAATTCTCAACAGAGGAATATCAATTGGCTGAGAAATGCTCGGCCTCATTAGTCATCAAAGAAATGCAAATCAAAGCAGCACTGAGATTCCATCTTACACCCATCAGAATGGGTAAGATCAAAAATTCAAGTGACACCACATGTTGGCGAGGATGTGGAGAGAGAGGAACACTCCTTCATTGCTGGTGGGAATGCAAACTAGTACAACCACTTTGGAAAGCTATCTGGGCTTCCTGAGAAAAATGGGAATAGGGCTCCTTCAAGACCCAGCTATTCTACTCCTTGGAATATACCCAGAGAATGCTCTACCACACAACAGGGACATGTGCTCAACCATGTTCATACCTGCCTTATTCATAATAGCCAGAACATGGAAACAGCCTAAGTGTCCCTCAGTAGAAGAATGGACTAAGAAACTGTGGTACATTTACACTATGGAATACTATTCAGCTATTAAAAAAAGGAATTCCTGAAATTTGTGGACAAATGGAGTGAACTAGAAATTATCATGAGTGAGTTCACCCAGAAGCAAAAAGAGATAAATAGTATATACTCACTTATATCTGCACACTAGTCCAAGAGGTATGTCCCATGAAAAACTTTATTTACCAGGAAAGTGGGACAGAGGGGAGGACATCCTATTGGGACTTTAGGTGAGAGAATCATGGGAGAATGGGGAAATAGAAGGATCCAGAGGGTCCTGGAAACCTACAAGAAGAACATTATGACTGGTGGATCTGGGTCCTGAGGTCCTTCCTGCTCAAACTATGGCACCAGATAGGCAGTAAACTTCAAACCCCTACCCAGACCTAGCAGATGGATAGGACATTCTCCACCATTGAGTGGTGAGTGAGGTCTGACTTTCATATAAGCCCTGGGGTCCCATTTCTGACCATGTCCCCTTGATGGGGAGGCCTGGTAGCACTCAGAGGAAGGATAACAGGTCACCAAAAAGAGACTCAATACCCTATGAGCATATACAGGGGGAGGAGGTCCCCCTCAGTCACAGACATAGTGGATGGGAGTAGGGGGGAAGCAGGAGGGAGGGAGGAATGGGAGGATATAAGGGATGGGATAACAATTGAGATGTAATATGAATAAATTAATTAAAATAACAAAAAAGATATGTTGTCATAATAAATGCAGAAACTGAAAAAAAAAAAAGAAAGAGAGACCATCCATTAAAATGGAGTCATTAGCCATGATCTTATGTCCGTGAGAACCCGTATTTTACTTTATGAATTATTTACAAAATACAGTTAAGATTGAAAGTTTTCCAACAACAAAATTTCATATTGCTATATGTGTGTAACCGAAAGTGAGCTTTGGTATATGGTTAAGGAAACCTTAAAAGACTTAAAATAGTTTAAAATCACATTTTGAAGATTCATAGTAATATAGGGTAGATATTACTGAGCATAAGAATTTTTAACCTGTTCTTGGAATTACATCATTTGCCTTGGAAAAATTTGCAACTTCCTGTGCATCAAATGCTAATGATATTCCTTGTTCTACCTATGATTGCTTTGCTGCACACATCCTCTATGTTCTATTCATGATTGCTTCATTAAACACATCCTCTAAGAATTGTAATACTTGTTTCATTCTGTATAAAAATCCTTGTTTGAGAGCTGCAAAATACACTCAGAATTCAAACTGCCTCTTTTTTTTCTTTCTGTTTGTCATCAACTAGTCTTTACCCACCTACTTCAGGACCCTCATCCTACAGACCTCCACACCTGGCTGGGGTGGTCTGTGGCAGTGGGTATCTAGTCTTCAATTCCATCAGAGATGCCAGAAGGAAAAACTATCTAATATGAAGGAAGGGCAGGCAAGCAATTTCCAAAAGTATTGACAGGACAGAGAGCTGACTGTCTGGACAGTTGCAAGTTCCTATCCACTGTCAGGGCATGTCAGTCTTCAGCCAGCCAGCCCATGGTATCTGACACACTGCTTCTGGACTGTCACAAGTTTCTCTCCATCACAGGTGCATCCTCCCTTCAGCAAGCTAGCCCAAAGCATCTCACAGACTGCTCTGAAGCAGAAATCCTGAAGGACTGGCCCACATAATCTCTGCAAGGCTGGGCAACCAATTTCTCAGTATCAGGCTTGATCATAGTGGATGGTCATTCTTTCATCAGCAGTAGAGACAAGCACAGTTCCTCAGACCAGTGACTATCTGCCACTATCCTTTCTTGATGTCTGCATGATTAGACTGGAGGTTCTGCCAGAAGCAGATGTGTCCCTCTGTCATAAAAGCCCTTTGTTATTAAATGCTATTTTCTATGGATATCTGAAGTGTTTGAAGACCATCTATCTATCTATTCTATCCATCATCTATTACTTTGAAAACATATACAAAAAACTAAATAAAGCTTACTCTACAATTAATTAATTTAGTATCTAGCAAGATTTATAAGTGACCAGCTACCAATTTCTATCTCTGACCATCCTGAACAAGTTAAAACAGTTAATTTTCACCTTTTCAAATAAGTTGTACATGTATAATACATTAAATAAATGTCAAACAAAATGATCTTAAGTTTCTACCAACATACAATATACAATTTAAGTTTCCATTAACATACCATATACAATACCTAAAGAAAATGTTGAAAAAGGAAAAATATCTTAAATTTCCATCAATCTACAACAGCAATGTGAAATATTTAAATACCAATATAAATTATTTGAGGCTAGTAGATTCAATAATCTACTTCTTATTCTATAAATCTATCTCCTCCCTTATCCTTCCCTCCTTCCCCCCTTTTCCTCTAATGTCAGATAAAATAGAAAAATAAGAGAGAAAGAAGGATAGAAGAAAGAAATCACTAAATGAAACTTATTAACTTTGGGAATGGGGGCATCATTCTCTCAAAATTACTTTTTGCTGTTTGGGGGAAGACATCTTTTGGGTCCTTAGAAAAATAATATATTTGTAAAAGCTAGCTGTATTTCTTTTGTCCAGCCTTTTTTGGATCAACCCAAGGGCTTAGCCTTTTTAAAGGTTGATATGCATGCATGCAGTTTCCTGAGGAAATAGTATCTGAAGCAGTCTTTGATGTTGAATCGCCTGGGCTACCTGCTTTGTCTCCATAATTATCTGTTTTTTGTTCTGAAAATAAGCAAACTTTCACAATTATTACTTTTCTATATATAGATATATATGGACTATTCAAGGTATACAGATTATTTAAAAATATACATCTGCCCTATTTTTGAGCAGTGTAAGCCATCAATGTTATATGCCTGTTTGAGCTGTAATATCCAAGTTGTAAGAAAGAATGACATGTTATAAGCAACAGGTATTCCTTACTATTTCTTTGCTATATGAACGCATTCATGTATTATGTACTAAGAAGTCTTCCTTGGTCAGATCTAATCTTTATATGTTTTGATGGCAACCATATTTTTTCACTCCCTATAGTAATATAGGCATAACTCTGGTCCCACCTCCATACTCAATAAATATTTATAGTAAATTGGTTGTCTTAATTGCTCAGTTTTTTTATATAACCCTCTGTCTCTCAGCTGTTATTGTCCCTTCTTCATGAACATTCAGAAAATTTAAAGTTAACAAAGCATTATTTAATTTTTTCCTGGGGTTCTTTACACTTTCTTTTTGATTAATAAGCATCTCTTTTAAAGTATGATTTGCTCTTTCAACAACTGCCTGCACTGTTGGAATGTGTGGTATACCAGTAATGTATTTAAGACTATAACATGTAAAGAATTTCTTCATCTTGGGAGGACATCCTATTGGGACTCTACGTGAGAGAATCATGGAAGAATGGGGAAATAGAAGGACCCAGAATGTCCTAGAAACCTACAAGAAGAACATTATGATGGGCAGATCTGGGCCCAGGGGTGCTGCTCAAACTATGGCACCAGCCAAAGACAATGCATGCAGTAAACTTCAAACCCCTACCCAGATTTAGCCAATGGACAGGACATTCTCCACAGTTGAGTGGAGAGTGGGGTCTGACTTTCACATGAACTCTGGTGCCTCATATTTGACCACGTCCCCTGGATGGGGAGGACTGGTGGCACTCAGAGGAAGCATAGCAGGCTACCAAGAAGAGACTTGATACCCTATGAGCATATACAGGGGGAGGAGGTCTCCCTCAGTCACAGTCATAGGGCAGGGGAGTAAGGGGAAAATGGGAAGAAGGGAGGAATGGGAGGATACAAGGGATGGGATAACAATTGAGATGTAATATGAATAAATTAATAAAATATATTAAAATTTTTTCTTCATCTATGCATGAGTATTACCAGTTTTCTTTTGTGTAGGTATTCTGATAATTGCCATTACTTCCAATAAATGATAATTATACAATCAGACTTTTCAGAACTTAGGGCAGTTGGCCATCTAAATGCAGAATAGGTATTGATAGTATGATGTACATATTTTAGTTTTCCAAATTCTGCAAAATGAAACACATCCATCTGCCAGATCTCTTTCCTTTTTGTATCTCTAGGGTTAACTCCAGCAGGTAAAGGGTTCTGATTATACAACGAACACATAGGACACCTATTAATTATTTCTCTGGCTTGTTGCCAAGTGATAGGGAACCATTTCTTCAAACCCTTACCATTAATATAATGTTTCTCATTAAAGTTTGAGGCTTCAAGCACATTCCCTGTTAATAATTGGCTGATTTCCTTATTTTCTTGTGCCAATGGACCTGGTAAACCTGTATGGGATCGAATATGAGTAATATACAAGGGATAATTTCTACGTTGGATAACCTGTTGCAATTCTATAAATAATGTAGTCAATTCAGAGTTATCAGGAGTAAATTCAACAGTTTCTATATGCAAAATGACTCTTTCTGCACACTGAGAGTCAGTGATTATATTAAGAGATTCAGGAAAATCTAACAATACCATAAGGATTGTGTACAGTTCTGATCTTTGGACAGAAGTAAATGGGCTTTTGATCACCTTAGTCATTTTATCAGACTTATAACAAGCCATACCCATCTTATTTGCATCTGTGTAGAAGGTGGGTGTCCCTGATATTGGTGTCCTCTTTACAATATTTGAAAGGATCCAATTGGTTTTCGTTATAAATTGTATATGTTTGTTTTTCAGATATTTGTTATTAATTTCTCCCAAATAGTTACTACAAGCCCTTTGCCAATCTTCACTAATCACCCATAGTGACATGATTTCTGAACTAGTAAGAGGCACCACATTTTCCATTGGATCTGTCCCTGATAGGTGATGCAATCTTATTCTTCCTTTTGAATTCAACTCAGAAAAATTTTTGATATATGTCCTCAAATTCTTACTTTGTTTATTTGCTAGAAAAAAACCATTCCATAGTTCTATCTTCCCTTTGCATAAGAAGCCCAATAAGAGAATGTTTTGAAGGCAAAATAACAAGAATGCAGCCAAGTTTCAAATCAATTCTATCCTCATATGCCTCTTGCAGTCTTTTGTTCTACCATCATTAATTCCTTTCTGCTTCAGCTGTTAGACACCTTGGACTGTTTAAATCTGAATCCTCTTGTAACATTTGAAATAAGTTACTTAACTCATAGGTAGCTAGTCCAATTGTAGGTCTTAACCAATTAATGTCTCCCATTAATTTTTGAAAATCATTTAGTGTTTGCAACTGATCTCTATGATTTGTACCTTTTGGGGTCTAATATTTTGTTCAGTCATCTTATAGCCTAAATAGGTAATGGAATCTTCTCTTTGTATTTTTTCTATAGCAATTTTTAATCCCCAGCATGGTAGAATGCTTTGTACTTCTTTAAACATTTTTTCTAAATT
The DNA here is from genome assembly GCF_903995435.1 of Acomys russatus. Taxonomy (NCBI): domain Eukaryota; kingdom Metazoa; phylum Chordata; class Mammalia; order Rodentia; family Muridae; genus Acomys; species Acomys russatus. Next base: position 109,923,911 of record NC_067169.1, read on the forward strand.
CTCTGAACAAGAATTAGCCAACAGAATATCATTCATGTAATGGTAAATGATAGATTGAGGAAATTGCTTATAAAGTATTTCTAATGGCCTTTGAATGAAATTTTGTCATAATGTAGGGCTATTCAACATTCCCTGTGGGAGTACCTTCCAATGGTATCTCTTCATTGAAACACAACTGTTCAGTGTAGGTACTGAGAAAGCAAACTTTTCCCTATCCTTCTCATGAAAGGGTATTGTAAAAAAACACAATCTTTTAAATTGATTACTCTTATAGGCCAAGACTTAGGTAACAGGATGGTAAAGGAATTCCAGGCTATAAATGTCCCATCGACCGGATTACCTTATTTACTGCTCTCAAATCTGGCATCATCCTGTCTGACTTTTTTTTTTTTAAACCACAAACACAGGGAAATTCCAAGGTCTAGTAGACCTTTTATATGCTTAGCCTCCAGTTGTTCTTGTACTAAATGATGAAGCACCTGTAATTTTTCTTTCTTAAATATATTTTGTTAATTTATTTATATTACATCTCAATTGTTAGACCACCACCATTTGTTGAAGATGCTATCCTTTTTCCATTGAAGAGATTTGGTTTCTTTGTCAAAAATCAAGTGACCATATGTGTGTGGATTCATATTTTGTTCTTTGGTTTGATTCCATTGATCAACCAGCCTATTGCTGTCCCAATATCATGCTGTTTTAATTACTGTTGCTTTATAGTATAGCTTGAGATTAAGTATGGAGATTCCTCCAGAGGATCTTTTATTGTACAAGATTGTTTTAGCTATTCTAGGTTTTTTGTTTTTCCATATGAAGTTGAGAATTGAACTTTCAATGTCTTTTAAAAATGTGTAGGTATTTTGATAGGGATTGCATTGAATCTGTGAATTGCTTTTGGTAGGATGGCCATTTTTACTATGTTAATTCTCTCAATTCATGAGCATGGAAGATCATTCCATCTTCTCATATAATTTTCAATTTCTTTCTGCAGAGTTTTTAATTTTTTTTCAAACAAGTCCTTCACTTGCTTGGTTAGAGTTACTCCTAAATATTTTATATTGCTTGTGGCTAACATGAAGGGTGTGGTTTTCCCAATTTCTTCCTCTGCATGATTGTCATTTGTATATAGGAAAGCTACTGACTTTTTTGAGTTAATTTCGTATCCAGCCAATTTGCTGAAGATGTTTATCAGCTGTAGTAGTTCTCTAGTGGAAATTCGGGGCTCACCTATGTACACTATCATATCATCTGCAAATAGGGATAATTTGACTTCCTTCTTTCCCATTTGGATTCCCTTGATCTCATTTGTTGTCTTATTGCTCTGACTAAAACTTCTAGTACAATATTAAAGAGATATGGAGAGAGTGTACAGCCTTGCCTTGCTCCTGATTTTAGAGGAATTTCCTTAAGTATCTCACCATTTAATTTGATTTTGGCTATTTGTTTGCTGTATATAGCCTTTATTATGTTGAGGTATGTGCCTTGTATCTCTGATATCTCCAAAACTTTATACATGAATGGGTGTTGGATTTTATCAAATGCTTTCTCTGCATCTAAGGAGATGATCATATATTCTTTTATTTTCAGTTTGTTTATATGGTGGATTATATTGATGGCTTTCCATATATTAAACCATCCTGCATGCCTTGAATGAAGCCTACCTGGTCATCGTGAATGATATCTTTGATGAGTTCTTGTATTCATTTTGCAAGTATTTTCTTGAGTATTTTTGCATCAATGTTCATAAGAGAAATTGGTCTGAAATTCTCTTTTTTTGTTGGGTCTTTGTGAGGTTTAGGTATCAATGTGACTATGGCCTCATAGAATGAATTTGGTAAGGTTCCATCCATTTCTATCTTTTGGAGTAGCTTGTAGAGTATCAGTATTAGCACATCCTTGAATGTCTGGTAGAATTCTGCACTGAAACCATCTGGCCCTGGGCTTTTTTTTGGTTGGGAGACTATCAATGATTGCTTTTATTTCTGTAGGGGAAGTGGGACTATTTAGCTTGTTTATCTGTTCTTCACTCAATTTTGACAAGTGGAATTGATCAAGAAAATCATCCATTCCCTTAGACTTTCAAATTTTGTGGCATATATGTCTTCGAAGTAGGATCTTATAAATCTTTGTATTTCTTCAGTGTCTGTTGTTATGTCTCCCTTTTCATTTGTGATTTTGTTGATTTCAATACTGTCTCTCTGCTTTTTAGTTAGGTTGGCTAATGGTTGGCTAATGGCTAACTAAGAACCAGCTCTTGGTTTTGTTGATTCTTTGGGTTGTTTTCTTAGCTTCTAATTTATTAATTTCAGCCATGAGTTTGATCATTTCCAGTCATCTACTCCTCTTGGGTGTTTCTGCTTTTTTTCCTAGGGCTTCCAGGTATGTCACTAAGTTGTTTATGTGGGATGTTTCCAATTTCTTTTTAAAACACTTGGTGCTATGAATTTTCTTCTTAACACTGCTTTCAATGTATCCCACAAATTTGGGTATGTTGTTCCTTCATTTTCATTGAATTTCAGAAACTCCTTGATTTCTTTCTTTATTTCTTCCCTGACCCAGTTGTCATTAAGTAGAGAGTTGTTTAGTTTCCATGTATGTGTAGGCTTTTTGTAATTTCTGTTGTTGTTTAAGTGCAACCTAAGACCATGGTGGTCTGATAGGATATAAGGTATTATTTCAATCCTCTTGTATCTTTTGAGGCTTGCTTTGTGACCTATTATGTGATCAATTTTGGGGAAGGTTCGATGGATTGCAGAGAAGAAGGTATATTCCTTTTTCTTTGGGTGAAAGGTTCTGTAAATATATGTTAGATCCATTTGATTCATGGCATTGTTTAATGATGTTATTTCTTGGTTTACTTTCTGTTTCAATGACCTATCCTTCAGTGAGAGTGGTGGGTTGAAGTCTCCCACTATAATTGTGAGGGGATTGATGTGTGGTTTAAGCTTCATTAATAGATATTTTACAAACGTAGGTGCCCTTGTATTGGGAACATAGATGTTCAGTATTGTGATGTTATCTTGATTGACTTTACCTTTGATGAGTATGAAGTGTCCTTCCTCATCCCTTTTGATTAATTTTGGTTGAAAGTCTATTTTGTTCGATACTAAAATGGCTACGCCTGCTTGCTTCTTGTGACCATTTGCTTGGTATCTTTTTTCAAGCCTTTTACCCTGAGGTAATGTCTATTTTCAAGTGTGAGATGTGTTTCTTGAATGCAGAAGAATGTTGGATCTTGTTTATGCATCCATTCAATTAGTCTGTGCCTTTTTATTGGAGTATTGAGATCATTGATGTTGAGAGATATTAATGACCAGTGACTGTTAAGAGTCTTAATTTTGATACTGGTTCCTGTAGAGCACTTGTCTGGTTATGTTTTTGCAGTGGTGTCATTATCTATTTCCTGTGTAGTTTTGGTTGTAGCTTGTCCCTTTGGGGTGGAGTTTTCCTTCTAATACCTTCTGTAAAGCTGGATTTGTGGATAGGTACTCTTTGATTTTGTTTTTTTCATGAAATACTTTGTTTTCTCCACCAATGGTTATTGATAGCTTTGCTGGGTAAAGTAATCTGACCTGGCATCTGTGGTCTCTTAGGGTTTGCAGGATATCTTTCCAGGCCCTTCTGGCTTTCATGGTCTCTGCTGAGAAGTCGGGTGTAATTCTGATAGGTTTGCCATTAAATGTTATTTGGCCCTTTTCCCTTGCAGCTTTTAATATTTTTTCTTCGTTTTCTATATTTTGTGTTTTGATTATTATGTGACGTGAAGTTTTTCTTTTCTGGTCTATTCCATTTGGTGTCCTGTAGGCCTCTTGCATGTTTATAGGCATCTCTTTTTTTTAGATTGGGGAAGTTTTCTTCTATGATTTTGTTGAGAATATTTTCTGGGCCTTGGAGTCTGGCATCTTCTCTTTCCTCAATGCCTATTCTCCTCAGATTTCTTCTTTTCATGGTGTCCTTGATTTCTTGGATGTTTTGTGTCAGTTTTCCAGATTTAGCATTTTCTTTAATGGTTGCTTCAAGATGTGTGATTGTATCCTCTAGACCTGAGATTCGTTCCTCCATCTCTTGGATTCTGTTAGAAAGACTCGCCTCTGTGTTGCTCACCTTCCTCTCTGAGCTCTCATGTTCCCATTTTTCTTCTGTCGATGTGTTTATAATTGAATCCATATTCATCTTCAGATCTTGAATTGTTTTATTGATTTCTTTCATCTCATTGTTTGTATATTCCTGCGTTTCTTCCATTGACACTTTATAAGCCTTCAGAGATTGAAGTGTTTTATTGATTTCCTTCATCTGGTTGTTTGTATTTTCCTGAAAATATTCCAGGTCCTCTCTTCAGGCCTATTTTATGTCTTCCACCTGTTTGGCAGTGTCTTCTTTTGAGGTCATTTTCTTGTATTTCCATTGTGTTTGAGTTCTCAGGTTTAATTTCTTTTGGATAGCTGGGTTCTGGAGATGCCATTTTGTTTTGTTTTTTGCATATGATTTTACACTGTCCTTTAGGCATCTTGCCATCTCTGTTTTTGGTAGGTAGCTTCCAGAGTTGGGTGGAGGTAGTCTGGGAGTAGAGTCACCGGTTTTCTCATGATTTCCCTAGGCTGGAAGCTCTGATGCTTCACTGATCTGGATGAAAGGAGGCTAGCCCTGTAGTTTGTGTCTCTCACAGCCAGTAATCCCCACCTCCCCTGTACTGTGGGCCCTGTAATCATCCTGGGTCTCTGACTGTGCGTTGGGTGAGGCCAAAGTATCCACAGCCTTCTGGGTCCCCTTGTAGCCCAGGAGCTTTCCAGGGGCTGAAGCAGGTTGGGCAGAGTGGGTCTACTGGCCACTCTACTTCCTGTCTCCCCAAGATTTCCTTAGTCCTGGAGCTTTGATACTCTGCTGGTCTGTGGTTCCCCGTAGTGTTTTGGGACCCAGACTGCTCACAGAGTCCAGGTTAGTGTCACAGGGCCCAAACTGCACACACACTGAGTCGAGTTCGTGTCTCTGGACCCAAACAGGTCTCTGGACCTAAACGGGTCTCAGGGCCTAATCCATGCACTTAGTCAAATTAGCACTGAGTCCAACCAGGGTCTCAGGCCAAAACTGCATACTGAGCTCACCGAGTTCAGCTTGACTCTCAGGGCTCAAACTGTCTGTCAAGTTCAGCTAGGTTCTGTGGGCCCAAATTGCCCGCCAAGTTCAGCCAGGGACTCTGGGCCCAAACTGCGTGCTGAGTCCAGCCAGAGTCTCATGGTCAGGACTGCGATATAAGCTCAGCTAGAGTCTCTGGACCGAAACTGCCCACCAAGATAGCCAGGGACTTTGGGCCCAAACGTCGTGCTGAGTTCAGCTAGACTCTCATGGTCCGAACTATGCGCCAAGCTCAGTCAGGGACTCTGGGACCAATCTGTGCACTGAGTCCAGCCAAAGTCTCAGGGCACGGACTGTGTGCCAAGGTCAGCTAGAGTCTCTGGGCCCAAACTGCCTGCCAAGTCCAGCTATCGGCTCTAGGCCCAAACTGTGCACTGAGGTCTGCTAAGGTCTCCGGAGGCGAACTGCACGCTGAGTCCAGTTTGGGTCTCAGGGCACAAGCTGCAAGCTGAGTTGAGCTTGGGTCATGTGGCCAAAACCACGGGCCAAGTTCAGCTAGGGTCGCAGGGCCCAAATCTTTCACTGAGTCCCCTCTCCTGCATCAATTCCCATTGGTCACCACGCCACTTGCCTCTGCTGGAGGGTTCCCAGCTGCAAACCTCAGCTGACACTGCTACCACTCTGGTCTGAGAACACCCGTGCTCCTCCTGGGTGCAGGGGTATGCAGGCTTTCTGTATTTTGGGCATTTTGAACTGTGGAGTACTCCTGCTGTAGTGGGGTGGGGAGCTTGATGTTCCTGATTAAGAAGTCCGTGCAATTCCCCGATTCATTTACTGGATCTTCTAAACACTGTTCACCCTGCTTGCTGCCATCTTGGATCTCCTCCTGTAATTATTCTTTTGTTAAGGTCCACTGCTCTTGCCACACAGGGCTGTTTGAAATCCACTTTAGTGGCAAGGCTGTTGGTACATCAGCAGTGGCCCCTCTTATAAATTTAGAAACTTAATACCTGTCTGAGTTTGGACAATGGGCATAGCTTGTGGTTGCTCCTAATTATTCATTTTAATACCTTCCCCACAAACATGCACCATTTCACCTCTAGCTTTATCATTGTTTATCTCTGTAATTGCAGGAATATTAATCTGAGTACCCAAGTGTTGTAAGAGATCCCTTCCCCATAGAGTTATGGGTATGTCAGCCACATAGGGTCTCAGCTTGCCTGTCTGCCTTTCTGATCACACACACTTAAACCGCCATACACTTTGTTGTATTTGAGATAGTTTAGTAATCCCTATAATTTCTGTATAAAACTTCTGAATGGCCAAATTGGATTCCAACACTTGTTTGAAATAATCGTGATGTCCGCATTGGTATCCACCAAACCTTGTAATCTAACACCATTCATTTGTATTATTAATTTAGGTCTCTGATCATTAACCATTGTTTGCCAGAACACACGTTTCCCTGTACTTCCAAATGCACATGTTCATTCTACTGGAGCGGCTTTGCTCTTAATGTAGGGAAACTGTAATAGCTGAGCAATTCTATCCCCTGCATTAATTTGCATCTCCTTCTTTACAAATGCCATGATTTTTACTTTCTTTTTACAACTCCCATCTATAATATTGGGATGCAAAACAAGACCTTGAGAAGCCAATCCACATGTTCCTAGAACCATTCCTACTGTCCCCAATGGTAAAGCACTGTAAACATCATTATTCAGTTTGTAATAATCAACCTGTGGAGATAGTGTAATAGATATATTTGAGGCCTGATTCAAGGCTGTGCTGCCTTCAGTAGCATGTATTAGATCACTAATACATATTTCCCTTTTTCCTGTGAGTCCAGTACTTCTGGACTGGCTAGAGGAATTCAGTTTATACTGTTGTTGGTGGGCTCCTGAGCCAATGGGCCCCTCCTGTCATTTCCCACCAGTAAGATATTACCTTGCACATCTCTTTTGAATTGACAATCTCTATTGTTTTGATGTTCTGGAAAGCTAATATTAACTGTTTCTGTTACCCATTCATCTAAGGGAGCTCCTCTTTCCTTTAAGGATCTAATTGCTGTCTTACATTCCATGTTATCCTTCTCATATGCCATAATTAATTTCATTGCCTGTTTGGCATCATCATCTGCTATTGCTCTATCTAGTGTTGATCCCAGTCTCTGCAAAACTTCTGTGAAGGCTTTCCCAGGCCCTTGAAATATCTTAGTAAAGGGAACAGTTATCTTACCAGATTCCTCCACCATGTTCCAAACTCTTAAGGTTGCAGCATGACACTATTCGATCACTGTATCATCATTTTGGACTTTTTGTCTTAAGTCAGCATATCGCCCTTCACCATGTAATTGCTCTTTACTAACATTTATCTCCCTCCTCCTATTTTCTTATTCTATTCTCTCTGCCTCCCTTCACCACCATGATAACCATTGCAGTTGTTGCACTGCTTTTAATACTGCTGAAACCAAACTTTTCCATTCTTGGGGGACAAGTCTATGCTGTGTGGCCCAGTTGTTCAACATTTCTTTGATAAAAGCAGAATGTAGTCCATCTCTGATGACAGATTCCTTAAAATGTTGTAAATCTAACATATCTAGTGGACTCCATACCATCTCATTATAATCCTTTCTGCCATTTGAGCAGGCATGCATCTTACAGTAACTGGAAAAGCTGATGGTGATGGTGTGACTCTGGTTGGTTCCTCTATGGGAACATTTTTTCCCAAAGACCCTTTTGGTTTTCTGCTCTCCAGTTCCTATAGTTTTTCTACAACCTTTCCAGCTTCTTGTTTCTCTCTGTCCCCTTCCATACATTGGTGCTCTGATGACCTGGCCCATGGAGCATTGTGGGGTGGCAATTGTGGTAAACATTAGCTCTCAGTTACCAGGTGTTTCTCCTTTATCAATGGCACAATTTGTTTTCTATTTGCTTCAAATTCTACCTTCAAATTTTCTAGCTGTACTGCCAACTTTGCCATCTTTTCCAGAAGAATAGAATTTACTGACCCTTCCAGTTTTTGTATCTTATTGGTCTTTCTTCCAGTCTTTTTATATATGTTGTACTGTGAAAAGAACAAGAAAAAAAACAAAAGATTCTGTCTGAGTTTAAGGCAGGAAAGAACTTTTTAACAACAGCTGCGATTTTGCCAATACCTGGAAAAGCATTACTATCTTCTGAAAACCATTATCTTCTTCCACAACACTAAAAGTTAAGTTACCCATGATTCCCAGAGCACATTGGGTGCCACTTGAAGGGTTAAGCAAACAAAATATGATAAAAATATGGGAGTGAGATATACAATAGCTACAATTTACATGTGAGGTAGAAGAGAAATTCAGGGTAGTTATGGGATACTGATATATGAATGATTAACAGACACAGAATAACTAACAAGTTATGGGATACTGATACATGAATGATTAACAGATAGAGAATAACTAACAGATAGATAGAAGATAATCAAAGGATAGGTAAAGGAAAGATGATAATTTGATGGAAGTTAGATACATGAGAGATAGGTGGATGACAGATAAAAGGTAGCTAATGACAAATTATACTTGGATGGTATACATGCACAGGATAGGTTAAAGGACAGATGGAAGAAAGGCATGGGATGGTCAGAGGATTGTGATATATGGTCAGAGAGATACAGGACAGTAAGATGATAAATAACAGGAATATTATATAGATACAGTATAGGTAGAGGAAATATGATATAAATAGACAGAGGGTATATAGAGGATAGAAGACTGATAGATGATTTTGATAGAAGGAACAAGGCCACAGGATAGCTTTAGGATAGATGATCCATAAATGGAAGATAGAATCAGAATAGCTACAGCATAGGTTATCCATTGATGGAAGATAGATACATGGTAACTACAGGCTAGATGCAAATACAAACACAGGGTAGGTACAAGGTGTATAGGCAGATAGATTGACACAGGACAGCTACAGGATAGATGATAGATAGTTTCAGTATAAGCATAGGATGGCTAGATAAGAAAGTATAGAAATTTGTAATATAAACACAGGGGATATAGATGGTAGGTGATAGACAGATGGATGACAGATTCAAGATCAGTAGAACATAAACAGTAGATAAATGGAAGATATTAGATGGAATGTAGACTTAGAAGAGGTAGAATTTTGATGATAGGTGAAATAATAGATCTGAGAGGGATACAGTATAGGTAGATCATCGATCATAGATAGGTGTAAATTATGCACAGGATAGCAGGGGTATAAATGATACATAAAATGTAAACACTGGATAGATAGATGACAGATTATAGATAGATGATAATAGCTGAAAGGTAGATATAGGTTTGTTAGGGATGGGATAGACTGTTGATAGAAAATACAGTGACATATGGTTGATAGATGATAGGTAGAAGGTAGGTATTATATAGGTAAATTATAGGTATATGCATGATGAATACATAGGTAGTTGATGGAAAATAGAGGATGAATACATGTAGACAGATAATCGGGTTTAGAAACATTTGATAGCAATAGGCAAGTAGATAATAGGAGATATAAGATTAAATCTAGAGATACAGTAGATGATAGAATATAGATAATTACATGTAGAAAATAAATGATAGACAGTAGATGATGGAAAGATGGATGGCAGATGGTGGAGAGATGACATATAAAAGATAGATTGTAGATGAGAGAAGACAGGATAAATCGAAGGCAGAAAGTAGATAGATGATAAATACAGCACAGGTAGATGCTACAGATTGTAGAAAGACAATTGCATAATAAAATATTGGTCCTCTTTGGTTTTAGATTCTACTTTTATGAGACTGAAAAATGGAGAGAAATCAGCAAGAAAATAGGAGTGGATAGGAATTCAACAAATGTGAACAATTGTTATGAAGAATTGTACCTTTCTGACCTGTTAGGTGTAAATTACTTCCTTTCCACTTCCTCTTTCTTTCAAAAACATGCCTCTTGTGTGTCCATAAAGAGTTGATACTGCTTAAAATAGCAAGTACTCTTTAGCCATGCTGCGTTTATTTTTCTTTCTCCTTCAAGCCTCAGCAGCAGCACCAAGAAGGCAGCTCTGCCCTTCCCCACACAACTGAGGGAAAGAGGATGACACCTGCTCCAGAGGTCTGCTTTACTGGCTCCTTGCTGTGCTCACCAGGCCAGGGATTAAAAGACAGCTGCTAGCTTATCCTTGTTGCTATGGTGACAGATAGTCCTGTGGAATTCGTTCTTCATGTAAAATGTCCAAATCTTTCTCACAGGGGATAAGACCAGTGGCCAGCCATTGGTCCAGTGCTGGGGTAAAGGCCTGAGGGTCTGTCTCAAGCCAGGAGCCGGGTGACTCATTGCTGTAACATCTACAAAGCAAAGTCTATGAGTAGTTCTGTCAGCCATGCACAGCAGAAAGCAGAGACAAAGGTTTCTGTTTAAAGTAGCAGGTGCTAAATTGGCAGCGGAGGAGGAGGAGGGTGTTAGAAGATGGTCAACAATGATCAGTGAACAAGGACAAAGCCTAGCTGAAAGTTGAAGAAGACCTCGAGAAAGAGGATTTCTAATAACTTGTTTGTGAGTCTGCTTCCCCCAAATCTCATGACCCTTCAGGGCAAAGATCTGATTTTCTTTGTTCTGGTCAGCTTCATAACTGGCACATATTAGGAGTGTTGTGATTAGGATTATGAATCTTGGAGAAAGACAAGCAGGGTTCTAAGTTCAACTTGTTCCAGTTAAGAGCTGTGTGAACTTCCACGGATCCTTTCATCTCTGTTTCTATTATCTTGGGTATAAAATGAGGCTAAAATATTATCTATTTCATGAGAGTATTTAGACTTTTTGGTGTGCATAATGCACTCAGAGTAAACATAGAAAACCACAGGAAGATTTTCTATCACTATGACTATTTTCAGCTTCAAAATCTAAACTAAGCCATTTGGAAGCTTCAGAAGGGGGCTCTCTCACCTGCTCTCCAGCTCACCCTCTTTATTTAAATGACACTTTCCCTATATATTCTTTGATGTTTACAGATCCCAGAGGACCCTGGCTGCTGTATGGCCATGTTTACTCTGCTGTTTCTGCCTAGAATGTGTCATAGCAACCTCTGATTCAACCTCTAAAACCTCAAAAGACATTTCCTTTAACACATTAACTACCTTCTTTGTATTGTTACCTGTATGAGTAGTCTTTTACTTATTTTACACCCAAATCTGCCTCTCCAATAAATACAATCCACTCAAGGACTAGGCAATAATTTATTTAGTTTTATTTTTCTTCATTAATTTGTTTATTTGTTCATTTTTAATCCCAATTGCAATCCCACTCTCTCCTCTCCTCTCAGTCCTAACCTCCTACCCACTTCCTCCATAATTCCCCCACAGGGTACCAACTCACCATGGCACATCAAGTTGCATCAAGATTAAGTGCCTTTTCTTTCACTGAGGCAAGACAAGACAGCCCTGCTAGGGAAATGGGATCCAGAGGGAGGCAATGGAGTCCAAGCCAGAGATAGCACCTCCTCCAATTTTTAGGGGACCCGCATGAAGAACAAGCTGCACACCTGCTACATATACATAGGGGGTAAAGGTCCAGCCCATGAATTTTCTTTGGTTAGTGTTTCAGTTTCTATGAGGCCCCATGGACCCAGGTTAGTTGACTCTATTGGGTTTTTTGTGGTGTCCTTGACTCATCTAGTTCCTTCAGTCATTCCTCTAACTCCTCCACAAGACTCCCTGAGTTGCTGGGGGAGAAAAGTAGAATTGGTGTAGGGGTATCTCTGGGACAAGCTGGAGAACTAAGATAGGGGAGGTTCCTGGTAAGATATAGGGGTAAGCCCTGCTGAGACTCCCAGTAGCAGGATATATTGAGAAGTGGCCACATCCTGTAGCCAGACAGGACTTCCAGACAGGACTTCCAGACAGGACTGCCTACAAGAAGTGCAGACATAAAGATGGAACAGAGATTGAGGAAACACCCAACCAATGACTGGCCCAACTTGAGACCCACCTCATGGGAGAGAGCCAACCCCTGACACTATTGATGATACTCTGCTATCCTTGAAGACAGGAGCTCTGCATAACTGTCTTCTGAGAAGCTTCATCCTGCAGATGATGGAAACAGATGCAGAGAACCATAGCCAAATATTAGGTGGAACATGGGGCATATATTTATATTTTGAAGGCTTTCATTCCTTTTGAAGATGGTTATTTGTAATTTCAATTATGCTCACTATAAAACTTGAAAATCTTTCATGAGAAACTTTATGTGACTAGAATTTGTTTCAAGCACTTTTGTCTAGCAACAATGGATAGGATACTTAAAGGAGGTTAAGATCACTGCCAAAAGATATGTTTTCCTGATGCAAAATTGTTTCCTTTTGTACTTTGCTTCCAATTTTGCTCATATGTCATTGATTTATTTTTAAATTTTAGGTAAAGCTATATTTTTATAAATTATTAGGATATCCCACAGTGATTATCAATTTCATTTAACAGCTTGACATGGGCCAATGTTACCCAAATATTCGATCTAACATTATTTTGATTGTGTGTTTGAAAATTATTTTGGAGAAGATTGCATGTAAAATAGTGGATAGAATAAAATACATGTCCCCCACGCACTGTGGATGGTATCCTTTTAGTCAGTTAAAAGTCTGGAATCAAATGAATTCAAGTTAGGTAACATGTCTTGTCTGATAGGTCATAATTTATAGCCAATGTATAAGGTCATTCTCAGCATTCTTATCATGCCAATTCATGAATAAACACACTAATGAAGGAATGAATGCATGTGGTGAATGGGATAGAATATGCCACTGACAGGAATGTAAAAATATTAGCAAAGCTGGTTAATAATCTCAATGGGCTTTATCATCCATGGGAATGTTTTTTTCTCTCCTGCACAAAGAGTTTTCCTTTAAAAGAATGAGGAGGGAGAGATCATCAGTCTCTTCTTGATAGTGTCACAGTGGCTGAGAAGTGTTCTGGCCTCCAGAGATTGGGCAGGTCTGTATCACCATCAGAATAATTCATGGAGCTGCCAGAGCTATCAAGACACTGGCTGCCACCAGCACACCTAGGCACCAGCAATCCTGAGATGTATAAAATGTAAACATGAGGCTCCTGAAGGTCTCTTCATCATGAAATTTATGATGTTCTGTGGCATTTTTTTTCCTGGATGGCTGGATTTTGTTGTTGTTTCCTTTAGCCAAGATGAAAATTTACTTAACATATACTATAACTACTACATAAAATACAGCTGGAGTTTGTTGGTTCCTCAATGGACAAACTCAAAGTGATAGGAATATTTAGGATTTGAAGGTTGAATAAGCTTGGGAACAACTGATATACTGGAGGACTTTAGCTGAGAAATACATAGTAAAGAGGTGTGTTTTAGGATTATCGTAAAGGTGAAAACGCCATCATAGGATGTTGAAAGCATCATGAGAAGCCATTAGCACCCTGAAGCCTAAAGGGATAACTAGAGGAAATGGAATTTCCAGAATCTTAAGAGAATTTGGAGGCAAGAAACAGAAGCTAACAAATTGCATTTGTAGCTACTGATGCATACTGTCATTCTCCAGAACCATGAATGAATAGGATAAATGCTTGTCTCTCCTTGCAACTTTACATCTTGTTCTATTACTTTCTATTGAGTAGATGCAAACCAAAACCAGACAGCAAGGGATAGTAAGTTGTGAGAAACGTACAGGACACAACTCTAGGCCTCAAAAATGAAGATGTATAGGGAAAAGCACACTGGAGTAGATTTTTCTAGATTTAAAATAAAAAATACAGGATATGCAGTTAAGTTTTAATTTTAGATATCAATAAAAACTGTTTAGCATAAATATATTACCCATTATATTTGGTACATAATGACACCAAGGAATTCATTCTTTATCTGGTGTTCAAATTTCATTCAGGATCATATATATATATATATATATATATATATATATATATATATATATATATATATATTCATTTGGAACTCAAATAGAGCATCATGAGAATAGATGTGTTTTTAGTGTTTGATAACTGTACAGTTATGAATATGAATGCCTCTGCATGTACCTCACCCTTTATATGTATCTCACCAAGAGGTAAGGTATATATAGAGGCATGGAATTACATTTTTTTTTTTTGTATAGGAGAACAAATCTTTTTTTCATCTTCATCCCCAGAAAAATCTCACTGGATTCATAGGGATGTGTGACAAGGTCTCAGAAGGAAATTGCTAGATTTCAGTTTGTAACAGGAAGGCTGCTGCATGTGTGGCATTTCAGCCCAATAGCAAATAGGTGGCAGTCTTGATCAATTTATCAGAGAAAATAACCCTTTTTCTTTTGAAAATAATACAGTATTAGTGAAGAAATATGATGATAGCTGAATATAAATAAGACATGTTGGTTAATTTTGTATATGATTCATAATTGGCTCATAATTCTATAATGAAGCATTGTGTCTTAATTAGTTGGTTTTTTCAATGAACTATCTCTAAAATTTATAATAACTTTTATTCTTGAAATTTCAAACAGCCACGCTTAAACCTGAAGGGCACTACTGAGGTATGGGTAGGAGATAAAGAGCTGCAACTATGTGTGAGTATTCACCCAGTAGAGAAGCTTCACACTGGCTTTGCATTAGGGTAGAATGAGAGAGGAATGGGAGCCTGGCCATTCCTACTTCATCAGTAAATAGAAATGTTAGCCAGAAGTAGGCATTGGACTAGAGGCTTGGGATGTAAAGGAAAATCATCCTCATTTCCTTTCCTAAGGGACTTACAATGTTATACAGGAATATGACATGTATAAAACTAGCCATCTGCTGTGTGCACGCACACAGGCAAGTATGAAGATTATACATAAACCCAAGACATCATCCACTTTATTTTATTGAGTGCCTCTCTCTGGCCTTGACTAGGCATAGCCAAGGCCGTTTGGTTAGCAGGCAGCCAGGGATTCACCCATCTCTGTCTTCCCAGTGTGGTCATTACAAGTGTATACCATCACACCTGTCTCTTGTTGCTTGGATCCTGGGCCTCAAACTCAGGTTCTTGTGATTGCAAGGCAAGCACTTTACTGAGCTGTCTTTCCTGATCCCCACAACTTGCTTTGTGTATATTATTTTATTTAGTAGATGTTATTAATAGATGTTATGATTGTCCCACTTTTCTTTTCTTTTTAAAAAGTAATTTATTTATTTTTGTTTTGTGTGCATTGGTGTTTCACTGAATATATGTCTATCTGAGAGAACTGAGTCCCCAGATCTGGAGTTGAGGACAGTTGTGAGCTGCTGCCATGTGGGTGCTGGGAATTGAAGCTGAGTTCTCTTGAAGAGCAACCAGTCCTCTTAACTGCTGAGCCATCTCCTCAACCTGATTGTCTCACTTTTCAAAGGAAACAAGTGACAGGAATAAAGAGTCAATGACTTCCCTAAGTTCACATAGTAAGTGGCAAGGCCAGGATATGAAGAGAAAAATAAAAAAAACAACACAGTGATGAATTAGGTAGTCACTTCTCACTGCTGTGACAGAATACCTAACAAATCATATTATGGGTAGGAACCATTTTGTTTATGGTTTCAGGGGATCTTATTACTGTAGGAAGACATGGCATGGCAGAACAGAACTGTTCAACTTGTAGCAGGGAGGGAGCAGAGCAAAGTCAGAAAGGAGTCATGGGAAAGCCATTAAAAGACACAACTCAATGGCCGCCTTCTGTCAACTTCCCCTCCAGGCTTCAAAAACCTCCCAATAGCGTATTCAAATCTGAAAGTATCTTTGAACCAGTCTCCTAGACATCTCTTCATCTAATCAAATAGACAGTGAAGATTGTTCGCCACAGATGTATATGTATTTTTCTTATTTATACCATGTACCTTCAGATCAAACATGAGAGAGGTCCCTTTCATTAGTGATGACCAAGGAAGGAGTTATTAAGAAACATTTCAACTGGGTTTTCCTGGAAAAGAACAAATTTAGCATAACTATAGAAGCAATAAGTAAAAAAAGTGGATATAAACTAGACTAGTTATAGTGTAAATAGATATAGTGCAAGTAGACTACTTAACTTCCTGAACAACCATGTAAATAATGAGAATGAAAGACTATAGAGAAACTTACCACAATGACCCATAGTTAGATTTAAATGGTCTTTGAATGCTATAGACAATTATTTTAAGTAAGCACATTTTTTAAAGCAAACTACTATAACTGTGAGCAGAGTGATAACATGTTGGGCAGATGATACCATAGAATCACAGAGTATAAAGACCTGCTGGCACTCCAAGGTAATCTATAAGAATCTGGAAGTAAGGATTAGGGACATTGTATGTATTCATAAAGGATATGTGTGTGTGTGTATTATTCTTGGGTTTTTTTTGCTTATTTAAGTTTGTTTTGTGTGTATGTGTGTGTGTGTATGTGTATCAGAGAGAGAGAGAGAGAGAGAGAGAGAGAGAGAGACAGACAGACAGACAGACAGACAGACAGACAGACAGACAGACAGAGACACAAAGAATGTACATGAAGTTGGGTTGGTAAAATCTTGGAGGTGTTATGGGAAGGAAAATATGTTCAAAATATGTTGTATGAAAAATGTAAATAATCAGAAGCAAAAATAATAAATAAGCTTAAATTGTAAAACATATACATTGAAATGAATGCAAAAACCAAAACCAGTTATGATTGATAGTCATTATGAGGCAGAGAACAGCTGGATAAAAATTATCTTCTATCAAAATATCATGATCAGTTGTCTGTGAAACCCACACTGAAAAAACTTGGTCTTTTTGTTTGTTTTTTGTTCTGTTTTGTTTTTGTTTTTGTCTTTGTTTTTAAGACAGGTCTTCTCTGTGTACCCCTGGCTGTCCTACACTTGCTTTACAGACCAGACTGGCCTCAAACTTACATATATCTGCCTGCCTCTGCACCCTGAGAGCTGAGATGAAAGGTGTGTGCCACCATTCCCTGCTATGAAAACACCATTTTAATTCTGATATGGTTCTCTTCCAGCAGCATTTTCTAATAGGATTTTTTACTATGCACTGATTCAAGAGGAAAGGATGCTTTTCTACTACCTAGGTATTCCACTTCTGGCTTTACATCTGGCATGGGCATGTAAGACATATCTGTACTGCGTATCTGCAACATTATCCATAATATCCATGACCTGAATCAACTTAACTGCTCATCAGGGAATGAATAGATAAAGAAAGTGTGTGTGTGTGTGTGTGTGTGTGTGTGTGTGTGTGTGTGTGTGTGTGCGCGCGCGCGCGCACGCGCGTGTGGGTGTATGTGTGTTCATGTACAATATGCCATTGAATACACATTTAACACATACATATCACTGCTGAATACTATTCAAGCTTCAAAACAGGGAAATTACAACAATATGGATTAATCTAAAGGATTTCTTGTTAATTGAAATGTCAGGAGATAATAGTAGATAATGATCTCCCTCATATGATGAATCTAAAAAGATGAACCACAAACAAAGATGGAGCAGAATAGTTAGTGATTACTGGAGTCTTGGATTTGGAGGGATAGTGAGATGTTGGTGAAAGGGCACAAAGTTTTAGTTTGATAAAAGGAATAAATTCAGATCTCCTGTACATCATGGAAGGAATAAGTAATAGTAACCTACCTTAGGTCCCCACAAAAGCAGTATACACACTTATGCACTAAGCCATCTCTCCAGTTCCTCTTTAATGTTTTCTAAAAGAGTAAATTCTCATGAAAACATCAATTGCCATGTGGGAGGTGCTAGTTTTGATAGTTTGATGTAATTTCACTAAGTACACATGTATCATTATCACACTATATGCCATAAAAGTGTATGTGCATTTAATCTGTCATTTAAAAATTCAGTAATAAAACTAAAACAAAAGGTATGCAATCAAATAAGTGTGAAAATATTGCATGTTTTTGCCCTAGAGAGCCATAGACAGCATTCATCTGGGAAAGGCTCTGAGAACTTCTTCAGGAGTGACACTAGTTCAGACCCTCTTACTTGATCATGTCCCAAATAATTTAATTCTAGAATTGTTTACCAAATGTTGAAATATGGTAACAGAGGTAGAAATGGTGTTTTGTGAGATTGTTACCAATTTGTCATGCAACCCCTCTGGTGGACTAGAGGGCAGCTCTTTCTTTCAAATGCAGCAAAGACAGACCAGATTCCTCAGGTTTGGTGGCTAACTGCCAGAAAATATTCTGTTGCAGTAAATATTCATACTGATGGAAGCAGCTGGTGTCAAATACAATTTGGGAGAAGAGTGGGGATGATGGCAAATGCAGCAAAAGAAGCTGTAGGGCACCAGCCCAGGAGCTCAGCTCCAGATGTTGTCAATTGCTTTCTTCTTAAAGTTTTTCTTATCAGTTGTTTATTCATCTGAACAAACTTTCATGGATTTCTGTTTTGTTCCCTTGACCCCAGGAGCTTTAATGATGACACCAAAGTTATGTCTTAATGATTTTGAAGTACTCTTAGTAATGAAACCCCTGAAATCTAGTTAATTTCATCATTGTCTTCCTCAAAAACATTCCCCCGTGATTCCCCTGGTCTCAGAAACAAAGATTCAACTTATGTGCTTCCATGATGCTCCATGGCATGAGCCCTATTTACTATTTGCTCTTTATTGTTTCTTGTGATCAGCCAGCCCTGTGTCTTGGAGAATCAAAATGTAAATCAGACCTAGGTACATACTACGTCTTCTCCTTGTAGCCTTTCCAGATACCTCCAGTTGGAGTTATTTCTAATTGCACCTTTTCTTTGTTAAATTGACATAAAATTATATACATATATCTCATGTTATATTTCAATATATGTATGTAATACATACTATTTAATGCAAATATTTATCTTTTTATGGCATAGGCATTCTAAGTCTTTTTAAATACCCACAGTGAATGAATTCTTTTTAGCTATAGAGGCTCTCCTGGGTCACAGTAAGAAGTAGAACTTGCTTCTATCTCATTGTAACTAGTATCCTTGGATCAACCAGTCCCTACAGCTAGCTGTCTTCCACCTAGTCTCCTCAGCCTCTGGTCATCACTTCTCTATTTTCATATTCTATAAGAACATATACTTTAGGTGAAAAATGGGGAATTCTTTTTGCTTTTTACATAGTTTGCATTATAGTTAATTCTGGGGGTCAACTAGCTTTATATGAATCAGTGTTTCTCTCTGGATGTCAGTATCTTGAAGGGAGAATGTTTTGCTAACTCTTTAACCTCTCTAATCAATCAATCCATCAACAAATATTTGAATATCTACTTTGAGCTAGGCACCAAGGCTTACACACAGTAGGGGCTCTAGTGATGTTTATAGACTCAGCATAGCTCCTAGAAGTGGAAGTTGGTTCTCTGATGTAAATCCTCAGGAGGCAATTCATGTCAACATTAGCATGACTGATGAGACCATAGGCTAAGTATTGTTATGACCACCCTAGCTGTGACTTTCTGTGAGACGTGCTGGATTTCCAAGCAGACACTCAAGACAAATCAACAGTTCTATAGATGCTAGTCATCTCTTAGTGGAACAAAGACAGGAAGGGCATTGTTAATGATTTTTCAAAGTTTCTGGCTTAAATCAACTAGGAATAGGTTCCAACAGAAAGGATCTGGTCTTCTTTCTGTATTTGCATTGGTATCATCTATATATTCACACTATCTCGGTAAAGGAACAAGGAATATCATACTTTGAATTTGGTCCTTCCATTTTCTCTTCACCTATGCAATTGTTAACCCCCATATTATTATATTAACCACCATGATAACCTGAACATTTACCATAATACTTAAAGAGCAGCTCATGATTTTGTTATTGTTATTATTTATTTTATTTTATTTTAAATTTTTTTATTAACTTATTCTTGTTATTATTTATTTTATAGTTTAAGAAATTGCATATCATGGAGTGAATCTGTTCTGCTAAATGCTTTTGTGAAAACTGGATATATTATTGAACCTGTCCCTTGTATCGGAATGCTATAAATACTTTAACTCTTTGTTTTGTTTTAGGATTTAGAAATATATATTTATTTATTTTTAAATTGTTATTCATTATCATTTATTCACATAACATCTTGATTGTTTTATCTGGCCATTAAATCTCTATTCTAAAAAGTGGTTAGGTATGAGTATGCACTGTCCTCTAGGCCTCCTTGTAATTATTCTTGTATTAAAGCTTGTTTATAAATCTTTGATGTCCCCTGCATATTAAAGACAGGGATAATTAGGTCATGAGGTTAACAACTACCAAAGGTCACACAATAGGTAAAGATGGCTAAGAAACAAATTCAAGTTTTTCTGACTCTGAATTTGCTACTCATCCATTATACCCCATCAACTTCTCTTCCAGTAACAATGGAGAGTTGAAGATCTGTTGTTTGGAGAGTTTAACAAGTAGGAATGCACTGAGCACTTAAAATGAAGATGTGTGGTCTCTCCTCTCTAATGACAGACTTCAAAGTTCACACGGTAGAGTGTAAAAGCTGGAAAATTGGGCACATGACCTGGAAGTGGCTGTTTTCTGGGAACTCCAGGAGGTAAGGAGATTTGGGTTGGCCTAGATGGGGAACAGAGCATGACAGTCTTTTTTTTTTTTTTTTTTTTTACTTTCTGTCTGTATTTAGTATACTCACCAAAGAGCAAGTTAGCAACTTCAAAGAACACCTTGGCAATGGCAAACAGTGAATCTAATGTAAACTCTGACATCTCTCAAGCACATTCTAACTAAAACAAAAGGTTCAAGCCCAGAAGGTGGTCCTGAAAACCCTAATGAATGAATTCTTCCCTAGAAGATAGCAAAATCAAGAGAGGGAGGAAGGATGTAAAAAGTTGGAGATGAAACGATTTATTTGGAATTTGTTGGAATTGTTCACACTAAAGCCCTCTAACTCCTATGGTCTTGAGCTTGCTTTGAAAACACAAATGGGCTAAAAAGGTCAGGATTCAATGGGAACTTTCACACTTGGACATTTGCTCAGCTCTTCAGAGAAGTGTTGAAATTAGTGGGAGAGTCTTTGGCACCTCTGTGATTGCAATCCCTGGCAATCCCAGGCACTACAGTGGTGCAGTACAAATGATGCCCATGACAATCCTTTTGAGACAAAACACAGTTAAGAGACATATATTTGTTCAGGGACAATCTTTGTAAAACTACTTCTAAGCTCAACTATTTATACATGATTTGTTTAGGATGGAGGAACCGAGAGTTATTCAGGTCCATGAGAGCATACCAAAGCCATAGGCTATGCAGAAATCAAAGTGACCTGGGAAATATTGAAATTTATTAGGTTACTGAACTCTTTATGCAGAGTGTTTGTTCAAGGCTTTGGTACAGAAAGAATCTGATGTTTCCTCTAAGAGGAGTGGAAGGAAGCAAATAGTAAGGAAAAGCCTTCTTTCATAGCTCCGTGTTTTTATATTCTGAAATCAAAATAACATTTAATGGTGTTGAATTTGGAGACCTCTAGGCAGACTTTCTCATTTATGCCTTTCATTTTAGAGATAGAGCAATATATTCTACTGACATACAACTTTGACAATTAATGAGTGGAATAAGGAAGCACAGGTCCCAGGTCTTCCAATTCTTCTCCTGGACTCTCTTTAATGCATCTGTATATAGAACATGTGTGAAAAGCTACCTTGGAAATGTTGCATCTAAATGCCCCACTGATGTGGTTGGGGACTGGGTTGGTCACACCTCCTGAAGAGTCTTGGGATTAGATTATTTTAACAACTGCCCTCTTTGTCTACCTTTCTCTTTCCCAGGCTTTCAGCAAATACTTGAAATGTGTTTTATACTCTTCACTCACACTGACTTTCTCCTTCTCAGCTTACTGAGAAGTTTCATTCTTTCTCCTTCACCCAAGAGCTGAAACACCACTGCTGTGATCATCTTGGCTCTAGTTCACTTCTGTCTTTTGCATGCTTAGTACAGACTAGATATAGTATACAGTCTATCGTCTTGAGGGAAGCAAGATTTCTTCCTTTTAACATTACTAAAATTATCCCTGAACAATATTGCTTTCCCTCATTCTATCTTGTGATTTTTTTAATGCTAGACTTTTAACATTCAAAACTAAGTAGTTAACAAAATGTAGAACTTTTAACTATTTCCAGGAATGTGTTAAAAACCCAACTGCCTGAAAAACATAAGCAATACTTTGTTGTCTAAAAAGCTTGAATAAAATGAAACAAAATAGAATGATATATTATAAGGTCTAGGAATAAGTTCCAAAAATAAAGTACATCAAATGTAGATCGATAGAAAACAAACAAGCCTTCAACAAGGGAATGCCTGTGTGTCCCTGTGGATACTATTTAACTAAAAATAAGTACTTCAGAAGAAGAAAACAAATCATATAGAAACCACAGTGGGCCATTAAAAACTCCATCAGGCTGTATTATATTGTGACCTGACTTATTTAATAAAACACATTTGTGAAAGCTGCATGAAACTGACAATAATTAATATCACTGATTGTTTTCTGTGTTTTGGGTTCTTCACATATTTTATATGATCTACTCATTTGAATATCTGTGGCATATATATGTTGTTGTCCCCATTGCTCATAAGCCAAGCTAAAGCTGTCACTGGAAAGGTGAAGGCTTGTTTACTTTCCCACAGCAAGTAAGAACAGAGTAGAGATTGAAGAGCTTGGGATTGGAACAATGGTTTTCTTCAAAGCACAAGCAGGAGAACAGCAATCGATATGCATAGTGATTTCTGTGATGGCAAAAAAAAAAAAATAATAAAATAAAAAAGCAAAGTGTTTGTTCATTTATTTGTTTGTTTGTGGGCTCACTTTGTAGTCCATGCTGGCCTCTAACTCCTGCTGCCTCAGCATCATGAATGTTGTGATTATAGAAGTGACCCATGATGTGAGGGGAAAAGAGACTTTGTTTAAAGAGGCAAGCAACTCAGCATTCTGTCTTATCAGTCCATATAAAAACAGGTCCTAAAGGCTTAGATGGCAATGGAGCACTGATGGAGTACATTTCAGGACTGAATTTGAGAAAGCGATATCCACGGCAAGTGAGTAATGGCCTTTCAAGTCATAACGGTTTGCTGAAGCAGTTGCGTTGAGCTTTGATCTCGTGTTTGTTTGTTACCTGGATTTCAGCAACAAGAACAGATAATACAAAGACTTTTCAGGAGCTCAGTGTACACAGAGTAACAGGAAAGAGGCTGGCATCAATATTTAATGTATCTTTATTGATTTTTTAAACTGGAGAATGCTATCATAAGCACTTTTGAACCACATGTGGTCATATGGAGTGCTGCTCCAACAAACACCTCTTTGAGAACTATTTGGAAACAGCCAAAGAGCATGCAGAAAAGCAAATGTATCTTGAACCACAAGTACAAAGCAGAGAGAGAATAGGAAGTAGTATGAGGCTTCTGACTTTCCAAGCCTTCCCTCAGTGACATTTCTCCTCTAGGAAGGCCATTCCTCCTAAACCTCCCCAAAGGGCAGCATCAACTGGGGACCAACTATTCAAATGATTACGGGGGACATTTCTCTTTCAAATTACTACATGGAAGAATCTGACCAAGGCTGAGTGTCTATAAGGAAGGGATGAGGCAGCAGTGACCTAAGATGGTGATGGTGTCAGTCAAAGAAAGGAGGAGGGAGAAAGGGAAAAGAAGTGTTGAGACAGAGAGAGAGAGAGAGAGAGAGAGAGAGAGAGAGAGAGAGAGAGAGAGAGAGAGAGAGAGAGAGAGAAGAGAGTGAATGCATCATGTGAAAAACACATGATCATCTCCTTAGATGCAGAAAAAACATTTGACAAAATCCCATGCTTAAAGCTCTGGAGAGATCGGGAATACGAGGCACATACCTAAACATAATAAAGGCTATATACAACAAACCAATAGCCAACATTGAATTAAGTGGAGAGATATTCAAGGAAATTCCTCTAAAATCGGGGACCAGACAAGGCCGCCCACTTTCTCCATATCTCTTCAATATACTTCTTGAAGGTCTAGCCAGAGCAATAAGGCATCAAAAGGAGATCAAGGGGATTCAAATGGGAAAGGAAGAAGTCAAATTATCCCTATTTGCAGATGATATGATAGTGTATATAGGTGACCTCCAAAATTCCACCAGAGAATGCCTACAGCTGATAAACACCTTCAGCAAATTGGCTGGATACAAAATTAACCCAAAAAAGTCAGTAGCCTTCCTATATACAAATGACAATCATGCAGAGGAAGAGATTAGGAAAGCTACACACTTCATGATAGCCACAAGCAATATAAAATATCTAGGAGTAACTCTAACCAAGCAAGTAAAGGATTTGTTTGAAAAAAAAAAACTTTAAATCTCTGAAGAAAGAGATTGAAGATGACAGGATCTCTCTTGTTCATGGATCAGGAGAATTAACATAGAAAAAATAGCCATCTTACCAAAAACAATTAATAGGTTTAATGCCATCCCTATCAAAATACCTACACCATTTTTTAAAGATATTGAAAGATCAATTCTCAACTTCATATGGAAAAACAAAAAACTCAGAATAGCTAAAACAATCCTATACAATAAATGATCCTCAGGAGGAATCTCCATACCCTATCTCAAGCTGTACTATAGAGCAATAGTAATTAAAACAGCATGGTACTGGGACAGCAATAGGCTGGTTGATCAATGGAATTGAATCGAAGACCCAGATATGAATCCACACACATACGGTCACTTGATTTTTGACAAAGAAGCCAAATCTATTCAATGGAAAAGCAATAGCATCTTGAACAAATGGTGCTTGTCTAACTGGATGTCTACATGTAGAAAAATGCAATTAGACCCTTATTTGTCACCATGCACAAAACTCAAGTCCAAGTGGATTAAGGACCTCAACATAAAACCAGAGACACTAAATCTATTAGAATAAAAAGTGGGGAAGAGCCTGGAACACATTTCGTACAGGAGATAACTTCCTGAACAGAAAACCAACAGCCCAGGCCTTAAGGTCAATAATTAATAAATGGGAACTCATGAGGCTGAGAAGCTTCTGTAAGGCAGGAGACACTGTCAACAGAACAAAGTGATAGCCTACAGACTGGGAAAAGATCTTCACCAACCCTACATCTGACAAAGGTCTAATATACAAAATATATTTTAAAAAACTCAAGAAATTAAACACCACCAAACCAAATAACCCATTTGAGACATGGGGCTCAGAACTAAACAGAGAATTCTCAACAGAGGAATATTGAATGGCTGAGAAACACTTAAAGAATGTTCAATGTCTTTAGTAATCAGAGAAATGCAATTCAAAATGACTCTGAGATTCTATCTTACACCCATCAGAATGGCTACAATCCCTATGAACATATACAGGGGAAGGAGGGTCCCACTCCAGTCACAGACATAGGGGAGGAGAGTAGGGGAAAAGCGGGAGGGAGGGAGGAATGGGAGGATACAAGGGATGAGCTAGCAATTGAGATGTAAAATGAATAAATTTTTAAAAAGAAATTAAAATAATTTAAAACCTAAAAAAAAAAAAAAAAGAATGGCTACGATCAAAAACTCAAGTGACGCCACATGCTGGTGAGGATGTGGAGAGAGAGGAACACTTCTTCATTGCTGGTGGGAATGCAAACTAGTACAGCCACTTTGGAAATCTATCTGGCGCTATCTCAGAAAACTAGGAGTAGGGTTTCCTCAAGACCCACTTATTCTACTTCTTGGAATTTACTCGTAAAATGCTCCACCACACAACAAGGACATATGCTCAGCCATGTTCATAACAGCCTTATTCATAATGGCCAGAACCTGGAAACAGCCTAAATGTCCCCCAGTTGAAGAATGGATAAAGAAACTGTGGTACATTTACACTATGGAATACTACTCGGCTATTAAAAACAAGGAATTCCCGAAATTTGTGGACAAATGGATTGAACTAGAAATGATCATACTGAGTGAGTTAACACAGAAGCAGAAAGAGTCACGTGGTATATACTCACTTATAATTGGGCACTAGCCCAAAAGCATGTCCCTATGAAAGTCTTCACTTACCAGGAGATTGGGATAGATATGAGGACATCCTACTGGGACTCTAGGTAAGAGAAATATAGGAGATGGGGAAATAGAAGGACCCAGAGGGTCCTAGAAACCTACAAGAAGAACATCATGATGGGTGGATCAGGGCCCAGGGGTTTTCTACTCAAACTATTGCACTAACCAAGGACAATACATGGAGTAAACATCTAACCCCTACTCTGATCTAGCCAATGGACAGGACATTCTTCACAGTTATGTGGAGAGAGGGGACTGCCTCTGACATGAACTCTGGTGCTCCATATTTGACCACTTCCCCTTGGTGGGGAGGCCTGGTGGCACTCAAAGAAAGAATAAGCAGGCTACCAAGATGAGACATGATAGCCTATGACCATATAGGGGGGAGGAGGTCCCCTTGGTCATAGACCCTGGGAGGGGAAGGGGGGAAAGCGGGAGGGAGGGAGAAAGGGAGGAGACAAGAAAGGGGAGAACGAGTTGAGGGGTAAGCGGAAGAAAGAAAAAAAGGGAGAAAGAGAAGAAAGGCGGGGGGGTAAAGCAGGACACCCTGCCTGGTGTATAGCACAGGTGTGTAAGGCCCCATACACATATACACACACCACACAAACATCCATACACCCCCCAACACACAGACACCACAAACAGACGCTAGGACACACATAGAAAAGCACACACGACACAGACACAGACCCCAGACACACAGCCATACATAGGAGACAAGCCACACAGAGCCACACAAGACAGAGACAGAACACACGACAGAGAGACCAGACATATACAAACACACACACATGATATACACATACACACATAAAATACAGATATACACACCCCCCCCACCCAAACACACATACATATACAAACACCTCACACACACACACACACCACACACACACACAACACCCCCACACATACACACACACACACACACCACACAAACACCCCCCCACACACACACACCACACAAACACCCCTCACACACACACACACACACACACACCACACAAACACACCCCCCCCACACACACCACACAAACACCCCTCACACACACACACACACACACACACACCACACAAACACCCCTCACACACACACACACACACACACACCACACAAACACACCCCCACACACACACACCACACAAACACCCCTCACACACACACACACACACACACCCCACCCAAACACACATACATATACAAACACCTCACACACACACACACACACACACACACCACACAAACACCCCTCACACACACACACACCACACAAACACCCCTCACACACACACACACACACACCACACAAACACCCCTCACGCACACACACACACACCCCACCCAAACACACATACATATACAAACACCTCACACACACACACACACACACCACACAAACACCCCTTACACACACATACACATCACACACACAAACTTTACACACATACACACAGAACACACACCTCTTACACACACATCTCACACACATATATACGTAAATACACACCCCCGAACACAAACACACATATGCCACACACACATACACACCCACCTCACAGACACATATATACCACACACACCTCACATATACAATACAGACACAAAATAGAGATCAAAGGCAAGATATTTGCCGTAGGCCGGCACCATATAAGCCCACAGAAGAGGAGAGCAAAACCTTACACTGAAACATCACATGCACTTCTGAGCATTCTCACACCAGGCGTAGATCTCTGTGAGTTTGAGGCCAGCCTGTTCTACAAAGTGAGTCCAGGGCAGCCAAGGCTACACAGAGAAACCCTGTCTTGAAAACCAAAAAAAGAAAGAAAGAAAGAAAGAAAAGAAAGAGAAAAAGAAAAAGAAAGGAGGGCAACAGAAGCAGTGATGGAGGGAGAACTATTTTTTATGTATCTTTGTGTACCTGTAAAATTGTATACTGATTCCTTATATTGGCAAATTAAAAGCATGTTTAAAATACAAAAAAAGATTAAAAAACAAAAAACAAAAAAAACCCCATGGATTTAAGGAGATGTAGATTAGTGTTAACTTCTAGCCTAGCATGTGTGAGGCCATGGATTTGATGCATAAAACTATGAATTTATACCAACAAAATGCATAGAAATTGAAATCTTTTTATAAAAAATAGATTGGAAAAATTTTACTCTAATTGTCCTTTTTTTTTTTTTTTTTTTTTTCTGTCCTCAGAGACATATACCAACACTGTGAGTGGGGATGGAAAACATCAAATATTATCAAATCCTGTTTTTCTCCTATACAGACACACCTATGGCAACACATATTAAGGTAATAAGAAATAAATGATAACTAGTAAAATAGTAAACTTAATGTAATATAATTGGCAGGATCAATGCTTTTGCACCATGGGGCACCATCAGGCACCAGAAAGGTTAGTTACACACAATCACTGCAATACCACAGCAGTAAATCTCAAAACCTACATGCACAGAGAGTAAATGGGCAACTAAATTCCAGGTACCACAGGATACATATGCCAGACAAAGGGATGATTATCATCCTAAGCAGGATGCCGTGAGGTTTCTAGCAGGCTACACAGAATGGCGTGCAATTTAAAGTTTGAGTTGTTTATTTATGAAATTTTCCATGTAATGTTTTTTCTTTTTTTCCTTTTACATTTTTTTATTAATTTATTCATATTACATCTCAATGGTTATTCCCTCCCTTGTATCCTCCCATTCCTCCCTCCCTCCCATTTCCCCCTTACTTCCCCTCCCCTATGACTGTGACTGAGGGGGACCTCCTCCCCCTGTATATGCTCATAGGGCAGCAAGTCTCTTCTTGGTAGCCTGCTATCCTTCCTCCAAGTGCCACCAGGCCTCCCCATCCAGGGGACAGGGTCAAATATGGGGCACCAGAGTTTGTGTGAAAGTCAGACCCTACTCTCCACTCAACTGTGAAGAATGTACTGTTCATTGGGTAGATCTGGGTAGGGGTTCGAAGTTTACTGCAAGTATTGTCCTTGGCTGGTGCCATAGTTTGAGCAGGACCCCTGGGCTCAGATCCGCCCATGTAATGTTTTCAGAGGAAGCTTACCACAGATAACAAAGACTGTGAAATGAGACCGCATATAAGATGGAGATGCCTACAAAGTCAGGAAGTTAGAACTGTTCTAGCCTAAACTGAAGTGAGGTTGTGGGCTTACCTCCTCTTTTTTCATCCTGCCTACCATTTCCCTAGGCCCTGTGATAAATCTCTAGAACATATTTCATAAATTTCTGATATGTGGTACTGAGAATCAATCACAGGATCTGACATATGCTAGGCAAGTGTTATGTCACTGTGCTACATCCCAGGTTAGCATGTAACATAGTTTAAGTATGCTGACAAAAGGTAGTATGGGTTTTGCAAGTCAGCACTGGGTTAAAATCTTAGCCTATAAAGTATATGATGATGACACATCAAAAAAAGTATCTGATGTGGAAAAGTTTAAATAATCTCAATGGATTTCAGTGTTCTTCTGTGTAAAAAAGAGTATAATAATATCTATCTCACAACATAGCTTTGAGTATTAAAGAAAAGTAGGTATTTGTTAAAATTCAATTCAGTTCCTAACAAAGACTATGCTTTTGAGTAATTTATTTTCTTCCCTTTTGAGGCACATCTTCTCTTTTTGTCCTAACTCTTGGTTTCTCTGTGTTGTCTCAGACAGGATTCTCAGTTACATTATGGTATGATTATGGTATTCAGAAAGTAACTCAAGAAGTTTGGGGCTAAATACAAAGAACAGAGAATACTACAGAACCAATTTTGGCTTATATGTCCAGGAATATTGGCTAAAATACATCTATTGAAAGTGATCAAGGAAGAATAGTGGTACCATAACCATTGAGTAGGTGGAGGTTGCCACTCCTCTCTTTGGAAGTTGAGCTTCTTGTTTCTGTCACTACCTCCTTTTTGCTTCATAACTGGGAGGCAGAAGTGTTTGATATGTGATATACAAATAGCCTTCTTGTAGCAAATCTTCAAGGGTAGCTGGAATTGAAAATAGAAGATGCTTATTTTTTAAATTTTTATTAAGACTCATAAGGAGGTGGAATTTCCTAAAAAAGAAAGAGATTGGGATCATAATTTTTATAATGTAGGATGTTGTGATTTACTTTTCGTATCTATTAGAAATAAGTTCTTTGACAACCTCTCTGGGCCTTGGTTAGTTGGCTCTGTTGGTTTTCTTGTAGAGGTCCTGTTCCCTCTAGGTCCTTCTATCCTTCCTCCCACTCAAACACAAGGCTCCCCTGTGCTCCGATCAATGTTTGGCTGTGAGTCTTAGCATCTGTTTCAATCCTTTGCTGGGTAGGAGTATCATTAATAATGTCAGGGCTTTGTTCTCTTGCATGGTGTGGCCAGGCATTAGGTGGTTATTCCCTCAATCTCTGCTCTTTTTTTATTTTTTATTTTTTTTAATCCCTGCACATCTTGTAGGCAGGGTAAATTTTGGGTCAAAGTTTTTATGCGTTGGTTGTTGTTCCCTTCCCTCTACTAGGAGTGCTGTCTGTTTAGATGGTGGCCTCTTCAGTCTCCACGTCTGCCACTATTAAGGGTCTGAACTGGAGTCACCTCATATCCCCCCAGGATTCTACCCTGTTGTAGGTCTCCAGCCTGCCTCAGAGATGCCACAGGCCATGGTTTCTCTTCTCTCTGCAAGCCCTCTGTCCTCCTGCCCCACTTCTTCTTACGTCAGATCCCCAACCTCATTTCCCTCACCACATCCTCTTCTATCTTGTTTCTTCTATTCAATTACTTTGCCTGTCCATTCTATTTCTTCTCCTGAGGGAGATTCATACATCCTCCCTTGGATCCTCCTTGTTACTTAGCCTCTTTGGTCTGTGAATAATATGGTTACCCTGTACTATATGGCAAATACCTGCTTAAAGTGAGTGCATACCATGTGTGTCTTTCTGGGTCTGGGTTACCTCACTCAGGATGATCTTTTCTAGTTCCATCCATTTGCCTGCAAATTTCATGATTTCCTTGTTTTTAATAGCTAAGTACAATTCCATTGCGTATATGTACCACAGTTTCTTTTTTTTTTTTTATGTTTGTAAGCTCTTTTTTTTTTATTAATTTATTCTTGTTACATCTCAATGGTTATCCCATCCCTTGTATCCTCCCATTCTTCCCTCCCTCCCATTTCCCCCTTATTCCCATCCCCTATGACTGT
The DNA here is from genome assembly GCF_903995435.1 of Acomys russatus. Lineage (NCBI taxonomy): Eukaryota > Metazoa > Chordata > Mammalia > Rodentia > Muridae > Acomys > Acomys russatus. The sequence goes on from NC_067169.1 coordinate 109,955,201, forward strand.
TCCTGAGGGGGACCTCCTCCCCCTGTATATGCTCATAGGATATCAAGTCTCTTCTTGGCAACCTGCTGTCCTTCCTCTGAGTGCCACCAGGTGCCTCATATTTGTACCACAGTTTCTTTATCCATTCTTTTTGGCTTTGAGGATTTATTGAAAAAGGCAATATTTGATACAGACAGGCAATCTTGTTCCTTTGTTGAGTTGGTTCTCTCCTTTTAGCCAATTGCTCTGGTCAGTAGGAATAAACATTTTGGAAGTGGAGAAAGATTGATACAAGGATGAGGCAGAGTCTTGCTTTTTTTTTGTTGTTGTTGTTGTTGTTGCTTTCTTTTTTAATGTATATTTTATTTATCATAATTTATTCACATTACATCTGGATTGTTATCCCCTAGCTCTTATCTTCCCATTCCTAACCTCCCTCCCTCTTCTGTCTATTCCCATCCACTAGACCTCTGATGGGGGAGGGTGGCTCTGACCCCTACTGTCTGAGGACAGCCTACTAGGTCTCATCAGGATAGTCTGCATCCTTTTTCTCTGTGTGCCTATTAGGCCATCTTGCCAAGAGGCAGTGACCAAATCGTGGGCACCAGAGTGTATGTCAGAGGTTCAGTCTCAGAGTCACTGCCCCCTGCCCCCACCATGGAGAATTGGCAGTCCATCTGTTACATATGAACAGAGAATCTTGCTTTTTAGGAGATCACAAACAGCTGTGGACGTGGCTCATGGCTAAAGTGCTTGCCATTCAGCCTGAGGACCTAAATTTGACTCTCTAATACCCACATAAAAGCTGAGTACAACATCATATTCGTAAATCTCAGCCAGGGATTGGCCATATATACAAGTTCTGAGCCACTGAGAGTCACTGTTCTGTAAAACAAGATGGAGAACATTTGATAAAGACAGCCAATATCATCTCTGAGCCTTTACATGCACATGAACACATGCATGCACACAGATAAACATGAAGAAAACTAAGAGGACCACCCTTTTCCAAATCTTCAAAAGTAATCCTGGGCATGTTCATTATTTTCCCTTCCCAGTTATATTTGCATTCAGGTCCTAGGAGGATTCTGAACACTAAAAGACTCCAGCCTAGTATGCAGATCAGCTCCAGGAAGGATTCTGCTGTGATAAGCCTTTAAGCCCTGTGGGTCCACTTTGCATTACTGCTTTCCCACATGAAATTCTGTCTGTGAGTGAGTGAGAGACTACCTACCAGGTCATTCTAGGGTACATTGTTTTGTATGTTCAGGGAAATCCACATGTCCTCCAGATTAGTGATTATAAAAGTAAATGAATCAATTATTGATTATCTGGAACCTTTTACATAATCATTTCTTTGTCTTTTCTGCTTTGTGTTTTATTATTATTATTATTATTATTATTATTATTATTATTATTATTATTATTATTATTATTATTATTATTTTATCTTGACTAGCTCAAATGATGGTATTGGCTAAAATCAAGTGAATCTGCTGAGAATGAGTCTTCTGAGCAACTCTTCATTTGCCTAGCAGCTCCTTCTCCCTGCAGGGGCAGCATAACCTGAGGTTGCTGGTGTCTTCACAAACACAGAAGCCAGCAACAACAGACAAGGCAAATGAGGCAGAGAGTGACTTTTAATGGCATGTATTTTTCTATGGATTTTAGTGGCTTTAACCTATTAGCTTCCCAAATTAGCTTAAAGATTTTATGTCATCCTTTGCAATAAAAATGCGCTTAAAAGTAAATGGTTAAGCAAACATTCCCACTGTGGCGATGCTTGGCTGGCTTCTGAAAAACTTGAGTATTTTTCTGTTTCTACAGAATGAAAAGATTGAAACCTCCTTTTTTTCTCTCCAAAGACTGACTCTCTTGGGTAAATGTCTCTTTAACCTTTGCTGAGATATAATGCCACCTTAAATGTCCACTGCAGCATGACCTATACACAGGCATTGTGTAGAAATGGTACTTTGCCAGCGAGTAAATGGATTGTGTAATAGAAATGTAGTAGCACATCAAAATTGAGTCTTAGAAATAACATTTTACCTGCCTTCTGTGTCATATATCTGTGTCATTTGCTACAGACCTGCTAAATTACAAGTTTGTAAATCACATATTTATCTATTGAGATTCAAAGCACTGATCGGCCTATTCCAGTCTTCCTGCTTCGCTTACAGTTTAACTGCCACTTGTAGCCCAACCTGTTGACTCATGTAGTCTTTCCAAATGCTTCCTAATCAGTTTATACCAGAGCTATAAATATCCTATGTGTGTGTTGGAAAGCAAAGTCAGGACCTCTGAAAGAAGAGTATGTGCCCTTAAACACTGAGCTATCTTTCCAGGCACATGAACCCTTTTCTTAAGGGTAATTAGAGCTCGGAGTAAGCCAGATTACATAAGAACTATTACAATATTTCAACTACTATGGGTGGACCTGGCCATATAAAACTTGATCTCTAAGGATTTCTGCCTATCTGTCTTCAATAAGAAAATAATCATTAAAGGCTATGAATGTAGTTCATCCAGTGAGTGCTCATCTAGTATACACAGGGCTCTGAGTTCAGTCCATAGTGCATAAACTAGCCTTGGTGGTACAAGTCTGTAATACAAGCACTCTGCAGTAAAGGCAAGAGAATCAGATGCTTAAGGTCATGTTCACCTACATAGTGATTTTGAATTCAGCCTGGGCTATCAAAGAATAAAAATGAAAAACCAAAATAAAACAAAACAGCCTTCTTTATTCTGTAACTAGAGTTTTTCTAAGCTTTGTTTGCTCTTTTTTTTTTTTTTCAGCACAGCACTAATAGTAGAGACTATTACAGCTTTAGGATGTGGTACATGATCTGTATTAGAGCTTTAGAAGCATTTTGTTTCTCATTGTTGTTTCTGCACTGTATGTTTTGATAATATGACTACATTAATGAGATGTGTCTAGAGCTTGGTATCAAGGAAATATTAGCTTATTTCTGGACATGTTGTACTTGGGAGATCTCTTGAAAAGTTAATAAGAAAGAGACAATGGCAAGTGGAGTCTCCTTAGCTTTAATTGGGGTAGAAGGGACATGAAACATAAAACAAATATCCTGGGTTTATTTTTGTTCTTTTATTTATTTATTTTTTTATTAATTTATTCAGATTACAACTCAATTGTTGCCCCTCACTTGTATCCTCCTGGGTTTATTAACCCTTATAGAGTAAATGAAATATCGGCATTAATAACATTAATTATGTTAACATGTAAGACGGAAATAGAGTGAGACTGAGAATAAAGTTAAGAAGAAGGAAGAGACATTCTAGTAAAGTATGAAGAATGTAAGGTTTGGGAGACACACAACCACCTAGGGCAAGATTCTGATGTGCCAACCAGTGGCTCCCAGGCTACATGTTGCCCATGATAGCGAAGAATGTGGATCAACACAAAATTGTAAATATGCTGAAGCTATTATGTGTTGGTTTTTTTTGGTTTTTTTTTGTTTGTTTGTTTGTTTTTTTTTTTTTTTTTTTTGCATTTTTGTGAAACTCAATAGCATAGTTCCCAAGCATTACTTTGGAGAAAAAAAGAATGAAATGACAATGTAGTGTCACAATGTCAAAAAGCTGTACATTTCTGGGAAGCATAAAAGTAGGTAATTTTTCAAAGAGAAACAGTAGTTAATGACACTTAAGACAGCTGAAATGTCACATATGTTCCATTTGGATATGGCTAGGAGCCTCTGAGTGACATGGCTGGAGCATTTTACATTATAATACTTTTTCTTTAATTTATTTATTCATTTTGCATCCTGATCACAGCCCCTCCCTCCCACCTCTCCTCATATTTCCAACCCACATACCCTCCTTTCTCCACTCTTTCCTTCCTTTTTCCTCAGAGAAGAGGAACATCCCCATGGGTAGTACCAACCTGCCCTGGCACATCAAGTCGCAACAGGAATTCTCTCCCATGAGCCCAGACAAGGCAGCCCAGCTAGGGGAAAAGGATCCAAAGACAGGTAACAGAGTCATAGACAGCCCCTGCCCTAACTGTTAGTGGACCCCACATAATGACCAAGCTACACAAATGTAACATATATGCAGAGGGCATAGGCCAGTTTATTCACGCTCTTTGGTTTGTGGTACAGTTTCTGTGAGCCCCCAAGAGCCCAGGTTTATTGATTCTGTAGTTTTCTTGTGGTGTCCTTGATCCCTCCATCTCCCTCAATCCTTCTTCACACTCTTCCACTAAACTTTCCCAGCTCCACCTATTGTTTGGTGTAGGTCTCTGCATCTGTTTCCATGAGCTGCCTGGTGAAGCCCTTCAGAAGACAGGCTTTGCTAAGGTCCTGTCTGCAAGCATAACAGAGTATCATTAATAGTGTCAAGAGTTGACTCTCTCTCATGGAGTTGATTTCAAGTTGGGCCAATCTTCGGTTGGCCATTCCCTCAATCTCTGCTCCATCTTTATGCCTGTACAGCTGTCTTGTAGGTAGGACAAATTTTGTGTCTAATGTTTTGTACATGGGTTGGTGTCCCCAATCTCCACTGGAAGTCCCTCCTGGCTACAGGAGGTAGTGATTTCAGGCCTCATATCTCTGGCTACTAGTAGTCTCAGCTAGGGTCACCCACATAGACTGTGAGCCTCCCTAGTCCTAGGTCTCTGGCTTCTCCCAGAGGTGTCCCCCCACCAATTTTCATTCTCTCTCCCAGGCCTCTCCCTCTCCCTACACCTAATCTCCACCCTTGTTCCCCTCCCCACCTATCTCCTATCAATTTCCCTCCATCCACTCAACTCCTATGTCTATTTTATTTCTGGTTCTGAGTGAGATTCAAGCATCCTCCCTTGGGGGCCCTCCTTGTTACTTAGCTTCTTTGGGTCATCTTATATTTTATGGTTTATAAGTGAGTACATACCATTTGAGTCTTTCTGGGTCTGGGTTACCTCATTCAGCATTATATTTTCTAGTGCCATCCATTTGCCTGCAAATTTCATGATGTCCTTATTTTTAATAGCTGAGTAGTATTCCATTTTGTAAATGTACCACTTTTTTTTTTATCCATTCTTGGCTTGAGGGACATCTAGGTTGTTTCCAGTTTCTGGCTATTATGAATAAAGCTGCTGTGAACATAATTGAAGAGATGTCCTTTTGTATTATGTAGCATCTTTAGTGGTATTACTAGGTCTTGAAGTAGAACTATTCCCAATTTTTTGAGAAACCATTTGGCAAAATCTTAATTCTTCAATTATATTGTAAAGAACCAAGACAAAAACTGAAATTTATATGTCCTGATTTTTAAGAAAGTTAATGATTCTAAGACATATTTACTAGATACAAAAGAAGTAGGTACTTGAGCAATGTATGGGGTTATTTCCATTTGTTATAGTGAAGCAATGCCACCAATTTTCATTCAATACCAATAATTTAAAGTCAAAACCTCTAATTGGAAACCATCATAGTTCTTCATGATATGCTTTTACCAAGATTTTAATATGTATATTTTCTAACAGATCAGCATGGTGTCAGTAGGAATTAGTATCCCACTAGACACTCATCTTATGCCCACTTCAAATTTCTCAGCTTAGTCATGCAAACTGCACTCACTAATAAAAAACAGGAAACAACACATATGATGAAGCACTAACTATAACTGCACTTTTCCATTTCTCCTTCCCTTACTCTGAGATTTAAAAATTTAACTACCAGCAATCAGGTTGAAAATCAGCAGGGTGTTAGCAGTGGTGGGAGGAGAATGAATGTATAACTAACTTAAAGTTGAATTCCCAGGGAAGTGGCATCACTTGACCCATACGTTATCTTCATCATGCCATTCTGGCGATGGAGCTTCCATTTTATTTCATGTAAATATTAACCACTGTTCTCCTTATCTGATCCTGTTTTCTTTAAAACACATGATTTATAGTTATAATAGCCATTTTCTCCTCCAGCTAGCTAATTCTTCTGTGTTGTGTTGTAATTTCTTGGAAGATTGAAATATTCCATCTTGCAGAGATGTTCCTAAAGCCAGAAGGTAAACAACTCAAAATAATTTCAAGAAGTTCCTGAAACTGACTAGATGCACTAGACCTGCCTGCTCTCAGAGCAAGCAATAAAGACCATTGAGACTTTCAGGCAGGCTCAGCACCCAGGAAGAAACAAAAACCAGCCAAATTGCCTGGAAGAGGTTTAGACCAATAGAGGCACCTGGAAAGGACCCTCCCCAGCCTGCTGAGCTGCTTGCAGGTTGTGCACTGTGCTCCAGGTTCCCAGCTTTGTGCCCTGTCACCCATGCTTGGTGGACTTTGGTGATGCAGCAGTTTTTGAAACATTTCTACTCCAGTAAGTAACCTCTAAAATCCTCATTGGTTCACCAAGTGGAACTTTGATCTATCATGGGCTTCCTCTTGTATTATGTCTTGCATCTCTCCAGGAAAAGTTTTGTCACACAGCACAAACTCACCTCTAGGTTTATTGCTATTGATTTATTTTTTTCTTCAGAATATGGGTAATATTTCCTTGGTAGAATTACCCACATGGATATTCCAGTCTCATGCTTTTCAAAGTCTGAGTCTTTTTGTATTTCTTTACAGTGTTTTATTCTGCCTTTTTTTTTTTAAAGAAAATTTTTATAAAGAAAAATCTAGAGTAGCTTTAATTCTAGAGACAGTTTCACTGTTAATACATGACTTCTGATTTTTTTCTATTGAATGCCACAGTATCAACAAAGAGTGTTTACTTTACCTTACTGTACTTCAGAAGGCTACTATGTGACTTCTGGTAACAGATCAACTCACTTATTACATTTAATCTATCCTTAAAAAGTTACAGTGTATCTTGTAAATCTTTTAAAATACTAATAAAAGGAAACTCTAGTGAAAAATTCTGAAGCTCTTTATTTTTGTGTAGCTAGCCTCTGAACTCTGGCCTGATACCATTCTTTTGGCCATTCTGAACTTTGGTTTGATTTTATCAACTCAGGAAGTCAGCTGAGTTTTATTGTTGATCACTGTTGTACTCTATAATTATGAATGTCTCACCAGCAAGAAATGAAGGGCAACTGTAGAATTCACCTCATTCATTTTCCTTCCTTTATACACCATAGTCCTAAGCTGTCTCTTGCCCAATATCTTACAAAGTGTATTTCATGAATTTTGCCCACTTGTTAATTTTTATAATGGAATGATCATTGTGCTTCCTGAAGTCTATCATACTCAGAAGTGAAATTCTTGATGTTTGTTTTTAGACTTTATTAGATAATCTAGAATGTTCTTTACTCCTGCCATATTTTAACGTAGTGCTGCAGATTTAAGTCTCTGTGCTACTTACCAAACCCTTGAGTGTTTAAGGAAGCCTCTTCATTCCATTCATAGAGTGGCACATACTCAGCAGGAGCCTCGGCCTACTTCCCAGGATGGATCCAGAAGGAGTCCTTGTTACCGTAGACTGTGGCTGCCCCATGTGTGTTTCTCTCTCCAGATTTTGAGGCATAAGGAGATATAGAGGAGCAGCATGACAATCTTCATCCTTCTGGCCCTGTGCACATTTGGGTCTTCATTTTAAATGAACAAACAAACAAAAAACAGAGAGAGAGAGAGGAGAGAGAGAGGGAGAGATGGAGGGAGAGAGGAGGAGGAGAGCGAGAGGGGAGAAGGAGAGATGAGAGAGAGAGAGAGAGAGAGAGAGAGAGAGAGAGAGAGAGAGAGAGAGAGAGAGAGAGAGAGATTTATTATAGAAGAAAAGTATGTTTTTGTACAGCTGTATAACTTTTTTTTTCAAGCTAAGTGATTTTACAAGCTAAAAAGTTAAAAACTAATGAGTTTGTCAAGTTTAATCTGAAAGTTTTACTCATTTGGGCATCCTTAAGCTATGATCCTTTTCTCCTTAATGAAGTGAAATGACCACACTCTACTCAGGATGTTTATTTTTGTACCATAGGCCAGAAAATGCGCTTGTATGAAAACCTGATACAGTATATAGAGCATTTATTTCTATAGTCATTTCTTTCTTTTTTTTTTTACTAGTTTGTTGCAACTAGGAGAAATAAGAGTATAAGTCTCACAACAATTGTTCTGTTATGACTAGAAGTCCATGATTTCACTTTAATTTTAGTATTACTAAGTGATATTTTTTTTCCTAAAAAAGATTAGTATACAACATAGGAGAGAGAAGATGCAATATTTTTTCTTTCTCAGTTTGGCTTATTTCATTCAATACGATCATCTACAATTCTATTAATTTTTCTTGCAGGTGACACATATTGTTCTTCATGGCTGAATAAAACTCATTGTGTATATCCATCATATTTACTTTTATATTTATCCTTTTATAAACACCTAGGTTTATTCCATAACATGGTAATAGGGAATAGTGAAATGGTTTTTCTTTTTATAATAAATATGAACAAAATATAGTTTATGATTACAATTATCAGATTTAGATTAGGATTAATTTTTAAAAACATCATTTTTCTTCTAGTAACTACTGAAAAAACAACATTGATTTACTCTAATTGAAACTCATCATCAAATTAATCATCAGAAAAATAATTAGGACATTGTGTTAGTCAGCTTGTCTGCATAGAAACAGAAAGAAAAAAAAATGCTCCAGGATGGTTAAGGGGCCTTACAGCTTAATTCATTTAATATTTCTTAAAAAAAAAAAACTATGTATCTAGCCACATAAAACATTTTATAGAAAGATCAAAAACAAAACATTATAAAGTTGTCGGGAAATTTAAGTTTTAGACTTTTTCAAGAGTTTATTGGCCTCTGAGTGTAGCATTTTCATGAAGATATGCTGACTAAGCAAGTAAAACATGCAACCAATTGGAATTAGAATTTTTCCTTAAATGCTTGAAAGCCCAGGTTGAAATTTTCTATACTCTAACAGTAGTTAATGTTTTATTTTCTAGTACAATCAACTAAGAGTTTTGATCTATGTGTTTTCAGGTATCTGTGCTCACATTATTTTAAGCAACATATTTTACAATACATACGTATAGACACATTTATATTTTAATTAAGTTGCTAAATGAAAACGGTTAAAACTACAAAGAATAAGATAAAATAATGCATGGCTTTGTGAAGGTAGAAATGATTTAATATATCACCATCTATTTAGCTGTCTACACTCTTTCTACTTCTGCAGTTACAAAATATTGAAGTTCATTAAAATTTTGGAGCTCCTAACTCCATTGAATACACTCTACACAAAATTCCCACTGTATTTTGTATTGCAAAATCCAATAGATGCATTGAAACTATCTTTGACTTGATTTGTCTTCAGTGCTCAAACCATGCGTTTGAAGCTCTGCTTCCTTAGTTAGAAGCTAGCATTTTCTCTCGGTTGTACTGGTTTAATGTCTCAAACCACTTCTTTGATTTCTATGTGTCAGTGCCCTTATTGGCTGCTTATATGCCAATCTTTCATCTTTGGCTCCCTTTTGTTTCACATGTACTCCCAACTAAATGAATTCATATGGTGTCACTGTATACCTGTATATAAACATCCCCCAAAGCACACAGTGAAAACTTCTTTTCTTGAGCTCCAGGTCCATATATGACATCACATAACCGTGATAGTTAAGAGACTTTCTCATTTACCAGCTCTCCAAAGAGAGCTTTGGGACCTAATCTTTCTCCTTACCATATCCTCAAAACAAACAACTATATTTTTGGCTGGAAAAAACTTTATTTACCTACATAATAAAATTTTGAAAGTAGAGAAGATAGATAATGTGGACTACTGAGAGTGCTGGGAGAATTGTTTTCATACCTTGTAGTTTGTAAAAGATTAGAATCTTTGGGGCCTTACAGTGTATGGATAATTGACTTTAGAGGAAAGAGGGTTTTTAAAGGGATTGCTAGAGATAATATCTTGGGACATCCTCTGAAGTCTTTTAAGAAAAGTGAGTAAGTTAGATTTGATTAGTAAATAATGATTGCTTAAACTCAAATTCATTCAGAGATCAAACCACATGTTTCCTTATGTAATTCTGTCATGATCAAACATTTGAATATATAATAGGTAATGAATTTGTCCATGGGCATCTCAGATATAATGTGTTTAAGATTGAATTCTTGCAGAACTTATTTCATCTAAAACTGAACTCAGTAGCATGCACAGTGGTTAAGAGCATAGTGTCTAGAAATGATCTCAGAATTTGAAACGTACTTTCATTACATAATATCTAGGTAAACTAGAGGGTGTTTCTGAATATATCAATTATACTTGTTAATGAGAGTTTTGCAGGTTTTGAAACAAGTCAATGAGTTAATATTTGTAAAGCACTTAACCAGTATTTGATGGCTAATAAACAATACATATATTAAATAAATAAAACAAAATATTTCAGTGATGAGAAGCCCCTAAGTGCCAATACCAGAGAGGTGGATAACTATATACCTTTGATCTCCTTTCAGTCATGCCCCTCCTTCAGCTACTTACCATGTACTGTCTCTTTAATGTATTGTTAATTGTGTGTCCTCAGTGTTGTCCTCTACTCCCTAAAACTGTCACATTGCTTCCTCATTGGTGCTCTAAGTCCTAGGTATACAACAATCAACAGGAAATCAAGAAAATTTCTCCTTGTGGAATCTATGATTTAAGAGTAGAAGATAGACATTGTACAAGTAGTTAGAAATGTTAGGGTTCGTTGTGGCTACAATGGCTCTAAAGATGACTACTCAGTCCTTTAGGAGACTCGTAGTGTATAAGAGTAACTGGTACATAATTTAAAACTTACAAATAGCAACTCAGTGTACAGCTAACCTGAGAGATTTACAAAAAGCTTTTAGTTTAACAGTCACACAACAAAGTCTTCCTGAGCTGCCTTATCCTGTTTGATATTCTTAGAGTGGTGTGATTGTTTTGAGTTGAGAAGAGAAACAGGACCTTATGACATGGCAGAGTAAGTGAACACAATGACAGTGGTAGGAAATCAGACTTTCAAACTTGTAGTGAGATTCATTGTTTTGAAGAGATGTATGTGTTAGTTTGGATGTGACTAGAACAAACAATACACTAGATAAAGAGGGTAGAAGAAATAAGTAAGGGAAATTGAGGCTTCATAATGCTCCTTTGACAAACTAAGAAAGCTGTTCTTAAATGCCAAGATATAGTCTCTTCATGAAGAGCCCAGGCAGGTAGATAAAGTTTTTCCACTTTCCCTTTTTGATAAATCAGGATTAGCCAATATTACCTGTGCTATGGCAAAATTGTAGCATTGACAGGAACTTTCCACTTGACTAAGTGCTTATATAACTTTTGAAGTTACTAAACTGAGTGTATAGAATTCACATTTTTTAATTTTTCTTTTTTTTTTTAAAATTCATTCATATTACATCTCAATTGTTATCCCATCCCTTGTGTCCTCCCACTTTCCTGCTTACTCCCTCTATACATTCTGTGAAAATAAAATTGAAACTAAGACTTAAGAATACCTATAAAATAGCTACCTGAAACCCACCCCCCTTCTGATACACACATATATCTCCATTTCTCCTATGGTCAAAATCACAAATATCTCTTGTCTACACTTCTGCAATTGTTTCTTGATCCTCTCTACCCTTGTTCCCCTATCGATAGAATTGTCTCTAATCACAAACAAAAGTATTTTCCAAAAGAAAAAAATTAACTGAATTCCCAATTTATACTTCTCCAAGGCTCTACTTTCTGTTACTTTTCTTAACTTTTTACTTAGGAGGGATTTTTGAAATATTTAATTTTTATGCAAAATAAAAGAGCACAACAATTTCAACAGAATGCAAATTTGTTTCATCCTTAATAAATACCAAAATTGTGTCTATAAAAAGAAAATCCACCTAGAAAAGTTTCAAACTCATCCAACAGATTCTTTTATAATCTTTTTCTTGACTGAATGCCATTTCTTATTTTTAACTATTTGAAGTTCTGTGTATTTAAAGGACACAACATGATGTTTTAATAAGTTTACAATACTTAAATGGTTATTATGAATAAATAACTGAATATATACACATGCACACATACGTATATGTATGTGTATATTATGTTGTTATCTTTGTGGGCAAGAGCCCTAAAATCTATTTTTATAGCAAATATCCAGAATAACAAATATCCAGAATAATCTTGGAGCTGCAGATCCCTAATATTAAATAGCTATTCCTGAGTGATGTCCCTAAGAAGTCAGTACAAAATCATTCAGACTTTCTCCTTTCAGTCCTGTACTTAGGTAACATTGGCCTTTGAACAGCTCTATTGAGGCATAATAAATTCTATTACTATATTACTATATTTTCAGAGTTGTATACCATCACCACAATCTAATTTTACAGTTTTCTTCATACCCTAAAGAACCCTCATACCCTTAGCAGTCTTCATTGGCCAACCACCTTCAAGTCCTAGGCAATATAAAGTATCAAGATTTTCATAAAAGTTTCTTTCAAATTAAAGTAGATGGGCTACATTAGATTATACCTTCCATGAACATTCTTATTTTGCCTATTGCATACCATCATGTTTAGGGCAGAGTTCAGTAATCCATTCCAAGTTCTTGTTGTATTTTAAGTGAATGAATGCTATAGCTATTGAATGAATGAATAAATGAATGAATGTGCAGATAAGAGAAGTGACTGGTAAAATAGATATTCTTAATATATACTATATGCACTTTCTCTACACTCATTCTAACCTGATCATGTCAGAACTAGGGCTAGGAACATTCTTCTATTGTAAGTTCCCTTTGAAAAGGAGCTCAGGAAATCCTTCATCTTGTACACAATACTTTATTTCTTCTATTTTCTGGCAAACAAACAAGGAAGTGCCTAATTTTGACTTTCTAGAGATGAAATGTTATTCCAGACTTTGTTTGCTCATTTTTCTTCAAACTGAACCTCCACACATCTTGTGTAAGCACCACGGGAAGCAAGAGTTTTTAGGGATACTTTTCACATTTGGTGACCTAGAGACATTTGCTTAAGCATGCCTCAATATAGACAAAAGAATCCACAAGCATTAGCTTCTGTCTTGCTCTTGGAGTCATACTCCTTTATTCACATTTATCGTGGCTATAACCCAAACAGTACCTTTGCAATGTAAGGAAAACTCAGAAAATGCTTTACAACTTGCCGTGACCCTTTGCTACCTGTCTAATCTTGCAAAATATCATATTTCATCCATCGCCACATTTCTTCCTATACCTCCGTGGTCTACTAAATGGCAGTTTTCAAAAAGAAAACAATCCATTCTTCTGCTGGTGTTAGGAGGGGAGGGGTTGATGCTGTGGGAAGAGGAAAATGGATGAAATTGCAGGAGAGAAAATTTACGATAAGCATCACACAAAGCTGCCTGGCAGCGAGGTCTATTAGCTGTGGAATTGGAAAATGTTGGAAGCACTTTCCCTCGAGATAGTGGCTGAAGTCTGAGGATGAAAAACATGATGACAGTGAGACTCAAAACAAACCCATTTAGATAGCCATTAACCCATTTGCTGCATGAGGCACTGTAATGTCAAGTGGATGACTATTCCATAACATCATCAAGAAAACTGAGCATAGTGCTTAGAGCTCAATTGACCCACCTTACCTAGGGTACACATGACCCACCAAAAGTTAATTGTAGAATAAACCTCCTTTGGCGATTCCCCAGGATTTGGAAATATTACAACATAAAGGACTGTTGAAGAATGTCAAGTCTCACTACAAACTTAGGGCATAGGACATGGAGAAATCAGGCTGGCACTCAACTGGAAACTTCACCCCTTCTGCTGGCATCTATCATGCTAGAAGTTGTTATTCACTGAAGGGGAAAAGTAATCAATGTCACTAGGCCACACATCCTGAATGCTATAATAACAACTTGCCCACAAGATCTGCCCAGTAGTGTTATAGTGGTGCAAATGCTAGTGGGGGAGCTAGCCATATTTAGCTGAATTTAAGGCCCATTCCATGAGATGGAATCCATACCTAATACTGATTATGAGAATAAGAACCTGAGACTAGATAGGTCACTGGCTCAGAGGAAAAGCTGGGCTATTATTCTTCTAAATGAAAATAGGAATGAAATAACTCCTAATAACTTATCCATAAATCAGTGCATCGCCCAGCCTTCATTAGAGAAACTTCTTGTAGTAGATGATAGTTATTACAGAGACTCAAAACTGGACAATATTGGTGAAAAGAGTGAGAGACTTTGGAGTACTCAACGTTGAATGGGCTTTATCAAATCCTTCTGCTCAAGACTCAGGGAGCTATGCAGAAGAGAGCTGTGGGAACCAGAATCCAAGAGGAGGTGAGAGAGACAGTCACCAACCCAGAGAGACCAGCATCAAATGCAGATCTATTGTGATGCCCAACAGCAACTATTTTTACAGAGCCTTTGAACCCATGAGGAGCTGGCAGGAGCTCTGGGGCAGCCAACCATCCTCTGGTCACTATGAGGAGGTGCCAGGCCTGTCAGCACCCGAGGGAACTTCCATGGACATAGAGAAACAGCCAATGCCGTGTTCCTGGCACAATCTGAGGCTCTACCAGTTTGCTGTGACCCTCTGTGTCTTGCAGTATGCCAGTGGACATGGGCAGCTATAGTACTGAGAGAACTCAGCCATGTTCTGCAGCACCCACAGAGAAGACAGAAAGGTTCTAAGAACCAGAGGTAGTAGATCACTTCAAGAAAACAACATCTTTCAAAAATAACAGGACAGATGCATGTATGACCTCACAGAGACTGTGATAGCATACATCAGCATACATAAAGCCTATACAAGCTCAAGGCATGGAAAATCCCAGCATGGAGAAGGGAAAGTTGAAGCCAAGAGCCTATTTGAAAGTGCTATCTGCTAGGAGAAGGAAAATAATTTTTCTTCAATGAAATGGCATGGTTGTATCAGTTACACTCCAGAGCAGGACACAAGCTTAAGAGCAGTTGGATAACACAAATCTGATTCCAGAGTTTTAAATGGCTTTCTTTTTAAGAGAGAGGAGAAACATGAAGGTGATTGGGTGGCTGGGTAGGATCTGGGAAAAGTTGGCAGATGAAAAATAATAAGATAAAAATATACTGTATGAAATCACAAAGAATTAACAACAGTAACAATGTCTATTCCTTGCCACTTCTCAGATGGGGAAACTGATGCCAAGACAAGGGAAAGGATTTACTCAATGGGAAAGCTGCAAATGGCAGAACCAAACCCTGGGCCTTGTACTCTATTGTCCTTTCTTCTACATGTGGACTGACTTGTGGACCCTGTGTGTGTGACCATATAATCATGCAATTAAATGGAGACCTTTTTCTATTTGTTAGATTTATTGAAACTAAAGCTATTCTCTAAGACAAACATAAAGCAAGAAAAGAACCGCAATCTCTGAAACCTTTTTCTTCATTAGACTCCAAATAATACTTTATTTCAAGGACCCCTTGACAATTACTGGGTGCTTTTTAAAGAACTCAATCTTGTTTTGTTTATTTTGTCCTTGATTGCATTCTGCTTCTCTCTCCAGCAACCACTTCTTAACTGCTACCATTTTGTGAGCTTCCCTGCTGCTCTGAGACTGTCATTGCAATTGATTAATTTCATTAGCACAGCGATGCACTTAAGAAAGAGTAACTCTGTTTCTTTCCTTTTGAGAGATCTGAAGCACTCCCGGCAGATGGAATGTTTGCAGCAAGAGCAGCAGCTTAGATGCCAGATGGAAAGTGAAACAATGTGAGACATTTTGCTTGTATTTCTTTAAGCAGACTGTTCCAGACGGTCTGGGTCCTTGAGGGATTCAGTGAAGGTGTTCATCTTCACAATCCGAACCTGCTTGCTTTCCTTTGCTCATGGTGACACCTGGGAAAATGGCTTCCTATTGATCATTTGTTAAGGGAAGAGGAAAAAGAAGGGGCACTAACATTTATTTAACATCCACTATGTGCCAGATTCTATCCTGGTAGACTTTTTCCATCAAATTAAGCACCAGCCTAAGAATGATAAATGTTCACTGCTCAGGAAAGCTAGTATGTATGACTTCCTAAAATCATTTGGATGTTCCAATCCCTGGATCCTACCCAGACAAGAAGCTCAAGTAGAGATGATCCAGGGAGGTAAAATGAAAATCCACTAGGAATGAAAACACTAACCCAGAAACCATCCCTGAATAAAAATAATGTAAGGGGCTATAAATGTAATATTACATACTGAAAAACTGCATACTTTCCAACAATATGGCGTAGCAGAAATGCTCTGGGAAAAATACTTGGTTTCAAGTCTCAGCATTGTCACCCATAGACTAGCTGATAGTTAACATGGTTCCTTCTCACTCTGAGACTCAGTTTCCCCACATGAACATACACTGTGCTTTGTTTAGACCTGTGATGAGAAAATAGAAGAAATGACAGAATTTTTCCTGCATAAATGCCTGTAAAGATAGCAGTGGCCTGAGACTCCAACTCCAACTCCAATCAAAGCCTATGATTGTTACTGCTTGGCTGTAGACAGTAGGAGAGATAACCACTCAAGTTGAAGAATGGTTATTTTTGTCACAGAAGATTTAATTAAATGGGATATAAATTCTGTCCTAAGTCTAAGTCCTGTAATTCGATGAGTTTTGGAAACTTGATTGCCAAGCCCTGGTTTGCAAAAGAGCTAAGATTCTAGGGTATTTCTTTCATTCCATTTGATGTCACTTGTCTTCTGAAGACAGAACATGAATCCATTGGCCTGGATACTGATTTTTATAGCAGGACTTCCTCAAATGGTATAACTTGGTTATTTCTCCCCTGAGAAGAAAGAAAGCAAAATCCTTGTTCTCCTTATGAAAAATCAAATGTGTTGGATGAAATTACAACCACTTTAATTAGAGATATAAAATAAATTCAACCACTGCTAAAATTGGAGAAGAAGAGTACAGTTTACCTCTGGGTGAGGGTAGGGACTATCCGGTGTGAATGCACCACACGACTCCCGACATAGGGCTTCCTTGAGCATTCTTCACTATATGAATCTCATGTAACCCTTTGTATTAGTCAGGGTTCTCTAGAGCAGTACTTCTTAACCTGTACATCCTGAACCCTTTTGGGGATTGAGTAGCAGATATTCTGAATATCAGATATTTACATGATGATTCATGACAGTAGCAAAATTACATTTATGAAGTAGCAACAAAATAATTTTATGGTTGGGGGTCACTGCACCATGAGGAACTGTGAAGGTAAGGAGGCAAAGAGCAAGAGATTCCTTCTTCCAAGCCTTTATATAGGCTGCCAGCAGAAGGTGTGACCCAGATTAGAGATGGACCTTCCTACTTCAAAATATCTGGATTAGAAGAAGGTATTCCTACTTCAAATGATTTAATTGGGAAAAATCCCTCACAGATGTACCCAGACACTAGATTTTAGTTAAGTCCAGATCTAGTCAAGTTGACAACCTAAAATAGCCATCATGTCCTTAGAATTATCCTTCATATTTTGCTCTCAATGAGCTCATTTGCTATTAATTATTATCATTCAAATTTGAGTAAAAAAATAAAATACAGACTGGGAGTATGTTTGCTCCACATTTGTCTAGCAACCCTAGATTCAGAGCATTCTGACCAAGCTGCCATTTCCTCTAGACACAAACAACTTCACAGCTGGTTGCAAAACCCATTGAGAAATGCTGATAATTCTTCATAAAAAGTAAGTTCAAAACTATTTTAAGAGAAAAAAATAACTCTCTTTATTGAAAGCTTCAATTGCTGATGCCATTTTTCCAGCCCTAAAGATATGCAACTGATATTAAAGGAGGTTATGGTGCTGAAAAGTTCAGTAAGTTGGTAGAGTGCTTGATGTGCACATATAAAGCCCTGAGACTAAATCCCTAGCATCCATGTAAAAGGTGAGCTTGGAAGCACACACCCAAGCAATCACAGTACTATTGAAACAAACCTGGGAAGATTCTTGGCACTACCTGGCCACACAATCTCATTGAATTGGTGAGTTCTGAGTACCATGAGAGACCTGGTCCTAAAAGGTATAGTAGAGAAGTGACTCATTATAATATCAGATGTCCATTGCAAGCTCCCCCAATATGCATTGTCTGTCTGTCTGTCTGTCTGTCTGTCTGTCTGTCTCTCTCTCTCTCTCTCTCTCTCTCTCTCTCTCTCTCACACACACACACACACACACACACACACACACACACACACACACACATCCACACATATGCGCACATATACATACAAACAAGTACACATGTAACACATGTGCATATGTGCAGGCACACAGAAGCACAGATAGGGTTCTTCTCTGTTCCTGTGACTGTCCAGCAGATCCAGGTGCTTTAGAAACAGATTATTATTCATCAAAATAGCTTAAGCAGAAAGATTCACCATAATTCCTTCAAGCCACAAAAACTTCTTTTTTAATGCTTTTGATGTTTAATCTGTTTTAGAAAACATTAAATCTTATAAAACAGAGTGATAGCATCAACACTAAGCATCTTGAGCAAGAGGAAAATGTTACTTATCCTTCTCTTTTCATAGATCCAGTTTCATTTTGTACATTGTCTTCCGATAAACATGAACAAACATTTTTCTACAGATTTTTAAGCCTGAGAGAGAGAGAGAGAGAGAGAGAGAGAGAGAGAGAGAGAGAGAGAGAGAGAGGAGGAGGGAGAGAGAGAGGAAGGAGAGAGAACTCATGCCAATAGTTTACATTCTACACTTTTTAAAAGAAATTTCTATGTCTTCATATTTAAAATTTCATTCTTTAATCCATTGGGAATTATTTTTGTATTTCTTGCAAGATAATACACACCCCTTTCCAATGCATCATTTTCATTAGTTATCATTATTTTCTTCTCTCCTCCTCTTCTGGGAGTCATATTATCTACATATCAGCCTTCTTGAAATACGTACATACTCATTGACATACCTTTTCATTTTGAAATCCTGTATGCTTCATTTTACAAAGTTCTACTGCCATGTGTTTGACTTCACTATTTTTTTTTCTATTTTTAATCATACCCAGTATGCTTTTGTCTCAGATATTGCCATTTTATCACCAGAGATTATATATAAATCTCTTTTAAATTGTTTTGTTATACTTAACTTTTTAAATATGTGGAATATAGCAAAATGTATGCTAATAGCCTTATTTACTATTTTTGTTGGAACATATTTGTTGTTCACTAGAGGGATTCACATGCTATTTCTGTGCATGCATGCTTAATACATTATTTACTTACAACCACCCTTTTCATCCCTTCCTGTTCTTTCTAATCACTAGTCATTACTATTCTAATTTCAGGTTGGCTTTTTAGTATGTGCATATGGGAGAGAATATGGCATATCATTTTTGTGTGTCTGGGTTATTTCACTTAATACAATCCCCTTTAAGGCCTGCTAATTCTCTTCAGTACTCTTCTGTAATTGTGCATTTAGGCTGGTTCCATATCTTAGCTGTCATGAATAGTGCAGGTATAAACAGACACGGGTTGCTGTTTGATATACTGTCTTCATTTTCTTTGGGTAAACATACATGGTGGGTATAGAAATAAATTCTTTGGCAGTTCTATTTTCAGTTATTTGAGAAATCTCTACTATTTTCCGTGATAGCCACATTCATTTATGTTTCCTCCACAATGTATGATAGTGGCCTTTCTGCACATTCTAACCAGCATATATTATTTGTTCTTAGTATTTTAAAATATTCTTGAGATTATAATATAATTACACTAACCCCTTTCCTTTTTCTCCCTACAAATACAGCTGGCTCTCCTTAAATTTCATAGCCATTTTTTTTTCATTAATTGTTGCATACATAAATGCTGTTTCAGATCACCTCACATTTGAAGGCAACCATTTCGATTCAGGTTTTTATGTTCTTCTCTAATTTTTCCACAACAGACTTTTTAACTCTTACCCACACATACTAAACTTCTTTTTTACATATCTCTGCTTCTTTGTACAAACTTCCCCATGTCAAAACTTTCCTCTGCACAGCTCTGTGGAAAACCTTACTTATTCTTCAGGCTACTCCTCAAATGAAAGAAAGCTTTCCCTTAGTCATGTCTCAAAGAAGAATCTATTGTCAATATCAACAAAATTATTGTCAATATTATTATTATTAATAACAATTGCAGTAGTTACCATTTATTTGTCTGTTATATGATGACCTCTAATCCTCATAAACATCTCTAAAACACTAAATATTAAATCAATATGTATGAGGGATCTGTTGTATTGCAGATGGCCTATAGTTTAGGCAGGAAATAAGAGGTGGGACATCTAGTAGGGAGAAAGGATTCTGGGATAGAGCCAGGCACAGGAAATTCAACAGGCAAGATGTAATAAAGACAAACATATGGTATATGAGTACAGGTAGCCAGCCATGTGGCAAAATGCACATTAGTAAAATGGGTTATTTCAAGTTATGAGCTATTTACAGAAGAATCTACCTACATAGCCTAGGTATTTAGAAAAATATTATGAGTCTCATGAGTCTTATTCTGGGAGCTTGGGGATGGGAGGAACCCCCTTACAACATCAATATTAAATTTTATTACATGGAAGACTTTCTGGATAAATGAAGAAAAATAACTTGCATAAAATCACATGGCTAAAACAAGCTGATCTGGGATTCAAACATAGATTACTCTGATTCCTATTTTTCTCTAGATCTGATGACTGAATCCAGGGCCTTATGTTTTCTAGCTAATTCTCCAACTCCTTGGTCTGATTCTTAAGTATATGCTATTATTGATTGATATCCTTCTAATATAAAGGTATATGACTATGCTTGCACTCACTACTACCCAGTACACTGCCTGAAGACAGTATCTTATTCACTGAAGTAGGTTCAACATCTATACTGATATCTAACATATAGTAGGTAGGCTGTCAGTCATTCTGCAAGTTGTTTGATTAAATAAGTGTGTGAATGTGTACACTAAGGGGTGTGCTGGTGCAGGTGTGAGTATTGACTCGGGTAGATTACAGAGGCCCAACCTATGTAGGAAGATGCAGACCAAATCTAAACCTGAAGTCCTACACATAAGAATAAAATACAGTCAAGGTCATGAGACTTGCTGTAATAATACAATGCTTCCAGAAGTTTTCCTTAGCACTTCAGAGTTGAAAGAAAATGTCTAGCCTTTCAACCATTTGGGGGAGATACATTTCATATCTGTCTGAGGGCTTATGTGATTTAAGAGATATATGACCTTAGAGCTAATCCTGATCCACTTGCCTTAGAATTGCAAGTCAAGTTAAATTTGAAATGCCTTGATAAATTCCACGGAGGCCAGAAAGCCTGAAAAACATTCTGTTTTCATAACCTAAATGTTGACAGTATTATCCTTATGAACTTAACTTTGGAGATGAATTTAGTGCCTATGAGGCTATAGGATTAGGGGGCCCAGGAGCAACGCAGACTCTCTGCATTCAGATGGAGAAGAAAATTTTGGTCTTTGCTGCTGAATAAAGGGGATGTACTCTGGGAACTTTCTCACACACCTGCTTGCTTTTCATATTTCCTTAATCTTGGTTCTGGGCATCATCTTGTTTCAAGGTCATAATGTCTCAGAGATGGGAAGGGTTTTGTGATTTATCTAAACTTCTAGTGATTGAATGGAGAAACTAAAACCCACAGAAGGGAAAGTATTTATCCAAGGCCTCAGGGCTGGACATTTCACCTGATACTTTAGTCTGTTGATCTCTCCTTCTTGAATTGTCTATGTGGGCATCGAAACGATTGTGAAAATCACTTATCTCAGGGAGTGGCACCAGCACTTACTATGCTTCACTGACACTTCAGACCAAACACCATCTGAAACTAGTTCCTTAGGGTATTGTCCAGTGTTTTCTTAGGAGATATGGTAATCTCTGGTGAATCTTTGATATTCATTAGAAATCACTTTAATTGTCATTTCTTTCACAATTCCCCTCGCAAATATTCTCTTTTTGTTATTTACCCTACTTTCCTTGCTCTAAGCACATGTTGTAACATTGTTTCTTCAGTGGATTGAGTCATCAGATAGGAGTCTCTACAGCCTCTCTGTGCTTCCAACTGTATCATATTTCCTCTGGTTTTCTCCTTTCCTTTTGTTGTGGAAGATGTATCCTTCTAATCAAGAATAGCTCTTTGTCATTCTGCCTTTCCTGCCACTGCTGCTGGACACCATATTGGATATGCATGCTCCTTCCTCACGCTGACCCATCCAGGTGCTGTTGGCTTCCTGACAGGAGCTGATGGAACCTCAGAATCTCAGGTTCCTTTTCCTTCAGAACCTACAAGAGCATTCAGAGGAAGGCCTGTGCACAAGGCTTCCCATCTCACTGGGGGTGTGGAAAAGAGTTTTCCATTGTGTTACAATTTGTGTATCAGATGGCAGAGAAAAGTAGGGCGTTCTAAAGCCAGTGGTGATACCACAATGTTATAGCCCTTCATCTAAGCTGCCACACTAATGGCAGAGGATGCAGGCGAATGGTCAGTTCATGGCCAGAACACAGGTCTGGCCACTGCTGTGTCAGCAATCATCAGCTCTCATCTGCAGAGGAGCACCAAGCTCCCAGGGATTTGGTTGGCTTCAGTGGTTGGCTACGGCTGCTATGGGTGCCTGGCGAGAAACCAAGCTTAGGAGTTCAGCCATCGAATCCTTCAAGGAGGTGGAGAGCCTTTCCCTCACCAGAATAAATGATAAGACTCAGGAGGCCATGGTGGAGGGATGGAGTGAGATAGTGTTTAGTCCGTGAATCATGGACATTATAAACCTTGGATAGTGGGAGGAATTTTGAGGGTGAATGTGTTTGATTCTCTGGGGCTAGGGTGGCTAGGGGTGCCTAGGGGTGCCAGGGATGCCCAGAATACTTCATTTACATGCAGCAGCACAGTCCTATCACACAAGGGGAATGCAGTACTTAATTATCCTATGGGCATTGAGGGTAGGGTGGGGGAAGGACTCCATGCCTCATTAGCATGGAGGGTATTTCCAGGAATTCCAGTCGTACTTCTCAGAAAAAGGTTGGGTCTATAATCTCCCTGAGGTCTATGTGATTCTCCTTTAGAGGATCTGGAGTTTCCCCCTAATCAGGGGGAGCAGAAGATACTCATCATCTTAGCACCAAGCTCAGGGGCTATCTGGTAATGCCAGACTTAGACCTTACCAGCAGGTTTCATCATCTCCTCTTGTTTTATTTTATAAAGGAGATGTGTCATCATAGCCTTCAGCTTCTAAACTGGGGACTGCTTGGTATTGAACCAAAAGTCAACTGACAGTGACCTTAGCAATATTGCTTATATGCTGTTTTAAAAATTGGATGAGGCAGGGTGTAAGCATCAAAATAAAACCCAGAATTATCAAATAGAAAAGGGCTGAGAATATTAAGTTCTTTTCCTTAGGTTTGTAGAGTTCTATCCCTGCCATTTTTTTAATCATAGTGGCAAGTGTATTCGCTTCAGTTAGAATTCTATGAGCACCTCCCACTGGGGTGGAGTGTGGAGCCATTCCAGCACTCCCTGGGGCTCATAAAGTATAGGGGATGAATTAAAGATAAGCATCTGTGGAGATATTGTTGGGTCATATCTGGTGAGGGGCATTGTTTTAGGGCATTATTGACAGAATTTAGGGCTTGAACTGACCCAGGGGAGAGTGTTTTGTGGGGAGGAGGGGTTTTTATTTCCTTTTAAGAGGTCAAAGAGGGGCTGGAGGGTGCTTGTGGGAGGGTAGATCCGGGGTTGAAGCCAGTTAGGGTTACCAAAAAAGCTCTGGAGGGAGGCAAGAGTTAATTAAGTTTTGAGGGAAGGAAAGGGTGCATTTAAGGGGACATATGGAGATGAGAGAAATTTCTGTTCCTAAAATGTGATGGGTGGAATAATTTGTATTTTGTGAGAATCTATTTTAAATCTCAAAGAGGATAGGAAAGGTATTAATTGGTCTTTAAGTTGGGAGGGGGAGATGGAAGACTCTTCCCCAAACCAGGATGTCATCCATATAATGGTATATATTGATTCTTTTCTCTAAGTGAGGTTTTAATGCAGTAGCCACAGCCTCCTAACA
Organism: Acomys russatus; assembly: GCF_903995435.1. Taxonomy (NCBI): domain Eukaryota; kingdom Metazoa; phylum Chordata; class Mammalia; order Rodentia; family Muridae; genus Acomys; species Acomys russatus. The sequence goes on from NC_067169.1 coordinate 109,979,150, forward strand.
AAGGGTTGGGCTGTTGGCCATGCCATAAGGGAGAACGATCCATTCATAGCACGAGCCTGGCCCCGCCTTGTTAATGGGGGGAAGGGGATACTGAAAATGCAAAGTGTTCACAGTCTTGAGGGTGGAAAGGGATGGGGGTGGAAGCAAACTTTGTTATCTATTGCTAAGAAATGAACATTAGCAGGGATGGCTGAGGCATGGGGTAGACCCCTTTGTGGGGAATCCCAGATTCACATGGTTTTATTAATTGTACTCAAGTCTTATAACAGTGGCAAATGTGTTGTAGTGGAAGTCGTTCTTCCACCAGTTAGTTGTATGAGGGCTTCAAGTTTTTCCCTTGATAGAGGTTGTTGTTCAACCCAGACAGGTTCATTTAAGAACTGATTGAGGGCCTGGAGAGATGGCTCACCTGTTAAAGGCTAGGCTTACAACCAAAAATATAAGAACGAATTGAGGCATGGAATACTAAATTTAACAATGGCCCTTAAGATTGAGGGTGATCTTGGGTACAGCTTTTAGGGTCCTGTTGCATATAGTTTTCTTTAGAGGTATTATCATATATTTTGATGAACCCTGTACAGGGAGTTTCTTTCAGATTGGGTGGTAAGCACTACCTATATATAAGTCTTGTAGAATAGCTCTCTCTAGAAGATCAGGAGCTTCTTGAGTCACCAGGGGGCACATTAGACCAGCAGCTCCATCAGTGTCTTCCCATCTATAGGCTTTCTTAGTGATAAATTCATGGGAAGAGCCCCTATGCATAGAACTTGGGGCCCAGAGACTAGCTGCCAGTCTTGTGGGATTTCTTGTTGTCTTAAAATTGTCTTGTCTATTCTAGTATCAATAAGGAATTTAAAGGGTTTGTTATCTATGGTTATTTCTGGGTGGGAACCCTCTGAGATGCTAAATACCCACAAGGCCTCTATGGAATTATTTTTCCTCTTATTGGGACTGAAGATGCTCCATTTTAACTTTAAAAACTCTAGCTGATTACCACCTTTATCATAATGGGATAGACAGATTTTTTTTTTTTTGTCCAGTGAAAGCCTTTACAACACAAGGAACAGATTGTTGTAGGTGCAATGGGATCTGGTGGTGGTGGTGGCAGGACTCCCTTGTGCATTGCTTTTTTCTAGTAGCCTGTGACTCCACAGTTAAACCAGATTCTTTCTTTTGTAAATGTGGCCGCAAAAGCTTAAATCTGGTTTGATGTTGTACCTATATCTTGGGTGGCTACTATCCACCAATCTTAGGGCTCCTCTCAGAGACCTTGGTAGGCTAGTTTAGATTCCAAAGTCATGCCCTTCCATATGATGTTTTTAAGAAAGAGGTCTCCAACACAAAACCAGAGACACTAAGTCACTTAGAAGAAAAAGTGGGGAAGAACCTGGAATATATTGGCACAGGAGACAACATCCTGAACAGAACACCAACAGCCCAGGCCTTAATGTCAACAATTAATAAATGGGACCTCATGAGGCTGAGAAGCTTCTGTAAGTCAGGAGACAGTGTCAAGAGAACAAAGCGACAGCCTACAGACTGGGAAAAGATCTTCACCAACCCTACATCTGACAAAGGTCTAATATCCAAAATATATAAAGAACTCAAGAAATTAAACACCACCAAACCGAATAACCCAATTGAGAAATGGGGCTTGGAACTAAACAGAGAATTCTCAACAGAGGAATATCAAATGGCTGAGAAACACTTAAAGAAATGCTCAATCTCCTTAGTCATTAGGGAAATGCAAATCAAAACAACTCTGAGATTCCATCTTACACCCACCAGAATGGCTAAGATAAAAAATTCAAGCGACACCACATGCTGGCGAGGTTGTGGAGAGAGAGGAACACTCCTTCATTGCTGGTGGGAATGCAAACTAGTACAACCACTTTGGAAATCTATCTGGTGCTATCTCAGAAAAATGGGAATAGGGCTTCCTCAAGACCCAGCTATTCCACTCCTTGGAATATACCCAGAAGATGCTCTACCACACAACAAGAAAATTTGCTCAACCATGTTCATAACAGCCTTATTCATAATAGCCAGAAAATGGAAACAGCCTAAGTTCCCTCAGTAGAAGAATGAATAAAGAAACTGTGGTACATATACACTATGGAATGCTGCTCAGCTATTAAAAACAAGGAATTCCCGAAATTTGTAGACAAATGGATTGAGCTACAAATGATCATAGTGAGTGAATTAACCCAGAAGCAGAAAGAGTCAAATGGTATATACTCATGTATATCTGGACCCTAGCCCAAGGGGCATGTCCCATGAAAGTCTTTACTTACCAGGAAAGGGGGACAGAGGGGGAGGAGATTCTATTGGGACTCTAGATGAGAGAAGCATGGGAGAATAGCAAAGTAGAAGGATCCAGAGGGTCCTAGAAACCTACAAGAAGAACATTATGATAGGCAGATTTGGGCCCAGGGGTCCCACTCAAACTAAGGCACCAGCCAAGGACAATACAGGCAGTAAACTTTAAACCCCTACCCAGATCTAGCCAATGGTCAGAACATTCTCCACAGTTGAGTGGAGAGTGGGGTCTGACTTTCTCACGTACTCTGGTGCCTCATATTTGACCATGTCCCCTGGAGGGGGAGACCTGGTGGCACTCAGAGGAAGGATAGCAGGTTACCATGAAGAGACTTGATACCCTATGAGCATATACAGGGGGAGGAAATCCCCCTCAGTCACAGTCATAGGGGAAGAGAATAAGGGGAAAATGGGAGGGAGGGAAGAATGGGAGGATACAAGGGATGGGATAACCATTGAGATGTAACAAGAATAAATTCATAAAAAACGTAGAAAAATGAAATAATTCATATTACATCTCATTTGCTATCTCATCCCATGCATCCTCCCATTCCTCCCTCCCTCCCGTTTTCACCCCATTCCCCTTCCCTATGACTGTGACTGAGGGGGACCTCCTCCCCCTGAATATGATGCTAGGGTATCAAGTCTCTTCTTATTAGTCTGCCATCCTTCCTCCAAGTCCCATCGGGCCTCTCCATCAAGGGGACATGGCTATATATGGGGCACAAAAGCAATTTACAGACTCAATGCAATCCCTATCAAAATACCTACACAATTTTTTAAAGACATTGGAAGGTTATTTCTCAACTTTATATGGAAAGATGAGGGTCTTTACTATGTGATGAATGTTCCCAGTGAAAGTTAAAGATAGGAAGTATTGCTGAAAATGGTCAACATTCTTGAGACAATTTTGCCAGGAAGGGTTGGCATGCCCCACCGAACACAGCCTGCCTGCCTGCATTGTCAGGTTACTGCAACCATTGGTACAGCTACACCCCCTCCTCCACTGTCTGCCTTGAAGGTCTCCTTGTGTGGCTCCCGAACTGGTCATTCAATCCTCCCCCATTCTTCCACACCACTCTCACCTGGCATCCAGCAGAGTCCCAGTATCTATTCTGATCCCCACTGGGTGGAGTCTCTCAGAAGACATGTATGTTGGGCTAATATCTCTTATAAGTGAGTACATACCATGTGTGTAGTTCTGGATCTGGGTTACCGCACTCAGGATGATCTTTTCTAGTTCCATCTATTTGCCTGCAGATTTCAAGACAATGGGATATTACTCAGCTATTAAAAAGAAGGAAATCTTGAAATTTCCCTCAATCTCTTCCAGGCAAGACTAATTTGGGGTTGACGGTTTTGTGGATGGGTTGGCATCCCAGTCTCCCCACTGGAAGTCCCACCTATCCACAGAAGGTGGTGATTTCAGGCTCCATATGCCCTGCTGCTAGGACTCTCAGCTAGGGTCACACCCAAATACTCCCAGGAACCTTGCTAGTCCGAGAGATTTTCCTGCTCCCACTGATTTCAATTCTCTCTCCAGGTCCTCCTCACAAGATCTACCTCCTCCACCTCTCAGCCTTGGTCCTTCTTGTTACTTAGCTTCATAGGGTCTATGAATTGCAACATGGTTATCCTGTATTTTATGGCTAAGATCATGTCTCTTTATCACCACTGTTATTTTTAGCTTCACATTTCTGAACTTCATAATTTTGCCTATATAACAACAATAATTTGCCAATGGAACTTTCCTGATTTATTTTCTACATTGTAGCCAGATTTTACAATTTTAACCATATTTCTCTTATCCTTAATGCTGTTTGCTAGTTTCTCCTTTCACATATAATGAAGAACAGACATCTTAGCTTGGCTTTCATTGATGTCTTTTCTCTAATATTCCATCTTTATCTTTATTGCCGTACTTCCGCCTCATATGTTTATTCATCACCCACATTAAAATTATGTTGAAGTTCTTTAGTCCTACAAGTATAATTCAAGACAACGGCTTTCAGAATGTGATTACTTCTACTTAGAACACTTTTGCTCACTACTTATTTCCCATCCCCTTGAGGGGAGGGGAGAGGAGGGGAGGGGAGAGGAGGGAGGAGGGAGGAGGGGAGGGGAAGGAATACTCATTTAGGAGATTCAAGGTTGATAGACTATTTTTATTTCCATAACCACAACAATTCATGGTATAGCATAAGTGCTCACTGAATGTGTGTTGCTCAGTGAATTAGTGCATAAATCTCTGAAAATTATGGTTTTGTTTATGTATCATATAAAGATAAGAGAAGGGAGAACTTTAAGGGATAATAAAGCTGGAGCTTTGAAGTTTCTGAAATAAGAGGAAACTTCTGACTTCACGAAGGTTGAAAAGAGAACCAAGGTGAAGTGATAATCATGAAATTAGGTCTGTTTCTGATAATTGGTACACACTAGGAAATTTAAATGAAGTGATGTTTATATTCTAATGCCATATTTCAGCACTATAAGCACATACCTTACTCCCTTCTTCCTGTGTGAGAAGCACCCTCTGATAGTTGATAGAAAGGGACTCAGGAAAACAGATTTATCAGTCTGCTTTCTAATATTTGTACAAGGAAGCTGCACTGAGGAAGTAACAATGCTTAACTTGAGTTTTGAATTGAATATTAGCTTAGAGACTAGACATTGACAAATCTCAGTGGGCATTAGTAGGGGCAAGGGTTTATAAAGGAACAGAATGGATTGGATGAAAGGAGAGAAAGGGGAGCTGGGAGCATAAGGAGATGATTTGTAGGCATATTTACGAGCATGTATCTAAAATGGGCCTTCTGAAAATCAGAATTTGAACAAAATAGAGAAAAAAAGAAAAAAGTCAGAAAACAGATTGCTCCCCCATAGCCATTTAGATGGTCAGAATATAAATAGTTGAATGTTGTCTTGTGTATTTGCTTTCCATTGCTGTCGTAACAAAGTACCACAAAATAGCTCCTTAAAATATCAGACATTTATTATGTCTGCAGTGTGGGATGTCAGCTGTCCAAATGTGTTTCTCTTGGCTGGGCTATGTTGTCCTTTCAAGCTGTAGGGATGAATCTATTTTCTTGTCATTTCTTCGCTTGTGGCCTTTGCCATCTCTTTCAAAGCCAGCAATAGTGAGCCAAGTCTTTCGGGCTGCCATGTGACTATTCTAACTATTCTTTCTGCCTTCTTCTACCTTTAAAGACATGCATAAGCCCAGTGGGTTGATTTGGATGATATGGAACAGTCGCACCTATTGAGTAGCAAGCTGAATTCATTCTACAAACTTCATTCTCATTTGCCACATAACCCCAACATGTACAAGTTCTGAGAGTTAAGATACAGACACATCTTTGGGAAGAAAGTCTATTATTAGATCTACGATACCTAGCCTTCCGACAGTAACATCTGGATATGAAGATGATCTATGACTGTGGAGAGACAATTAAGAGGGTCTATTTAATTTTTTAGAATGCTGTTCATGCTTCACAGAGGTACTTAATATTCTTTGCTTCTGACCCTGAGACATCACTTGTGTACTAAATTAAAGTAAGTTGCTTGACAAAGTACAGATACTAGAAATCTCCATGCTTGCGTGAACTGCAAAGTTTGATGGATACACAAAGATCAGGCAGTCCCATAGTTCACAGTAGAGATCTCATGAATCTCCATTTTTTTTTCTTTTACATCCTGGCAGAAAAGAGAGGACAATGCCTTGAATACCCCCTAAAGAATATCAGCTTCTATTTTTCTCCTCTTTAAATGAGGAAAGCTTCTGACCAAATGATCTGTGCAAGTTCTGTGTCTACTCTGGCTGATTACAACCTCCAAAGGATAGTGGGGCTGAGCCTAGGAGGAAGACAGAGCCCACGCAGAAAGACTTCAGCCAGGTAAATTTTGCATACAATAGAATACATACTTTGCAATCCATAATTATATGTAATTGAATTAAAGAGTCCAGTGTGCTCATTTAGATAATCATCTTACTAGTCTTTGAAATTAAAAAAAAAAAAAAAACATGCCATACCCACATAGGCATAAAGAGGCAGCAAATTATGTGAAAACAAAATCAAAATTACATGGCACATATAAAGGCTTAGGCCAAAAGGACATTGTATGTGCTAAATTTTGCTTTTAATTTCAGGTTCATTGCCATTTTAATTAGAACCTGAAATACTAAATTATACTCAGAAGTGTCATTTTACAGAGACAAAGATAAAAAGAATGTTGCTACAAGCAGAATTGACTTATTTTTCCTTCTAAAGGTAAGAAAACAAAGAGAAAAGACAAACTTTTGTTCAGATTATCCAGTTTATCATCAACACTTAGAAATGAATAGACAAATTATATAGCTTGTATATATCATTCATGGTTTGCCTAGAGAAGCAGAGCCATTGTGTATGACACAAAAAGAAATGATTTGAGAATTTGATGATATGTTCTTGTATGGTCCAGTTTTATTGTACAGATGTTGTTTCTGCATCTATTATTTGACATGAAATCACCAGGGCTGGCAATCAGGGAGGAAAGATGGGTATGAACAAGAGAAAGATGGACAAACTGTAACCAATGATAATCAGCTTGAATGTAGGAAAATGAAGTGGCATTGCACAATGGGAAACAACAAGAGCAAATGAAATTATGTGAGAAATTGGAATCACCACCACAGATTTGAATGATGTGGATGTGGATAATCACAAGAATTTAGCTACATTAGCCTTTTATACCTGTCTATTTATGAAATAAGATTAATCATCAGAGGAATGCCATGGGAAACGTCATAAGAGGTAAGACACACAGATAGAGGGTATGATAGAGTTCTTACAGACAGAGAAAATAAACCGATATACAAATGGAATGTCTATTCCAGGGTTAACTTATGCTGCCTTTTCCATTACTACAGATAATTCAATTAGCTAAATAGATTACCTGGAAGCTAAAAGATGCCTTTGGGACACGATGTCAGAGTACAAATTCACTGTTCACTTCTGCCTTTGGTATATTGCATGTCATGGCTGTAGTTAGATAAGTTATCCTGGGCTGAAGTCCATGAGGAGTAACTCAAGTATGACATCCAATTCTGCCATTATTATTCATGAATATATTGAGCAAAGACAGAAATAACTGGAAAAACATGCTAACTAAATGATTTCTATGTAACAGTTAAAATTGTTCATGAAGGGATTCACCAATAGTGGCCTGAAAAATCTTTAATATCTTATCTTTATCTGTCAGATATGATGACTCGTACAGCCTAAGTGGCTGGGCAGCTGGCATAGCCTTGGCTTAATCTGAGACATCAAATTTTTCAAATGGTTGGGTCACTCAGCAGGTGGATTAGGCTAAAATTAGGAACAAAATAGAGACTCAAATGCTTCTAGAATTCAAAGGCTCCCATTGTGTTGTGTTACCACCATCAAAGACTATATTAGTTTGCATCGTTAGTAAGACCACATCTGGAAGAGCAGCTGCAGTACAGTTATGACATAAGTTTATGATAATCTTCTCTTATTCAGTTTCCATTATAGAGCTACTAAATGGTTGTTGTGAAAGTAGTATATAATAGGTAACAGCACTTTTTCATGGCTTCCATTTCTTTTGTTGTTAATGTGATTAGTCATCATCTATAGATGAGGAGACTAATGAAGATTTAACCTGAATTGAACTTTTATTTGTCATGTAAACTATGTAGTCCTGAACTGATTGAGCATAGTAGTCTTTGGGTTTTCTAATTTTTCCCAAATATATTGTCCAGCCACCAAAGTCTAATTATTTCTCCTTCCTTCAATAAAATTTACGTAAGACAACTGCTTCTGAATCTTGTAAGGTTTGAAGACAGTAGAGATAGCAATAAGAAAAAGAAATAAAATATAGAATTGGGGAAAACATAGTTAAATTAGAGACTGTCAATACAAATTCACATCTATAGTATATTTTATATATTCAATTTCTGATGATGGGAGAGAACTGCAGGATGAAGTGATGCTTTTTGAAAAGCTTTTTTCTTAAATTTGTGTGTACTTTTATATACTTGCTTGTCTGTATGTACACAATTATGTGTGCAGGTGCCTGTGGTGTCCAGAATAGGGTGTTGGATCTCCCTGGAACCTGAGTTACAGGTGGTTGTAAGCTACATGATGTAGGTGCTAGAAACTGAACTCAGGCTCTTGGCAAGAGCAGTAAGTATTCCTGACCTTTCTCTTGGTTACTTTGTTTCATTGCTGTGCTAATACACTATGACCAAGACAATTTATAGAATAATGAATTTGTGGGGCTATTACATTTTCAGAGGATGAGTCTAAGACCATCATGGCAGGATACATGGAGGCAAGAAGGAGGGCATGGTGCTGGAGCAGTATCTGAGAGATCATATACTGAGACACAAACAGGAGGCAGAGAGAAACAGGGGGAATGGTATGGGCTTTTAACATGCCAGTGACACACATCCTCCAAGGTCACACATTTTTCTAATCCTTCCTAAACAGTTTGCTTCACCAACTGGAGAGCAAGTATTCAAATACATGAGCCTATGGAGGCCATTCTTAAACAACCACAACTGCTGACTCATCTCTCTAGGTATAACCTGGTACTTTTTATAAGAAGTGCATGGACACATAAAGGTGCACTTAAATCACAATCTAATGGAGATGCAGATAAAAGCTTGCTAGACTTCCAGTCCTTACTATTTCCATACAACAACATAGTAAGACAGCTCAGTGAAAATATGGCTGAACTGTAAAAGTACATAACATAACAATAATGGCTAGTTTACCTCTGCTGATGAGCTTAGCTTTGAGCCATGTACGAAACCACCATATAAAATACACATGAATCTTGCTGTAATTAGGCTCCTTAATAGGCACTAAATTATTGGAGTTTTATTAACCAAATTTTGATCTCAAGAATATTCAAACTCAAGGCAGGGGAAGCAGTTATGTTTATGTGCTAAGTTTAGTATACTGTGTTCTGACAGCATTATCTCCTATAATTCATAGGAGATACTTAAAATGTGTTAAAATAATGAATATAATGGAATTCTGTACAGATGCTGTGAGGTTGTAGACTGTGTTTTTCAAAGGCACAGCGGAGGAACTAATTCCTGAAACAACTGTTGAAAGTTAGTAAAGCTAAGCAGGTGACACAAAGGAGAAAAATACTCTAATGAGAAGAAAACTCTGAGAATAGAACATTATAATGTGCTTGAGAAACAAGTGGAACATTGGTAGAATAAAAAAGTGAGTCATATGGCGGAATGAATGATCCAAGTGCTATACTGGAAAAAATGGACCTCATTTTGTGAGCAATGAAGTATCATGTCAGTGTGTAAAGAGGAGAATAAAATGGCCAGAAATGGAAGCAATGTTATGATCCATTTAAGAAATATTACAGGCTTGATATAATGCTGTGGGAATGGAAAAGAATTATTGAGGGACAGAATTGACAATAGACAATACAGAAAGAGGATAATATTTGAAGTTGGTGATGATCACGAGAAGTTGCAGATTCCTATGGTTCTCTTGTTGATGCACGTCACAAATTACTATATATTGGTCTATACCTTAAGAGAGTTGTGGCTGGGATTAGTTTTTTTTTTTTTTTTGCATAATAGACATATTGGTGAGAATTCAAATCATCAGAGTGCTCAATATACTACTCTCTATGAATTCTGTGATTAAATTAAGGACGCTGGTTTTAAATGGCAATGCATATCTGTAATCTAAGCATTTAGAAGGGGCTCTCCACAAGTTCACGGCCAATCTAGCATGTGTAGTGACTTCCAGATAGGTCTGTGCTACATAGACAGACCTTGAACAAAGGGAATGGATGACTGAATGCATGAATTAATGAGCTATAAGCATACTATTTCACTCTTGAGTCAAATATATAAGAGATAGAAGAAAATAAGGAACTGGAGAAAACCAAAAGGGAATGTACAGAGACATAATGAGATAATGAAAAGATTTCAGCTATAACAGGGGGAATATTTCAAGAAGTTCTTGATTGTATCAAATTCTTTGCATGATGAATAAAAATTGTCTATTGGATGTAGTGGTATAGCATCACTAAGAATTTTGGTATGATCCATTTTATAAATATGTTATAAATCTGTTTGCCATGTTTCAGCTCTTAGATGATTTCTGTAGGGTTGTTGGACTACGAAGATACACAAAGCTCATATTCATAATAAAAGTAGTGCAGTTGTCCTTTATTGAAAAGAAGCATACGAAATTATATAGGCACAATGGAGGGAAGGAACTGATGAGAAATTTATAAAAGGGGAGTGGAACCCTTTAAAACAAAGTAAAATATGCAAATAAATACTTCTTTGGTAGAATTAGAAGGGAGAAGAAACCAGGATGGCTAAGTTCGGAGTGAATAAGTGGGAAACGTGTGTGCATATAGACAACAGGATGTAACAAAATCAAAGAAGGAAGAGCATAAGAATTTATAGTTGTATTTGTTCAGTATTGTACCCATTAATTGAACCAGACATGAAAAATAACAAAATAAGCACTTAAGAACTCTCAATTCAGGCCTCATCTACACTAGATACATTGTGATAGCCATGACCTTCGTTTGGTACACTGCTAAAGATCCAGCTATAGAGACAGATCTGATTATAAGTAGCACACTGGCCTATCCATGTCTTTCTCTTTTCTTCCTGTTTCTTCGATTTCACTTTCTCTATTGGGTAAAGATATGATTGCTTTCTCATCAGAAACATTTTAAGAAGCTATAAAGAAAGAGACAGAGGTGCTGAATTGAGAGACAATTTGTTTTCTAGATAAAGAAAGGAGATGTTTCAAGTAAGGTAAAATGTCTAGAAGAGAGGGTCGGATCATACATAAGCAGGGCTAAAGTTGTTTTCAAAGAATGACTAAGCTGTTGGTACATGTTAAGTATCCAAGTATGACATCACCACCATGGAGAAATGCACTTTACTGAGAGTTCCTTCCCAGAGTGCCTTTAAAAATCACAAAATTCTTAATGTATGTGAAATATAAGAAATTTTTATTTTCACATACCTTAAAAAATCCTCTATCAGATAAATCAAGATGCATCAATATTTGTTTCACTATGGAATACAAGTAAAGATTTAAACCAAAATTACTAAGTCCCTTACCACATAAAAATATGGTCACCCTAAATTGTTCCTATGCAAAGGACAATTTTCATTTACAAGTGCCTAGTGCATTGCTTCTTATTACAGCTAAAGATATTTTGGCATGAGCATTTTATAAGCAATATGCCGTACATTTCAGCTACATTTTCCCAAACTATTGTAGTGTTTGTAATAGGGAAAAGTAATATGTCACGAAGCTCTTTAAGGTTGATGTTGTGGAGGATCATGCTGTACAATATATTAGAAATAGCTACCTCATAAAAATAATATATCACCCAAATGGAGTATTTAAACATGGTATGTACCAATTTTTAAAAATTCATTAATTTACTCATATTACATCTCAATTATTAGCCCATCCCTTGTATCTCCCCTCCTGCTTCCCCCGCTACTCCCCTCCTCTATGTCTGTGACTGAGGGGAACCTCCTCCCCCTGTATATGCTCATAGGGTATCGAGTCTCTTCTTGGTGACCTGTTATCCTTCCTCTGAGGGCCAACAGGCCTCCCCATCAAGGGGACATGGTCAGAAATGGGGCACCTGAGTTTGTATGAAAGTCAGACCTCACTCTCACTCAACAGTGGAGAATGTCCTGTCCATCGGCTAGGTCTGGGTAAGGGTTCGAAGTTTACTGCCTATATTTTCCTTAGCTGGTGCCATAGTTTGAGTAGGAAGGATGCTAGGACCTGGATCCACCCATCATAACTTTCTTCTTGCAGGTTTCCCAGACCCTCTGGATCCTTCTATTTCCCCATTCTCCTATGCTTCTCTCACCTAAAGTCCCAATAGGATGTCCTTCCCTTTGACCCACTTTCCTGGTAAGTAAAGTCTTTCATGGGACATACCCTTTGGGCTAGTGTCTCGATATAAGTGAGTATATACCATTTGTCTCTTTTTGCTTCTGGGTGAACTCACTCATTATGATCATTTCTAGTTCAATCCATTTATCCACAAATTTCGGGAATTCCTTGTTTTTAACAGCTGAGTAGTATTCCATAGTGTATATGTACCACAGTTTCTTTATCCATTCTTCTACTGAGGGACACTTAGGCTGTTTCCATGTTCTGGCTATTATGAATAAGGCAGCTATGAACATGGTTGAGCATATGTCCCTGTTGTGTGGTAGAGCATCTTCTGGGTATATTCCAAGGAGTGGAATAGCTGGGTCTTGAGGAAGACCTATTCCCAGTTTTCTGAGATAGCACCAGATAGATTTCCAGAGTGGCTGTACTAGTTTGCATTCCCACCAGCAATAAAGGAGTGTTTCTCTCTCTCCACATCCTCGCCAGCATGTGGTGTCGCTTGAGTTTTTGATCTTAGCTATTCTGATGGGTGTAAGATGGAATCTCAGGGTCGTTTTGATTTGCATTTTCTCCTAAAGTTTATCCAACACCACCACAGTTATTAATCTAGCTCAATGCTGCATAGTCATTGAATTACTATCAGCACACATAAGACCACTGCACTGCCCAGTTCTATCTATTCAACTGTGGCTTTTAAGCTTAAATAAGGGCTGTTTCAACAACAAAACGGCCTGGTACTATCTTAGCTAAATATATGAATTCATTGAGAAAGAAGTGGCTGATTTGTTTTACGTGAAGAGATATTTAGAATTGTAATTTTCATTTCCAAACAAAACAATCAAATAATAGTAGTAGTGAAAAAAGTCAATAGGGGTTTGAATAATTTTTGAACGAGAACCACAAAGGTGCACTGTTAGCTGGGTGTGGTGTCTCCAGCTTCTAATCTTAACATTTAGGAGGGTGAAGTAGAGGGATTGCTATCAGCTTGAGGGCAGCCTCTGGGCTGCGCAGTGAGTTCCAGGGCAGTCTGGGCTAATGAGACCATGGCTCAGAAAACAACAAAAAAGGAGATACACAATTAACTAATTTTGAATAAACATAGTGAGACAATGAAGAATCTGTCCTTTACATTTTACATAATCAACACTCTGGAAGGTTATGGGAATATGTGAGTGAAATCCATGAGAAGGCATTCAAATGAAAATGAAAATAAAATTTAATTGGAAGCATTATATAAGCAGCACACTTTATGGATCCTGAACATGGCCTTATTTTTTTTAATCACCAAGCATGACTTTTGGAATATATATGTTAAATAACATTGAAAATCATAGCTAAAATTCAGCAGCCTCTGAGATTGTCCCCATTTCAGCTACTGCTTCAGTTATTTCCATGTCTAACACTGTACTATTTGTTGTTGTTGTTGTTGGATTTAGACAATACGGCAAAACTAAACAGCTGTGTTGTCCATGAGAAGAATAATGCAGGTTTGGAAACTTGAATTTACCTTCTTCACTTCTTTCATCCTACACATTTTTTGCTACCTATGATATCTAGTCACATATATACACATCATTTAGTACCCAGTATCTTCATCATATTCTCTGGAGAACAAAGCTCCCACTTACCTTTATCAAGAAATGGGCTTTCTAAGTAGATAAAAATAACCAGCTAACATGACCTCTGACCCACTATCTTGTAGTCCTACAGATACAGGTTCAAGGGCCAGATAACTGTACCATAGAATCCACCTTAAAGTTAGTTTTCAATTGCCAGCAAATCCATACTGATGCTGGGAGGTTTCTAGGATTATAACTATAATTGCATCTCAGAAAATGACAGTTGGAAGAAATAGCTAGTCGCTAGTAGGAAATGCTGTGTCTATTTTAGAAGGAAAGTCCTAAGAATCCTTTGGATAGTGGAGGGAGGAAGAGAGTGAACAAAGAAAGGCTACTGGAATCCAGTGTTAGAAATATTGCTCAAGCAAGAGGAAAGTTAATGTTAGGAGCCAAGTAGTTGGATCCTTAGATTCAATGTTAACAGCAAATCTGGGAAAGGAAACAGTACATTGTGGGTAGAAGATATTAGCTGAGGAAGCATCATTTGGTCTCTTTTCTCTCCCACATGTGACCTTAGTCATATTGCCTGCCCTATTGTCCTTGCATGATGCTAAAACAGTCATCTCAGGAGGTGGGTAGGTAACTATTAGTGCCTTGCAAAATGAACCTAGTTGACTTTGGGAATATATCAAAGATACATTGTCATTTTTCCCAATTGATACCATTCACTGTGAACTTTCTAACAAGGACTATGATGTTACAGACCCTCCTCCTCCAGGTTTGTTGCAGCAATACTCATAATGCAGAAGCCCTGTACGTGGGCACTGTTGAATGAATAGGTAGAGAATGTGTAGTGCCCTGAGCCCAAATCAAAACAATAATTATATATATCAAAAATTCTGTGTTCCAATTACTGGTGTAAATTCTGTCCTTGGAGCCAAACTTCAGACACTCTATTAATTTCCTCATGTGAGGGTTTTCCCAAGGCAAACACAATGATATTATAAAAACAAAGCAGCCAAGTTGTAGTCAGACTATGTTCAGACTCTGATTTTTAAAGAAAGACTATGAATCAAATGAGGCTGACTCTCTGCTTATCATGGCATCTTTAATCAAAGTAATTTACTTTGATACCATATTTATTCAATAAATATCAAAACTTATACAAGCTTGTTATTTTATTATATTTTGCATAATATTCACCTATGAATGACATTGTCCCAATACCATTTTTGTGAATTAACACCTAGAAAAATATTTATAAGTATTTTTTCAAAAAACAGATATAGACACAGATTTACTCATTCACACACTAAGGAATCCTTTAAGAAGACTAAATTTGAGGCCATAATATATATGCACAGGACCTATAGAGTAAAAGAGAAAATATGAATAAAATAAAGATAAAAAATAAGATTAAAAAACAGCCCTGACATGAAATTGTGAGATGAGAAAACTCCAAAGATGCCATTGAGTTTGTTTTCTGTTGACTGACTATTTCTGGACATGCAGCCTGCCATTAACAATAGTTTTGTTTTCTCAGTGAGACTCCCTTCTGAGAAAACTAAATTTTCATGTGCAAGAGGTTATCTACTGGAAATTTCTTCTGGGTTAGGAATGGGGGCATGTGTACACTTATCCTTTCACCTATATGACTCCAACTGATCCAGACCTGTGCAGGCCCTCTGCCTGATGGCTTAGTCTTTTGTCCTATTGAAATGTGTTAGTTTTTTATTTATAATAATATAATATAATTAATATAATAATACAAGTATCCCATAGGTGATGTTTTTTTACTAATGAAAGACAGAAAGGGGGTGGATCTAAATAGGAGGGGAGATGGGGAGGACCTGGAAGTAGTGGGAGGGGAAACTGTAATTAGGATATATCATGTGAGGAAAAAGAACTATTTTCAATAAAAGAAAACATGTTTTTAAAAAGGAATAAAATCATGCAAATGCTTAACCGGCAGAGTTAAAGTTGTGGCAGATTACAAAATCTAAAATATTTACCATCTATCCTTTTATAAATAATGTTTGCTGACATCTGGTCCATAGTCATATTTAAGAAGAGATGTTTTCTTTTCAAGACAGGGTTTCTCTATGTAGCTTGTGCTGTCCTAGACTCACTTTGTAGAACACACTGGCCTTGAATTTAGAGCAATTCGCCTGCCTTGGCCTCCCGAGAGCTGGGATTAAAGGTGTGTGCCACCACACCCAGCACCTTAAGAAGAGATCTTAATTATTATTTTAAGAGCAATAAAAGCCACCAGCTTTTTAAATTGAAAATCAAAAGCTAAAGGGTGAACACATAAATTCCATTATTAATAAATACTTTCCACACTTTGAAGAGATAGAAAGAGAAGCAAGTAATCCAATCAAAATGCTGAAGACTTGACCATGATATAGACAACACTAAAAATGAATTGTTAGTCTCAAATTATGGTTTGCAGCAGCAGCAGCAGCAACTTTTATTGAGGATTTAGAAAGAAAAGATCTCTGAATTTTTAAAACAAATACAAATAATACTAACTGGAGTGTATCTGGCTTAAAGGTTCTAATATAAGATCTGAAGCGACATATGAAAGTGTGCAAAGCTCCCCGTGGATTGTGATTAAGCAACTTGGAGTTCTATACTGCCTTTTGTGCTATATGATCTGCCCTGCTGTATATAATTTTTATCTGGTATTAAGTCTTCTGGGTGACTGGTCTTGTTGTAGGGGGCTGCCTGGTTCACATGAGACTGAATTTCTCTTTGTAAGGAAGAACTCTCTGTTGAAGTGAGCTAAGAGAAGGGAAAAGATGCTCGTTTCCCAAGAAACTCGCCTAATTAAAAAATAGCTCCCTTAGGTTTTTACAGTGTAACTTAGGAGTGACACTGAACCATCCTCTTCTTCTGATTGCTGGCTTCTTAATTAGATACTGCTAGGGAACATGGTGTGAATAGGCAAGGCACCCTTGTGCCCATTATACCAAGACAATATTGGGAATGAGGTGCCTTGTTACTGATGCTTCCAATTTTTTTCATTAATATGGTTAATATGGATGGAGCTGTCAGTTTTAATTTCCATGAAATAATAAAATGTGACTAACCTTGTACCTATAAGTCTAACAGTTTGTGAGGCAGGTGAAAGAAAATTGTGGTCTCATTAAAATTGGGTATATTATGGTGTTTGTAATTAGGAGCTCAAAATGTATTATATTCATGTGCCTAAGTTTGTTATTTGACTAAGTCACAAATTGATCAGTTTTTAGAAATGTCTAGGCAGAGTCTTCACTAATTGGGACAGAATGTACCCAAAATGTTTCTTGACATTCTGGAAAGGATATGAAGTCTGAAAGATATTGATATTTTAAAAAAAAAAATCTCTTAAAGAGAGAATTTCCAGACAATATTTTGACAAAGCAACCAGATTCCCCAAGTTAAAATGAATGTTTAGGACTATATAAAGCAGCCTATCCATTCCTAAGGACTCACCAGATGTTAAATGATATACTCAGAGCTAAGAAAAATATACTAGACAGGCAAAAACTTCATCATGGCAGAGCTAGTACTAGATGGAGAAAAGTAAGAAGAAAATCTTCAACATTCCCTGTTACATAACAAGATAGAGACTGCCCAGGGTTCTCATGGAGACTAAGAAGGAAATGTACCTACTGAAGACAAAGGATAAAGTAGGAAAGCAAAAGGTGGAGATATTCCAGAGAAATGGAATATTATTCATCCTCAAAAGTAATGAAATTCTAATAAATGCAATTTGTTTGGATGAGCCTTGGAGACATAACACTGTTATGTTAAAAAAAAAGCCAGACATATAAGGACAGGTACATAATTTTGTGTTTATGAGAAACTTAGATTAACAAAATATACTGAAATAAAAGGTAGAAGATAAAGTGGGATGTCCTTTAACGGGTATAAAGTGTCAGTTAGAAGTAGAAGAATAGTTCTGCAGATGGATCATGGTGATGACTACATGACAATGTGAGTGTAATTATGACTACCAAATTGTTAAAATTAGTTACAATAGTATTTTTTTCTGTTATATGTATTTTATCGCACTGTGAAAAATAGCCGATGGAGTCCACAGTGGCTTTTTATTTTTAATTTAGTGGTTGAGAAGTTCATGTGTACATATAATTTGTTTTTTTATCAAATTCATTCTCCAGTGCCTCCCATGCCTCCATAAATACTTTCCCTTCCTAATTTCATGTACTCTTTTTATCTCTTTAAAGCCTGACTCCAGTTAGTGCTAGCACTATGAACGGGGGTAGAGAGTCATCCACTGGAGCATGGGCAGTCCATTTGGGGCTACATCTCTATAAATAAAACTTACTATCCCTCTCTACACAGCCATCAGGTGTCAATAGCTCCTCATGTATTGGTGGGGCATTGTCAGCCTCTTCCTCATTCATGCTGGGTTCCTCCTCTTTTTTAAAGATGTATTTATTTATTATGTATACAGTATTCTGCTTGCATGTACAATCACAGACTAGAAGAGGGCATCAGATCACATTATAAATGGTTGTGAGCCACCATGTGGTGGCTGGGAATTGAACTCAGGATCTTTGGAAGAACAGCCAGTGCTCTTAACCTCTGAGCCATCTCTTCAGCACTCCCTCTTTTGAGATATAATTTTATTGAGATATCTTAGATAAGATGTTCTCTCAGTGGGCACATAAAAAATTTTAAGTATTGCTTAAATAAAAAAGGTAGCATTAAAAATCTAGAATACAGATGTGATCCAGTTTTGCCATTTGAATCTGATTCTCATTTAATAGAAGAATTTGCTTCAATTGAATGAGCAATATATCAGGAATCTATTCCTGTTGTAACTTCCTGTGGTGCTTTGAATAAGAATGCCCCTCATAGGCTCATGTATTTGAATACTTTGTCATTACTTGGTGCGATTGCGTGGGAAGGATTGGAGGTATGTCATTGGGAACAGAGTTTGAGGTTTCAGAAGTCATTCTGGTTGGTTAACTTTCTCTGCCTTATATTTGTAGATAAGATATAAGCTCGCAGCACTATGCCTTCTGCCTGCTGCCATACTTTCTGCCATATTGGACTCTAACCCTTTGGACCTGTGAGCCCCAAGAAGTGTTTTCTTTTGTAAGTTGCCTTAGTCCTGGTGTCTCTTCACCATGATAGAAGAGTGATTATTCCAATGCATTGTAAGTATGTTGTTAATGGGTTAATGGGTGTTTGACAGAGTTGAGGGCATAGATGCAGATGTTGAGAGGGGATTTTAATTTTCTACTTTTTTTAGCAAAAGATAGAAGGATGCTGCATGGTTAGCAGTGAAGCCACTGCACTGGTGTAAAGTAGAAATGTTGAGAAATATAATGTCTTGTTTCACATTTATTTACTGGGGAAGGCATCATGCATATATGGAAGTCAGGGGACAATTCTTTTCATTGTGTGGATTCTCAGGACAAATTCAGGCCATCAGGCTTGAGAGCAAGCACCCTTAGCCACTGAGCCTCTTCAAACAGCCCCACTAATTTTATATATTTTATATGCAAAACACTTCAGTTGCAGTAATGTTAATACTTCAGGGACAACATTTCTTAGAACTCTAAGCTTTGATTTGTGGCAACATTGTGACATTGTCTAGCAGTCCTTTCTAAGCAAGGCACTTCTGGTGGTAGTGGTAATATTCTCCATGGTCAAGAAGATACACAGAGTTTAAAATTAAGAGGACAACTAGAAGCCACCAGAAATGAAAAGCAAGAATAGTCCAGTACAAATGACCTTAAAAAGAGAGCTGGGAATTCTGATGTTGACAGAATAGAATCACAGAGAAATTCTGACTTTTGAAGTAAAAATATCTGGTCCTAAAATGATAAGAAAGGCATATAGTTGTTTGTTAGGAGATAGAAGAGATAAGAGAGTCTAAGAAGAAACAGCAATTATGAAGGCATCTGTAAATGCATTTGATCACCTCAACAATCTCACAATCTCACACTTGGAAGATAGTTCTTCTTGTGGGGACTAGTGTCCATTCAAGGTTAAGGAAACTAGTGAGCTGGCAGAAAAGGAATGCAGGTATGTTGAATTTCAATTACTGTTTTCTGATTACCACAGTGCAGGCATTACAGATGGAATATCTTCTTGATGTACTTAATAATCAAATACATCAGCATTTAATTTTCATCCATCATTTTGACAGTGTATGACCATAAAAAGGCAATTTTGCCTCTACATACCCATTTAAGGCTGTTAAAAATACATTCTTTTTAAAAATACTTTTATTTTACTACACATGTATAAAACAAACTACATACAGCAGGGAGAACCATGTGACAATCATAAGAATAATGAATTCTATGCATGTTACATTCATAGTGAATTTGCCATCTGCATTCATCCCATTTGAAGTAAGTGTCTTTCCTGTCTTGTTGGTCTAAATTTCCAAATGAGATTCAATATCTATCCTATTTCAGTTCTAATAGCTTAACTTCTTTATCTTAATCTAAGACGATCTTGTCCCCTAATCAACTAAGCTTCGTTGTAAAACTATACTATCTTGTCTTCAATGCCCCTCAGAGACTTAAGAAGGAATAAAACTTAAATTCCTGAGTGAACCAGCAGTGTGGGTTAGCAGCTTCCAAAATGTACAAATTGACTTAAGACAGTTTACTGTCTGACCAGTCAATGTGGTCTTTATATAAGTAAAGTCCAATGACTGTACCTTCTGCCTGCCATCAATACAAACATGCATCTTTATACGTGTGCAGTTTTTAAAAATGCCAACAACAACAACAACAACAACAACAACCACCCCAGGTCTTAAGGACTGCAATTTGAGATTTTCCTTTTTAGTAAACACTTGTGCTATTCTGGGGGACAGATTGTTTGTGGGTAGGAGAGAAGGACCTGCTAAACAAACTGAAGAAAGAAGGCTACAGACACATAAAGCAACGTTAGCTTCTGCAGTTCAGGAAAGTTTTCCGTATGCAGCTCACAGAAGGTACATTTAATTCAGGACAACAGCTGTCTCTGAGGCTGTCAGGACTTGACTTTTTTTCTGCATATTCAACACAGAGAAAAGATTTTCCTTCCTAAAAATAGAGGCCCAAGGTGGCAGCAATGTGATTTAGAATTCCAGCGCAATCGCACTTTTGATGAGAAACTATTTCCACCCAGCACTACCCAGACACTATGGGAGAAATAAGGCAGTGCCCAGGGCTCTGGCCTGAGCAAGTTCTACACACAAAGCATTTCATCTAATTTTGTTTCTACAGGCAAGTATTGCAAAGGGGCTTCTTTCTATAAGCCTCTGGATGGCTGTTACAAAGTCAACCTGAAGATTTATGTGTCAAATAAATTAGAGATGCTTCTTCAACTGGAATTGTTAAATAGAAATGCTGATTGAGGTTCTGATCAGATACAGAGATGTCCCTGTTTTCCAGTTTCCCTTTAGCTGGCTCCATCTCTCTTGTGTACTAGAGTGAAAAATGTTTATTCACAGCATCATCTTATAAGGAACATCTTTTAAGCAAAATCCTGAACACCAAACTATTTTATCCATAACTACTTCTGTAAATTCTTAAAAATAAGAACGCCTTTCATGAAGCATAATCAAAACTCCACCAACATACATAAAAGAATAACAGCAATTTTTATATAACTAAAAATATTTGTGCTATTTACAATTGGCTGAATTTGATTCAGACATTTATAATTTTTTAAATTAAGATATATTTAACAACCTCCCCTGGATAGGGAGGCCTGGTGGCACTTAGAGGAAGGATAGCAGGTTACTAAGAAGAGACTTGATACCCTATGAGCATATACAGGGGGAGGAGGTCCTCCTCAGTCACAGTCATAGGGGAGGGGAGTAAGGGGGAAATGGGAGGGAGGGAGGAATGGGAGGATACAAGGGATGGGATAACAATTGAGATGTAATATGAATGAATTAATAAAAGAAAAAAAGTTTAAAAAAAAGAAAAACGATATAATTAGATGACATCATGACCCTTTCCTTTCCTCCCTTCAGTCCCTTGCATGTATCCCATGGCACCTTGCTCTCTCTAAAATTCATGGCTTCTGGCTTCCCTTGCTTTAGTCACTGTGATATGAAGATATATAAATAAAATCTGGTCAGTCCATATGATGTTACTTTTATGTATTATTCCATAGCTGACCAGTTGTCATTGGATAATCTATCTGGGGACTCTTTTGTGGAGAAGACTATTTGTCCTTCTCTCAGCATTCCTTAGTTGCCTGTAGTTCTTTAGTGCTGAGAACTCATGAGATTTCAGCCATTCATCTGAGCACACTTTTAGTTCTGTCCTTGTTCAGGTCTTGTTAAGGCAGCCATGTTACTGAGACCTCATGGCAGTATATTCCCTGACATTGCTAGCAGATGTAGCCACACAGCAGGCATCTGGTTCCTCTGAATCTTACAATCTTTTTATCCCCTCTTCTGATTTGTTCTTTGAGCCTTTGATGAAGGAATTGTGTCACCAACGTGTCAGTTGCAGCTGGGCACCATGGGTCACTTGGGCTCGGCATTTTGATCAGTTATGGTTTTCTGTTAGAGTCTCAGTCTGTTGTGGGGAAGCTTGTTTGTTGTGGAGTTTTCTTAACTTCAGTTCTCTTGCACATAGCTTTGGAGGTTTTCTGTACCTTTCTAGGATTTCAGCTCCAGTGATGTCTATTGAGATACAGAATTTCATTCATCAAACTTTTTATGTGGATTCTATTCTACAGAAAAGAAGCAAAACAATGGTTTCCCCTCCACTGTGAGCAGTGAGAGTGGAGCACAGAAGCTTTAGGCAGTGGGATGACTGACTATAACAACATGCTGCTAGATCCACATCAGGAGGTCCAGGCCCATAGATTATGTTATACAATAGGAAGAAGGAAAGGTCATATAAGCAGTGAATTTTAGGTAATAAAGGTGTATCAGTTTAGGCTCATTCACTGTACCAAATGTACCACTTTGCTAGAGATATAAACAACCAAGAATGAGGAGCAAGGGATAGATGGGAAACCTCTGTATCTTCCAACCAACTTTGCTCGCAAATAGGAATTGCTCTAAAAATAGGCTTTACAGAAAGAGGGAGAGAGGCCAAGGCAGACAGGATTTATACATTTACTTCTACTGAGAACAAAAACCAACCAGGTAACATGGAGCCTTTAGGTTTCCTTGTTTGTACATCTGTTAGAGAGATAAACCAGAAGGCAGGAACACAGTGCTGGGAGTTATTCGGAAGTACAGATATTACACTTGCCAGTTTAGCAAATTAAAACACAGGTGCTCAGTTAGATTAGAATTTCAGGTAAATGGAAAACAGTATTTCAATATTCATTTGTCCAAAGTATTAAACATGATATACATGTACTGCCCCAAATAATCATATATTTGAAATGGCAGCTTTGCTCTATATGTTACATTTTATCTCACAGCCCTAGTACAGGAGGCAAAATGAGTTTGGCATAGGGAAAGAAGTAACTAAATGAGGTCATGAGGCCATGATGTCTTCAAGTCTACAGATGTAGTTTGGTTGCTGAGCTTTGTTCTTTGCATTTGACACCACTCAGAAACAGAATCACAATTATACACATGGTTTTCTTTCCTCTTCAGATTTGGGATTCCTCAACAAAAATGGTATTCTGCTTTCCATGCCTTCTCTTCTAAACTCTGGGAAAAGAAGGTAGTTAGTATAAAGACCCTGGGCAAGGACACCCACCTAATAACTTAGAGTCAAGGCCTATTACTATATAGGACTACAAATAGCCATTGGGCACAGGTCAAAAACTCAAAAACAGTGCTTTACACAAGCTGTTGAGAGAGATACCATAGGTTATAAATATAGTGTGTGTTTGTAAATATGCTTCTGTATTTAATATACACATTTTCAAAAACAACAGAAATAAAGAAGTGCTCCTTTATATTCCTTTTAAGACTTTGAGCAGATATAATAAGGAATACCAGAATGTGATTTCTCTTTCACTTTGGGAAAACATATCCCATTGGTGAAGTTGCCTTTTATTCTTTGTAAAGACTCCTGACAAATTACATAAAACTATGAAAAGCAGGTACATTCTTTAAATAAATATATTTGATTTCTGCATGCTTCTTTCCTCAATTATTCAGAAGATAGCATGATCAGAAATTTTTTAAAAAAATATGAAATTGCTGTATACATACAACTACCTAACTTTAAAGTTCACAAGAGTCTCAGGCTTTACTCTGCGTACGTAGCTTTCCACAGTTTGCTTGTCACATGAGTTCAGTGGTTAAGCACAGCACAGATTAAGAGGTTAAGGCACTTTCTTGTACACAGACAAAATCTGGAAAAGGACACCATTGTTTGGACCTTGTTGCTTTTCCAATGAAACCGAATTGACTCAGGAAAGGGTAAGGAGTAGACAGTTAACATCCATGTCTTGACTCAGATTCATTGGGTAATTTAGATGTGTGTTAAATGTAGCTTTTCATAATTAGTCATTCCCCAAAACTGCGTAGACATGAAATGCATCACAGAGAACATTTGCTGTCCTCTTTGCTGTTTGTTTTTGGAATGTGTTTTTCAGACCTTTACTTCATTATAAAATATCAAGGCAATTGCTGAATGCCATTCAAAATGAAAAAGTTTCTCATTTTCCTTATCATGCTGCCTTCTGAATATTTGAAGCAAGAACGATGCAGGAATTAAATACACTTATCTAGAAAATGCACATGTTTTGCATATTTTATTGGAACTTCTCAAGAGTCATTACAAAGAATGACAGGTAACTTTGCCAATGGAGTGGACATTTTCCTAGAGTAAGCATTTCAGTTTGGGTAAGGGTTTGGTTTACTTAATAAGTAAAAAAAAAAAAAAAAGCTGAGTGAGGATTCCTCCATCTCATGGCAAGTAGTAGTTCATCGGGTTTGTAGTATTTCAAACATCATCTGTTGTTGCCAGGGAAAACAGTTTCCCTGAAGCTAGAACATAAAGCTAGGATTAGTGCTTTTGCAATAATTATCAACTGGCCTGGGGAAACTCTTTGGGTAGAGAGGACAAGTACTACTTGTTATTTAGTTCCCAATCAACAGAACTACCATAGAGTTTATCAACACAAATGATAAATGATTGAAAATTAATGAAATACAGCTGATAGCCATGGTGGAAAGTGAGCTGATTGACGGAAAGGAGAGACTAGTCATTCATTCTATCATTGTATCTCTTTCCTGTTTCTCATTTTTATGAACTCTTCTATGTTTTCAGTCAACAAATACAATTGTATATATTGATCGTATAAATTGGTTTGAAATATATGTGCACACTAGAAACTGGAAGAACCAACCAGAAAAAGTAACTGAGACACTCTCTTCTTAAAGCTTTTCTCTCTTTCCTCCTCAGATCTCTTTTCATGACCTATGGAAACACACACACACACACACACACACACACACACACACACACGTGTATGTACAAACCCCAAGTTCAACATATGAAAGAAAATGATATTTGTGTGTCTAAATTTGTCTTATTTTGCTTATCATAATAGTTTTCAATTCCACTCATTTTTTAAAAATGACTTGATCTCATTTTTCTTTATAGCAGAATAAAACTGCATTAAAAATATATGCTATGTTTTCTTTATCCACTAATTTGTTGAAATATCTTTAGGATGGTTCCATTTCCTACATATTGTGAATTAATAGTTAATTAAAATTAATAAAATTGGATGTTCAGGTATTGTTTTGGGGTTTAGTGACACATAGTTTTGTTACTATGGCTCTATAGTGTAATTTGAAATTGTATACTTTAATACATTATTCTTCATGCTCAGGGTAGCATTGACTAACTATCAAAGGTCTTTTGTGGTTTTGTTCATATTAATTTTAAGATTTATTTTTTATTTTTGTGAAGCATTAATGGTATTGGAATTTTGACTGAGATTGCATTGAATCAGTAGATTTCTTTTTGTAAGATAGCCGTTTTCTTGATATTAATTCTTCCAGCCCACATTTCAAAGAACCCACTGTTTGAATGAATGTTAAGGCCTGTTTGTGGCCTATAATGTGATCAGTTTTAGAGATGTTGAAAGGAATACATATCCCATATTTGTTAGGTAGATTTTTATAGATATCTATTCAATCTTATTGGTCCATGGTATAATTTAGCTCTGAAGTTCCCTTATTGAGTTATTGATCAATATGATAATGGAGTATAAGAGTCCTTTAATGTTTTCTAGGATTTCTTTTTGAAACTAGAAGAACCAACATTTGGTGCACATATATTTTAAAATGTCATATTTTCTTAGTGAATTACTCCCTTTCCCTTATTAGTGTGTAGCAGTCTATTAAAACATCTCTTCTGATTAATTTTGGCCTGAGGTATATTTTATCAGATAAGAGACTAACTATGCAGCTGAAATTCAGCTATCATTTTCTTAGTAGACTGATCTCTATCCTTTAGCTCTTGTCTTTGTAACAGGGTCTCACTGTGTAGCCCTGCCTGTCCTGGAGATCATAGAAATCCCTCTGCCTCTGACTTTGAGTGCTGGGGTTCAAGTCAATTGATTGCTGCTGTATTTTTAAAATCCCATCAGTCAACCTGAGTCCTTTAAATGGTTAGTCAAGACTATTTCCATACCAGGTTATGATTAAAAATTGTTTCTTAATTCCTATGATTTCTTAGTTGTTCTGGTTGGTTGGATTACTGATACTATCTTCCTTCCCTATTTGTATTGAGCTGCTGATATTCTGTAGTAGATATGATGGATCCTTTCCAAGGTTTCATTTGTTCATCTTTCCTTCTCATGTCACTCATTATTTTCTGAGATTTTGTGACTTAGATTTCCTTTCTTCTTCTTCTGTGTACAGTCTTCCTTTAAGTATTTTCTGAAGTGCTGGCCTGATTGGTACAAATTACTTTACTTTATGCTTGTCTTGAAGTGATATTACTTCTGTATTAATTTTAAAAATAAATTTACTGCATATTGCAATATTGGTTGGTAGTTATTTGATTTCACTTCTTGTTTTTCATTTGTTTGTTTGTTTGTTCGTTTCCAGACAGGATTTCTCTGTGTTTTCTTGCCTGTCCTAGACTCACTTTATAGACCAGGCTGGCCTTGAACTCACAGCGATCCGCCTGCCTCTGCCCCAGGAGTGCTGGGATTACAAGCATGCGTTACCATGCCCAGCTTGATTTCAGTTCTTGAACTGTAGAATTTCATGGTTTTTCTTTTCTTTCCTTTTTTAGACTTAATAATTAAAAAAATAAACACAAGTTGCAGCAGGACTAACCACAGCCCCTCCCACTGAGGCCAGACAAGGCAGGCCAGCTAAGGGAAAAGAATCCACAGGCAGGCAACAGAGTCAGAGACAGCCCCTGCTCTCATTGTTAGGGGACCTACATGATGACCATGTGATGAGCAGCTGCTACATATGTGTAGAGAGTCTAGGATGAGCCCATTCATGCTCTTTGGTGGTTCAGTCTCTGTGAGGCTCCATAGACCCAGGTTAGTTAATTCTGAAGGTCTTCTTGTGGAGTTCTTGACCCCTCCAGCTCCCTCAAAATTTCCTCCCACTCTTCCACAAAAACTCCCTAGCTCAGCCTATTGTTTGGTTGTGGGTCTCTGCATCTGTTTCCATCATCTGCTGGAAGAAGTCTCTCAGAAGACAGTTAATTTGGGCTCCTCCTGTCCTGGCATACCACGTTGCAGCATGTCTAAGCACATCCTCTCCCACTGAGGCCAGACGAAGCAGTTGTCTGACAAGGCAGCTAAGGAAAAGGGTCCAAAGGTAGGCAGCAGAGTCAGATAAGGCCCCTACTCCCATTGTTTTAGGATCTACATGATAACCAACCTGTACATCTACCACACCTGTGTCGGGGTCCAGCCCCTGCATGCTATTTGACTGGTTGTTTACAAGTTATTAATAGGAGGCACCAGAGTTCATGTCAGAGTCCATCCCTGCTCTCCACACAACTGTAGAGAATGTGCTGTCCATTGGCTAGATCTGGATAGGGGTTCTGGGTTTACTGCATGCATTGTCCTTGGTTGATACAGTAGTTTGAGCTAATCCGCCTGGGTCCAAATCTCCCAGCCTTGATTGTCTTGTTGTAGGTTTCTAGGACCCTCTGGATCCTTCTGTTTCCCCATTCTCCCTTACCTCTCTCAGCTGGAGTCCCAATAGTAGGTCCCAGCATCTATCCCAATCTCCTGCTAAGTGAAGACTTTCAGTAGACATCCCTGTTGGGCTAGTGTCCAATTATAAGTGAGTATATATTTGACCACTCCCCCTTAGTGGGGAGTCCAGGTGGCATTCAGAGAAGGGGAAGAAGGTTACCAGAATGAGACCTGATAGGCTGTGATTATATGGTGGGGAAGGAGGTCCCCTTCTGTCACAGGTCGGGGAGAGAAATAGGGTAAGGGAGGGAAGGAGGGAGGGGGAACGGGAAGATACAAGTGAGGGCATAACAATTGATATGTAATTTGAATAAACTACTTAAATACAAATATTTTAAGAAAACAATTTATTAATAGTCTTGATCAGGGAAAAAAGAAGGGATATAATCCTAGAATGGGGGATTTCTCTCTTTCATTTTCTTTTCTCTATCCTTCCTTCTTTCTTAAATATGAGGAAAGAGATTGATAAGAAAAATGGGGAATATGGGAATATCATATAGGAATAAAAAGAAAAGGGGTTGATTATTGAATCTACTCTTTTATCAAAGAACATTTTATAAGCTAAAAATCTAATATTGGTATTGATTTTGTATATTGATACAGAAAAAAACATTATTTTTGCTTATATTAGTATAGATTTTTGATATTGATACAGAATCAAGGATATTTTGATACATTGGTATAGATTATTATATATTGACACAATTTTAAATTATTTTGGATACACATACGTGTATATGTTTCAACTCTTGTAAAAAGTATTGGACCTATACAACTCATTTATAAATACCATGTATACTTCCAGTTATTTCAAAAGCTAATATTACAAACTGTTTAGGATAATTTTTTAAAATGTATTTCTTTTTATATATACATTTGTATTATTACACACATATACAATAAACTACATACGGCAAGAAGAACCAAAACCAATCAGAATGTATATAAATGTTACATTCTTAGTGTTTTGGCTATTTATATTTGGCAGCCTTGAAGAGAACATCTTTCCTATCTTGGTGAGTCTAAAATTCTGAATGTAAATCAATATCTATCATATCTAATCTCTATCAACTTAACACATTTATCTAGACCTAAAAACATCTTAAGCCCTAAACAACTAAGCTTAATTTTACAACTAAACTATCTGGTCTTCAACCCCATCAGAGACTTGAAAAGAAATAAAATTAAATTACCAGAGTAAATAGGAAGTCAAAGTTGGCAGTTCCCAAAATGAAAAGAAATGACAGTGAGACAGTTTGCCACCTGAACAGTCACCCCTAAAAGTTCTCTATAACATTGGAGCATCATGTTCAGCCTTCTGGCCTAGTATATCTGACAAACGTATTTGTGAGGCAGGAACTATTGAGGACTTGCTTACCCTGTCTTGGCAGAATTCGGCCATCAACTCTGCCTGCATCCAAGTTTGCTCTTTTTTAGTTAGAATTCTGTCTTTGGCCAAAACGAGGACCTTTTGCCCAGTGGCTGGTTTGTCACATTTGAAATCATCTATATAAGGAGGTTCTTTGATGTTCACCATCTTCTTTGAAGTAGGCTGGGTGTTGCTAAGAGTTAACCTGTCTCATTGTCAGTGAATCTTTAAAATAATAACAAGTTGCGGTGGAAATCACAGAATTTTGGAGTTTCTGTTACATCTGCAATATGTGTGGAACAAAGCTAGCTTAAGCTTACAAGAGAGCTATGTGTGCTGCAGGTGGCAGACCTGAAGAAATGAGACTGCCTAAGCCTTGTGGAGACAGAAGACTTCACAACGAGTGAGTCCAAGAGATAGTTGGATTTTCACTGACAGTTTTGCTTTTCTCTGTTCCTGCGGCTTGGCTCTTCCTTTTTGGAACAAGAACTATTTAACTTGTTTTCAATATACACTATCCCATTGCTAAGAGACTTTGTACTTTCAAAGAGGCATTAAAATTTTAAAACATTGGAGTTTTTAAGGACTGTGGGACTTTTAAAAGTGGGATGTGTTTCATATTATGATACTAACAGAAGGCTAGGGAGGAAAAAGAATGAATACTTACAGCTTAAAATGATATGCCTTTGTGTCAAGTTGACAGGGAATAGTATCCCAATTAAGCTTTAGTTGTTAACTTGTTGCATCCTAGAGTCAAGCATGGCCTTGAAAGCCAGCCCAGCCAGGAGCCTTCCTCCATGCTTTCAGTTTCAATTTCCTACTTCCTTCAATGGTGATCTGTAACTGAAAGCTGAAATGAATGCATTTCCTTCTCCAACTTGCTTTTCTTAAGAGTGTTTTTATCACAGCAACAGAAGAGAAACTAGAACACTACCTATAAATGAGATCATTAAGATATTTGTTTTCCCTGCCTGGTTTGTCTAAACAAACGTAGTATAAACACATGTAATAAAAAAAAAAAAAGGCCTGCAGTTTCATTCATGTTGTTGTACATGGCAGGATTTTATTTTGCTTTTAATTATTCGATGGTATCTCATTGTGCATATGTAGCATTTTCCTTTGTTCATTCTTTAGTCAGTGGGCACTTAGGTTGTCTTGATTTATTGACTAATTAACATCCCCACCAACAGTTAATATCCTCATCAGAGGCTTCCTTTGCATCAGACATATCTTTCCTGGTTCTATCAGCTGTTCACATATAGTCCAAACAGAAAAAACATTTTGGTCAGATCACATGGTAGAAAAGCCAGGGTCATAAAGTTTCTGTTGTTTGTGATCTGCAAAGTATACACAATACTTAAATGTGCTGTATAAATGAGAAGTTTGTTGGCCTGAAAATCCTTTATTACCTTTCATTTTGCTTGCTATAGAACCATTATTTTCTTATCAAAATACTGAAGGTCTTGTGTGCAAATAAGTTCTGAAGCAAAGAAATAAATATTATTTGGGTGTTTACTTTGTGTATGTATGCTATGCAAGAGTATGTGTGTTTGTGTTGGAGGGGACATCATGTTTGTGCATGCTAGTGTGTTTGTGAGGATGCCAGAGATCAATGTTTAGTGTCTTCTCCCCATCACTCTTGACCTTATTTTTTTTAAACAATCTCTCTCATGGATGAGGCTAGCCTGGTCAGCAAGCTCCAGCAATCCTCCTCTGTCCATCTCCCTATCACTGGGATTAAAGATGCACAGTGTCATGTCTAGCTTTTATATGTGAGTACCAACCATCAAACTAATTCCCTAATGTTTTCTCAGCAAAATATTTTGAAGACTAAGTCATCTCCTGAGCTCTGAGGCCTGTTTTTGGTCTCATCTC
Organism: Acomys russatus; assembly: GCF_903995435.1. Lineage (NCBI taxonomy): Eukaryota > Metazoa > Chordata > Mammalia > Rodentia > Muridae > Acomys > Acomys russatus. Next base: position 110,010,334 of record NC_067169.1, read on the forward strand.
TGAAGTTTATTTTTTTTTATTATGTTTTATAGATAATAGAGAGAGATGTCATTCTATCTAATAAGAAAAATTCATGCTATTAGACATGGAAGAATTTTTCAGTTTTTTTTTTAAAACAAGACCTCATTTATACAATTCCGGCCTAGAAAGCATGTGCAGCTGAGGATGACCTTGAACTACTGATCTTGCCTCTGTCTTCATAGTGCTGTGATTATATTTATGAACAACCATAACTGGTTTATAATATGCTGCATATGTGAATATAAGCTTCATGAGGGCTAGGCAAGGACTTTAATATCTGAGCAACATCCCCAGCTGTTTTTTGTTTGTTTGTTTGTTTATTTTTGTTTTTGTTTTTAAACAACTCTTTTAAGATGGAAACAAGAAGAGGCCCCGGGTGATAATTCCTAATTCCTACCAGGGCTTCTCATATACCTTACTGAGAATCAAAAAGAATACCAGAGAAACTCCTAGACAATCATGTGGATTATCCACAGACTAGCAATGGTCTTGGTGCTTTTCTTAATCACAGGAGGATAAACCTTCAATTTTTCAAAGTTTTCCAGCTATGATGGAAAAAAAATCTCACTTTGATACACATCACCTAAATGCTCTTTCTCTGGGTAATTGGCTTCCTGGAAGGTACATTGGTGCTCACTAAACAATCTAAGACCAAGTGAGTACTGGCCAAGGGAAAATGAAATGTAGCACATTTAGTGCTTCATTTAAAGACAGGATCTTCAAGCTGTGAACCTACATGAATCAGAGACTCAAATCCCTCAGCCTATCCTGTTTTTCGCAAATTGACCATGACAACAAATAGAAAAATCAATCATTAATTTTCACACTCTGCCTTTGATAAACATTTTCATTTGAAGGCAATTCTAGTCATAATAACAATAATGACACCTTATAATTTTACTTTTCAAAATCTTTCCAGAGCTCTCCTAATAATTATAAGCTCTCTAAATTATTATGGAAATGTTTGACCTTTTGAAAGATAAGGTCTTTCTATGGAGTCTACACATCTATGTGTAGATCAAGCTGGCCTAGAACTTTCCAAATACTGTAGCATACATATGATGCTTTATAATTTATGTAAAATGACAACATGAAAGAACCAAAGAGTCATCAAAGCTTCAAGTCTACAATGGTTAGCCCAGAGTCTTATATCTAAACCAGTATGGATGACATTTCTCAAAAATCTAGTTTTTATGGGTTATTTGAAGTGATACTGGCTGACAAAAGGTGATGTTTTATCCCGTGAAATCTGATATAACAGGTTTCAAGTAAGCTGCGGGCCTGTGAAGACTTTGGTAGAAAAACAGCAAGCAGTAGCATGGCTACTTTACAGTCTGTTGTTACATGCACTAAACTCCGAAGATTATAAATTGTAAAATAAGAAAACAAGTGTTTATGTGAACACTTTAAAATTTTTTTTAAATTTTTAACCCTTTCAGGCATGTAAATAATATGCCTTGATCATATCCACTCCTGGTTACCCCTTCTCACTCTTCCAGGCACCTTCAACAAGTTGCCCACCCCTTCATCTTCTCTTTTCCCCCTCAGGATTATTCACTAGACAAATATTACTGGAAACCTTTGTGGTTCATATATCAATTAACACCTAATAATTTAATCAGAGCTGACCTCATACAAAGCCTTACTTCTTTGCTCAATTAAATGGATCCATAATCATTAAATTTCCAAAAGTCACCCAGCATTGTCAGTTGAACATCATGACAAGTGAGACAATATTTAGTGTAACTTGGCCTCATGTGTAGGAACTATTGTTATTTCTCACACCCTGCATAAGTGTTGTCAAATGTATCTCGAAATACAATGTTTGGTAAATATTTTCTAACGAAAATCAATAGAGACAAACATGTGTGACCCATTTTTGGTGTTTGTTTTCCATTTACTTAAGATTTGTAATTAACATATATTCATTGTACCTAATAATCATTTTCATTGTCATACTTTCATCATATACCCTTGTCATACTTTTATTTATCCATTTCCCCTTTTGTTGGTTTCTATAATCTTTCAAAATAACCCCCTGTATTTTAATGAGATTTTAAAATAGCATATTAAAGTAGAACAATTTCTTTTTGGTTTACACTCAGTATTTTATTTTATTTTATTTTTTACTTTTTATTTCAAGCATTTTAAATTAATTTATCCTTGTTACATCTCAATGGTTAGACCATCCCTTGTATCCTTCCATTCTTCCCTCTTTCAATGGTTAGACCATCCCTTGTATCCTTCCATTCTTCCCTCTTTTAATGGTTAGACCATCCCTTGTATCCTTCCATTCTTCCCTCTTTCCCATTTTTTCCCTTATTCCCCTCCCCTATGACTGTGACTGAGGGGGATTACCTCCCCCTGTATATGCTCATAGGGTATCAAGTCTCTTCTTGGTAACCTGCTGTCCTTCCTCTGAGTGCCACCAGGTCTCCCCCTCCAGGGGACATGGTCAAATGTGAGGCACCAGAGTACATGAGAAAGTCATGCCCCACTCTCCACTCAATTGTATTTTTATGTATTTGACTTATATTTAGCTTGATGTGATGATGCATTTCCCAAAATGACATTATTTCTTTTTCCTTATGGCTGAAAACTGCATTATGTATAGATAGGATATATTCTTTATCTATCCACTGATGGATACCTAAACGAACTGCCTAACTTGCCTGGTGTGAATAGTGTCCCCTAAACATGGATATGCTAGCTTGCAGTTTTTTTGGTGTGTAAATGTATCCAGGAGGGCCATAGTTATATCGCGGAGAAGTTTAGATTTAGATTTTCTGAGTCACAATGATGACTTGCATAATGGCTTCACTAATTGACATGCCCATCATAATGCAGAATGGGCCCCTCAATAATTACTTGTGGCTGTCAATTTTTTAAAAGTCTAAAAGAAAGTGAAAGAGGTAGATGCAGTAGCATATATGTCACATATATGGCACATTATTTGTTTTGAAACCACATGTGAATACCTCAACCTATGTGTGAACAAGAAATTCAGAGCATCTGCACAGGCTACATAGACTTTTGGGAAGAAACAATATTTCAAAAGAAGAGTAAATTAGCCACGTGGAACCAGGTGTATAAAAAGGTTTTGATAATGTGAATTTTCACATTTTTACATTAAACTCTAGCATGATAAAAGCTACAATCACTAAATTTACCAAAGTAAACACTCATTTTAATTTCTCAAGCTGAAAGATATTTTTAAAAAGTTGTTTCATCCATTTTAAGTTATTGACTGACTCTGCAACTTGTTTTGCTGCCAGCAGAGGGCGCTCAAAGACAAGATGGCAATCTGGAGCCCGGCAAGAGACTGAGGACTGAAGAGAGAGTTGGGCAGAAATGTCAACTAGAAAGAAAGGCAGTGGGAAAAAAAATACTTGGCCTGAAAAGTACAAAGATGACTTAAATGTAGCAAAGTTTGAGAATCTTATAAAAAGGCCATTGTTTTCAACTAACACATTTATCTCTACCACTTCGTTTCATCTGCTTATTAAAAATGAATTCAACAAGCTAATCTTAATATTCTTTCTCCAGATAAATGAAAAGACAAGGTAATTTTGAAAATGTTATATTTGATTTTTGTAGTTATCATCTTGAAACGTTCTTTAAGTATTTGCTTGTACATGATCTAATTAATTAATGATAAAGTAACTTAACATTGGCTTTATCATACAATGACTTGTCATCCATCTTTTGGGGTTCATTTACTCTCATTTTACAAGGTTTTCTGTCCCCTCTCCCCACTGAGCTTGATATAAATAAATTATAGTTCTATTTATTGTTCTGTCAGTAGCTCAGTGTTTGCTATGCTTTGACTGTGATGTTGCTATGGAATCCCAGTGCAGTTGTTGTTCAGTTGTTCAACTTTCAGGAGTTGATCAGGTCATTCACTTGTGTAAATGGGATTAGTGTGTTTAGTAAACAAAATAATCAGGCCCAGAGGAACTTGTTTGAATAGACTTTATAAGGAAAGAGCTCTTACCAGACACCAAACCAGCTGATCTGGTTCAGCTTTTCAGCCTTTAAAATTAAGAGATAAATTTGTATTTGTAAATTATTCAGTCCAGGAGATTTTCTTGGAACAAACTTCATGGATAAAGACAACAACTTCATGTATCTCTTTATTCAGTATACACTTATTGAGGAACCATGATAAAGCAGGTCACATAGAAATGCACTGTGGATATTGTAGTCTAGAACTAACAGGCAATAAGCAATCATGGAAGTAATTTCATAGAAATGTTGTGAAGAAACTAAGGGTAGGGGAGTATGTCTGACTAAAGAACTGTAAAAGATGACCATGCAAAAGATCTAGCCATTTTTGCGGAACATTTCCCTTAAAAGTCTGGTGGGTAATAGGATATCTATCTCAGCAACTCAGCTATGCCATTATAAACTGAAAGTACCTGCAGTCAGCATCAAACAAAAGGCCATGACTGTAAATAATTAAACCTTATTTACAGAAACAGATCCATACCTGGAGCGTCCTCCAGACAAAGCAAAGAGCAAAATCCAAAGCCTTATAACGGAGCAAGCTTGGCATTTTATGGGAATACAAGTCCAGTACGGCTAGAGAATGATGAATACAGAAGCAGCAACATCCTCAGTTACTTTTGCATCATCATGACCTCTCCCAACTTAAAAAAAAAAAAAAAGAAAGAATGGTTTATTTTACTTTAAGGTTTCAAAGACATTTCAGTGCCATTGCATGGAAGCAGCAAGAAGAGAGCTTAGGACAGACTCAAAGAGGATATCACCTCCAAAAACTACTTCTAGAGTCTACACAACAAAGAGCACTATAGCAAACAAGACATCTCAAGGATCAAGTCACTCACTGCCGAACATGATAAACTGAGTTTTGGACCCCTTAGAACATACATAAAGGTAGGAGGGATTCAAGTCTGGCAAGTTGTTTTATGACCTTTATATGTTTGTTGTAGTACTGACATGCCCATCCCCATAAACAAACACATAAATAAACAAACAGATAGTGAATGAATGAAAGAATTTGTGGGGAAGGGATCTTTTACAACAATGGGGTACTCAATATTCCTGCAATCACAGAGACAGACAATGATGAAATTAGGGGGGAAATACTAGATGCTTTTGGGGAAGGTATTGACATGTGTGTAATCAAGGGCAGTCACAAGCCATGCCCATTGTCCAAAACACAGAACTTCATAGGTATTGATTTTCCAAATTTATAAAAAGAAATGAAGACATGGTCATGCTTATGTATCTACAGGGAGTAAAAAAATATGGTTATGGAAAAAACTTATAAAGATTAGATGTGACCAGAGAAGACCTCCTACTACCTGAAACATGAATGTGTTCCTATAGCAAGGGAATCTTAAGGCCTGCCTGGTCATTATTACATGCCATTCTTTCATACAGCAGCATGGATATTACAGCTCAACAGACATATAAAGTTCATGCCTTACATCTGCTCAAAAATAGAGTAGAGGTTTAGCTTTAGATAATTTGTACACCTTGCTATTCCATATATATGTAGAAATGTACCTATACCAATATTTTAAAAAGTTTGCTTATTTTCAGAGGGAAAAAAAACCATAAAATAATGAAGACAAATCAGGTAGCCCAAGTGATTCAACAACTGCAATCTGGGTACCAAGTGCTCAAATCATAAGCCCATGGGGGGATATTTCAAATTTAAATTGCAGCAATGTCACAGAGACAAATAGTGATCAGTCACTTTGTATGGTATAGTAAAAGGCATTGAACCTAGTCAAAGTCTGAAGGGATAGTTTTAATGGATCTTAAGCAAATGAATATATAACTAAATGTGCATTTAAAAAAGTAGACTCTGACTATTGGGTAAAGAGCCAGGGCTAGGGTTAGGGTTAATGTTGGCTTAGGAACAGGGTCAGGGTCAAGGTTAAGGTTTAGGGTTAGGGTTAGGGTCCAGGGTTAGGGTTAGGGTTAGTGTTAGTGGTGGGGAGAAGACTGGTTGCTAGATAGTCTAAGTGAGAGAGGATAGTAACTTAAAATAGGCAAGTAACAGAAGTTAGACACTACAGGAGAGATTCATCTGTGTTTGGGAGGTAGAGTCAATAGGAATGAGCAATAGACAAAGCAAAGGATATGGAAAAACAGGAAAGGGAAATCCAGATTTTTTTTTCAATTAAGGCACAAGGCAGATAAGGATTTCTGTGAGATAATAGCCAAGGCAGAATTTGGGTAGGATGGAAACCAGAATATATTTCATGAAAAAAAGAAAATGTTAGATGCTTATTCATACACAAAAAGGGGAATTGAAGATATGGGTTACACCTAGTTCAATATAAAGACATAGCATTGTAAGTTATTGGTAATGCATAGTAAGTACACTGTCTAGAGCTGTAACTTCAAGAGTCATTCATACATAGGTAGCACGAAAGCATTTCATTGGATGACCTCACATATAAAGAGTGTGTCAGAGGGACATTAAAAACTTAGGAGTAACACCAAGTGCCTTGCGGCATTCAGTATTCCTAGGTTAAAAAGAGGAGGAGAAAGCATTTGTCCCTTTTGCAATGAAGAACAAGAAAATGTGTACTTTAGAAGGTCAAATGGAAACAGAGTGGTCAATAGTGCTAATTCTTTTCTGTTTAACTGACCAAGGGTGCCAAGACTTCTTGCTCCCTTTAAGTTAGAAACCATGTGTGGTATTGTAAACATGAAATTATCCCTCCAGCTTTTAAATGATATACCGGTGCTAGCACTTAGGAGGCTATATTTCATGTCTAACACACAATGTTCTATTATAGGTAACCTAATTTTAACTTTGTACCATGAAAATCAAGTATCTTTGGTGAGGGAACATCCAGTAATGTTTATTTCCACTCTGATTTGATCTTGCCTAGATTACTTTTCCATTTTCTGTTCCTACCCATGTCTTACCTGAAATGACATAAGCATAAGACCTTATTTCGAAACCTCAGTGCTGGAATAGTTAGTGTGTCCTCTTGAATAAATGAGAAGAGGGCATAGGAGACTACAAGTGGCGTCAGCGAAATCCCCAGCAGGAAAGGAACATCATAGAGTATGTGTGCAGACAAAAAGAAAAAAACAAAAACAAAAACAAAACAAAACCAACCCTACAGCAGACCTGCTTTTTTCCTGGCATTAGAAGAGACGATCACAGCAAAGGTCAAGAGCTGAAGTTGTTTCTGAGAATTCCCATCTCAGTGTCTTTACTGCTACTGTGAGACTCTGATAATTGGCATTTGCTGTTGCTTCTGTATTAAATGGAGTTGCAATGCCTGAAAAAATAATTCAAGCTGCCTAGTGTCAAAAGAAAATAAACTGATGAAAACAGAAAAATAGAGGGATGTTTATAAAAATCTTGTCTCTGAAGGGAGGAGACACAACATAATTTTAAAAGTATCTTGAATTTTTTCTATTCATATAAAATTCTTAGGCAGATACATGCACATGTTTGGGGGGGTGAATGGATGTTTATGATATTCTTTGATGTAGAGGAATGGAATTGCTGGGTTGTGTGCTAGCTGTCTATTTCATTTTCCACAGTGGCTGCTGTGCCATTTGACACTGTCCCGAGCAATGTATGAACACTTCAATTTCTCCACATCCTCCTTGGCACTTGGTATTTTCCACTTATTATTATTATTATTACTGCCAGCCTACTGAGATCAGAAAAGAAGCACCACTCTAGGGATTATTGAGAGAAGCTTTTGATTTTGTGGTTTTGATTTGCATTTTCCGAATGACTAATGATCTTTGTGTTTTCAGCAAATAATTTTCATTTCTGTTGCATTTGCATACACACATATGCACCTATCTTTTGGCAAATTTCTTTATAACAAGAATCTAATCGAGTATTTATGACAGATTGCCAAATAATCCCAATACGATTATTCATTGGGTGTTTCACTTTGAAAAAGCATTCTTTGAGAACTTCACACATATATGCAATGTATTATGATCATATCTGCATATCTTTTTCCTCCAACTCCTGCCAGATCACCACCACCATGTTCTCTCAACTTGATGAGCTCATTTCCCGCTGCATATTAGTTAGTGCTTTCTCTATGCACATGGCTATAGAGCCACCTACTGAACCATAGGCAACTGACCAAGGCCACATCCCTGAAGAAAGCTGATTCTCCCCCTCCCAGCTGCCATCAGCTTTCCATAGCTCTTCAGCAGGAGTCTTGTGATGGGCTTGACCTCCTGCTGGTCACTACAGCTGCTGTAATTAAAAAGGACAATTTACAGCACTTTGGCTTCTCCTCATTCTTCATCTCTTATGTTCTTTATATACCCTCTTCCATGATATTCCTTGAGTTGTGGAGGTGGTATGTCAAATCTAGGACTAAACATGCTCACTGGCTAATGACCTAGAAGGATTTGTACACTACAAAATCTTGAAAAAAAAGGAAAGAATATACAAACAGTTGGAAGAGTGTTTGATGTTCATGGATTAGAGATAATATTATTATCATCATGGCAGGGAGCATGTGGCACACATGGTACTGTATCAGTAGCTAAGAGCTACATCCTAATCCACAGGCAGAGAGAGAGAGAGAGAGAGAGAGAGAGAGAGAGAGAGAGAGAGAGAGAGAGAGAGAGAGAGAGAGAGAGAGAGAGAGAGAGAGAGAGAGAGAGAGAGAGAGAGAGACAGAGAGACAGAGACAGAGAGAGAGAGACAGAGACAGAGACAGAGACAGACAGACAGACAGAGAGAGACAGAGAGACAGAGACAGACACAGAGAGAGACAGAGAGACAGACAGAGAGAGACACAGAGAGAAAGAGACAGAGATGGAGACAGAGACAGAGAGACAGAGACTGAGAGACACAGAGACAGAGAGAGACAGAGATGGAGATAGAGAGAGAGAGACAGAGAGAGAGAGAGAGAGAGAGACAGAGAGAGAGAGACAGAGAGAGAGAGAGAGAGAGAGAGAGAGAGAGAGAGAGAGAGAGAGAGAGAGAGAGAGACAGAGAGAGAGATGGTTTGGTTTGTGACACAGTTCCTGGAACAAGGCCACACCTCCTAATCCTTCACCTTTTCAAGGAGTTCCACTCCCTTGCAACTAAGCATTCAGGGATATGAGCAACTGCAAAGCCAGCCTTATTCAAACCACAAGATCTAGTACCTACTAAATCCCAATGGCATTTTTTTTTACAATGAGAGAACAATTTGACAATTTGCACTGAACCTGAAAACACAAATAGCAAAGCTGAAAACATCAAGTTCCGGATTTCAAAGTATTTTCCAAGGCTTCATAAATCAAATAATTTCCAATACTGGGAGTAGCATCAAGAATGTCAACTGTTAGTCTCACAAACATACTGAGGTGCAGGACATGTAGCAATAGACTCGTCTTACTGAGGCCCAGTGACTTTTCTTGAGTAAATGCTCTCTGAATTCCTACAAAGCTTCTGGTTAGCTTCTAGAATTCTTTTCTTTAAAAATGAATTGTATTTCTTCTTTATGGGGATGCATGTGGACCTCAGTATGTGTAAGTGCTGAGGAGGTCAGAAGGCATGACTGGATCTCTTGGAGCTGGAGCTTTAGGCAGATGTGAACAGCCTGTTGAGTGTGCCAGAAATGGAACCCAAACCTCTGTAGAGAAGCAAGTGTCAGTAACTGCTAAGCCGTCTCTCCAGCCTCATGTGTTCTGAATTATTTTTATCTCTATCTCTTTGCTTATATGTGCTTTCTGCGTGCCATGTGTGCATAGTGCCAGCAGAGACCAGAAGAAGGCACAAGATCCCCTTGGAACTGGAGTTATAGATTGTTGGGAGCCACCATGTAGATGCTGGGAATTGAATCTGGGATCCATGAAAGAGCAAACAGTGTTCTTAACCAATAAACTCTCTCTCAAGCCTTGTTTCATGAGTTTTTAAACTGTTGACTGACTCTGTCAATATTTGCTACCATCACAAAGGAGCAGGATTTGATCACTTTGATTTTTTAAGAAATTAGAACAATCTAAAATATAGAAGACATAGTTTGATATATAATGGGAGCCAGTTAAGACATTTCCCATAAAAATTCCTATGCAAAGCCAACCTAGCCTAAATAGTGAACATTATGCAGAGATGTGGCTCATTCATATTTTCTTTGAAGAAATGATTCAATGTTCAACTGCAGCCTCAAGCCAATCACTGAACATTGGTTCCTTTTGTTCAATATGAAACTCTTTCAAGGTACCCATTCTTTGCATGGATGTTTCATTTGCGAAAGTTACATAAATAAGATTCAGCTTAGTTTGTTGGAAATAATGGGTTATAATTTCAAAGAAGAATATAATATAGTATTGTTTTCTTTGTGGCATGCTGCTTGGGTTTCTCAAGGAAGAACCTACCATTCAGTATGTTCAGTAGCCTGATGTGACACTCCCAATCAAGTAGCACCTTCAGCTTCTACTTGTGGACATCTATGAGCCAGTGATAACTTAGCAAAGGTATTTGGGCCTAGACATTCCTCATCATTACTGGACTCTACCATGGGAGATTTTTGTTCTATATCTCTCTCCTGGGCTTGGGTAGGCTTTTGAAATCTGAACCACAGTGTGATATTTCCCTTGTCCAAAAGTAAATTCTCTTCCTTTTTCTTTCATGGAAATCATGGCCTGAAACTTTTACCATAGTCATTTCTTCTCCCCCTTCGTTCTATATGGTGCTTGCAGTAAACATTTGCACTCCTAATTCTATTTCAGTATCTGTCTCTCTCTTTCCTATGGAGAGTACAACTGATACATAAGTTATTATATTTTCATTTTTGACAAAGAGAAATCCAGGCTTAGGGGCACACAACTTTTATCTGCCAACTCACGGGAGGCAGAAACAGGCAGATCTCTGTGAGATCAAGGCCAGTCTGGTCTATGTAGTAAGTTCTAAGTCTTCTAGGGCAGCACAGTAAGACCCTGTCTCATAAGCAAAACACAACACAATGAGAAAACAAACAAACAAAAAAAGACAGAATAAAAAAATTTCTGAGGCAAAAACAGTCTTTTAAAGTTTGTTGTCTTTGGAATCTGATCTAGTTGCAGTTCGGAAGACTTTGTTAGAGAAACTAAAGGTCAAGTTAATTAAGCTATAATTTAAAGGATAGAGGAAGATACATATAAGCAAGTATTTATCTACACTAACTTTTTGCTAAGCATCTAACATATATATGATTCCAATGTAGATACATTATATATGTTTTATTGGTTCCAAGTCCAACAAAATACATCAATTCATGATTTTCCACCTTCACAATGAGCTCACATGCGACTCAACAGAAAATCTTCTCTTTCTGTCTGCAGAGATGACCTTTAATACATTACAGAGTATATCAGTTCATTAAAGTGCCACAATTTACATCATCTAATACCAAAGCAGGAGAAGGTCTCAAGCAATAGCATCCAATTAGACAATTCTGTGGAGAAGTAATCAAATTCATCCTAGAGGCTTATCTACTACTTAATACTCTTGTTTCTTGATATTAAAAAATTCATTGCAATTTTACAAACAAGATGTATTGGTAACACCTTTTGCTAGTGCTTTCTGATTTTATTAAGACCTCAAACTCTAGGAATTGGTACACATGTTGGGTATTCCTATTTAATTTTCCAATGCTTTTCATAATCAGAAGTTTTATCTGTAAAGATGTCAATTCTCTGGCAAGTTAAGTCAGCTACTGGAAGGACAAGATATTTGCTAAGTTACTTTTGTACAAAAGAAAAGAAGATGACAAGTACAATGGAATTGTGCAGAATTGGATTGGCTTTCTCCAAAGCACTATGTTTGATGATAATTGGTGTCTTTTGGCAACTTAGTGGCTGGCACTTTTCCCTTAGTCATTATTTAGCTCATGTTCCAACAAAGTATCGGGGACTACAAGGATATGTGAATTGCCAAGCTATTGACCAACACTGGCTACAGAAAAAATTTTATGACAAATGAAAAGATTTGGCTTCATTCCTTTGTATTTTTTACTTGTCAATCCTTTTGAGAATGATCCTGTAGTTTGGAGCTGTCACTGCCTTGAACTGAATCAAACAATCTGAGAGAGTGAAATGGACAGATATCTGTAATAGTTACAAATAATCAGAGCTGCAAGAGGCTTGAAGACCTTGCACATTTTATTTTTCTATGTCCGTTGGATGAATAAATGCCTTGACCAGAGAAGTATACACTGATATACTCCTACATTAAACTTTCCTGTGTCAGAGTCAGGTTTAAGTGAGTTTTAAGGATAGATTACAAGGAAAGCTCTGTTTTATGTTTGTATAGTAATACTGAAACAATACTCTTTTATATTTCAAGCAATATACATATCAGATGCGGGAAAGATCATAGAATTAAATACTAAATAAGGCAGAGACAGTCCCTGGCCTCAGCAAATGGGTTATCTCATGGCCTCAGCAAATGGGTTATCTCGTGGAAAATTTAAAAAGGCATACACACAAGAGACTAAACACTGCATAGTGATGGGTCCTATGTGAGTTCCTAGAAAGAGACTCTTACTGGAATATGATGGGCAATGAAAACCTTTTTAGAGGAAATGTTATCTAAGCTAAGAGTTAAGGAAATTGAGAAGTGAGAGCAGGTAGCATATTACATGGTAGGAATGATCTGCAGAAAGCAAATTTAAGAGAAGTATGAACATCAAAACCCAACTTGTTTGATAAAAGAAATAAAGAAATCATGAATAGACTGAGTACAGCATGTAACACAGTGGATATTGTTCCAGAGAAAGTGTGAAGGACCTTAGCCTCATACTATGTGTACGGTTATTTATATGTATATGGCTTCTAGAATTCTCTTTAGGTGAGGTCTGTGTTGGGTACTCTAGCATTACAGATTTTAATAATGATTTTAGCAAAAACCTACTGAGTACTGAGCTCCATGAAGCAAGTACTACCATTACCCTGGCCCAGTTCTTTTTTTTTTTTCCTGGCCCAGTTCTAAATATGAGAAAACAGTTGAAAAGTCAGAGCTTTTGATAGTAAGTAATTCCTGTTGTAGGGTGTGAGCACTAAAAGTAGACAGCAGAACTTAAGATGAAGGTGTAGTCCAGGAATGCAAAGAGGTAGCACCTATGGATTTACATATACCCTTTTCCTAAATGAGTGAGAGCTGTAAAGACCAGAAGCTTGTGATGAAAACTCAGAGGATGTCTGTGGTTATTAGAATGAAAAGGAGAAATGATCAAATGAAAGCAATTGAGTGAGTTATGGGATGCAGACTCCCCCTTTCCAACATGCATCAGAGAATGTGGTACTCCCCTTCCCCAAGGTAAGCCTAAGATCCAAAGGTCAAATCCTCTTCTTCTTTGAAGACTAACACTACGCAGAAGCATTGCCTTATACTTGGGAGGAGGCCATGCTACAAAGATCCAGCTGAAGAAATAAACGCTCTGCTAAGTTTCTGAATCCTGGCAGAGAAGAGTTGCAGTGTGGTACTGGTGTCAGCCAATGCCAAAGGAGCAGGTTACCATGACATAATTCTGTCTTTCCTTCTCAATCATCTCTCAATGGCACTATAGAATGAAGTGCATATGGATACTTTCCCTGAAATATATGAAAATTGAAATGTAGAAATAATGTTATTAAAGGTCTTGAAGACAACTCTTTGTAGTCAGATCTCAGCTGCAATGAGTTCTCAGCTTTCTGGGGGTACTCACCAGATGATTCCTTTGCAAAATAATTGATGTTTTGAACATAAAATTGTAACAGCTTCTCTTTGAACAGAGTGTAGCCTATAGGTTCAAGTTTAAGATTCACAAAGTGTTTAAGTTAATGCTGACTGCATAAGTGCCAGTTAACTACCCATGCTAATACCATGGACCAGGAGCTGACATTATAGCTGTATCTTTTCTTCTTCAGGTTATCTCTCAATAATTGAACTATGTGATGAACTAATCCTGAAACTTATACCTATTCTCTTCTAAATACTTGACATAATGCTTGGAGTATTGAGGACCAGGACGTTTGGGCAGATGCTTTCGAACTTATCATTAATCATGCTGCTTAGACAAATGTCTGTGATTCTCTGTACTTTTTTTCTTTTCTTTTTTAAAAATTTTTAATTTTTATTTAATTAATTTATTCAGATTACATTTCAATTGTTATCTCATCCCTTGTATCCTCCCGTTCCTCCCACCCTCCCTCTTTCACCCTATTCCCCTCCCCTATGTCTATGACTGAGGGGGACTGAAGGAGAGATAAACTTGGTTTTGTTAGAATCCCAAGTGTAGGATGGGGAATGGTCTTGTGAGAGAACAAGTGATGTTAATCCAGTAGAAGACAAAGCACCTTGTGTGGGAACTTGACTGTTGCCAGATGAAAAGGTCCGTGAACAGACTCTGGGAAGAGATATATAAATGAGCCAAAAACTGGAGACAGGCCTTTGGAGATTTGGGATAGTTTTGGCTGTTTATCGCTTGACTTTGAGATACTCCTAGAGAGAACAGCTCAAGGGACAGCTTCAGGACTCCAAGCTCCTGCTGAAGTTCCTGGTTCTGGTTATTCCAAGTTCCAGTAGAAGAAATCCTGCTGACTACGCCAGGAGAATGGTTTCTTGGAACTGATATCTTATGGTTTTGTTATTGTATTCTTTAATCTCCTTTTCCTATCTTTTAGGTTAGTCAGGTTATAAGTGACTTACACTCAGTTAATAAGTATGTAATAAAATACCTTTGTTAAGAAAATTGAGCTTACAGGGGACCTCCTCCCCCATTATATGGTCACAGCCTATCAAGTCTCATCTTGGTATTGTGCTTAGCCTTTCTCTGAGTGCCACCAGGCCTCCCCACCAAGGGGAAGTGGTCGAATATGGGGCACCAGAGTTCATGTCAGAATCAGTCCCCTCTCTCCACTCAACTGTGGAGAATGTCCTGTTCATTGGCTAGATCTGGATAGGGGTTCCATGTTTACTGCATGTATTGTCCTTGGTGCAGGAGTTTGGGCATAATGATGTTTTTCTTGTAGATTTCTGGGACCTTCTGGATCCTTCCATTTCCCCATTCTCCAATAATTCTCTCACCAAGAGTCCCAAAAGGACGTCCTCACATATATCTCAATCTCCTGGTAACTGAAGACTTTCCCGGGACATGCCTCCTGGGCTAATATCAAATTATAAGTGAGTATACACCATGTGAGTCTTTCTGCTTCTGGCTTAACTCACTCATTATGATCATTTCTAGTTCCATCCATTTGTCCACAAATTTTGGGATTTCCATGTTTTTAATAGCTGAGTACTATTGCATAGTATAAATGTACCACAGTTTCTTTATCCATTCCTGGACCAACTGAGGCACACTTAGGCTATTTTCAGGTTCTGGCTATTATGAATAAGGCCACTATGAACATGGTTGGGCATATGTCCTTGTTGTGTGTTGGAGCATCTTCTGGGTATATTCCAAGTAGTGGAATAGCTGAGTCTTGATGAAGCCCTATTCCCAATTTTCTGAGATAGCGCCAGATAGATTTCCAAAGTGGTTGTACCAGTTTGCATTCCCACCAGCAATGAAGGAGTGTTGCCCTTTCTCTACATCCTTGCCAGCATGTACTGTCACTTGAGTTTTTGATCTTAGATCCTCCAGATGAATCTCCATACCTGATCTCAAGCTATACTATAGAGCAACAGTAATTAAAACAGCATGGTACTGGCACAGCAATAGGCAGGTTGATCAATGGAATCGAATTGAAGACCCAAAAATGAATACACACACATATGGTCATTTGATTTTTGACAAAGAAGCCAAATGTATTCAATAAAAAAAGGATAGCATCTTCAACAAATGGTGCTTGTCTAACCAGATGTCTACATGTAGAAAAATGCAATTAGATCCATATTTATCACCATGAACAAAACTCAAGTCCAAATGGATTAAAGACCTCAACATAAAACCAGAGACACTAAATCTGTTAGAAGAAAAAGTGGGGAAGAGCCTGGAACACATTGGCACAGGAGACAACTTCCTGAACAGAACTCCAACAGGCCAGGCCTTAAGGTCAACAATTAATAAATGGGAC
Source organism: Acomys russatus (assembly GCF_903995435.1). Lineage (NCBI taxonomy): Eukaryota > Metazoa > Chordata > Mammalia > Rodentia > Muridae > Acomys > Acomys russatus. The sequence continues at coordinate 110,026,360 of NC_067169.1, forward strand.
CTCATGAGTCTGAGAAGCTTCTGTAAGGCAGAAGACACTGTCAAGAGAACAAAGCGACAGCCTACAGACTGGGAAAAGATCTTCACCAACCCTACATCTGACAAAGGTCTAATATGCAAAATATATAAAGAACTCAAGAAATTAAACACCATCAAACCCAATAACCCAATTAACAAATGGGGCTCAGAGCTAAACAGAGAATTCTCAACAGAAGAATATCGAATAGCTGAGAAACACTTAAAGAAATGTTTAACGTCTTTAGTCATTAGCAAAATGCAAATCAAAATGACTCTGAGATTCCATCTTATACCCATCAGAATGGCTAAGATGCTCTGTACTTAAACATAGAGATGCAGGCCAAGCATATTGAACTTTTGCTGTGCTAGTTTGATAAACTATAGCTTGCAACTTAAGAAGTAACACATATAAAGACATTTATAAAATTTGGTTTGTCAAACATTATGCATAACTTAAATGTTCACACCTCTAAACATAAGCCTAACATTCATCATGAAGAAACTATACACCACTATAGCAAACTGAATTAATGTGACTTTTTATTTTCCATACTTATTTTGTGTTTCACATAGACATGGTATCATAAACACATTTCTCAGTGAAAGGAATGTTAGATCTAGAATCAATGAAAACAAAGGGAGACTAGGGACAAATGGAAACAAAAAAGATGAGATTTTATTTTTTGTTTGTCTGCCCTTCTACTTAGGTGGCCACTGGTAAAGATCAAGTCTTTTTTTAAAAAAGAAAGAAAATCTGATTTAAGTGGTGATATTGGATTTTTCAGATCAGTGCAGAATGGCAATTATGCTATTCAAATGATTCATTTCTTTTATTGACTCCTCTTTGTCGTTTCATCTTTATATACTAGAATAACAGAAGACTGTTCCTTGAACAATGAAAAGAAACTTCAAACACACAGAGGGACTATTAATTTTCTCTGTCTACCAAGTATACCTTTCACAGTAACTCTAGCCAATCCATCCCCAGTGTTCTAACAGGTATGAGGAAGTTTTATAGGAAAGGGGGAAAATGACAGATCTGCTTGGCCAATACACCTAATTTATATAGGAAGAATGCAGAGGATACATTGTTTATGAACGAGGTATACAAATAGAGTGGAAGATGGGGAAAAGATATATTGTTGTTTAGTTTGCCTTAAGATTCACATCACAATGTGCTGTTTTCATTCTGCTAACTGCATAGTGTTGGCTCCAGGCTGAATTCCTATGTGGAAATCACTATCAAAGGGAATTGTATCATATGAGGGTATGTGTGCTCTTTAGAGAGATGCCACATCTAATGTGGTATATAGAACATAGACATGTTTTTTGTGATTCAAGTTATTTCAAAAGGTTTATCTTTGATCTTGCACTTCTTCCTATAGAATTATCTATGGCTTGGATATGGTAACAGCACGGCAGTATAATTTATCTCTGTGAAGTCCCACACTCCCCATTCCCTCCTGTGCCATTAAAGTACTACCCATGAACACACCTGTATACTAATTATCAGCTCAAAATCTGTTTCTTGGGAATGTTGGCCCAAGATAGGACGTAAAGACAAGACACCCACATCTAGATAGCTAGCTAGACAGCAGAAGGGCTCTAGAGAGATGAAGGCTTCCTCTTTCTTCTAGACTGGTCATGAAATGCACATTACCGGTATAGTGCATACAGCCTGACAGTTGCTAAGTCTGTCCCGGCAGGAAAAAGTTCTGATCTATTTATATTTTGTAATATGGATGAAAGAAATTACCATCTGACATTTCACCTAAAGTAATCAATCCATTCAACATTATTGATAGTAGCAAAATGAATAAAATCAGACTCTGGAATTTAAGAATAGTGATTGAAGACATGTGACATATACTTTGGTAAGTTCTTTCTCTAATGGAGTGAGGGCTTAGGTAAAAAGCTGATATTTCAGAAAATCAGACTATATATTCACATAAGTTCCAAGACAGATAGGCATTATTGATTAATATCTAAGTGTGTGTGTGTTGTGTGTGTGTGTGTGTGTGTGTGTGTGCATGTGAAGACATCCAACTGAACCCAAAATTACAGAGAAAGTGTTTCCTGCTTCAGTTTGATCTATTTATTACCAATTTGCAATTACCAATAGCTCCTCTTGTAAGGGTGGAATTTCCTGACTTTCTCTCCTCTTAGTGATATTTTATCTAAACTGGTCTTGTGTAAGTCTTATGAATGAAGTCACATCTATTTATATTTCGTTTGTTTGTTTGTTTTTTGAGACAGGATTTCTCTGTGTAGCCTTGGCTGTCTTGTACTCGCTTTGTAGACCAGGCTGGCCTTGACCTCACATCAATCCACTGCCTCTGCCTCTCAAGTGCTGGGATTAAAGGCGTGCACCATCACATCCAGCTTATATTTAAGTACTATATTGAAGAGCAATGGAGAGAGTGGGCAGCCTTGTTGTGTCCCTGAATTCAGTGGGATTGACTTAAGTTTCTCCCCATTTAGCTTGATGTTGGCTATAGGTTTGTTGTATATTGCCTTTACTATGTTTAGGTATGTACCTTGTATCCCCGATCTCTCTAAGACTTTTAACATGAAAGGGTGTTGGATTTTGTCAAATGCTAGCTTATATTTATACTTTTTACTGACTAAAAATTTCATAAATGCATATAATGCTTTCATAAAGGACACCTCCTGATGCCTGCTCTTCAAATTCCTACTAATACTATTCCTTCCTAATTTCTTTGTTTGTTTGTTTGTTTGTTTGTTTGTTTGTTTCCTCCCTCTTTCTTTCACCCCATGGAGTTAACTTAGGGTTGCTAGTATGGGCATGGGTGTAAGACCATTTGCATGGACATGGGTGATTCTTCATGGACCACATCCATGAAATAAAAAAAAAAAGAATTGACTTCCTTTATCAACTTCCATCAATTACCAATAGCTCCTCTTGTAAGGGTGGAATTTCCTCTTAGTGATATTTTGTCTAAACTGGTCTTGTGTAAGTCTTATGAATGAAGTCACAGCTTTTATTGGTGCACATGTGCAACTGTATTGTTACGTGTAGAAAACACTGTTTTGCAATAGCTCGACTGTCCCTGGATCTTACAATCTCTGTGCCACTTTCCTCTAATGATCCCAGAGCCTTGGGAAGAGAGGAGTGATATAGCTGTCACATTATGGATGAGTATATCACAATGTCTTATTTTCTCCATGATGACTAGTTATGGGTCTCTATGTTAATCACTATGTACTGAAAGAAAAAGAAGTTCCTCTGATGAGGGTTGGCTGAAGGATCAACTTAACTGTGTTTAAGTCATTAGGATTTGGTCTAATAGCATGTCAATTTAGTGTAACAATTTCTTACTTAATGGTCCTAAAGCTTTTGTTATGTATTTCTTTCACTCAGTTATATTTATTGCAAGGTAGTTTATATTTTTGAAGTTATTATAAGTTGGGCTTTTTCTTTAATTTCTTTATCAGTAGGTTTGTTGTTGGTATATGTGAAGAATACTGATTTTTGTATGTCAATTTTATATCCAGCTAGGTCTATGAAACACCTATAGTTGAGATTGTGGTCTTTTTAATGGTGCTAGGCATAAGTTCTTTCTTGTGTGGTGGGCCTTAAATCCAATCAGAAAGTGCTTGATTATTCCCATAAAATTTATGGTATTCTTGTATCAATAGGGGTAGATTTCCAGGCTGGAGATTATTATATATCATGGAGATCACAGTTGGGTAAGATTGATGATTACTTTTCTCTCTGGGTAGTATGCATAGCACATTCCAGCACTCTGGGAGTTATCTGGTATAGATAAAGCATCCTGGTCAATAATATTTTGATTGATCCATGTTCTAGGACTCAAATACACAATGTCTTCAGCAATAGGGTCATACCATCAAGTTTCCATAGTCTCTCCTCTACCTGTACTTCCACCTCCCATCCCACATAATACTTCTCGTTCCATTATTCCACATTCTTCCTTTATGACCCCTGCATTCTATCTCCTCTCTTTTTTTTTTTTCTGATGAATCAGTATACGATTTAATTATTCAGGTATATTACAATTATAAAAATTATGAGATAATGTATCGCTCAACATCACTTGGTTTTCTTTTTTTTTATTAATTTATTCTTGTTACATCTCAATGTTTATCCCATCCCTTGTATCCTCCATTCCTCCCCCCCCCCATTTTCCCATTATTCCCCTCCCCTATGACTGTTCCTGAGGGGGATTACCTCCCCCTGTATATGCTCATAGGGTATCAAGTCTCTTCTTGGCTACCTGCTGTCCTTCCTCTGAGTGCCACCAGGTCTCCCCCTCCAGGGGACGTGGTCAAATATGAGGCACCAGAGTACGTGTATCTCCTCTCTTTTAAAGGCTACTACAATGCCACCTTACTGGTCTCTTGATTCCTATGGGTACTCTTATTTAAGCACACAGCTCAAGGGTCAAAGCTACCATTTACATATGAGAAAGAACATATGATGCTCATCTTTCCGGGTCTGGGTTATCAACATCACTTCATCATAAAAGTCCTGGAGAATATAAGGAAACAAGGAACATATCTCACATAATCAAGTCAGTGTACAACAATCTTACTGTCTACATCATCCTAAATGGAGAAAAACTCAAAGCAGGTTTAGGAAGTAAAGGATATCCAGTCACTTTATTTGTGTTCAGTATAATCCATGGAGACTTAGGTCCAACACTGAGTATCAGGGGGAATAAAGATAATACAAATAAGAAAGAAGTCAAAATATTCTTATTTGCATATGATATGTTTACACACATAAAGACTATAAAACCTCTACCTTATACCTTTTATAAACACATTCAGCAAAGTATCTGGCTATAAAATTAACATACAAAAATCAGTATCCTTCCTGTATATCAACAACAAACCGACTGTTAAAGAAATAAAAGAAACAGCACAAACCACAACAGCTTTAAGAATATTAAACTACCTTGCAATGAATACAACCCAGGAGTGAAAGACATGTAACAAAAAATTTAAGACAGTGAATAAAGAAATTAAAGAAATATGAGGATGATGGGAATGCTGCCAATGCTCATGGATTTGCAGAGTTAACATTATAAAAATGGCCATGCTACTGAAAGCAATCTGCAGCTTCAATGCTGTACTGATCAAAATCCCAATGAAATTCTTCACAGAAAATAAAAAAAATTAAAATGCACATGGCAACAAGAGATGCCCAGGTATACAAAATAATGCTGAACAACAACACAGCAACAGTAACAACAACAAAAAACTGATGGAGTCATCACCATTCAAGATTTTAAGTTATACTAGAAAGCCATTGTAATAAAAACAACATGAAACTACCATAGAAACAGACTTATTGACCAATGGAATAGAATTGAGGACCCATATGTAAGGCCATGCTCATATAGCCAGCTTATTTTTTACAAAAGGCCCATTAATACGTACTGAAGAAAAGATGTTATCTTCCACAGAAGGTGCTGGTCTAAGTGGATGGCTGAATGTAGAAGAATGAAACCAGATCCTTATCTCTCTTCCTGAACAAATATCAACTCCAAAGGCTCAAGTACCTCAACATAAAACCTGATCCCTTGAATCTAAAAGAAGGAAAAGTCAGGGAAGGGATATGTTTGAACTTACAGGCATAGGAAAGGATTTTCTGAATAGGACTCTAATAATACAGGTATTAAGACCAACAGTTGACAAATGAGATTTCAGGAAATTAGAAAACTTCAGCAGAACAAGGGACACTATCTTTGGAATGAGAGACAGCCTTTGAATGGAAAAAATCTTTATCACTTATATACCTGAGTGAGACCTATTGTCTAGAATGTAGGAAAACACAAATAGGCTTTGAGATTTCATCCCCTCTCCCAGTCATAATGGCTAAGATAAACAATAAGACAAAACAAAAAAATGACAACAAATGCTGACATAGATGTGGGAAAAGGTGAACATCTATTCATGACTGCTAGGAGTGCAAACTGTGGCAGTCACTATTGAAGACAGTGTAGATGTTTTTCAAAAACATGAAAATAAATCTCCTACATGATCCACTTATAGGACTCTTGGTCAGATACCAAAACAACTCTGTATCCTACCACAGAGAAATCTGCTCATTCATGTTCACTGGGGCTCTATTCAAATAGCCAGGAAATTGAAACAGATTTTAAAAATGTACATTTGCAACATGTTGAAAATGAGATTGCTTATATACATTGATTATATAAATCAACAGCTTTTTAGCAAGATAAGTAACTTCTAGTATCTGACAAAGTCACTTTCTAAGAAAGTCACTGTGGTCAGGATCTCTGACACATAACTCATCTCAGATACCTGAAAGAATATGAGGTGGGCGGATTGCCTAAGTCTGGATGTTTGAAACCAGTCTGGGAAACATAGAAGATCAATTCCTCCAGAATACTATTCTATAGACCTATCGAAAGTTACCACAGTGTGCCCTGTGAAATGGTACATTTAAAATATGTTAATTTAGAAAGTCCCTGTCTGCACCCTACAATGACATAGACTCCATGGTCTGTGATGGCAAGCTCTTTAGACAAACCTTTTGGAATTAAGCATAGTCTTGTATCTCAGTGTTCAAATATGGATGCTTGTGTCAGTCAGAGCTTCTGTTGAGTGTGAGGCAAGCAGCTGAAGCACAGTAAGCTTGGAAAGCTCCTGCACAGAGCAAGACACTTGGCGTTCTACTTTCTCTGTGGAGCTTTATTTTGAGATGAAAGAACTTACTCAGTAAAAGACTTTCAGACACCTTACTCCAGGCTTAAAGGACTAAAGAAACCGCAGAGCTTCCATCTGGAAACTGCTAGAGTCTCTTACTTTGAAAGACCCTCTCGGATCTTGCATTTTGTGTTTTACCCAACCTTTTAATTGCATCTCAGTTTAGCAATTTAAACAAATTTGGTTCAATTATTAAAAAGTCACATATGATTCTAAACCTTTATAGATCTCAGAAGTAGTTCCTTGTCAATTGGTTTTACAGAACAATTTAGCGTACATCTTAAATTGTCTAGCCGGAAGGAAAAATTAAAAGTCAATTACAAGGGTTGAGGAGGTGGCTCGGTTAGGTTACAGTACTTGTGTCCAAACTGGATGATGAGTTCAGTTCCTAGGACCCACCTGGTGGAAGGAGAGTACTGACTCTAGAAAGCTGTCTTCCAACATCCTCGTGATGGATGTCACATGCATTTACACAGACAGAGAGGGAGATGGAGAGGGAAAGGGAAACAGTAAGCAGTAAACAGGTTGATTGTGACAATCTACATGATAACTCCTATCAACAAAGTCAAAAAGACCTCCAATTCATTTTCTAACCTACCATTGTAATCTATAAGAGCTCAGAAACTTGAGACTCATTGTTCAAGCCCCATAGCTGATACATTCTGATGTGTGAATTCTTCCAACACAACTATTGTTTTGCATATAGAATTATATAAGTTCCCTGAAATCCACCTAAAACCCACTTGTTTCCTTAGATTTTTCCTTGTAAATGATGAAAGAATGGCGTCATTCATATTCAACCTATATTTTGTATTGACTTGGAAAACACTTGGCCCTGAGCTAACTGGATGTGCAGGGATATATGTTTGGTGATTATTGGCAAGACTGTTGAAACATGCTGACATGCCTGATGAGTTCCTAATGAGTATATAAAATGCCATTCAAAAAGAAATAGGCAAGATGCCTTGCACAGAGGAAAGTCAAGGGTTCTCTTTAAGCTGCCTCAGTGAGAGTCTAAAAATCTCAGCTTGAGTGTGAAAATTAAAATCTTGTTTTTATTTTAAATAACACTCCATTTTGGTGGAGGTGGGGAGTGAGAAAGCTCCATTGAACAAGTGTCATGAAATGTTCATTATTCTCTTTGGAGAATGACTGACAGTGCTGAGGGGTTGTTGAAGAGCTTTCTGGGCTATGTTGAATACCCCTCTTTTATATTGTTACATTTATTTAACTATTCATGGATTCGTATGTGTGTTTGTACATGCAAGTCCACGTGGAAGTCAGAGAACAGCCTTGCAGAGTTGGTTTTCTCCTTCCACTGTATAGGTCCTAGGCTTTGAAGTCAGGGTGTCAGGATTGGAGACATACACCTGTACTCCCTGGGCCACTTCAGCAGTCACTGGATGATTTACTAAAAGACATACCAATTTAAAATAGGACATTTTCAGTGTTTCTATGATTACCTTTCTCCTCCTATATCAGACGCACCCAAAGCTTTGTTTTAATTGTAGACTGGTGATGTATTCAGAGCCTTGACATTTTGGAAGTCCAAAATGGGAAAAACGGCACCTTTTGGGGGGTGTGGCTGGGCTGCTTCTTATCAGTACACCTCAGGTGCCAGTAACTCCAAGGAATGACACGCCCCCGCCTTCTCCTGCAAACACCTGAAGGTGCTGATCTCAGGAATCTGAGGAAAGCTGAGGTGGTGATGTTTGCTGCAGTCAGCCCACAGGGTTGGCAAATCTTTCTCATTGAGAGTATGAAGAATCAGAGGAGTGGAGGGTGGCTGAGAGTGCAAAGTGCTTCCTGCATGGGCAGAAACCTGAGTTCATTACATTAAAAGAAAGGTATTATGAACAGGCATGTTTAATTTCAGCACTGGGGTGACAAACACAGAGGATCAAAAAAGCTGCCTGGCCAGCCATTCTAGCACAATCAGTGAGCATCAGGTTCAGTCACAGATCCTGTCTCCAAAAGTAGAGGAGAAAAACTGAAGACACCAGATTTTGACCTATGATTGTCTACAACTTGTGCACACACACACACACACACACACACACAGAGAGAGAGAGAGAGAGAGGAGAGAGAGGAGAGGAGAGAGAGAGCGACGAGAGAGAGGAGAGAGAGAGGAGGAAGACGGGAGAGAGAGAGTCAGAGAGAGAGAGAGAGAGACAGACAGACAGACAGACAGACAGGCAGCAGACAAACAGAGACAGAGAGACAGGGAGACACATAGACACAGAGACACAGACACAGAGACAGAGAATGCAATACACTGTGTTCTTTGAAAGCAGGCTATCTCCAGGGTCGCATCTCCCTTCTCTGGCTGCAAAGACCAGCCTCAAAACACACATCCCCTCCTTCAGTGTGAGTGAATGAAGAGCAAGGTAGTGGAGAAAACAGTGGAACCCGGGCCCCATCCATAGCACCCTATAGAGAAGACAGAGAGGAGGACAAGGAAGTACAGGGGTGAGTCTGAGACAAGGCGTCATGAGGAACCTGGTGTGCTGTCTGGGTGCGTAGGGTCCCTGCAGAGTGCAAGGCTGAGTGCCTAGCTAGCCAATACTCCATACAGGGCTGCTGAGGTTCCAGGGAGGCACGCCCACAGAACTTCTGGGTACTCAGGCTCAGGCCAAAGAAGGCTAGGCTTGGCATGAAGCTAACAGGATTTGTAGAGCCAATCTAGACATCTGCACTCTCAAGCACGAAAGTGATCATTTATTTTCGAGGGTGGAAAGAAAATGCTACACCCTCCCCTGTTGGCTCTGTTTCTTAACAATTAAACTTTATTATACAACCCAACTATCTTACACAAGAGGGAAAAAAGGTTAAAGGGAAACAAGAGTTAACCTTTTGGTATCCATTCCACGGGATGGATCCCTAGGTGTCTCTGGCCTGCGCGCTGGTCCAGCCTGTTCGCTGATCCTTTTCCTGATCCATGTGTGCTGGGGCATCTCAACCTGCTGCGTCCTCTTGTCCTCGCTACCTCGGCTACAAAGAGGCAAAAGAGAAGTACCTGCGTGGCCCACATGTGCACTACTGTGAGAAAGAGTTCTTTGAGAAGACCATCTTAAAGGCAGCCCACAAGAGGTCAGCAGCCAGAATTCAGAATGCCAGCGCCCCTCCTGCGCTTGGTCCCACTTCTCAGAAAGGACCTCCCTCCTTTCAGCCATCACCCCTGCAACTCCCCAAGACAGGAGACAGGAAGCACTCCACAAAGAGGAACATCTTGGAGCCTGTGGGGCATGCTATGGGCGCTGTGAAAGCTCCTCACTGGGGGAGTGTGGGAAGGATTGTAAGCTTTGCCATAGGTGAAAGCAGTCTTGGCCAGCTTTGCCCTTGGATACACCAGGGATACCCCCAGAGATTAACCTTGAGATAGACTGGGTGGAGCCATCCTGGGCCTGGAATTCTGGAAGCAGAGCTGGAGTGCGGGGAGGGGGGGGGGACTCCACCTGGATTATTGTGTTTCTAATCAACCCTCAATGGGAGGAGGAGACAGCCCCTTGGGCTTCTCTACCTTTCTTCGCCCCTCCCTTTTCTGCTCATGTGCATGTGCCTCCGTGTGTGTGTGTGTGTGTGTGTGTGTGTGTGTGTGTGTGTGTGTTTGTGTAGACAAACATGCAAACTGCATACTTCCCACATTGAAAAGTTTGGAGCTCTGACTGAGTTGAGGTGTTACATTCCTCTGGCAGCCATCTTATTCCTTTAAACATAAGACATTTTCACGGTGGGCAGGTGGTGGTCACAGCTGATGCAATGAGACACAGGGGAGTATACAGATGGCAAAGTACATGCCAGTCTAATTAGGTCCTAGAAACTCAAAGGCTACAACTCATATGTTTAAAAGGTGGAACTGTCCATCCCATATGGAGAAAAGAGGTGGTAAGAAAATAAACTGAAAACCCAAACACAAGACACCTAGGGTATGGGTAAACAGTAAAATTAAAAAGTTTATATAAAGTTTATTACAAACACAGGCCTTTTTAGTTGATCATGGAAACTGGCTTGTCTCTTTAAACATGAGCCCTTCTCACGAGAGACAAGCACCAGCTTGGCCTAATACAACAGGTGCCAAAGAGCCCAGAAGAGGATATTTAGATCTATATAGTCTTGCTTTGATTTCAATATGATAATGATTATATGTTTAATGATAATGGTAATATATGTCCTGTTTGAGAGTGGTCAAAATAAAACAAACCTAGGTTAAAAAAAAGAGAGAGACTAGTAAATTATATCAGTCTATACATATATAACTTCAAACAGCAGAACAAGCAGGTAACTTATATTGCTGATCCCACTACATGGGAAATATCTCTGCTACTGGCTGAGACATAAATGACTATGCATAGCCAATATTTCTTTTTTGCTACAAAATCTCAATAACTTATTATTACATGCCATCCTTCATATGACATGAATGAAGATTTACAGATGTCTTTCTTCTACTCATACAAAGAGCAGAGAACTATCTTCAATTGAACTGTGCATCCCGCACATATCATACATTCGTAATTTTAGGGCTATGTAATGCTTGTGAGAATTGTGTGTTTTCAGACCAAAAGAACCAGGGACTGACGCTGGATTAGATCTGACAGGATCCATCCTCTAGGATTCTGAGACGCTGACACACGTGTTCCAGAATCCTGTAAGTTCCAGCTTCGACTGCTTCAGGTACTGTTCTTCTTCAGAGCATGCTCCCAGGACAGCTGCAAAGAAAACTGCTGATCTCAATTGGTCCAGAATTTCAGACTGCTCCAAACGGGAGTTCTATTAAGCCTGGAATTTCTCAACATTTAGAGACTGGGCCACAAAAGGTTATTGCTATCTTGCTTAACCATTTTTTCTTCAAATTAATTTGCCTTCCAAAAGGTATCCTATACCCCCAAATTAACAGTAAGCAACTTTATGAGATGGACATCCCTTTTCCATTATGGTGGGGTAGATAAATTTTGGTTGTTTTCTTGGGTAATAGATGCTTGTTGTTTTTAAAAGGATTAGTTACAAGTTATTAATGGGCTTATTCAGAGAGAAAATTAAGTTAGACTCAGGCACTTTTCTTTTTTCTTTTTCTTTTCTCTATGTTTCTTTCTTTTTAGGTAAGGAGAAATGGGTTGAAAACAAAGAAAGGGGAATATAGAAATACCTTATAAGAATAATAAGACAAAAGGTGGATTATTGTATCTAGTCTTAAAAATGTTATATTTAAGTAAGGTTATTTTAATGCATTAGTATAAATTTTGATATATTGATACAAATTCAAGGTTACTTTGTGTTACACACACACATACACACACATTCCTTCTCTGGTATGAAGTATTGTAACCATAAACTCATTTAATCACAATGTTTACTTCCAGTACTTTTAAAGCTGCTAATACAAACTTTTAGGTTAATCAAATAATGCAAGTTAATTGTTAGTTGATCAACTCACGGTCATGTCAGATACTAGTCTAATTTAGCAGAGTAGTATACATCCTAGGTTTAACAGATAGATATGATTGTATAGATTATATAAAAATGAATAAACAGGTAGTCTTCAAAAACCTCAGAGGCCTACAGGCAATGCCATTTAAATATTTTTTATTACTTTAAGGATTCTTTGGCAATGATACATGTCAGATCCAGGAAGCATCCCCATCTTACCTTAAAGATGATGATGAACATCGAAGAATCTCCATAAGACAATTGCTTCAAATGCCGTAAGCAAGGCACCTGGGCAAGGAAATGCTCTTGTTCAATCACAGACAGAATTCTGCCTAAAATGGGCAAGCATGGATGCAGGCTGAGTTGACTGCATAGCTCTGGCAAGACAGAGTAACTATGATTAGAGTACCTCAGATTCTTTCCAGCATAGTGCTTACAGCTTAGAAATAAATAGTCTCTCTGTATCTGTCATTGGCGAATTAGATGGTTAAAGAAAAGTACTGCCTTAATAATGTACTGTATCAATTAATATAGAAAGAATAATTCTTCATTCAATACTATGTCATGAGGTAGATCATACATGGAATTTCTTGGGAATGGGAAATAGCATAGATTTTATGGGTGGCATGGGAGTTGTTGGGGATGGGAACCAGAGGAGAGAGGTGAAAAGGGGAAAAGAACAGGAGAGTGCTGGGAGACATGACTGGAATTAGAGGGCATTTAAGGAATGATGTTGAAGCTTAGTGCATTGGGTACTCCCAGGAATCCATGAGGGTGATCCTAGAAAAAACTCTTAGTGATGAAGAATATAGATCCTGAACTGGCCATCTTTGTAATCTAGCAAAGTTTCCACTGGAGGGATTGGGACACTGATCAAGCCACAAAGCCTTCTACCTACAACTTCGCCTGCCTGCAAGACTTGCTGGCAGGACAGAAATTGTGGGAGTGGCCAACTAATGACTGGTCCAACTTGAGTAATACTCATGCCACCTGTAGGATCCCAGGTTTTAAACAGGTTAGAGTTCCAGGAACCAGAGACTCGGATAGAACCAGAGTCCCAAGATAGAACCAAATATGACTATCTATCTATTTATTTATTTATCTATCTATCTATCTATCTGTCTGTCTGTCTATCTATCTAGTATCATCTATTTATCTATCTATCTATCATAAAATATTAAAAAGTCAATGAAATGATTCCTAATACTCTGCTGTACTTATAGACTGAAGCCTAACATAATCTTCATCAGAGAGGCTTCGTCCAACTACTGATGGGAACAGATGCAGAGACTCACATCCAAACACTAGGCTGAGCTTGTGAATTCCTGCAGAAGAGGGTGAGGAAGCTAAATAGGATCCAGAGGGGTAAAGGACATCACAAGAGAATGGTTAACAGAATCAACTAACCAGGGCTTATCATAGGACCTCACAGAGACTAAACCAACAATCAGGGTGCCTGTATGGCTCTGAATTAGTTCCTTGGCATATATTCCATAGCTTGGTCTTCTTGTAGGACTCCTAAACAGTGAGAACAAGGACTGTCTATAACTCTTTTGCCTGCTTTTGGGACCCTTTTCTTCCTACTGGGTTGCCTAGCCAATCCTTAATATGAGGGCCAGGTGCCTTGCCTTATTACAACTTGATATGCCAAGTTTGCTTGATATTCCTGGGAGGACTGCCTTTTTCTGAAGGGAAATAGAGGATAAGTGAATCTTGGGAAAAGGGGAGATGATGAGGCAAGGACGGGAGGAGAGAAGGGAGGAGAAACCATAGAAATATAATATATGAAAGAGTGGAAAAAAAAGAGAGAATGTCCCATTTTACCATAGAATGAAAACTGTTAAAAGGTCTGTAATGTTGAAGACATTGAGACGACACAAAATATATGTCCAATATCAAATAAGGTAAATGTCTGATTCCTTATATTGAAGACCAAAATAAGCAAGTAAATAAGAATATACACCATGTGGAAACTGGTTTGCACCTGAATGGGAAATAATTCTTTTGCCATCTGAATGGGACAAAAAAATCTTTTGTTGTTAAAAACAGCTGTACTTCACATGCATGTTGAGTTCACTGAGTGCCTTGTGTGCATTTTCATATATAATATGAAAATGAATGTTGAGTCTTCAATTCTTAGCATAAAATATATGACAAAATTTTAAAATTTCTGATGTACTAGAGATGAAAAATTATTTCTAGGGCAAATCTTCAGGGTAGATAAAAAATCTGCTTAGTTTAGAGGCAAATATTTCATAGGACTTTCATGCATGACCAAGTTACTCCCTAGTTTGAATGGTAGAGTTACTGCTTAAAACTTGAAATAAAACGATCTGCACATAGAGAACCTCATGGAATTCAGTGGTATCAGAAACTGTGAAGGTAACATTCTGTAGGCAAAATTACAAGTCAACAAGGACAGAGAGTCTCTTCCAAGGTGCCTTCTTTTATTGCTGTGCCAGTGAAATGGAGAAATACACTGAAGAACATCTGTCTTTCATAGTTTAGCACATTGTTTACAATGCTTTGGAACATCCTTCTTTTCCATTGATGATTCTTTATATGTGTATCAAACTGTTTCTCTCCCTTTAAATACTACAAACATTTCTTTTTGTCTAATCAATGAATCAAGGAACTAAGTATATAGGTTTCATCTTTCTTTGAGATGGTTTTGGAATATATAGCCCATACTGGCTTTGGACTTGCTGCAATCATTTTGCCTTAGCCTCTCAAGGTTACTTGTATGTTGAGAATATAAGTTTTTAAGTATACTATTAGAAGAGTATACTTTTCCATGCTATTTATTCAATTGAAAAGGTAAACTCTGAGAAGCCACTGATATAGATTTAAATATTAATTATTACCTCGATAACCTTTCAAGGGAATGGAATAATACACCAAGGAGTACATGAAGGACATCTGGCAAAATGCTATGCAGATTTCCCCACAAGTTCAAAGGATTTTCCAAGGGTTAAAAGTATACAATTTCAATAAGTTTGCAGGTTAAATAATGAATAAGTTTAGCCCAATTGTGGATGATAATTAAATCAAGCTGATCCTACACACATTTCCTAAGAAACTAAGTAGTGGCTGGAACACGGAGAAGAACACATAACTGAAGAAGTGATAAGAGAAAAGACAACTCTCAAAAACTATAACAAAGAACCTGTAGAAAAGTCAATTACCAGAGAGTTTTTCAGACCTCAATAAGCTGCTTACAAAGTTTCCAAACATACATCTAAACCCAGAAAGAGCCTCCTCAATAAAGAAGTATGTTCAATAGTCATTATAAGTTTACAGGCAAATAATAAATGGAAAAGCAATGAAGAAAATAGATATCTATCTCATGACAATGGCACCTGTAAGGCACACCTTACATTTTGTGCAATGTTTTCATCTTTACTCTGTTTCCGTGTTTATAGACACCAATACTTATCATCTTTTTTACAATAGCCTACAGTGTTCCATACAGATTAGTAATTTAGTAGAATAGAATATATCCTGTAGCCTTGGAGTATAAATTTTATTATCTGTCAACAAGTTAAATATCCTCTAATATGTTCAAATAATGTCTAATTTGCCTAATAACACATTTCTCATAGTCTGTCCCCAGTGTTATGTGATATGTAATTATATATGTGATTGTGTGTGTGGCATAAAGAAACATAAAAATCAAAGTTATCTAACAATAAAATATTCTTTCCTAAAGACTAATATTATCACATTTTTGTTCCTATATCACTTTTTACTTTTGGGGACTGACTTTCACATGAACTCTGTTGCCCCATATTTGACCACGTCCCCTGGAGGGGGAGACCTGGTGGCACTCAGAGGAAGGACAGCAGGCTACCAAGAAGAGACTTGATACCCTATGAGCATATATAGTCACAGTCATAGAGGAGGGGAGTAAGAGGAAAACGGGAAGGAGGGAGGAATGGGAGGATACAAGGGATGGGACAAGCATTGAGATGTAATGTGAATAAATTAATAAAATATATTTTAAAAAAAGAGAAAAAAGGAAAAAATGTATCCAAAATAACCAATAATTGTACTTCATAAATAAAAATAAGAACACTAGTTTGAATTCCATCTACGTTTATCACTTCTTTTAACCACTGATTTCTTTTTCTGTTGCATGGGGAGAACTCTAGAATATACTCGAGAGTAGTTCTAAGACCCAAATGAAAGCGTATAAGAAAATATTTTCCTATTATCTAACACACAGAAAGTTCTCCATAACAGAACATTTCATTCATTTCCATGCCACATTGCAAGGAGAAAATTTCATAAAGAAGGGCTATTTCATGTCTGAAATTCTTAGGACCAGAAGTGTTTATAATTTCTTTTATTAGATTCTGACATTTTTATTTCTGTGTAATAAGACATCCTGACATGGCAACTAAAGTCTAAATATGACATTTATGTTTTTATGTATACCTTACACATATGAACTGAAGGTGATTTTATAGAAGACTTAATGCATGTACTTTGTGACCTTAACTCATCATATGAGGTGAGGTGTGGATTGTCCACCTTTTACAATATGCGAATGTTTTGGAGTTTGAAGCATTTCAACCTTTGGGAAGCACAATCCTACTAGCTGCAAATCACCCCAAACAGTCCTTGGTGTATTTCAGAAATAGGGCACTGAATCGGCACCTCTGTGGACCCTGAAGTATAACCTTATAAGTGGCTGAGACCAGTGTGCCCTTGTTCTCTGCTGAATCCCTGTAAATTCCCTTGTGTTCCCCAGCCAGTGCCTCTGGATTCCCAGAACCTGTTCCCTTCCTGTTGCACTGGAGAATGCTGAACCTGAGTCCTTGATGCTAACTACTGTTTTTCCTTCTCCACACAGTGGGCTCTTACCCGGGGAAAGAGCCAAGCATGGTGCAGGTGCTTGTAGTCTCGGGAGTGGGACCACAGGGACAGAACCCCTGGGGCTTGCTGACCAGCCAGTGGAGCTGAATTGGCAAGCACCGGGTTCTGCAAGAGACCATGTCTAAACAAACCAATGTGAAGAGCAAATGAGGAAGACACCTGACCTCAGCTTCTGGATTTCACGTTCAGGTACACACAGAAATGAACATGTACACACGGCAAAGACAAAGTGGAGAAGATTTTAAAATGGAACCATATATGTGCTATGAACTTTCTCTCTGTAAAAAGCCACTGACAAGGTACAGCTGAATCTGTCTCACTTTTAATAAGTATATGAGTCATTGACACCTCCCTCCTTGCTGATTCTGACTCCATGTAGGGCAAGAATTAAGAGTTCTAATCCGTTAATGGCTTTCCCAAGAGAAGGCCAAATCTAAGGTCATTGTGTTCTACATACCCAGGCACCGGGGCAGTCCAGTTCTCAGAGGATGCATGTCAGACATATTCTCACCTGCATATTCAGCCTCTACTATGGCTTTAACTGCCCCTGCCCCTTGTGTATTATGTCCTGACAACAAACCCCTCTCTCCTCACCTTCTACCATCCATGGGTCTCTGTGCCTCGGCAGCACCATTTCCCCTGCCCACAGCAGCAACCTGTTCCAGAGCTAGAAGCCCAAGGAAGGGGACCTGGCATTCCTTGGAGTCCCTGACATCTGAGGTGTATGGGTGAGACACAGCCCTGCAGTACCTCCCAGAAGGGCCTAATAGCCTCTTTGCATTCAGCATTAACATTTTCAAAGCTACAGATGACAATATAATTTCTCTAGCATTTGCATCTGCTATCTTTCTAGTCAGAGCTTTAGTTAGTCTCTGTAAAATGTCAGTAAAAGATTCATTTTAACCTTAGGTTATTATTGTAAAAATTCAGTTTCCCCTGTTGTTCAATCTTGTCCCAAGCATTCATGGCTATTGTTTGGCATTGTTATAGGACACCATCATCAAGGGTAATTGGTATTCTTAATATAGAATATGGGCCTTCACCTAGTAACTGATCCTTGACAATGTAAAGGACTCTAATCCTATTTCACTGCTCCATAAGTGAGGCTTCACCTTTCCATCATGCCGGCCATTCTAATTGGGGGCTCTGCTCTAGAATGTCTGTCATCAAATTTCTCTAATCTTTTGGAATTATGTGATTCTGTGTGGTAGAGTTATTAACTATTTGACATATGGTAAGTGTAAGACATAACTGGTTATTGCTTCCTTAAGCCTTTTAAAATCTTGTACAACTATAGGTTTCCGATAAAATACATGATAACTTTGTGGATTTTCCTCATCTTCTGGTAGTTTATTTATTATTTTTCACTTAGCAAACATAAAACAATTTAACATATCATAAATGAAGCATATCTGCTCTTATCTAAATAAAATATTCTTAGAAGGACCTATAAAAGGCTGGCATTCCCTTAAGACTCAAAAAACCCTCAAACAACCTTGAACTGGTGTCTATTAAATCAATGGCTTACAGCCAAGCTTCATGAAAAAGCTGATTGTTTTTATTGTGTTCCCTTCCTTATCTCCAACTCACTTCACATATTGACTCATTTATTAACTGCCTTAAATGAACTTTTGTTGATAATGGGACTCATAATCTGTTTTGATAAATTAGTGTATAATTCTAATTTCCATCATTTTTTCACTTTTTTCAACAGTATTTTTTAAATGGTTAGCTGTTTGCCATGTATTAAGTTTATTGTTAGCAAAACAGACATAAAAGAATATAACTAAAACAACAATAACTATATTTTAAAAGTGCAGTGTGTTATAGGAGGTAGTAATAAATTGTTTCATTTAATAAAAAATAATCTGGTTTTTTTTTTTTTTTTTTGACTGTATTTGTCTCTGTAGCACGAAAGTCTCCTTCCCTTCTTTCTTACTAAATAGTTGTTTCTTTTCTTGCTGGAAAGGCCTACTGTGTTTAAATGTTTTCTAAGAAAGAATAAGCTTTTCATTTTGGTTTATGCTTGCCATTCTGGAATAGTTATTAATAAAACCCATAAAAATATTTAAAAGTATACAGATAAGGACCATAAATGATACTGTTATTCTGCTATGTAATATCTAGTTAACATAATAGTGTGTGTTGACACTCTTTTTGTATCTATATGTTGAAATGCCTTCCAAGTATATCTATTCTATCTCTTTCTGGGAGTTCACCCTCAATATGATCAAAAGTGATTCTTGTTTGTGGTACCTACAATACATCAAATCATTAAAATGATAAACCTGACACGCAATCTTAAATGTTTCCTATAGATAAATCCTTATTGTCAATTAATCACTTACACTCTCTATTTTTAATTCTAAATCTATATTAAGGAGGACTTTCTAAGCCTACCCAGCCAGTGTGTCTCAGAAGAATTGTGGCAACTGTTGCCTGAAGTTGCAAGCATCATTCCTAAACATGGGTCCATTCTTATTCCACAAAATAGTCATTGAAATGTTTATAATTAACATTAAGTCACTGTCTTATTGAAAGCTTTAGTGACTTCTCATAGAATGTGAACTTCATTACATTAAATCCCTGCTTTCACATCCAGTAATTAAGATAGCTCTGCTACACCACAGAGGCAACTTTTGTCACTTTAAAGCTTTTATCTCTAATGGCTGTCAAACAGCCTAGAATACTGTGTGTGTGTGTGTGTGTGTGTGTGTGTGTGTGTGTATGTGTATACACATACATACATATACATACATACATATACATATATATGTTTGTGCTCCAAAAACAATTCATACCCCTTATATTGCAATATATACTCTAGATTGAACATTTCCAACTTAAGAACACAGAGGTTTATCCTTGCTTAATAGAGAGATTTCTGTCCAGTAGAAATACTTGTTTTTCGGTATACACGGCCCATGAATTCATGCTGTGTAGTTTTGTTTTTCTCCTTTCAAAAGTTAGTATTTCCTTAGGTACTCTTTGTTTAGTATGTCAAGGCAATTTTGTGTTTTAGGTTGGTAACTGTGATTATCAGTGGTAACAGATCCATATGAGTATGTTTTTGGGACTTGAGTTATATCGTACCCATGACACTTTGTGAATATTGTTCCCATGCTTTATCTGGAAATTGACTTGCTTTTCTTACTGAGCTGGGTCACTGATAACTAAAAGGAGACATTTATAGCCACTTTCCTAGTATTTAATTAACAGGGACCATTTATGTGTCATTGGAAGAGGAAGAAAAGGTTGGAGGGAGAAGAATAATAGAAAGAAAAAAATGAAAAAAAAAGGAAATTCTAAAGAATTTGTTTTTTGCTCTTGTAATTATTGTGGATTGCTTTGAGTTCTACTGCTTGAAGAACAAATACTCACAGTCTATATTTTTGTACAAATTTTGATAATGTTTAGGCAAGGGTTTAAGGAGAAAGTGGACACAAACTTGATTTGAATATAGATGCAAAACCACTTCTTTTTCCACATAGCATTATGTGGACACTTAGATGTGCTTTAGCATCTTCAGGTAGAGAAAAATCTATATGCAACATGCTCAACGAAAACAGTAAATTCCTTGTGATTAATTATAGTCTCTGTGCATTTCTCCAAGTGGGTTAATACAAAGCAAGTATGGATAAATGTGAGTATATCAAAAGATGACTAAAAACAGGTATTTTGCACAGCCATGTGGTGAATAAATTAACTTTATTTTGTGTATATACGAAAATATTCCTTCAGAGTTTTTAAGGGAAAAGATAAATACAACAAGTTTAACCAATGGCATTCACATTTTGGTTTTTGAAAAATAAGTATGTTGGCTACTATTTAGTGAAAATGTTTCTTGTACTTGGATAATCTCATACAAGGAAATACAATTTACATAGCTAATTTATATATTTGTCAATTAGACTTGATGCATATTAAAGCTTGAAATGACCATACACTAAATTTATCAAAATATTTTAAGTATATGGAATGTTTAACTATTTCTACAGCCAATTTTAAAAGGAAGTTAGTGTATCAGACTATCCAATAACTTTCATAAGGTCACTCAGCTAGAATTCAAAGGGAGTTTATAATTTCTTTGTACCACATTGGAAAAAGTGCATGACATATCTAGGAGCAAACTATTTCCTAAACTCCTGTAGCGAGACACTCAAAATTTTAGCTATGAATTTCCATCCTGTATCTTCAATGCAAAAAATATATTCTATTACTATGGACTATGTTGCCATAATGTTCTTGTGGACTGTTTATCCTTGTTCACTCAAATTCTGATTTCCCTACCCCACTATCTGGTTTCAATCTGGACATTGCATTGTGATGTTTAAGTATCTCCTGTCTCAAAGTTTGTGTAAATTTGTCACCATTTGAGTTGGAGACAGGAGGATTTTTGGTATTCACTGCCTATGCAATCCAGTCAAATGTTTTCTAGATTCAATGGAATGTTTGTTTCAGAACATAAGGTAGAGATAAAAGCTTGGTGAAAACATCCAACCCTAATCTCTGGCTTTCACATGCCCATACATGTTCACTTGTGAAGATATACCCCTACGCAAATAAAAAAGCTTCAAATACTGATGTATATAGCCACAGGAATCTGAAGGTACCATTGAACCTGTCTGTTGATGAAAAGGTGAATAACTCCACAATTGTAACCATAGCAGTGGTTTGAATGAGAAGTCCCCTCCCCCAATAGGTTCATGTGTTTGAACATGTAGTCCTGTTGATGGTGTAGTTTGGAGAAGTTTTGAGGTATGGCCTTGCTGGGGAAAAAAGTGTGTTTCTGAAGGCGGGCCTTGAGGTTTCAAAATCCCACAGTATTCCAAAATAGCTCTCTGACTAGTATTTATGAATTAAGATGTGACCTCCAAGCTTGCTGCTCCATCCACAGTGCCAGCTACCTGCTGGCTCCTGCTGTACTATACCATCAGGGACTGTAACTCTCTAGAACCGTAAGGCAAAATAAACTCTTTGTAAGTTACCTTTGTCATGGTATTTAATCAGAGCAATAGAAAATTAACTAGTAGAACCACTAATATCAGTTACCTCTGGCATTCTTGTAAAATGTAGATATATTAGTCTTCTACATATTTTTATTTCAAATGCCAGTACACATTTGGCAAATTTTAGTAATGATAGAGATTATATGACCAATATGCCATACACTATTCATTCATCAGAAGAAAATAGTAAAATGCGAATCTCTGCCTGGTCCTCTCATAACAGATCTTGTTACTCACATGAGTTTTAGATACTCTACGTTGTTTTTGCTGATACTGAACAGACATTTAAGTTTTCTGTGTTCCATGGTGTTTTCAGTTCTAAATGAGAAGCAAGTTTATTTGGAAAGGACATGGGTGAAATGTACATTTGGAAAGCCTAGGAGAGTTTCAGCGTTGGACTCTATTATCCTGCATAAAGCAAAGCAAATTTCAGGGTGAAACCAGGACTTGAGGCATAGATGAGCTATTATTCTTGTCCCACTTAGATGAGGCCTGGATGATCTCCAGTTTCCCAGCTAATTAGGTAGCCCTACTGCCCTGTGGAGGTTTCCAGTGATGCATACTGTTATAAATGTGAGTGAAGCATCCTATCTTGGCTATGAATTCACAAAAAATTATGACTAAATATCATTTTACATTTTTTTGCCATCCATCTCTATCCAAGTTTATTCTAAAAGACACTTTAATAAGAAAATTTTAGAAATGAAAGAGATTTAAAAATCCACAGTCTGCACTAAGATGCTTTCCTGATCAATACAGATTCTTTGCAAACAAATTAGAGGAGCAAAACCACACAGCATCCTGAGTCTGGACCAAAGTAGATTGTTGTGGAACTGCACTCATATATAACTCTCCAATCAAGCAGGGCACTTACTACCTTTGAGATCTCAGCACGATGCATGCACAAGGCTATCTGTGCCTTCTTCTTTTGATTCTCTCAATCACTGGGAAATTGGATAAGGAACAAAGGTTTCCAGCTAGGCTTCAATAATAGCCCCTTATCCTTGCTGTTTTCTATTCCATAAAGCAGAGTAATAAAAATGTATTTACTTATTATTCCAACAAATATGTATTGATGATAAACATTAGTGGACATAGTCACTACATCTAGTTATAAAGACATTTTCACAGGTCTTTATACACATCAACTCAACAAACTGTACACCTGAAGACAGTGCAGTTTGTTATATGTCAATTGTACATTAACAAAAAATGGACTTGATGTTGTGAATGCAGAGACAAGAGTTCACATTTTGAATCATGGCAATTTTTTGATTTGGTTTTGGTTTTCTCCTGGGCAGCATTTTCTGTGTAGTCTTGGCTGTCTTCTGTAGACCTCACTGGCCTCAGGCTCACAGAGATTTGCCTGCCTCTGCTTCCCAAGAGATGAAATACATGCATCACCGCTGCCTGGCTATGGACCATTTTTAATGAATCATATGAATCTATGTTTCTGTACATATAAAAGGAAGAAATATTGGTTCAATGTACCATCAGTTATCAGTTGCATGTGTATGTTTTTGGGTACAAATTTTGTATACTTATGCACATACTACAGGTACCATTTTGTACATAAGAATACTGAAGCTGACAAAGGTCAGGTGATTTGCCAGAAAATATTTCCTCTGGCATTTTTAGACCTTAGCCACCAGTTGTTTGGGTCACCCAGCCCAAGAATACTGCAAGGAGCAACTCATCCAATGTTGGGTATATGGACCACTGATCATTACACTTTCAGTATTCCTCATGATCCTTGTAGGTCCCATTACTTAATAAGGTTACCTGTGATGGTTAGATATAATTTTCAACTTAATACAACCTAGAATAGCCTGGGAAGATATTCTCAAGGAGGTATTGTCTACTTTGTGTTAGCCTGTGACCATGTCTGTGGAGAGATTGTCTTCATTTAGTTGATGTGGGAAGATCTAGCCTAAAAGTAGGTGGCATCATTCCCTAGGCAAGAGATCCTGAACTTTGTAATGGCAGGGAAATCAAGCTGAGAATTATCAAATAATTGAGTATGCATGTATTCATTTTTTCTGTGCTCTTGACTATGGCTGTGATGCAACTAGGCATTTAAGGTTCCTGCCTTGACTTCTTCACAGTAATGATTTGTAACCTATAACTGTAAGCTGAATAAAGGCCTTTCTACCTTAAGTTAGTTTTGCTGTGGGATTTTATCATAGGAAGATAAATGAATCTAGGACAGGGCCTCAGTGATTTTGTTTTCCTTGTTAACACAGGGTACTTCACTGAACTAATCCCAATGTGCTTTGAATTTCTATGAGTCTCGGGTATTTGGTTCCATTTATCTCTTTGTGTTGTGGTTTCTCATTCAGTTGTATCTTTCCTATTTCCAAGCAAATTTCCTTGGTTTCTAACTTCCCTCTACTAATGTTTTACTTTGGCTTTGCCCACTCAAATAGTACCTCCTGTATGGAAACAACACTCTCAAGAGTTGGGCTTAGAAGACCTTGGAATTGAATACATTTGTGATTTTGGTTTTCCAAAATATGGTTTCTCTGTATGGCCTTGGCTGTCTTGGACTTGCTTTGTGTACCAGGTTGGCCGTAAACTCACAGATATCCCCCTGCCTTTGCCTCCCTGAATAGACTTTTTGTCGTGACCCTTCCGACCAGTGGAAAATAAGGACACTACCGGAGCGTTCTTCTCCAGGCGGTTTATTCAGGAATTTTCAGCAAGCTTCCTTTTCTGTACCCCAGGGCCCCTCTTATATCCTCTGCCTCATCCAATCAGCAGCTTTTACGTTGGTAGCTCCAATTGTTTCCCGACAAGGTGGGATGCATACCGTCAGAGCAAAGCGGGGCCCACAACCCAAATAAGGACTTGTTTACCAGGAGCAGAATTGCAAGTTATTTTGCCTGGCAGGTTGCCAGGCGCCATCTTAGCGAGGGCGATAGCTTCAGCTTCCCACAACTTTTATTAAATATTTTCTGATTTTATTAAATGATTCTTTACATTATTAAAATTTATTCATTTACTGCTTTGAGTTACTTTATATAAAAATGGGCAGCATAATAAGAACACCTAATTCACATGACGGTTATAAAAATTAAAATGAGCTAAAAAGTAGAATAATATCTATTCCATGCTTAGCAAAAAGTATTGAATATTATTATGCCAACATGGCATTACATTAAGTGGTATCTATGGATAGTAGTCTGGATAGACTAGGGACCAAATAGAGATGGATAATGTTGTCTAGATACAAAGACTTCATAATACATCACCTAATTTTTTTTTACAAGGCATAATGTTATTATTAAAAGAAAGCATAATGTCCTAAAAATAATAAAATTCCAAGTCAGGAATGGTACAGTAGTGAAAAATTTCATGGAGAATATAATCTTTAAATTTTCCACTAAAAGAAAAATCAAGTTGTGATACGAGAGATGGGTGGGTATAAAATGGGTGTGTGACAACAAGGAAGTTCTATGGGCAAAGGCACACAGGTGGGACAGTACCCTTGGACACTTAGAGGAATGCCACGTTGGTGTGAGGTATGAATCCTCAAAGGAAAAGTTGAAAAGGCAGAATAATGACCAAAGTTCTAGTGTGATGGTGCTATAAGGAAGTCTCTTACAACATGATTTTGATCATAGTGACACCATTGTGAGATGTTGTGAATGACACGTGTCATAACTAGTGATAAAACTGACTCACAAACTGTGATGTGTGGCATATATAATATTTGTTTATTTATACACCGAGATAGGATACACTGAGAACTTCTGTGGTATTTCTGCTAAGGGTACACAACCTGAATCTTAGAATGATGACACATATGATTATTCAAACTGAGGGACATTCTCTAGAGCAAATGCACTTGCCTGAAAAACTCAAAATGATCGAGATTTTGAAAGCCAAAGAGAAGCTCAGGAACAGTACGGAAAGAGACTTACCAAGTATGGCACATAGTGCTAAATGGTCCCTTTTATTAAAAGGGAACTGTTGAGACAATTCACAAAGTTTGGATGGCATCCAAAGATAAGAATGCACTTAAATATCAATGTGATTTTCTTGATCTGATGGTTTGTTGTGATTATATAGAATAGTATCTTTGCTTGTAGGAAATATGCTGGGGATACTGAGGCATCAAGCTGGTGACTGACTCTCAGTGATTCAAGAGAATATTGAAATCTAACTTATATTGTATGAAATCTCTATTTGACTTTGAGATGATACACATATATGAGCATATGATATTATATACATATGTACATACCTACATGCACATATACATACATAGTAAGTACCCTAAGGGCAAATATAATTAAAATAAAGCAACAAACTTGTTTTCTTTATAAAAATGTAGGGTCTGAATGTCTGGCAGTAATCATTTCCTGAGGGAAATGGTTGTTCTGGATGAAGCTCCATGTACTCAGTCCAAAGGCTGTTGTGCTTATGGTGTTGTGGTATTTTTGAGACAATTTGACTTTGTAGTTTTTCTTGTATTGGAACTTCAGGTATAGCCCAGGATAGTCACAAGTCAATGGAGATCTTCCTGCCTCATTTTCTCAAGTGCTGAGATTATAGGCTGGAGCCACCAAGCCAGCTTTGCTTTGTTTTCTGAGAGACTGTGTCACCAGGAAGGAGTAGTATCAAAAGTGCACTGCTGGTTTAACCATGAATTGTGAGTTTTGATCTCTTCCCCTCTCATAACTGTAAGAAGTGAGGGATAGAGAAAAACAAAGCCACAGCCCAGTAACAAGTCATTAATTACAAAACTACACTTCCTCTGCCTGTAGCAAATTTATTTATGTTCTGTCTGTTTTCCTAACACCTATGGGATCCTAAAAAAAATTGATCTTATTTCCTTACTTTACTACAAGTGAATCAGAAATAAGCTCTAGGTCAGTAGTTCTCAACCTCCATAACGCTGTGATCCTTAAATACAATTCCTCATGTTTTGATGGCCAAGAGCCATAAATTTTTTTTTTGCTACTTTATAACTATGATTTTGCCACTGTTATGTATTGTAATATAAATATCTTTGGAGATAGAGGTTTGCTGAAGGAGTCCTGACCCACAAGTTGAAAACCACTACTCTTTATCAAGAGTTGAAATACAGAAGGATCGCCTGGTTTAAGGTTTCAGTAAGTTAATTACTCCTTTGGTAACATTTGGAATTATTCATCTTTCAAAATCTGTCATAATGAAAATAAAGTTTAGGAATATGAAATCCAACCCACAGTTCAATGACTGTGTTGTCGCCAATCATCTTAGCACAACTGCTATGTCCTAACACTCCAAATGAGACATATTTTATTAACTTTTTGAGAATTGTATATGTTGTATTTCAGTCATATTAACCGCACCTATACATCCTCACAGATACCCCATTCCATATCACCCAACTCTGCGTTTTCATTTGTAAATAAGTATATCCAGTCCAATTAGAGCTGGTTATTCACTCTTGGGTATAAGGCTATCTACTGGGGCATATTTCATCTACCAGGGCCACACCTCAATAAACAAAACCAAAAAGAAAACATTTTTTAAAAAACCCGCTCCCTCTACTTCTCTCAACAGCCATACATTACGAGGATCTGCTCAGCTCAGGATAAGACTTTGTGACCCCAAAACCTACTCCACATAGATATCTGATTTGTCTTGAATGTGCACCAGTCTTATATGCATGCTGTCACAAACACTGAGTTCATAGGTGCAGCCGCCCTGTTGTAGCTGGAAAACAGTGTTTCATTGTCATTTACTGCCTCTGGCTCTTAGGATCTTTTACCTCTCTTACACTGTGATTGCAGAACCTTGAAAGGACTGGGTGTGATATGGCAGAGCACTCCACACTCTTATTCTCTGAACATTTACGAGTTGTGGCTCTCTGTGTTAATAGTCATCTACTGCAAAATGAAGCTTCTCTAATAAGGGTTGAGAGATGAGTTCATCAATGGGTATAATGATTACTGATTATTAGTTGGTTTAATTCTATGTCTATTGAGCACAATAATAGTAGTAGATTCTTCCCTAGCATCTATAGCCTTCTGGACATAGCTTTTTGGCCTGGTAATGGTACCAGCTATGCATTTCATCTTGTGGAGTAGAACTTAAATCCCATCAGACAGTAGATGTTTACTGCCATAATGTTCATGCCACTATTGTACCAATGGGCTACCTTTCCACGAATGGCAGTACTAGAGCTCACAAGGTTCACATCTGTGAAAGAACAATGATTGTCTTTATCCTCTGATAGCTTTCATAGCACCTTTACACATTTTATGAAGAGATATGACAGAGATTGACTTATATTCAGAATTTTAGACACACCAAGATAGGAAAAATGTTCTTTTCAAGGCTGCCAAATACAAATAGCCAAAACACTATGAATGTGACATTTTTATAATTCCTGATTCTTTCATGGTTCTCCTTGCTGTAGGTAGTTTACTGTATATATGTATAATAATATAAGTGTATGTGTGAAAACATAAAAATAAATATTTAATAAAAAAGTTAGCTAGCTAACAGAGATGGAGCTTTTGTGTCCATGCCAGATTAATCTCATTCGATTTAAGCATGTTGTGACTTCAGCAATAGTGTATTACTTTCAAGTTCTGTAGCATAACCAAGAGCCATGGAATACACTTATGATATTTGTCAACCTACAAGACTCTATTGGAAAACAACTTAAGAAAAGGTAGCCTAATCCTGACACTGGGCTTCTTATTTTTAGCCTTTAGTAGGGGTTTCATTGTCTGTTAAGGGGTAGCATCATCTTAACAAACAAACAAGCAAACAAACAAACAAACAAAATCCAACCAAACAAGAGGTATATTACTTTTTAAAAATTAATTTATTCTTGTTATATCTCAATGGTTATCCCATTCCTTGTATCCTCCCATTCTTCCCTCCCTCCCATTTTCCCCTTATTCCCCTCCCCTATGACTGTGCCTGAGGGGGACTTCCTCCCCTTTTATATGCTCATAGGGTGTCAAGTCTCTCCTTGGTAGCCTGCTATCCTTCCTCTGAGTGCCACCAGGTCTCCCTTTCCAGGGGACATGGTCAAATATGAGGCACCAGAGTATGTGTGAAAGTCATACCCTACTCTCCACTCAACTGTGGAGAATGTCCTGTCCATTGGCTAGATCTGGCTAGGGGTTTGAAGTTTATGGCCTGTATTGTCCTTGGCTGGTGCCATAGTTTGAGCAGGACCCCTGGGCCCAAATCTGCCTATCATAATGTTCTTCTTGTAGGTTTCTAGGACCCTCTGGATCCTTCTACTTTGCTATTCTCCCATGCTTCTCTTATCTAGAGTTCCAATAGGATGTCCTCCCCTGAGAGACCACAGATGCCAGGCCAGACTACTTTACCCAGCAAACCTATCAATATTACTTCTTGGTATGTAGCATGTATTGTTCCTTGAACTAGCTAATGATTACATCACTCAAGCAATTTTCTGTTTAACATATGTATTTGGAAAAATATGCTAATACGTTTGTCTTTTTATTATATTCTGTGTGTATTACCTTTATTTGCTTGCCTTAAATTCTATTGTATGGCTGGCACTTTCATTATTAATCTTACAAGTGTGGATGTTGAGAGTTGGAGAAAGGAATCTACTTTTATAATGTCATGCATCTCTTGAGCTAGATATTTGAGATTGGAAAATATATCAGTTTGACTCTTACATCAAGTTATCCACCATTTTACTGTCTCCCAAGCCATTTCATCTTATCAAATAAATTAAATATAGGTCCAAACTCCTCAGTCTATCTTACTTTAGAGTTAGACTGTCATCTTCTATTGAGATTATGGGCAAATTATTTCAGTTTCCTTATCTTTAGTGCCCTTGCCTGTAAAATGGAAATAGCATTGCCAAATTCATAGGTGGTAGTAGATGAGATGAATTTATGTATTATATACTTTCAGCATAATACTTAGCACATGGTAAATACTAAGAACATGAGCAGTACTACTATGGCACAAATTTTAGTGTACCACAAAGAATAATGTACTTTTTGAAATGGTACACAGATCATGATAGCTTATCAGATCATGCTCATCCAATTATACAGAAATTACCTTTCATGCTCAGGACCAGTACAATAAATGTACTTGTTTTTCTCTAATCATGAATAGTCTCCTACAAAACTTGAGCAATTCATTTCCTTTGTAAGTCTACAGACACTATGGAGCTTCTACTGCCTGTTGTAGCACTATGATAACAAGGAGACCATTAAAAAAAACTTATGAGATCGTCATCTTGCATTCAAGAAGACAAGTGTTCAGTAAAGAGAAATACCAGTTGGGAGTACTGAGGTGTTCATAATTGAGTATTCAGTACTTCTCTGAAGAGGAACAGAGCTAGGCAGATGTGCAAGAGATAAATTAAAATTTACATTTGAGCCAATTTATGACAGTGTGTATTCCTAAAGCATGAAAGAGATTTGCCTACCTGAGTGTCAGCTAATGTTAGAGTAAGCACAGTCTGGTAAACATTTGGGAAAATGTCACCTAGTGTGTCCCCCATGATTTCACAGTGCCTTGCAGCATTGTTTCCTAGTCAGCTACTCTCACCATCTTGTTTCTGTACTCACTGTTCTCCCCCACCCTCAATTCTTATCTCTACTCTAATTGAACCTCTATTTCTTCATGAGTCCCAATTTTGTATCTTCTTAGTCTCTACCATTATTACTCAAATTACCCTCCATAATGGAAACTTTATTGCCACAGTCTGGGAATCTACAATATCCCCCAAGAATGCATACAGCTTACAGATGCTGAACATTTGACAAAGAAATGGAGCTGTGCCACAATGCTTTCTTGATCTTTCTTATTTGTTTTAAGACCAGACATGCTTCAGTGTTGAAGCTCTGATGGTCAAATGATAGCAAAAGTTGCTATTGATTGAGCCATGCTATATAACAGGATATGTAATGTTGTGCATACAATAGCCATATGAAG
This sequence comes from Acomys russatus, assembly GCF_903995435.1. Classification (NCBI taxonomy): domain Eukaryota; kingdom Metazoa; phylum Chordata; class Mammalia; order Rodentia; family Muridae; genus Acomys; species Acomys russatus. The sequence goes on from NC_067169.1 coordinate 110,057,348, forward strand.
TCGAGTATTGTTCTTGTCTCACAGACAGGGGGAAATTTCTTGGGCTTGCATATATAGGAACTAACAGGAATAATGTTTGAATAGATACATTAATGTTCTATGGATTTGCTTGTGTCTTAGGCCAACTTTTGTGGTGTCAGTGTGTGTACAGAGCTTAAGACACAGGAATAGATCCTTGGTGGAAATGGGAAAATATAGAAGAGATAAATGGTGAGAAGGTGATAAATATCGAATGATGTCCCTCCCTCAAATTCCTGTGCTAATATCCTAACCCCAGAAGTTGGCCTTATAAATAGTTTGTTACAGATATGCTTAGTGAAGGTTAGATTGTGTTGGACTAAAGTGAGATATAAATTTGGTATGATTTCCTTATATATAAGGACAGAATTCAACATAAATTTGCATTTATGTGCTGGTTAATGTAAAGATTGCAATACTAACAACTAAAGTGCTAGATTCTGGGAGATAAGCCTGGAGTATATTCATCCCTGTAGGTTCTCCAAATCTCCCAACACTGCTAAAGGCTTTGACTTCTGATATTTAACATCCAAAACTAGCAGATAATATGTGTCTGTTGCTTAAATCATCTAATTTGAGCAAGTTTGTTACTGAAGCATCAGGAAACCAGTAATATAGTAAGGGACAGTAAAATATTTAAGCTCCTGGGAGACATTCCCCTTCATATTTTATCCTAGTCTCCTCTCCTTATATCCAACAAGATTCAGATATGATGACTATTTCCAATGCTGTAGGATATCATATAATCCATTGAAAGTCCTTCATGGAACAAGGTGGAAGAAGAAAGAATTCGCTCTGCTTAAGTTGAGACATTTGGCTTCTAGTTAATTTAGTCATCAGAACTTCTGGTTTTCTCTCTTTCAAACCTACAACAGGACTTACACCATGATTTTTCTACACCTTTTCCCCAAATTCCTGAACCACGGGATTCAGAATGAATTGTATTACCATTTGTTCTTGGACCTCAACTTTGCAAAGGGCAGATTATGAGACACCTCAGCATCAATAACCATGTGAATCAATGCCTTAAAGAAATGATTCACCTCACAATATAAGTTACATATACATATATCTATCTGCCTTTAATTCTGCTTCTATATAGGCATCTATTATTTACATAGAAGTGATCAAACAGTTCTACAGACACTAGTGAATTCCTAGAAGATGGTGATAGACTCTTAATTCCTATTTTTAACTATCATATATAGACCCACTACTTGAACAATTGAGCTAATAATTATTTAGACACTCCTGGCCCCAAACTATTCCATCTCTTTGTATATAAACACTCTCAAGAAAAACCCCACAAAGTCAGATCCCACATCATCTGTTCATGGTTTTCATTGAAAGAGGAAGAAGGAAATGGAAGGTTTAAAGGAAAGACACACTTCTAATCTCTGAAGTCTCTGCTACAGGATACTGAATTCATTATCTTTTAACACTTTGGCACTGAGGCTTATATTATTTTTTTTTACATATACATTTATATTATCACACACACATATATAATAAACTACCTCTAGCAAGAAGAGCCATGAAACAATCAGGAATTATATAAATGACATATTCTTAGTGTTTTTGGCTATTTGTATTTGGCAACCTTGAAAAAAAGCATTTTCCTATTTTGATGAGTCTAAAATTCTGAATGTAAATCCATGTCTATCACATCTCATCTTTATCAACTTAAAACATCTATCTAGACCAAAAAATATCTAAACAACTAAGCTTAATAGTAAAACTAAACTATCTTGTCTTCAGATTAGAGAAGGAATAAAATTAATTCTGTAACTAGATAAGAAGTGCTGGTTAGAAGCTTCCAAATGAGAAGATGACAGAGACAGTTTGCTGCCTGAATAGTCACCCAAAACTCTCTATAATACTGGAGCATCATCTTCAGCCTTCTGGCCCAATATATCTGACAGACATATATGTGAGGCAGGAACTATTGAGGAATTGCTTACAATGTCTGGACAGAGTGTGTCTGTTGACTCTGCCTGCATTCAAGTTTGCCCATTTTTAGAAAGAGTTTTGTAGTCAAAAGGAGGACATTTTGCCCAGTGTTTGGTTTGCCACATTTGAAGCTATCTCCATAAAGAGGTTCTTTGAGGCTCATCATCCTCTTTGAGGTAGGCTGGGTGCTGCCAGGAGCTAACCTATCTTTTTGTCAAAGAATCTTTAGAATGATAAAAAAACATCTTTAAATGCCACATTCTGTAGGTCTCTGAGGATTTTGAAGACCTTTTCTAACTATTTTACCTTATATATCTATAGAATCATAGCTATCTGGTTAAACCTAGGATAGATATTTTTGTGATAAAAAATGACTAGTAATTGATATGACCAAAAGTTGATCAACTAACAGTTAACTTGTATTAATTATACTAACGTCCTACAATAGTACTTTAAAAGTATTGGAAGAAAATCTTGTATTATAGTTGAGTTGTATAGGTGCAATACTTCATATTAGAGTAGGAATATATATATATGTGTGTGTGTGTGTTTCTGTGTGTGTGTGTGTGTGTGTGAAGAATAATCTTCAATTTGATTTCTATACCAATGTATCAACATTAAACTTATCAATATACAAAATTATATACCAGTGAATTAAAAATAACTTTGTGAGTAACAATTAAGGCATTTAGTTGAGGAGTAGATTCACTAATCTACTTTTTGTCCCTATCATCCCTATATATTTCTATATTCCCCCTTCTTTCTTTTCAACACCTATCTCCAAGCCTAAGAATGAAAGATAAAGGAAAAGAGAGACATACCTGAGTCCAACCTTGCTTTTTCTCTGAATAATACCAATAATAACTTAAAACCATCTCACAATGCAAACAAACATCTATAGGCCAAGAAAGCAACCAAAAACCTACCCAACCCCCATTAAGGGAAGTAAGGCATTTTTCTCTTAAGGTTTCTTCTGCTTGATTTGGGAAAAATAATACCTTTGTAGGGGCCCAGCTAATATTGGGGAAAATGGTTAAGCAAGCTAATAATAGCATCTGTGGTCCAGTTTCTAAATGTTGAGACGTCCCAGGCTTAATAGGAGTCCTGTGTGTAACAGTCTGAATGCTGGACCAATTGTGATTGGAAGCTTTCTTTGAAGCTGTCCTGGGATTTGTCCTGTTCTGATGAGGCACAGCAACTGAAGCACTTGGTGCTGGAACATGGAGGATGCAGGATGTCAGCACTCAGCATGATGAGAGGAATGAATGTTGTCAGATCTGATCCATTGTCAGTGTCTAGTTTGAGGCTGATATTATATTACTGGTGATGAAGACAGAAGCCTGCCAGGAATTATAGATAGGTACAAATCAGGATAATAAGTTTTTCATTGTGAAAATAATTATGGCTAAAGAACAACTTCATAAAGAGTAACCAGGCAAGAAAAATGCTTATTCCAACTCCAGGTCCTATCAACACCCTTTCAGGCTTATTTGGGGACTTTCAGCAAAATGCAGTCTTCTTTTAGGTTCCAGCAATTTGTATTTTGAACATAACTCCTGTAATGAACAGATGAGCCTTTCCTGATTTGTAGGATTGTATTTGATTTCTCTTAAAAATAAGGCCAACATTTTTCCATATAGGTTCAGGAAATAAATATTGTAGTTTCTGTTACAACTATTCATGCACACCATTGTTGCGCAAAAGTGACTATATATCAGCCACACATAGATACCCATGTTTGTGGCAATAAAAATTTGTTTTTCTTTCTGTTGTTGAAAATGGATTTTTTCATATAATACATCTTGATTATAGTTTCACTAGTTTGGCTGATGTACTGCTCTTTGAAGAGTTTGGTATACATCATAAAAGTGCTGATATTTGGCTGTCTGGTCTTCAAAGCCATGTTCCTAATTTCAAATCTTTGACATCCAGACTTTTCCTAGGAAATGTCATCTTAGGGTCTACATACTTTCTCACTGCATCACCAAACATAAGAGAGAAATAAATAAATCTGTCTCATGATTCCTTCTTAGAGCTCCATATTGCCAACACTGGATTAAATTAATGCCAACCTGCAACGCTTTCATTGCTTCTCTTAGAATATATCTGCTCATAAATTTCATCATGAAGAACAAAGAAGAGTTTGCCCCAGAGTGTCTCCTTCAATGATGAATTGGTGTTGCAAGAACAGGACTAGACTGTGTCTAGTGTCCTTGTTTCTTATCCCTGTCTCTGTCCTTGACAGGTACAACATCCACTCAGAGCCATTTCAGCTCTCTGATGGGAGAACTCCTTCCATACCCACTTTATGTTACTGTCATGAAAGTACAGTGAAAAGATTATCTTCATGATAAGAAACATGAAAGTGTTTGTAAAAGGTTGAATTAAAGCTAAATTCAGCTTTATGGAAGAGGAATCATTATTATTGTTACAAAACTCTTTTTCCAAGGAAGGCAGGAAGGAGAGAGAGAGAGAGAGAGAGAGAGAGAGAGAGAGAGAGAGAGAGAGAGAGAGAGAGAGACAGAGACAGAGACAGAGACAGAGAGACAGAGACAGAGAGACAGAGACAGACAGAAAGACAGAGAGAGGCAGAGAGAGGCAGAGGGAGAGGGAGAGAGAGATATGTTCTCCACTTAGCTAGAGTCCTTACAACTGATACAGAACACAGAATCCTCACAATGTTGAGGGATCAGGACAAGAGACGACAAAGAACTTCAGACAAAGCTGGGGCAGTTCTGAGCATCCCCTTAGACAGCCTGGTTGTTTTGTCATTTCCATTGAAATTTATTCCTTTCTCTCTTAGTTGCTTCCTGGCAAGTTTATTGGAAATCACAGGTACTCATTATTGAATTCTCTTGTTTATTTTCTCCTAGATTTATTAAATCAGTAGCAAGCAGCCAGAATTCTTGGACAATAAAGTAAATGATTTATTTATCTACAGTTATCTATTTTATCATGTGTGAGACAGGCTTCATTGCTATGTGTTACAACTGCTGTGAAATTTAAAGACTTTAGCTACTCAAAGAAACTTATATGTGGCAGAAAGAGAACAATTCTTTGAAAAATCTAAATGTCAGTGATAAAAAACACATGAAAACATATAGGTTCAAGGTGTAAACTAAGAGGCCAAACTTCCTAACACCTCATAGGGAAATCTTATTTGAGATTGAGCCTGGAGTATGAGGTCTATTTTGTATAGGTGCAGTGTAGTAATGCATGAGGCCTGGTTTGCATCTAGTATCTGCCAATCAGTTGGTGACTAATGTTAGTTAAGGTAATCATTCACTCTTGAATTTTTCTCTAGAAAATAAAGTAATATTTAATGTGATGTTCTCTAAGAATTCTCCCTCACACATTTTATATAAAATGGGGATTTACTGACCTGGCACATGAACCAGTAGCACCTACTGTGAAATTCAACATTTATCTGCTCAAGGAAACTTTTATTGGGATGTACAAATGAGATAGAAATTGGGAAGAAAATGTAGACAAAGAGAGTTTTTAGCCACTGACTTCTTGTATTCAGCAGCACACACACAATTTCTCTCCTGATGTAGGAGATGCAGAATAGCTTCAGAACTATTTTTTTCCAGTTGCTATTTCAGATCAATTTCTTGGATTGTCTATATCTCACTTGTATACTGAGAAAATACTAGCTGGGCATGGTGGTGCATGCCTGTAATCCTAGCACTTGGGGAGGCAGAGGCAGGTGGCTCTCTGTGAGTTCAAGGCCAGCCTGGTTTATAAAGTGAGTCCAGGTCAGCCAAGGCTACACAGAAAAACAATGTCTTAAAGACAAACAAACAAACAAAACAAAACAAAAACAAAAAGCTTCCCACATCCAGAAACTATTGACTGCCTAGAAACAAAATTTGTCTTGGTTGTGAGCATATATTTAAGAATGTATATAGAACATAGTTTTGACTGTAGATTGCTGGAAATGATCTTTAAACCAGGACCATCTAACCTTGTAGCCCCATGAGAGGCCTTGAGTCCAAACTGGCTCTTCCTATGGACTGAGTCCAGAAAGATAGAGTTGCTACAGCCAATTTAACTGGAAAGAAAAGGAAGAGGCTTAAGCAGGCTCCAGAGAAAGAGAAATAAGCCAATGCTCCATAAAACACAGGATATAAAATAAATGTGTACAATAATGCAAAAGTGATCAAAAGTTTGGGAAGCTGGGATAAATTGCTGCTGAATGAGAAAATGAGGATCAGAGATGATGTTCTGATTCATAATAGATGTGAAAAGCTATACAGGGCTACTCTACAGTTGTAAATGGTGAACATCTCTTTACTAAAGTGTCTGATTTGCACTAGGTGCTATTTTCAGATTCTGGAGATACAGAGGTAATTTAGATATGACCTTCACTCTTCAAGATTCATAGCTCAGTAAACATGCTATTTACATAAATGGCTCATCTGAAAATATGTTTGAATCATCTGTGGTGCACAATTCCATCACTATGGAGTCTGAGGCAGGAAGGACATACATTTTGAGGCCAGCCTGCTCTAAACAGCAAGTTTGAGGCCATGTTGGGCTATATAATGTGAACCTGACTTAAAGGACCAGAGTTAAATCATGGTTTAAGACATTATTCTAGTCTATTCATCCAGTTTAGAATGTGACATGGCACAAAAAGTTTTTTGTTGTAGTCTAGACAAAGGCTAATAGTGGCTCAGGGTAAGAAAGAGAACAAGAAGATGATGGGATATTGAGGAGGGTACTGTATCATTACTTGAGAGAAGATACAAGGGGAAAAAAGGAATGACACTCAGACTTTTGATTGGAAAAGTAAGTAAATGGTAATATCATTCATAGAGTAGAGCAACCCAGGATTTTTTTGTCCATAATATTTTATTGTTATTTATTCATTTTATATCTAATTGTATCTTCCCCTCATTCCCCTTCTAGTCCTTCTATCTCACTTCATAATTGCCCCCCCCCCCACCAATTCACCCATTCTCCTCAGAAAAGAGGAAGCCTCCCATGGATAGCAACCTGCCTTGGAAATATCAAGTTGTAGCACTAAATGCATCTTATTCTATTGAGGCTAGACAAGGCAGGCCAGTTAATGGAAAGGGATCCAAAGGCAGGCAATGAAGTCAGAGACAGCCCATACCCCTGCTTTAGGAGTCCTACATGAAGATCTATCTGCACAACTGTTATATATGAGCAGAGGGCCTAGGTGCAACCAAGGAATATTAACTAAGTATGGAAAACATTGAGTAGGGTCTGAAGCTGGGAAGATACAACTTAGTGTGCACCTCTAGAAATAGCCAGTGGAAGTGTTTATGGCATTGACCCTTCTATTTTCTATTTTATTTTTGTACCTCAAATGGGTTGTTTCACATGCATATCCCAAGGGGAAAGAACTTGATTATTTTTGAGGCAATGGTCTATAATCTGACACCCTGAGTGTTAAATCAGATAAGTATACACTAAATATGGACTAGTTTTTCCATAATTAGGAAGTCCAGTGCTTAACTAATACCCTTAGGGTTCTGAAATGATAAAAGCAAAAAAATTGATGAGGAAACATTTCAACTAAACTCAATCCATATGTAAAAGGTCTGCCTCATCTATGTCTATTTGAAATTTAAGATTGTCATTCTCTTAAGGAATCCTTTTGAACACCATTATGGCAATTAAGTTCAGGCAGAATGAGGCCACATCTCCAAATGTTTTATCAGACAGCAAGATGTAAAGTGACAAGTACTTCTGTCTGGAATCTCTTCTTGCTGGTTTTTTTAGGGATGTAAGTTTGAGACTTTATGGTGATGGAATCAGTATAGAATGAGGACTGGGAGGTTGATCCAAGATGGCACCGAGCAGTGTGGACCACGTTTGGAGGCTCCAGTGAACAATTCAGAAAATTGCACAGATTTCTGAGCCAGGAACACCGAGGTCCAAACATCACGGCAGCGGGAGTGCTCCACGGTTCGGAGGGACCAGGGTGCGGAGGACCTGCATGCCCCTGCACACGAGAGGAGCATGGATTTTCTCTGATCGGAGCGGCAGCGGCAGAGGCAGCAGCACCAGCGGCACCAGCAGCGGTGGCTGAGGTTTGCAGCTCATAGCCTTCCGGTGGAGGCGATTGGTGTGGTGGCTGGTGGGAGTTGCTGCGGGAGAGGGGACTCAAGGCAGGATTTGGGTCACGTAGAGCCTTCGGACCCAGACTGGACTCGGCGGACAGTTCGGCCCCAGAGTCCCGGGTACTGGCCCAGCCCAGCAAGCAATTCTGCCCGAGGCAGTAACTCAGCTTTGGCCACAGCTCCCCTGCTGTGGCGCAGGCTTAGTGGAGCGCGCAGCTCCACACTAGGCAGCACCTCAGCTCAGCGGCAGCTCCCCTGCAGTGACACAGTCTGGGCAGAGCACTTCGTTCCACCACAGGCGCTAACTCAGAGCAGCCGCAGTTTTCCTGCTGTGGCACAGGCTTGGCCGAGCACTCAGTTCCATACTAGGCGCCACCTCAGCTCAGCGGCAGCTCCCCTGCAGTGACACAGTCTGGGTGGAGCACTTGGTTCCACCATTGGCGCTAACTCAGAGCAGCCGCAGTTCTCCTGCTGTGGCACAGGCTGGGTGGAGTGCTCAGTTGCATCCTAGGCACCACCTCAGCTCAGCGGCAGCTCCCCTGCGGTGACACAGTCTGGGCGGAGCACTTGGTTCCACCCTTGGCGCTAACTCAGAGCAGCCACAGTTCTCCTGCTGTGGCGCAGGCTGGACAGAACTCTCGGTTCCACCAGCTGTAAGACTCTGGTTGGACACAGTGTGCAGTTAGAATCCAGAATTCCTGGCTGAGATTGGTGGTCAGTTCAGGCCCTGAGTCAATAGCTGACCACAGCACGCACTTTGGGCCAAAAGGCCCTAGCGGAGCTTGGTGCGTAGTCCCAGCCCAAAAATTCTGGCTGGACCCTGTGTGCCTTTTGGGCCCAGAATCCCTAGCTGAGCTCGGCAGACAGTTCAGGCCCTGAGAATCTAGCTGAGTTCAGCCCGTGGTTCAGGCCCAGTGTTCCTGGCTGGACTTGGCAGGGAACACAGAAGGCTGTGGATACCTTGGCCTGACCCAACGCTCATTCAGAGACCCAGAATAATTGCAGGATCCACAGCACAGCGGGGCTGAAGATCACTGGCTGTGAGAGACCAGAACAACAGGACTAACCTCCTAACATCCACACCAGTGAATCTTTGAGCTCCCAGCCTAGGGAAATCGTGAGAAAACAAGTGAATCTATCATCAGACACCCTCCATCCAACTCTGGGAGCTACCCAACAAAAACAAAGACGGCAAGATGTCTAAAGGACAACGAAAAAGCATACGCAAAAAGCCCCAAAACAACATGGCGCCTCCACTTTCCAGCTATCCCAAAGAAAACAACCCAGAGAACTCAAATACAACGTAAATACAAGAAAATGACCTCAAATCCTTAGTAATGAGGATGATAATGGAGGAAACAAATAAAATTCGTAATCAAATGCAGGAAGACGCAGACAAACAGGTGAGAGACATAAAAGAAGCACATAGAGTGGAACTGGAAAAATTGCAGGAAAATGCAAACAACCAGATGAAAGAAATAAATAAAATGGTTCAAGCTCTGAAGACCTATAAAGAGGCAATGGAAGAAACTCAGGAATATGCAAAAAATCAAATGAAAGAAATCAAAAAATCAGTTCAAGATCTGAAAATGAAAATGGAGTCAATGATAAACACACAGACAGAAGAAAAACAAGAACGTGAGACCTCAGAGAAGAAGGCGAGCAACACAGAGGTGAGCTTTTCTAACAGAATCCAAGAGATGGAAGAACGAATCTCAGGGCTAGAAGATACAATCACTGATATTGAATCAACCATTAAAGAAAATGCCAAATCTGGAAAACTCCTGACACAAAACATCCAAGAAATTAAGGACACCATGAAAAGAAGAAATTTGAGGATAATAGGCATTGAAGAAAGAGAAGACATCAGACTCCAAGGCCCAGAAACTATTCTCAACAAAATCATAGAGGAAATTTCCCCAATCTAAAGAAAGAAATGCCTATAAACATAAAAGAGGCCTACAGAACACCAAATAGAATTGACCAGAAAAGAAAAACTGCTCGCCACATAATAATCAAAGCACAAAACATGCAGAACAAAAAAAAATATATATTAAAAGCTGCAAGGGAAAAGGGCCAAATAACATTTAATGGTAAACCTATCAGAATTACACCCGACTTCTCAGCAGAGACCATAACAGCCAGAAGGGCCTGGACAGAGATCCTGCAAAACCTAAGAGACCACAGATGCCAGGCCAGACTACTTTACCCAGCAAAATTATCAATAACCATTGATGGAGAAAACAAAATATTCCATGACAAAAACAAATTCAAACAGTACTTATCCAGAAATCCAGCTTTACAGAAGGTATTAGAAGGAAAACTCCATCCCAAAGGGTCAAGCTACAACCAAAACTACCCAGGAAATAGATAACTATCCCATGGCAAAAACACAACTACACAAACGCTCGACTGGAAACAACATCAAAATTAAGACTCTTAACAGTCACTGGTCATTAATATCTCTCAACATCAATGGCCTCAATTCTCCATTAAAAAGACACAGACTAACTGAATGGGTACATAAACAAGATCCAACATTCTTCTGCATCCAAGAAACACATCTCACCCATAATGAAAGGCATTACCTCAGGGTAAAACGTTGGAAAAAATTTTCCAAGCAAATGGTCACAAGAAGCAAGCAGGCGTAGCCATTTTAGTATCGAACAAAATAGACTTTCAACCAAAATTAATCAAAAGGGATGAGGAAGGACACTTCATACTCATCAAAGGTAAAGTCAACCAAGATGACATCACAATTCTGAACATCTATGCTCCCAATACAAGGGCACCCACATTTGTAAAAGATCTCCTAAAAAAGCTTAAAGCACACATCGATCCCCACACAATAATAGTGGGAGACTTCAACACCCCACTCTCACTGAAGGATAAGTCATTGAAACAGAAACTAAGCCGAGAAATAACATCATTAACCAATGCCATGGGTCAAATGGATCTAACAGATATCTATAGAACCTTTCACCCAAACAAGAAAGAATACACCTTCTTCTCTGCACCCCATGGAACCTTCTCCAAAATTGATCACATCGTAGGTCACAAAGCAAGCCTCAACAGATACAAGAGGATTGAAATAATACCTTGTATCCTATCAGATCACCATGCTCTTAGGCTGCAATTCAACAACAACAGAAATAACAAAAAGCCTACACGTTTGTGGAAACTAAACAACTCTCTGCTAAATGACACCTGGGTCAGGGAAGAAATAAAGAAAGAAATCAAGGAGTTTCTGAAATTCAATGAAAATGAAGAAACAATATACCCAAATTTGTGGGATACATTGAAAGCAATGCTAAGAGGAAAATTCATAGCACTAAGTTCCTTTAAAAAGAAATTGGAAACATCGCACATAAGCATCTTAACAACACAACTGGAAGCCCTAGGAAAAAAAAGAAGCAGAAACACCCAAGAGGAGTAGACATCTGGAAATAATCAAACTCAGGGCTGAAATGAACAAATTAGAAACTAAGAAAACAGTCCAAAGAATCAACAAAACCAAAAGCTAGTTCTTTGAGAAAATCAACAAGATAGACAGACCATTAGCCAAACTAACTAAAAGGCAGAGAGACAGTATTGAAATCAACAAAATCAGAAATGAAAAGGGAGACATAACAACAGACACTGAAGAAATTCAAAGTATCATAAGATCCTACTTTGAAGGCATATACGCCACAAAATTTGAAAATCTAAGGGAAATGGATGATTTTCTTGATCAATTTCACTTGCCAAAGTTGAATGAAAACAGATAAACAAGCTAAATAGGCCCATTTCCCCTACAGAAATAGAAGCAATCATCGATGGTCTCCCAACCAAAAAAAGCCCAGGGCCAGATGGTTTCAGTGCAGAATTCTACCAGACCTTCAAGGGCGAGCTAATACCGATACTCTTCAAGCTACTCCAAAAGATAGAAATGGATGGAAAATTACCAAATTCATTCTATGAGGCCATAGTCTCATTGATAACTAAACCTCACAATGACTCAACAAAGAAAGAGAATTTCAGACCAATTTCTCTTATGAACATAGATGCAAAAATACTAAATAAAATACTTGCAAAACAAATACAGGAACACATCAAAGATATCATTCACCATGACGAAGTAGGCTTCATTCCAGGCATGCAGGGATGTTTTAATATACGGAAATCCATCAATGTAATCCACCATATAAACAAACTGAAAATAAAAAACCACATGATCATCTCCTTGGATGCAGAGAAAGCATTTGATAAAATTCAACACCCATTCATGTTTAAAGTTTTAGAGAGATCGGGGATACAAGGCACTTTCCTCAACATAATAAAGGCTATATACAGCAAGTCAATAGCCAAAATCAAAGTAAATGGTGAGATACTCAAGGAAATTCCTCTCAAATCGGGAACAAGGCAAGGCTGCCCACTCTCTCCATATCTCTTCAATATAGTACTCGAAGTTCTAGCCAGAGTAATAAGACAACAAAAGGAGATCAAGGGTATCCAAATGGGAAAGGAGGAAGTCAAATTATCTCTATTTGCAGATGATATGATAGTGTATATAAGTGACCCTCAAAATTCCACCAGAGAACTCCTAAAGCTGATAAACACCTTCAGCAAATTGGCTGGATACAAAATTAACTCAAAAATGTCTGTAGCCTTCTTATACACAAATGACAAGCTTGCAGAGGAAGAAATTAGGAAAACCACACCCTTCACATTAGCCACAAGCAATATAAAATATCTAGGAGTTACCCTAACTAAGCAAGTGAAGGACTTGTATGAAAAAAATTTCAAAACTCTGAAGAAAGAGATTGAAGATGACCTGAGAAAATGGAATGATCTTCCTTGCTCATGGATCGGGAGAATTAACATAGTAAAAATGGCCATCCTACCAAAAGCAATCTAAAGATTCAATGCAATCCCTATCAAAATAACTACACAATTTTTTAAAGACATTGAAAGTTCAATTCTGAACTTCATATGGAAAAACAAAAAACCCAGAATAGCTAAAACAATCTTGTACAATAAAAGGTGCACGGGAGGAATCTCCATACCTGATCTCAAACTGTACTATAAAGCAATAGTAATTAAAACAGCATGGTACTGGCACAGCAACAGGCTGGTTGATCAGTGGAATCGAATCGAAGACCCAGATATGAATCCACACACATATGGTCACCTGATTTTTGACAAAGAAGCCAAATCCATTCAATGGAAAAAGGATAGCATCTTCAACAAATGGTGCTGGTCTAACTGGAGGTCTATGTGTAAAAAAATGAAACTGGACCCATATTTGTCACCTTGCACAAAACTCAAATCCAAGTGGATTAAAGACCTCAACATAAAACCAGAGACACTAAGCCACTTAGAGGAAAAAGTGGGAAAGAGCCTGGAACATATTGGCGCAGGAGACAACTTCCTGAACAGAACACCAACAGCCCAGGCTTTAATGTCAACCATTAATAAATGGGACCTCATGAGGCTGAGAAGCTTCTGTAAGGCAGGAGACACTGTCAAGAGAACAAAGCGACAGCCTACAGACTGGGAAAAAATCTTCACCAACCCTACATCTGACAAAGGTCTAATATCCAAAATATATAAAGAACTCAAGAAATTAAACACCACCAAACCTAATAACCCAATTGAGAAAAGGGGCTTGGAACTAAACAGAGAATTCTCAACAGAGGAGTATCAAATGGCTGAGAAACACTTAAAGAAATGCTCAACCTCCTTAGTCATCAGGGAAATGCAAATCAAAACAACTCTGAGATTCCATCTTACACCCATCAGAATGGCTAAGATCAAAAACTCAAGCGACACCACATGCTGGTGAGGATGTGGGGAGAGAGGAACACTCCTTCATTGCTGGTGGGAATGTAAACTAGTACAGCCACTTTGGAAATCTATCTGGTGCTATCTCAGAAAAATGGGAATAGGGCTTCCTCAAGACCCAGCTATTCCACTCCTTGGAATATACCCAGAAGATGCTCCAGCACACAATAAGAACATTTGCTCAACCATGTTCATAGCAGCCTTATTCATAATAGCCAGAACATGGAAACAGCCTAAGTGTCCCTCAGTAGAAAAGTGGATAAAGAAACTGTGGTACATATACACTATGGAATACTACTCAGCTATTAAAAACAAGGAATTCCCAAAATTTGTGGATAAATGGATTGAGCTAGAAATGATCATAATGAGTGAGTTAACCCAGAAGCAGAAAGACTCAAATGGTATATACTCACTTATATCTGCATACTAGACCAAGGGGCATGTCCCACCAAAGCCTTCACTTACCAGGAAACTGGGACAGAGGGGAAGGCATCCTATTGGGACTCTAACTGAGAGACGCATGGGAAAATAGCAAAATAAAAGGATCCAGAGGGTCCTAGAAATCTACAAGTAGAACAATATGATAGGCAGATTTGGGCCCAGGGGTCCCGCTCAAACTAAGGCACCAGCCAAGGACAATACAGGAGGTAAACTTTAAACCCCTTTCCAGATCTAGCCAATGGTCAGAACATTCTCCACAGTTGAGTGGAGAGTGTGATATGACTTTCTCACGTACTCTGGTGCCTCACATTTGACCATGTCCCCTGGAGGGGGAGACTTGGTGGCACTCAGAGGAAGGATAGCAGGTTACCAAGAAGAGACTTGATACCCTATGAGACTATATAGGGGGACGTAATCCCCCTCAGGAACAGTCATAGGAGAGGGGAATAATGGGAAAATGGGGGGGGGAGGAATGGGAGGATACAAGGGATGGGATAAACATTGAGATGTAACAAGATTAATTAATAAAAAATAATAAAATTAAAAAAAAATAAAATAAAAAATGATATCTGAAAAAAAAAAGAAGGAGGACTGGAGTGGGATTCACAGACACTTGTTCTACCTTCCGTTTTATTGTTTGGTAGCGAGATGACTCCATGCAAGACAGTCTTCTAAGCTGTAAAATGACAGGTTGGGGTAATATTAGTTCTATTTCTGTCATCCTCGTAGTTCTAGAAAAGTATAGAGAGGGAAGAACTGCTCAAACATAACTACTGAGAACTACTATGAAATGGACTAAAAATAAACAATGACTGGTCAACAGCTCTGGTGCAGAGCTCTTTGAAGAGGCAGTAACTGGTAGATGAAAGGATAATGATAGACGATTATGATCATTAATCATTAGAAATTAGCCCAGTGCTTTTCTCCACCAAAGGAACTGGCCTAAAGAACAGTACTGCATTTCTGAGATGCAGATAGCTCTGTGTTGTGTTAACCTGTGTCCTTAGGCCAAGAGTGATGGCTTAGTGTACTTTGATGAACGTGGAAGGTAGCTGTAGACCAAGATAAAGGCAATCAAAGCTTACTATGTAGGGATTTAAGTGAGGTCTGTGGAAGTCCATATTATCACTTCAAATTATCTGTCCCATTTGCTGGAAATAAAGAGAAATGCACCATGCTACATTGCAGTACTGGGGCTACTTCTCAAACAGCAAGCATGGCCTTTCCAGTTTTATAAAAAAGAGGCTGACATAGGCAACACCTCTGCAGTTTGCCTAGGTATTGTAGACACTAATTGCCTTTGCTAGGATTATGGTGACAGTTTGCCTAGGCATTGTAGAAGGCTAATTGTCTCTGCTAGGATTATGGTGAGAATGCACCCGTCTCTACACTCTGAGCATCTCTGTCCCTGTCGACCAAGAGCCACAAACTAACATAACCAAATGCAAAGATATTTAAATAGGATGGGGAAATATAAAGTGATTGATGAGAGATTCCAGGTGTAGGGCATATGCCCCAGAATCATCCCCTTTCTGGTCTCCCTTTCAGAGTGTACCTATTTGTTGATAGTGTTATTCAGGGCTTGTAGTGACAACAGCCATTGTATATAAGGACATGAGGGTAGTATGGACGGACTGCTTCTCCACTAGTCCCAGGAAAGGAAGACTCTTTGCTAGAGAAATCGAAAGAAGGATCTTAAGAGATCTGGTGGAGACACATTAAGTCTTGGGCCTAGGATATGTTTCAGGGCCCAAAGTATTGATGGCAAAATTAAATCTCAAAGTTAGACTTCCTTGGTGTAACAGTCAAGAATAGATCCCTTCCTTATGGATGATTCTTAACTGGAGATAACACATCTACTCTCCCCCATCCCCTCGCCTCTACACACACACACACACACACACACACACACACGCACACACACACGCACGCACGCACGCACGCACGCGCACACACACACACACACACACACACACACACACACACCATGACTTTTGGCGATACATGAAGATTTTTTAACCTGTCAAAATCCTTAAGGTGTTGCTGGCATTGATATTCAAGGGACTTCACTGCATTAGATAATCCTGTATTTGGGAAACATCAACACTAATATATTAAAGGCCATTGAAGAGCTAGGTCCATTTAGGAAACACATGGTTATTTTTTTTTTTATCTTACCCAGTCTTTTTCCAACAAGAAAGAAGTGGACCCAGAAGGAGGGCAACAGGGCTCAGATCCAGTCCGAAGCCTGGCATTGCATCTTTGTGTGATGTTATATAAACTGCTTCATTGCCCTCAGTTTCTGAGTTGGTGAAAGAGCTGTTAAGCTGCCGTGAGTGTCAGAAACTAATCCAATTAAACCTTGTGAGTTCAGTACTTTCAGATTATTGGAGTACATGGTCAGTAGCTCATTAAGAACTCGGGTGTCTGAACTCTGCCACAGAGCTTTTAAATCAGAGTCAAGGCAAATGGGCCACTGCAATCTGTGCTTCCAGCTGACCCCACACCCTCGCAATGGTTCTGGAGTACAAAACATTAGGGAGCCATGCTTCAGATATTCCAAATGGGCTAGCTGTATGTGAGATAGCATGTTCAGAATGTAAAAAAATGTTTTCTGCTTTCATTTCAGAACTAAGTAAGCATCTATGTAATAGGAGACCTCTCCTCGGGGCTTCCCAGACACTGCAGGCCAAGCCCTGTACAGGGCATTAGGTCAAAGTGCTCAGGTTTGTGTACAGGCAAGGGGTCAGAATCTGCTGAGGGTTTGGTGATGGTAGAGCCAGAGGGTCTGAGGTAGCAGTGTGACTTTTCAAGATGTCAAGACTGCTTTGGTAACTTAGTGGAGTCAGGCTGTTCTTATTATAGCTGCCTACCCAGCACATGCCTTCTCAAGCAGCTGCCTATATCAGAGCTGTGAGTGCAGACCACATGTTCCAATTGCTGCTAATGAGAGAGCCACTCTATTCAGACTTAGCTCTGCATCCACAGTCTGTATCCTCAGCAGAACTTCAGCATCCACCTCTTCATTTCACTACAATGGATGAAGGTGACATATTGTATGCAGTATGCCTAGAAAGAATTGATAGCTCCCCAGGGTTTGGCTCATAGAGTTCTTTGCTCTTTTCCCCCACCAACCAAATGTTGAAGACATCTCTCAATATTCACAGCCCCAAAGGCAGACAGGAGTTCACCTTAGGCTAGATTGAGGAAGGTAGTTCTTTTGGCTTAGAAATAAATGAATAAATAAGGTGTCAAACAGATTGCTTTTATTCTTGTGGGAAAAATGCAAGTGTGTGTTCCAGGGAAGCTTTGGAGATGTATTAGCTGGCTTTACAGATGACCTTCCAGCAGACAGACTATCAGTAATCACCCTTTTTAAATAATGCAAAGCATGTTGACCCCAGTGTCTTCAGGGAATTGCAGGCTCTTTCATGGCCTGGAGAGAATAAATGGAAGAAATCAACTGCTGAGCCTAAGCTTGTTTCCCAATTTAGGGTATACTTGTCTCCAGTGAAATATAAGGGAGAGGTGCGTCTTAATAAAATTCAAAACATCAACATACCTCTCCTGAAGGACTAAAAAAAAATAATAACAGTGTGTATTCCTTTCCATGGCCTTCATCTGGAAGAGAAGAAACTAGTCATGAAGTCATGTTTACAGTTTAGGGCTGACCGTCTCAGTTTCTGCTCGGAATTAATGTTGAAGTCTGCATTAAGCCTACGATCCAACAGTTTGATGTGGAGATTTAATTACTGGTAACTAATTTATTGAGCACTTTAAAAAGATCAAAACAAAGGCCGGAAGACAACGTGTTGTCAATAAGGAGGGGGGCATGTTACACCTGTTAGAAAGTGTGCTGGTTATTAATCTGCCCTGCCAGGAAGAAACAGTTTGGGCCCTGACAGAGTTGATAAATGTGACAAATTCGGGCCCCACATTTTAAAATCAATATGGGCTGATTTTTGGAGTGAGCTGGGATCAAGCTAGCATACCAAAGCAAATGGCTAACAAGGAGCATGAAGACTAATTGTTTAAATGAGTTCCAAGAGGCAGATAGCAATTATAAAAGGGAAGATAGAGGAAGATTGTGGTGATAAAAGGAGAATGGCTTTGGTTTGCTTCAGAAACACTTGTCTCTAATAAAAAGCATCTTGCAAATGTAAAGGGGGCTTGTTATGCAGGCAGAGCACCCATAACAGGCAGGCAAGAAATGAGCAAGCATTCATTGAGCTTTCTTTGAGAAGTAAAAGTATAAACTAGAAATCAAAAACAGTACACGGCTATAGAGCACTAGGAAAATGGCAGGATCTTTTAAGGTACACACCACCAGTCATACCTTCTGTTTTTTCTGGATCTATTTATTTTTTCGACATGTATCTAGAATTCCTGAGAGTCATTAACGAACATAGCAGTCTCTCTGCTGTCAGTGTTGCAAGTGAATAAAGCTATGGGTGGGAAAATGCTGCCTCGGATGAGTGCCATGACTGGGTGAAGAGCTGGAGAGTGGAGAACAGGTGCAGAATCATGGAATAAGTTTGACCAGGGCTCTGGCATCCAGTACCATCCTGAGTGCATAGGCAGGTTTGGGCAGTCACTATTGTGTATGACTTGAAGGCAAGTGATTAATTTATGTGAACTTTGGTTTCTTTATTTGCAAAATGAGAACAATAATAGCATCTACTTTCCAAGGCTACACAGATTAAATAAATAGTGTTAGAGCAGATGAAATCCAGGGTGCTCACTGTGGTGCAGTGGTAGACATATATTTTGGGAGTAGCAATGCTGCCGCATACTGCACTAAATGATTTTTAAAGCACTGAAAATGTAAAATACTGTCCATATTTAACAGAAACACAGTGATGTACAAAGAGATTCTGTAATTTGACTACAATCACAAAATGAGCTTTTGTATTTCCCCTTCTTCAGACTGAGGCAAGATACCTATTTAAGGTGTCAGTCTGCAAAGAACAAAATGTTACAGGTAATTTAGAATTGTTACCTTTGGAGCTGGCTTTAGGTTGTATCAGCATCTGCTCAAAGTCTTACTACCGTTTAAAGGAAAGGTGTGAAAATACAGGCATATATATCAGGCTGCTGATTGCAAATAGAGCCATCACATTGTCATTATACTCAGCTCTTTCCCTCTCTGTATGTATCCTTCCAATCTAAAAGGCTGTTCTGCATAGTAAAGAGAGACTCGAGGAAACTCCATTTTCTCCAGTGATGAAATTTTGAATATGGAAAATGCTTTCCTCACCGTTGTGGGTTTTTTTTTTTTTTTTTTTTTTTGTCAATGTATGGCAGTCCTCCTTTAGGTTTAGCTGATTATATTGCTAATCTAAAAGGACATCACAGGATACTAGGCATCACAGAAGAATCCTGGAGCACAGAGAAGAGAAGCAAATCAGGTTAACAATAAGGCTGGGTTAGTCTCAGATTTTCTGACAGAAGATTATTTTTTATACAATTATTAAAAGTATATACTGTGCCAGAAAAGGAAAATATGAAGATCAGATGAGGAGCTCATGACCTAGTTTGGATAGCCACATGACAATGGATCATTTTACCAATGGGAAAAACACTTGTTGGCAAGTAGTCATCAGACTTACAGGAAGCTGGCCACAGAGAAGAATCCATGCTCTCTATGCCTCCAGCCCCCAAAAGGCTCCCAGTCTATTGGTCTGCAATACCGCCCTTCAAAATTATGGTGATGGGATGGAACTAGAGAGATGGCTCAGTAGTTAAAGGCAGTTATTGCTTTTGCAGAGGACCTGGCTTGGATTCCCAGCACCAACATGGTGGCTTCCAAGCATGTGTAATTGCAATTCCAGGGGATTTGAGTGACTGGAGCACTGTAGGCATGTAACATATAGACACACATACAAGCAGAGCACACACACACACACAGACACACACACACACACACACACACACACACACACACACACACACACACACACACACACACACACATATATATATATATATATATATATATATATATATATATAATAAAAATAAAACTTAAAAAAAGTTACCAGGGTAGGAAGAGAGACCCAGAGCCAATTCTCCATGACCAGATTCCTTGAACTTCCTCATTTGCATTAATGGCCTGTGGTTCTATTTTGGAGTCTGAATTTACTCCCTTTCTTAGGGACTTCACTCTGCGACTGGGAAAAGATTGCTGTATTTTCAATTATATGAAGCCTGATGCTTTGAGGAAAAAAAACTAAGACAAACAGACACTATATTCAGACATGCAATCTCATCAGCCAGGAAGCAAGGCAGCCAGAGGGTGCAGAGCCGGCCATCCGTCTTCCCTAGCCCAACCCAAGAACAAACAATCTCCTCTGAATATTAAAGACCTGGGAACGATTTAGAGAGTCTGCACTTGCTTTCTCCCTGAAATGCAATTCTGATGTTCAGAGAGGTTCTGACTAAGTAGATAATACAGCCACATTTTTTTCAAAGGGCTTTCCATGGCCTTTTATCCTCCGCAGCATCTAATACGTGTCAAACATTTTAGATTAAAATGAGTATGAAAAGCACAGCCTCACTCAGCTGTTCCTTTGCTCAGCAAGTCAGGGACTAAGATGAAAATCAGCTGGGGCTGTAAAGACCACACAGAGGCTGCTCTTCCAGAAGTCTCTTCCTGTTCCCCTGTAGTATTATTAATCATCTACTATGCTCAGAAATAGGCTATCAGAAGTGGCACTGTTTGGGGATTTGGACATACCACTGAACTGTTGTTGACTTTAGGAAGTCACTTCCCTTTCTGAGTCTCAATTTCTGACCTTGATACTGGGCTTAATTATCCTTGTCCACTATTGAACGGATTGTGAGAATCTAATGGGCTCACCTTTATTAGATATTTGATATACGGCAGACGTTCACTAAAGATGGGCTGACAGAATTCTTCTCTGAGATTGTACTCCTGTTTTCACCTGCACTCTCTTTTCACTTGATCCCTTTCATGTAAAGAAAATATTCCAAAATTTCTGTTGACCTTCCTTTGGGTATTTACTACTCCTTTTGGTCTTCATTTTCCTGCCAATTAGGAGGTTAGGCATCCATGCAGTATTAGTACAACCAGATCAAAATGAGCACATTCTGTCATCATTGAGAATCTGTATAATTTAACTGATGCAAATCCTCTGATAATGAGAGAGTTTCATGTTCCATATGAAAACAAATCTCTGGTAATTAGCATCCTCTTGTCATCAGTGTGTTCCGGCAGGTTGACTGAATGGCTTGGGTCAGAGATTGGCAGCACTCCAAAGCCTCAGTCTGTGGGGAGTTCCGGCCTCTTTGTAGGCTGAAAGGAAATGATTCAGAAAAGGGAAAATCCTCAACATTTCTGTCATCGTGGAAGTGGCCTAGCCCTAGGCACCCTCTAGGCCTGTGGCCCCCAAACATTTTCTTGTCACCATATCTTTTTATTTTACTTTCTTTGGTCCATCTATTAAACTGGAATATATTGAGATGATTTAGTACATGACTTGAAAAAAGATTATTTTGTTTTCTCTTAGTCTCAATCTTCCCTTGATATGGTTGAAAAGAGTCAATATCTCTGGAATCTACTGGATTTGAATTCTATGAAGGTTTCACACCCACATACCACCAACAAAATACAAACACACACACACACACACACACACACACACAAACTTTCTAGGTAGCTTAAATAACAACAAGAATGTGTCTGGCTAAGCTTCAGTGGGCTTGGAGATGCGATGGGCTAGAGAATTAGGCTAGGAAGCAAGTAGGAACTGGGACAAAACTTCTTGGGGCTCTGGATGCAGCTGGCACACATATAAAGCGCAGTCAGGTGTGCTTCCTCCTTACATTGCTTGTGACCGAAGTACTGGGATTTAGAGCCCAACTATACACTTCTAAGCATTTGCAACAAGATTAGGACAGAAAATCCTCTGGAGAGCAGTGACAAGGCAGGCCTCTATAATATGCCATGCAGGTTCAAACAGCACGACCTTAGTTATCCATTTCGCTTAGTTATCCATTAACAAAAGCTACTCTTTTGATTTCTTCACTTATTGCCTAAGATGGTCACCAACCTTCCATCTCCCTCCACCAATATCAGCTTGTTCCTCATACTGTCTAGGTGTATAAAGTTTGTGCTTTTCCTGTAGTCATGCTTAAGTTTTCAATGCTTTTTCTATCAATTCATTTTTAACTTTTAATTTTATAGTTTTCAGGAAAAAGCTTTACATTTATAAAAGACTTTGTTTATATGCTGATTCAGGAATTCTCTAACAGATTCCTCGAAAAGTGCTTACTGAAATAGTCTCTACTGATTATTGGTAGCATATTGGGAGCAGTCTGGGCCCTTTGTATGGCTAAGCAAGTTTTATTCTATAAGAGCTCCTAAAGAAGAAAAACAAAGCAACAGAATACTGCCAGTGTGGAGCACTGCAATTTTAAAACCCCCTTACACTCTGAAACCATATTATTGAAACCAGAAGTTATGCTAGGAACCATGGCGTATGCCTACAATCTCCCCACTTTAGATTGCTTAGGTAGGAAGATTGCTGTGAATCTAAGGCCAGCCGAGGCTACGTGGTGAGTTCCAGCCTGAGATACAAAACCGTACATCTAAATAGATAAATAAAAATGAAATTGTACAATATGACATTTTTTTTTCACTGTCTATAAGAAGTTTTACATTCTGTTTTTGTTTCTTATGATTTTGTGAGATTTGGTCTTAATAAACTGTGGTTGTTTTATATAAAATTAATACATATGTTGTTTGGTGTAGTGCCTCCTTTATCCTTTTCTTGTTCAATACCAAGTCATTTGCTCTCAATTTATTTTTCAGAGTGAGACTTAAATGAAGCACTGGGATATGAGTGGCTAAATATTAGGGCTAAATGGTTTCTTCTAGCAGTCCTTCCTGTTTTTGTATTACATCATTTCATCCCTGGAGGGCTTAGCCTTTCTCTGCAGACAATCTGCCCTCTACCAACTTGAACTCCAGCTTCAAAGGGGTGAGATCTCAGTCTTGTGATGCAAGGAATCTCCTTGTCCACTCCTAAAACTGTGATAATATTTAAACCACTTACAAAGGAAAGCTCCTTCTACTTCATGCGTCCTGAGATCTGGGTGCATGATTACTTGTTTGAGGTTGGGGATGGCATACAACATTACAGGAATACTTGGAAGAGGAAGTTGCTCACATGATGACAGCCAGGAATTAGAAAGAGGGGGAGGGGCCATGGCCCCAGTGTCCCCTTCAAGAGCACATCCTCAATGACCCAACTTTCTTCCACTATAGCACCTCAAAAGTTCTATTACAGTCTGGTAGCACCATAGGCTAGGGATGAACCAAGCCTTATCACATGAGCCTTCCATGGATATTCTAGATCCACACCATATTAAGAGAGACCCATGTTTTCCTCTATTATAATCTATTCTTTTGTTTCGAAAGATATCTTAAGAAAGGGATTTTGAGAAGTAAGATTTCTGAGTCATTGCAGGTCTGGAAACAGTCCTTATTCAAATCCGAAGCTTGAATATTACTGTCAGTGAGATGAAAATCCAGTTTTCTTAGAATATCATATGTGTCATCATTATATACCAGTTCCTACGTTGTTTCTGAAAAATGTCTTAGTGTTTTATTACAGTGAAGAGACACCATGACTACAACAACTCTTATAAAGTCTATGGAGGTCATATCTATTCAAACCACCACAGGAACTCTGATAACACTCTAATTTTTATATCATATTTATCTTTAATATTTTGAAATTTGCTGATTAAAGTAGGGAATATCTTTTGTCTGTATGTATAATATCAGAAATCAGATAATATGTCCATTTAATGAAACAACAGTAGTAAGTTCCCCTTGGGATTATGATTTCTGGGGTGTAAGTTCTTGAATGGCTCTAGAGTACCAGACATAGATTCCTTTCCACAGTCCAGCTCTGGATCCACTCATAAGCAGTTGTTAGCCCTCATAACATTCATGTCACTATTATACAGGTAGGTACATCTTGCCTGCCAGATTGGTTTTTTAGCTCAAAGAGCTCATTGATTCATAAGACTGTAGGTGCCTTTTTTCCCAAAGCTGTCTACATTACATTGTCAGGCATTTTGAAAGTTTGGTAACATGGAGGAAGTTTTCAATTTATCTTTCTTTCTCTGTATATTGCAACAGAAGTGTGTAGTGTCTTCAGCAATAGGCTCTTATCCTCTACTTCTGATGGACATCCAAGAGGATTGGAAAGAACTTGTTTTGGGAGCTTCTGGGACCTCTCTGACCAACAGCTCCTATGTGGATATCCCACACCAGACACTGGGGATTTTCTTACCCCATTGCTTCTAAGAGTAGCATTATCTAGCCTTACGATGTACCACCTCTCACTCTCCTTTGTATTGTCAACTGGCCTACAAGATTGGTTTTTCCCACATGGCTTTTCCTTTTGTCTTTCATTGTGATTAATCTTCCCCTCCAGCCTTTAACACTCATCCCTGCTTAAACCTTTCTATTCCTTTCTCTCTACCTTCTTTTTGTACATGTTATATATACTTTCTCCCTGTTCTCAGGTCACCCCCACAATAGTCCTTTCCTAATTTCCTGGATTCCAGTGGTATTCCAGTCTAAAAACCCAAACTAAAGAGTGATGAGAAAGAATACGTAGTATTTACTTTTTTTTTTACACATTAATAATATTCAATTGTGTATATTTGACCCATTTTCATTTTTCATTCATTGGTTGATAGACATTTAAACTCTTTCCATTTCCTAGATAGTGTGACTAAGTAACAATGAACATGATGTGCAAGTATCTCTGTAGTGTTATAGAGTCCTTTGTGTGTTTGCCCAAGACTGGTGTAGCTTGGTCTTATATTACTAGTAGTTTTATTTCTAATATTTTGAAAAACATCGAGATTGATTTTTAAAATGGCTGCATTGCTTAACATTCCCACCAACAATGTATAAGGGTTTCTCTTTCCCCATATCTACATTGCCGTTTGTTGTCTTTTATTCTTGATAGTGACCATTCTAATTGAGGTGAGATGGAGTCTTTTTTTTAAGATTTATTTATTTATGATTATGTATAAAATGCTCTGCCTGTATGTTTTGGGGACAGTAGGCCATATGGCCAATGTTCAACCATCTTGGCAGAGCCTAGGTTTCTATCTCTCCAGCAGTCTGTCATTTACCAGAAACCAGCTGACCTGTCAAGGTTCAGCAGTTAGACTAAAGATAAGATTTAGATGGAGCCACCCTGTTGTAGCTTAGCGGTTAGACTAGATAAAGATAGCAAAATATTCGGTGTGGCAGAACATTGTCACCTGCTTGGAATTCCTCGCATCTTGAGATAGCCTGCAGCTAGGTTGCCATAGCAATATGCTTCCCTGCCCCCTGCCTTATAAAACCTTCTACCTGAAAATAAAATTTGAGAGCTTGATCAAAGACTTGCTCTCCTTCTTTGTGTCTTGTGTTCTGTCCCTATACAGGAGAATTCTCCTCCCGAGTTTTAGTCGAACCCCCACTGGCCGAGACATGCATGTACACCTGCAGGCCAGAAGAGGACTTAATGGTAGTTTTCATCTGCATTTCTCTGATAGCTAAGGATGTCAAACTTTCTTTTAAAACATTTCCTAGCCATTTATATACATTCTGTTTCATTCTGTATCCCATTCTTTATTTAGGTTGTTTACTTTTACTTAGTGTTTATTTCTTTGAGTTCTTTGTATATTCTAAACACCAATCCTTTGTTGATGATATCTGACAAAAATTTTATCCCATTCGGTAGATTGCCTATTGATTTGCTAATTTCCTTAGCTGTAAAGAGCTTATTGTTGATCTTATTTCCTGTGCTACTAGTGACCTGTTCAGAAAGTCTTTTTCTGTACCTCTATAGCAAACTTTCTAATTTTTCCTTCAGCAGTTTTAAGAGTCATTCTGTGTATTGGAAGACAAACCAATTCCTCTCACTCTGAAGCCCCTTGCACACAAATTTTAAAATGTTATTTCCTCTACCCTACATCAGTACCTCCTGTTACCAGAATTGCTAAGGTCAGAGCTAGCAGTCTAAAAGCTCTGAGAGTCTACCTTTCTTGCCTATCCAGAGTAGGTCAATTAAAGGACAGGTAATAGTGAAAAAAAATGGTGAAAGGAGATTTATTAAAACTACATTGGAAGAAGAACAACTAAAGAGGTCCAGTGGTTGCCTTCTCATCAAATCCATCTTCTATGTATAGACAGGAAAGTCTGGCGCAAATTTAAGACAAGAGCTGTACATAACTAAGCAGTCCTGGTCAAGTTGTTGTCCTGCCAATTTTTTTCTTCTAAAGAGAATAGGTTTATTTGAATTCTAAATACACCAGGGGCATCTATAGGTTTTTGTTTGTTTGTTTTGTTTTTTAATATGACTGAAAAGAAACCATGAACTTTTATTAGTTACATGAAGGAGTGCTATTATAGCATTCTGAGACACTCAGAAAAGTAAAAAGATCAGACATGACAAAGGATAACAAATCTTTCTATTGGTCCAGTTTTGTACAACAGTTTTTAATATTCATGATAGAATTTAGATGATATTCATTTTTAGTTTTTAAGTTTGTATTTCTTTTCTCTGTGTGGCCCTGGCTGTCCTAGACTCGCTTTGTAGACTAGGCTGGCCTTGAACTCACAGTGATCTACGTGCCTCTGCCTCCCAAGTGCTGGGATTACAGGCATGTGCCACCATGCCGGGCCTATTTTGTATTTCTAATTGGCATAGATCTACATGTTTTAAAGGGTAAAGTGTAATAGAGGAGCTAAACTAGTTTATTTCATGAGACAAAAAGCCAGTGTCTTTTGCTTTGGTTTTTGTTCCACCCATTGTTGAGACATTATTGTCTTTCCGCAAAGTGGTCTGACAAGGTGCCATAACTGTGTGAAATCTTTCTGGAAGAAACGTTAGTCTCCTTGGTGGCACCAGACTTTTCCTTCTCCCAGCATGAGGCTCCTATCTTGGAGACCATTGTTTGGATAATTTTATAATCAAACCTGCCTCTCTTTAGAGTATGTTTGCTCTAGCCAGGAGGGCTACAGTATCACTTTCCTATCCTCCATTATATCTACTTTTCAGAATGTGTTACTGATTCTCATCGAAGAGTCGTGGTCCTTTTGCTAGTCTTATTTTTGAGCATTCATACATATTTCATGATTTATTAACATTTTCATGAGATTTTCAGATGTTTAGCTTACTGTGTTGAACCAAAGCATTTTTTGTAGCCTAATCTCTGTAAATGTATGGTCTTGACTTTTCCTTCCCTGACTAAAGAGAGACTTTCTGTCTTTCTATGTTTTATTTCCTATCATACTTTCAAATTTTCATTCCACCGCCTTTCACCTTTTCTCTTAAAGGGCATCCATTTTTTATTTGTCTAATTGTAATCTTCTGCCAGCAAGAACTTACTGTTTTCTTTATGAGAAATTTTGTGCTTGATACCTCTTTCTTTCAGCATATCTACTCGACAGAGAAAAACTACCTGAGGCCAGAAAAAAGCACAAAAATTAAGGGAATTGAACTCTCAGTCACTTAAAATGTGAACAATTTTTGAATTAACATTTAAAATGTTAAAAGACATCAAGATGCAAGGGAAGAAATTTCCTCAGAAAAAACTGGTAGTTTAGCAGATCTAAATTACTTAGAGGCTGGGGGTGGGGTGGGGTGAGGTCTTTGGACTTGATGGTATGAGGTCACTAGGTATCTCAGAGAAAATTGTTTCCCAATTCTTCAATCAAGAAGACTAGGTAATAGTGCAATAAATAGAGTTAACAGCAAAGAAGTATGAGAAATAAGTAGGTGAAATAAGACAGAAGTGAATGGAGGCTGTGTTTGGGAATGCTACTTCCAAAATGGGGCTGTCTAGAGAAGGCATATGGATAGGAGAATAGAGACTGGGACAGATCACATATGAAAGAATAGTAGTAAGACAGAAAAGATTTTTTAAAAACCAGCCTTTCTATCTATAAAATGTGGGAATCTACCTATATTTCTGTCTTCAGCTTTTTTTTCTGGACTTATAATAAATTTTCTAAATAATCCTTTGCCTGACATTGCTACAAAAATTATCACGGTGATGTTGTGTGGTAGACATTTCCTAAGGAGATACCATACATCCACATATTTAATAGCTCCAAGAAGGTAACCCTGACAAATAAAACTAATGATTGCACCAACATCCAAATTTTTGAGTCAGTGAGTTTTATTAACATTACTAACAGGAGTATGGCTGCTGCGTTACTTATAGGAGCAGCAATGACTCAAAAGCAGCTGCGTCACCAAAAAAGTCGAACCGAACACAGAAAATGACTTGGGTACGTTGCAACTCTGGAGGTCTATGCATAGCTTGCAGGGAGCTCAAGAGAGCTGAGAGATCTATGTGGAGCTTGACTGGTCACGGTCTCCTCCCTCAGCAGTTATTTATTGCTTCTTTACCTTTCCCAAAGGGCCTGTGTTTTCAAGTTTTTCCTTTCCTAGATATGTGATGCTGTGTTTACTTCTGTACTTTCATTCCCCTTCATTTCAATTTGGAGGAAACTGCCATGCAAACAAACAAAAATCTGAATGCGTATTCTGCATTCATCTGTGGAAACCCTGATCTCAATATATGGGATCCCAAGTTGAGGTGGGATCCCAGGTTGATGTGGGATCATGTAGGTGATGTAAAATGGATCTTTTCTACCATGTAGGGAAACTATTGTCTGTGGAAGGAATGTGACCTTGTCTTAGACTGGGCCCAAGGTAAAAGTAACCTTGAGTGGCTTGATCCCATTGAATCCCCATTGATATCCCACAGAGATAAACTTCTGTGATAGACAGAGAGGAGCCATTTGGCCATGGGAATGCTGCCGGGCTATTGTATTGCAAAAAAGACCATAGATGGGAGGAGGGACTAGAGAGAGAGATCGGTGGTTTCAGCCCCTTGGCTGAGATTTTGCAGGATTCTGGAGTGAGCAGTGAGGACGAGAAGGCTAAAGCTTCAGGACCTGAGCGGTGTGGCTTCTTCTGTCAGGTAGAGAATCTGCAAGAAGTAGGCCAAGGGATTCGCCAAGGGACTCATCCAGCGGAACTGATACTCAGAAGGTTTTATTCTTGTTCACCTTAATCTCCTTTTCCTCCTGTTTAGGATAGCCAGGTTGTAAGGGAGACATATTTGTTTAATAAATTCATAATAAAGTTCAACTGTTTAGGAACTAGAGCCAACAATTTTAAGTCAGATGTCTGGTAGTCCCATAAAGAACCATAACAGAATGTGCTCATTCTCTTTCCCTAATCTTAGGCCTCCAGGCCCCTGAAATGTGTGAATATACTCCTGTCACTTTATAAACCACTTACTATATGATACTTTGTTTTAGTGGCCCAAATTAAGACTGTGATTTAAGGTATAATATTTATTTTTAAAAAACATACACTGTTGGTATTCAAAATTCTCTCAAATATTATCTAGATCAGCTGTGGTAGAAATACAGCCTAGCAAGAAATGTTCTTTAATAGTCACAGAGTGAATAGAGTATTCGTAGACATGTCTAGAGTCCAGAACTCTAGAATCTCAAGCCAAGTCACTGGCCCCCTGGCCAATCTAACTACTTTAGAACTTGTCCTATAGTTTCTATAGATTTCTGCTTTAGAGTATAGACATGCTAGTGCTTTCCACAACTCTAATTATTACTGAGTTCCCAAATTGCAGATCATTTTATCATATTTTTCTAATATATCATAACATAACATAAAACATCACTTTCCGCTGTCTTCCTTTTTTAATATATTTATTAATTTAAAAATATGGAACGTTTCACGAATTTGTGTGTCATCCTTGCACAGGGGCCATGCTAATCTTCTCTGTATCGTTCCTATTTTAGTATATGTGCTGCCGAAGTGAGCACTCTACTGTCTTCTTAGAGTATTCCACCAATTAAGTGGCCTTTGCTCCTAAAGCAGTTATAATAAAAAAAATCCCACCATTCCAACATATGCACATAAACTTGAAGCTTTAACATATATTTCAAACAAAACAAAATAAAATGAACTTCATCGACATTGAAGGTTATTCAGAGAACAGTCACCTTACCTTCTCCTGTTTTTAATAATGTAAAAACTGAGATTTACAGTGTTACAAAATATACATAGTAGATGAATGGTAGTCATGCTTAGAAATCAAGCCTTCAAGTTTCTGAACTAAGCTTTCTGAGAAGCAACAGGTTCTCTTGTACAGATGGAATCTGGGGTTAGAGTGACCTGACTGTATCACTTGAATAAGATAATTAACCATAGAAAATCTCACTTTTTAAATATACGTTAACGTGTGTTTGGGGGAAGCTATAAGGCTTTCCAAAAAGTGGCACCCTCTATAGGCTATGATGCTGTATAGATCGTGCCAGTAGTTAGCACATCATGCACTGAGTGGAGACATAAATCACTATCAGGCCACAGCCTGAAGCCCTTAAGAAGCCTTGGCATAGCACACTCGTGATAGTGCGTCTGGTTTTTCCCATAGACTTGATGTCAAGCAGTGTTTCTGTGTTTATATAACATAAACCTAAGGCCACTCTGGAAGATTTTTATATATTGTGGTGTACTAAACAGTAGATACTCAAATGATAGGAAAGCAATTCTAGGAGGTGTCATTCTTCCAGGAGTAGCGCATTATGAAATAACAGAAGGAAAAGTCACTGAATGTAGAAAGATATCTTATTTCTAAGATATGCAACACTCAAAGGATTGTGGCTAGATGACACAGGGGCTTTTGAGTCTTACCTAATACAGGCAACCAAAACAAGAAATAAGAAGGGTAGACAATAGTCTTCAAATAACTTAAATAGCTATTTCTACTGGGGCAGAACTGCTAGGGGATGCTATAACTTTTAGGCAAATGATTTATTACATTAAGATACTAAAAATATCTAGGAAGTTAAAAGAGACAATGTCTTGTGGCAAACATGGGAACTAGGAATAAGCAAATGAATACTATAAAATCCATAGCCAATAAGTGTCAAATTAAAATCACAGATTCAGTATCCAAATACATGGTAGAGGTTAGTTGTTAAGCACCCACCATTTACATGAGTTATCATAAACCTAATGGCTTTCAAACAATATTCTTTCATTTTCTCACAGTTCTGTATCCTAGGAGTTTGGGAGTCCTTAGATGAGTCCTTTTAGTGGGGTGTGATAGGCTATAATCAAGAGATCACCAGAACTGAGGTCTCATCTGAGGCTTGGAGTCATTCAAGTTCATGCGGTTATTGTCAGAAATTATTTCCTTGGACCATGCTTTTTAGGACCAACAGGAAAGAGTCTTATAATTCTGATGTCGATAGTCTCCTTTAAAAGAGCACTGATTCATCTGATAAGATCAACCTCACCCAGAACACTTTTCCTTTTATTCAGTTCAAAGTCTCTGATTATTTTTCACTTGCCTTGTCATTACTGTATGGCATAATCTAAGCCCAGATGTGATGTTCTGTCCAAATTCAAAGAAAAAGGATTCTATATGAGGAAGTAAGACTTTGGAGACTATTTTATGGTTTTATTACCACAAGATCCCCTTTGATTTCCAATTATTTGCACTTCTCCTAATTGCACAACATATTCCTAAGAGGCCTCTCTCAACATAGCATCAATTGAAACTCTTCATCTAAATCAAATTTTCATCGATTCGTGCCATCCAAACCTCATAAGCTAAATGAAGAAAATCTCTATCCCTTAAACTTTTACATGAAATATTTATTATATTTACTTGACAAGATAATCTTATAAGTACATTGTTATTATCTCCATGTTATAGATGAGAGAACTGACACATTAACAAATTAAATTGCTTGCCTATCATCTGTTACAGATTAAGTTTCATAGTTCAAACTTGAAGTATATGGAAAATTATCACTATACTCACCATCTCCAACGAATCACATTCTAATTCCTTCTTGAAAAGCAATGGTTCTCAAATTATCAGCCATCTTTATAGTAGCCAAAGTTTTGATTTTATATTTTTACATTGAAGATCTAGTAAATAACATCATTATCTTACAATGGATGGATTTCCTAGTTTTATTCCAGCAGCAGAGGTGAGAAATAAACCAGAGGAACAGTGTGAATTAATGACAAATGAAATAACTGTTAGTGACGCTAATTAAATGAAACAAAAAGAAAAGGAGAAGGGGATGTGAGTACCGACTACAGTTCTGCAACAACTGGGTATGTGATTTGGGGCAAATATCTTATTCTAAACTTTTAGCCTCAGGCTTTTAAAAAAATAAACATGAAATATTTGATTGATTGATGATCTCTAGGTCATTTTTTAAAATCTTGTAATTCTAACAAGAGAAACAACTAACAGGCAGGCAAATGTCATGATTTGGCATTTGGTAGAGAAAAGATATAGAGTTGTTTGAATGTCACTATTTCAATCTTAAACAGAAAATTCTCATATGTACAGACATAGCTTTGATAGCATATTATACAACAGATCCCTACAAAACAGCATAGGGGGAAAGTTTAGGATCTTTGGGAAACAAAAGTAATAGTGGAAATCACTGATAACCATTACTCTATATTTCTGAACAGCTGCATTCTGGGGGAGGGGTGAGAGGAGAAACGAATGAGGTCCAGGAAGTGGACATTTCCTGGAACATTCAAAGTGAGAAAGCTCAAACGTCCTGAATTCCTTGGATGTGAGAAAGTGTTGTGTGCACTAAAATGTTTCCCTTTTGTCACTCTTCCTACTCAGTGTAACAATTTACATTTTGTATTTTCCTTCCCTCCACTCATAAAGCCCTAAATCATACTTTCCCTCACTGTACAAATGCTACTTATAAAACCATATGGTGTCAGGTATAAAATGCATAAAATCATCTAAACTAGAGCCATCTTACTCACCCTTCACTCAGAATTTTCACACCTTGATCTTCCTCATCAGATCTGAGAATTATTCATCTTTCATGGAACTCGCTGAAGTTTCCTTTCCTTCCTCTCCACCTCTTTTGCGGACTTTCTGTGACCTCCTCTTATACTCTCCACTGCTCTCTGGCTTATGCTTAACATAGTTTGAACACATAGCATTTTCGTCTCTTCCAGTGGCCTGTGAGAAACATGAGAAAAAGAGCATTGTGCTTATAATACAAGTGGTGTGATCAGGGCTAGAAGTCTTCCCACTGCTGTCCTTAACGGCATGACTCAGAGATATGATCACTCTCATTACTATGGCTCATACTGTGCTGGCCAACATGTGCATTGTCTTGCTTCCTCTTCAAACTCATTATCTAGGTTCATTTGGCCTGTTATCACAACTATTCTATTCCCAAACCTGGTAAGGAGACAGTAACACTATTCCAGCTCGGGGATATCCATTAATGACGTACTATTAATCTATGCCTCCTATAAATATACTTGCAGTTAGAAGTTAGCTCTTCTCAGCTCCATTCTGTTCCAGCCAATATTGGATTAATTTGTATTATTCAAGTCCATATTAACTACCGGCCTGGGTATGGAAAAGGGAAGGAGGGAGTGAGAAGGCAGCCCTGAAGTGTGATGCAATAGAGTACATATATAGGGAAAATGGTCCTCCCAAGTCTCTAGAGCCATTGGGATCTGATGAAAATGAATCTGGAGGTGAGAGATGGAAAACAACCAGAGACAATGTGAGTACAGTTGGCCGGAGTACATCCTTAAGCTTGCCAAGTGCTTGCTTAGAGATTATATTCATGGAAGAGCTGCAAAGGGAAAACACTTCCCCAATATGCTCAGTTTCCTTGACTACAAAGAGGAGAGCAAAACTGTCCAGCTTCCTGAGCCCAGCCAAATGCACCCCTGTTAATGCCAATAGGGTCTGCTGAAAAGCAGCCCCTCCTGCTCCAGAGACAGAGCACATTAGTGCCCTGCGACATGCAGATGCATTGGGCTACTATGTACAACTAATTTTTTGTTTTTACTAGAAAGTAGAAAGCATTAGAAAGAAAATCCACCATTTTTAATTAAAAAAAAAAAGATACCTTTAAAGCAGATACCAAAGTGATCTTTCCATTTTAAAAATAAGTTTATTTGTTTATTCACTTTATATCACAATCTCAGGGCCCTCCTTTGTCTCCTCTTGGTCCTACTCTCTTCCCCTTTCCTCCTCACCTTCTTTTCAGAAAAGGGGAGGCCCCACCCCTGTATCAATCCACCCCAAGACTTCATGTCTAAGTAGGACTGAGTACATCATCTTCCCCTGTGGCCTGGTAAGGCAGTCCTGCTAGAGAAAAATGATCCAATAACAGGCAACAGAATCCATGTCAGAGACAGCCCCTGCTCTACTTCCTAGGAGACCCCCATGAAGACCAAGCTCCTGTCAGTTACATATGTGTAGAGGGCATAGGTTCATGCCTACCCTTTGGTTGGTGCTTCTTTCTGTGTAAGCCCCTGTAGGCCTATGTTAGTTGACTCTGTTGGTTAGTTTACTCTGTTGGAGTTCTTGTCCCCTCCCCTTCCACAAGGCTCCCCAAGCTCTATCCCATGTTTGGCTGTGAATCTCAGCATCTGTTTTGATCAGCTGCTGGGTGGAGCCATTTGTACAGAAAAATAATTAATTTTTCTCTGTGTTTACAGCCATTAGCAGTAAGCTCAGGGCTTTAAGAAACCACTTATAAATCATAATTTTAATGCTGCAGATCAGCAGCAAGCAACAAAGTCCTTTCCTATTTTTTAATAATCATTTTACTGTAAAGAACCTGCAAAAAATCAACTAGATTAACATAGGCACTCAAACAAGTGCTTGCCCAGACTCAAAGTCTATACATCTCAATGAACTCTTACTAGAAAATATTAGAATCAATGTGGTCATATGCTTTATGTTAACAAATTTGAATTTGTCATTAGGATGGTCTTTAATAAATCACTTGATGTTACTCATTTTGTATGCTCCAATATTCCATATGCCCATGTACTCAGTCAATTCTGGAACTACCCAAAGTCATTATTCAATTCCAGGCATTTGTAAGGCTGCTGAGAGCTCTCTTTTAAAATATGCTTTATCAGCTGCAAACAAGGAAATCACCTGTAATACATTGCTAATATATGAAGATGCATGTGCATAGACTTTGAAAAGTGTGTGTGTGTGTGTGTGTGTGTGTGTGTGTAAGAGAGAGAGAGAGAGAGAGAGAGAGAGAGAGAGAGAGATCACACTGTAGGAGTCAAAGATTAGGTCTTGGGAAAAGAGTTATTTCTCGTTTCCAGAAGTCTGAAAGCAGGTGTTGTTAGGGTTTTGGTTTGATAGGCTTTTAGAAATTTTTATTACCTATCAGATAAAATGGAGAAAGAGGAAGAACTGCCTCTTCAATTGTTCTTTTTTTTCGGGGGGTGGGGTTTGCTTGTTTGCTTTTTACTTCTCAGAGGTAGAAGAAAAATGAATAGTCCAAGAAGGCAGGGAAGAGATAACTGGAGGAAGAAGGACAGTCAGCTGAGAATCAGTCAAGCTCTGGTGGAAGAGCAAAAGATGCCTATGGTTGTTGTCAAGTGGACCCCTACCCCAATGGGCAGTACCCAGAAATCAAAGATAGATACTTCAGTGAAACCAGGCCAAAGTAAGCATCCTAAAACCACAGAGCAGGCCTAAAGATGAAGACCATTGAACTACGAGAAAGGCTCAGATGTAGAAGGACAGATGGGACAAGGAGACCTAGGGAACGAATCAGGTCAAGTTATTTGTTGACAGGTTCTCAGCTCTTGGAGAGCTGGATTCTTGAACTTGATACTCTGATCAATGTATGTGCCATAGTTTTTGTGGTTGCACAGATTTAGGTATAAATACTGGCTTAGATCCATAAGAATGTGGTTTTGAGCCAATTGTATGATCTTAGAACAGGCATGATCATAGTAGTTAGTACCAAGAGCTGTGGTGAGAGCTGAGTAAGGAACATAAACAACTTGAAACAGTGCATGGACCAGACTGAGAGTCAAATAAACAACCATCTTGTAGACTCTGTGAAGTAAGATGTGCAGGAAAATGGATTTGGGAGTACAGAAGTGGGTAACTATGAACACTGGGCAGATTGGTAATTGATCTTAGAGCTTTCACTCATCTTATATTTGACTAAAGCAGGATTTTCTTTTAAACCTTATTTTTAATATACTTTATTAATTTATTCATATTACATCTCAGTTGTTATCCCATGCCTTGTATCCTCCCATTCCTCCCTCCCTCCCTCCCATTTTCCCCTTACTCCCCTCCCCTATGACTGTGACTGAGGGAGACCTCCTCCCCTGTATAGGCTCATATTCACGTTACATCCCAGTTGTAGGCTGCCTCCCTCGTCCCCTCCCGGTCCTACTCTCTTCCCCTCCTCTTTCCCTCCCTTAGTCCTCAGAGAAGGAGAGTCCTCCCAGCCTATCAAGTCTCATCAGGACTGCCTGTATCCCCCTTCCTATGTGGCCTGGTAAGAGACCCTACCAGGGGCGGTAACCAACAAATGGCAACAGGGACCCTACGGAGGATGCTTATTTCTCATTCAGAAGGGTAAATAGAATAGACACTGGAAGCTG
Source organism: Acomys russatus (assembly GCF_903995435.1). NCBI lineage: Eukaryota > Metazoa > Chordata > Mammalia > Rodentia > Muridae > Acomys > Acomys russatus. The sequence continues at coordinate 110,094,207 of NC_067169.1, forward strand.
TAGAAGAGAAGGATCAATACCCCCAGGGAACTTACCACAGAGGTCCTCTGAAGACTTTACCCAGCAGGGGATCAAAACAGAAGCTGAGTCTCACAGCCAAACTTTGGGCAGAGGGCGGGAATTCTTATGGCAGAGTCCGGGATAGGAGGACCCAGAGGGGAGAGGAGCTCCACAGGAAGGCCACCAGACTGAACAAATCTGGGCACAGGAGGTCTGGCAGAGACTGATACACCAAATAAGGACCGTGTATAGGCCTTAGGCCCTCTGCTCAGATGTAGTATATAGGCAGCACAGTCTCCATAGGGGACCCCTAGGAAGAGGAGAAGGGGGTGTTCCTGCCATAGAGCAGGATTTTTATGCTCAGATAGCTGAAAGGCTTAATCAAGACTGTCAAAATACTCTTAATTTTTGTGAGTGGTTCTCTGTGCCTGGTGGCATTAGGGAAGACATTGTCAGCTGGTCCAGCTGTGTAGAAAAAAAAGAGACTAACAGGACAGAATGATGGGCACTTCACTACCCTGTACCCAAAGTGTTGCCAGACCACTCAGATGTGCTCACACCTCTCATTCTGAAATCAAGCTGTCCAAAGCCCCCCTCTACATTTGCTTCGATTATTACTGTAGATTCTCAACCAATATTACTGCTTTTACATTTGTCCCTTTTCTGAAAATCTGTGCTCAAAACGTAGACACAGGAATTCTACTAAGCAATGATTCTGAGCCAACCACAGAGAGTAGATTGTTTTGAGGATGTTTTCAAGGTGCCTTCTTCCTGAGCACTGACATTATTCCACTATTCAAGCCCTTTACTATCCTTCCTCTCTCACTTACAGGAAAAGAGAAGTGTCACAAGGTCTATACAGTAAAGCAAGTTGTCTGTTTCACTGACTTAATCTCCTACCACCTTCTTCCTTTCTCATCATGCTCTAGGCATGTCTTCTCTGCTCTTCTTTAAAAAAAAAATAGGTGCCAAGCAAACTTCTACTTTGCAATTATGTTCCTGCTGCCTGGGGCATCATCTTCCTGACTCATGCAAAGTTCACGCCTTTCCTACCTTCAAGTCTCTATTTAGCCATCCTAACTTCAGAAAGACTTTCCACGTTGTAGATCCAGAACAATGCCCCTATCGGTGTCATTTGATCATATTTTTCTTTGCTTTTCTGCCACTGCCAGGCATTCTATCTTAAGTCTGTTTGTTTCCATATTTCCCCCACTGGAATTTGTCAAAACAGAGGTTTTAGTTGGTCTTGTCCATAACTACATCGTCTACTCCTAGAGCTCTGTCTAACAATAGTAGAGGCTCAGCAAGAATGTATTTATTATTAGTTAAATGAATGAGTCTGTGTTTACCTCTTGGTAGGCTCTGAGGGGATTCCTAAGGCTACGATGGTGAGTATGCAGCACAAGGCTGAATAGAATTGGTGCACAAAATTCAAGCCCAGGCTGCACTAATTAATTGCAAATCTATTTTTAAACCTATTATTAAATCATCACATCCATATGGTTTTTGGTTTAATGTCCACAGGATGGATCCCAAGCCACCCCCAAGCCTGTTGATGATGTATTACCTGATAGTTACGGCAAGATGTTATCTAAAGTCTTAGAGTGGAAAGATTTCTGAGCTCAGCTCTGAAAACCTAACAGATGGTATGCAAATGTGATATCTGATAGTAATATCACATTTGCATAAGTACTGTAGTTTCAAAGCAATTTATTGCTTCACAAAAGGCTGGACTAGAAATGGTACATTATGTGTTTCCCATTAGTTCTTGAATGTGATTTCAGTGGGTAGCTGTGCTTTGCTCAGGTTTGTGCTGTAAAACCTTGTAAAGCCACCGGACGGATCCAGGTATGCCTTGATGTAGAATGAAGCCTCTAGAAACTGGTTTGTCCTAGTTTTCTTCACAGGGGACTGACAAAATTGGCCTTCATTGCTACTTTTCTGCCTTATTTCCATTTTACCCAGCCTGGCTCGGTTGTATGATTTTCTGTAACTGGAGTAAAATCCTTCTTCAACATCTTCATGTCTACAGCTGTACACTTGGAATCTTCCTGAATAGAAATTACTTTGATTTCTTCATTGCCTCTTGGAATTCTGAGCATTCACATAATGACCAATAAGATCTTCTCTAATTACTGGAAATTAAACTAGTGATACCAGCCTTATCAATCAAGTTTGTTAGTAGCTTTATCTATAAGGATCATATTGGTTAGAGGAATAGGCTCTTAAAATATACTCAAATTTTAATCCTGACTCTGTATTCTCTGACCGACTGACTTTAAGAAGGTCACTTCACTTCTAAGATAAAATCTCTCTCTCTCTCTCTCTCTCTCTCTCTCTCTCTCTCTCTCTCTCTCTCTCTCTCTCTCTCTCTCTCTCTCTCTCTCTCATTTTTTTCTGAGACATGTTTCTCTGCATAGTCCTGGCTGTCCTAGACTCACTTCATAGACCAGAGTGCCCTCGAATTCAGAGAACTGCCTGCCTCTGCCTCTACTTCCTTAGTTCTAGGATTAAAGACATGTGCCACCAACCCAGCTGGTAAATCATATCTTACTACCAAAACTGATGTAGTCTTAAAATCACTCAGACATTCAATGCTTCAATCACAAATACATCATAAAGAGACTGAAATAACTTTTTGAAATTATTACCTTATTAGAAAATTATGCTGATTTGACAGTACATATTATATGAATATTGAGACATTAAACTGCATCCCATAAATATATGAAATTCTTACTTGTTGACTTTAAGATAAATAAGTTAAAATTAAAAAAAAAACATTAAGCATGTCATACTGAAAAACATTTAAGAGGCTATCTATTAATCAAGTTGGCCTGAAATTCAATAACTTGATCAGCAAAATAAATCTTTGTTTAAAGAAGAAAAAAATAAAACATGAACATTCAAAAACCAGTATAATGATGTTCACTGGTCCATAAAAGTTAATATGAATCAGGGAAATGTAAGCTATAGCTAGGTAACAAGTTAGTACAGAAACCCAGACATAGAAATAACAGATAAAATTAGCATGCAAAGGTTTTATAACAGATATGATAAATATGTCAAGGGGTTTAAATGAAAACATACATTATGAAAGAAATATAATGAACAATAAACTAAATAGAACTTCTAGAGCTGAAAAATACAATGATTGTCATAAATATTTGCTGGATAGTCTTAGGAGTGTATTAAACAGTTCCCCAGGGAAGACTTTTGAATTTGAGGGTTTGGCAGTAGAAAAATATACAAATTGACGTACAGAAAGAAAAATGAGCAAAAATAAATAAACAGAGCTTTAATGACCTGTGGGACAATGTCTATAGATGAAGGAAATATATGACCACTGTCTCAGAAGTAATGGTGTCAGGTCAGAAAAACCATTTGCAGGAACAGTAGACAGATAATTTCTTGTTTAAGTATTTTTTTAATTTTGTGAAATAAACATATAATTATTTAATTTCTATCATTTTCCATCACTCCATCACTCCAATTTGCTCCTTAGAAACCCTTATATGTATCATTTTCATCACATTTTTGGTCTCTTTTTCTTTGTTATTACATAGATATTATATACGTATGCTTAACTACAACCTGCTTGGTTTTTGTTTGTATGTTACTTTTAAGTATATCTTCTCAGGGACGACTATTTGATATTTGACAACAATTTGCTGTACTCTTCCCTGAGGTAGAAAAAGACTATTTCTAGTGTTCTCAGCATTCCTTAGCTGGCTAGAATTTTTTTTCCAAGATCTGAGGCCTCAGGAGCTTTTCCCCTTTTATTGGTATTGTCCTTGCTCAGCTCATATTTAGGCATTCATGTTGTTAAGCCCTTATGGGTATAAGTTTTTTGACATTATTTTTAATAAGAGGCATACTCCTTTCCCCTCTTGCTATTATACTATTCCTGTTCCCCCTTTTCACCATGATCCCTAAGCCTTAGATTGCAATTGTATTGCAGGTACAACAGTTGGGACTGGGTTCCACAATTCTCCATTTTAATTAATAGTAGTTTTCTGTAATGATCTCTGTCTGTTGCAAAGAGAAGTTTCCTTGATTCAAAGTGAGGGCTAGATTTATCTGTAGGTTTAAAGGGCAAATGATTATAGATTGCTGGTACAGATTGTTGGTTTTGTAAAGTGTCTTTAGGATTTCCTCTGAGATGCACAATTTCACTATCCCTGGGAGGTTGGCTGGGTTTCCAGTACCAGACATGATTTTACTCTTGTGTAGGTCTTAAGCCCAATTAGAGATTTCTTGGTTACTGCCAAAGTATGCATGCCACAACTTCACCCTTAAGGTTTTTGCGTCATGCTGGTAGTTGTTTTTCACATATATCATAGGTATCATAGCTACATAGGGTAGCTGGTTGCTTTCTTTCTTGGGAAACTTGCATGATAGCTTCTGGTACCATGAAAACTAGTTTTTAGTGAGGAGGCTTTCAGGTCAGTTCTAGCTTTGGTCCAATGGATCCTGTGTCTGAAGCACTGGTGTGTTCATCCACAGGTAACTATCTTCTATCTTTTGGGGGACAACTAAGGGCAAATGCAATTGCCTATACAATTTGGGGAGTTTCCTGGACAGTCCTAAGCAACAAGCCAAATGAGGGCTTGTTATAGCTGGCATTGGGGTTTTTCTTAGATAGTCTATGGTTCTTAGAGAAAGCATTGCCTTCCAGATGAGAAATTTTCATTTAAACTATGTATGTATATGTATACACAGATTTACATGAATTGTACATATTTTTACAAACATGGATGACATGATTTCTTTTGCCTTTTTTGGATATCCTTGTTATTATTACCTTTCTTCTGTATTTTTTTTATCACCTTCCTGATTAAAGTCTCTTCAAGTTTCCCATCTCCACCTTCAGATCACTTGTACACTGTTATCCCCTTTATACTGCTCCTACACACACTCTCTATGCTTCCTTTTTACTTTTTTGGTTTCTGAAGATACTCTAGGTTGTGTACTCACATCTGAAGATTTAAACCTTGGAATTTCAGATGAGAGAGAATATGTGACCTTTGTCCTTCTGGGTCTGGATTCTATCACTATATACGATCTTTTCTACTTTCATCCGTTTACCTGCAAAGCTCATGATTTCATTTAAAAAAAAAAAACAATTGGATAGTATTTCACAGTGTAAATGTATGACATTTTCATTTTCCAGTTGTCAGTAGAAGGGCATTTAGGTTGTTTCCATTTCTTAGCTATTGCAAATAGAGCAGCAATGAGCATTGGTGATCTGCGGAGTAGGATGAGTCTCTTGGGCAAATGCTAAGGAACAGTAGAGCTGGGTCAGATGGTAGATTCATATTTTAGCCTGATTTCCAGAGTGGCTGGATCAATTTTCACTACCAACAGTGAATGAAAGTTTCTCTTTCCCCAAGGCCCTCAAGGATTTATTGCCCACTGTTTTGTTTATCTTGGCCATTCTGACTAGGATAAGATGAAATTTCAAAGTTATTTTGATTGGTATTTCCCTGATTTCTAGGTATACTATTTTGTTGTTGCTGTTCTTTTGAGAACTCTGTGTTTATCTCCCAGGCCCATTTTTTGGGGCAGCCAATGATGTCTTTCTTTCTTTCTTTTTCTTTCTTTCTTTCTTTTTTGATTCTAGAGTTGTAGATATTAATCTGTCAGCTTAAGAAGATGCTCTCCCATTCTGTAGGTTTCCTTTTGTGAAATTTCTCTTGGCAGTTGCTGGCTTTAATTCTTAGGTATATGGAGTCCTATCCAGAATGTTGTTTCCTACAGGATACTGCTTAGGTTTCCTCCCAGCATTTTCAGAGTTTTTGTTTCAGGTTTAAGTATTTGATCCACTTGAAGTTAGTTTTTCTGCAGTGGTTAGAAACAGGTCTAAATTTATTCTTATGCACATGGACATAATTATTCCCAGTAGCATTTGTTGTGGTTTGTTTTCTTTGCTCCAATGTGTTTTTGGCATGTTTGTCAAATATCAGATGGGTATAGTTACACGTAGTCATGTTTGGATCTTCAGCTTTGTCCCAGTGGTCTACATTTCTGGTTTGAGGTCAGTACCATATTGTTTATAATATAATGGTTCTGCAACACATCCTAACATCTGGAATGGAAATCCCTCCAGCATTGTTCTCTTTGCTCTGCAATGTTTTGCCTATCCTGGGTGTTTTGTGGGTCCACCTGAATTTCAGGATAGTTTATTTGTTTTGTTTTGTTTTATGAAGAAGGAGATTGAGATTTTTGACTGGAATTGCACTGAGTCTTCAAATTGTTTTCAGTAAAAATGGTCATTTTCCCATGGGTGTGGGATGTCTTTCCATTTTCTAGTGTCTTTTCCTATCACTTTGCCAGTGGTTTTAAGTTTTCATTGTCATGGTCCTTCACTTCCTTACTTAAGTTGACTTAAAAATATTTTATTTTCTTTTAGGCTACTGAGAATGAGAGTTTGTCTATATTCTCTTTCTGTATATGATTTTTATTGGTATATAGGAAAGATATTGAATTGTTCATGTTGATTATGTATCCTGAAACATTGCTGAATTAGTTTATCATTTCTAGAAGGTCTCTGGTAGAATTTTTGGATCTTTAATGTATAATATCATATCATCTACAAATAAGGATAGTTTGCTTTTTTCTTTCTATTTTCTATTCTATTTTTAATTACCCTTTCTTTTCTATTGCCCCGATGATCAATATTGAAAATGAGATGTATTAGTGACTAGCTTTGTTTTATTGCTAATTTCTGTTAGATTGTTTGAAAATTTTCTCCTTTTAGGATGATGCTGGCTTTGGAGTTTTCATCTATTTTTATTATTTTGAGATATGTTTCTTTCTAGTCCTCTTTTCTCTGGTACTTTTATCATTAAGTCATGTTGCTTTTTTTTTCTGCATCCACTATGATGTTCATGTGAATTTTAATCTTTAAGTTCATTTATATGGTTTATTGCCTATATTGACTTTGCATATATTGAGTCATAGCTGTACTTCAAGGATAAAGCCACTTTGTTTATGGCAGATAAGTTTTGATGTATTCCATTTTAATACCCAAAGAATTTTCAAGTTATAAGCATGAGAAGGTCAACTTAGCCCAGGTTATACCATGAATACACACACACACACACACACACACACACACACACACAAACACACACACACACACCACTTATCCCAATAGAAATACACACAAAAACATATCATAATCAAATTGCTGGAAACTAGTAATGAAGAAAAATATTAAAGCGTTTAGACAAAAAACAAAACCCTGCATAGAGGAGACAAAATATTAAAATAAACAGTGATTCTTCCTGGGGTGATAGCTTAGCTGGTAAATTGCCTTGTGTGCAAGCATGAGGACTTGCATTTTATTCCTTAGCACTCACATTAATAATAATAATAATAATAATAATAATAATAATAATAATAATAATAATAATAATAATTTAAAATCCTGACACAGTAGCATACATTTTTAGCCCAAGCGTTGAAAGACAGAGATAGATGTATTTTAGTTTTCCACTGACCAGACAGCTTAGCCCAAATGCATGTTCTAGATTTAGTGAGAGACCCCATTCATCTCAAAAAATAAGGTAGTGAAAAATGGATGAAGACACTCAATGTCATGAACATGTGCTCACATACATGAACACACACAGAAGCACATGCACCATGTACACACACACACACACACACACACACACACTAAAATAAATATATTGATTCTGCATCAGCAGTAATGCTAACGTAAGAAAATGTACATACTGACCAATCTAGACATGGTTCTCAAACATAAACTATGAGAATTCATGATTGAAATACTGAAGGAAGCTAGTATCTGTGGAAACTTGGATCTCCAGCATAACGTAAAGGGTCCTAGGAATTTTTGTCATTACAAAGCAATCAAATTTGTGAATACTTAAAAAATTGGGTAACTAGCATGTACAAAAGTAAAATGAGTGCAAAAAAATCCAATATAAAATGTGCTAATAGTATAACTTCTACATTATATATTAAATGTTACTCAAAGTAAACTTTGACTTACATATTGACAATGGTATACACTGTTTGTGGGTACAGTATGACTTGTAGAAAGGGGATCAGGAGAAGGGGAAAGATCTTAAAGGGGGAAGGCAGAAAGTAAATAACAGAATACATGTGACATGTATGCAGAGAAAGATTACTGGGGGAAGAATGATAACTGGTAAAATTGCAGTAAGAGACTAGGTCAAGAAGAGATGGGAAAGGGGTAAAGAACAAAGTATTTATGAAAACCTTGTAAAGAAGCAATCTCTGAGAAGCCTACACCTACACTTTTAGCTGTACCTTACTCTCTTCTAGAGTGCCTCTTTTCTAATCCCTTGTGTATAAAGTCTGTATTCAATCTCTTTTAAGACACCGTAACTCGGCTTCATGAAAAGAAGAAAACCTACTACTCTAAATGAGGGGGGGGGGTCTAGGTTTACTGCATGCATTGACCTTGGTTAGTACAGCAGTTTGTACAGGCCCCCTCAGTCCAGACTGGCCAGCCTTGATGGTCTTCTTATAGAGTTCCTGGACCCTCTGGGTCCTTCTATTTCCCCATTCTTCCATACCACTTTCAACTGGAGTCCCAATAGCAAATCCCAGCATCTGTCCCGATCCCCTGTTGAGTGAAGACTCTCAGAGGTCATCCTTGTTGGCCTAGTATCCAATTATAAGTGAGTAGATACCATGTGTGTCTTTCTGGGTCTGGGTTACCTCACTCAGGATGTTCTTTTCTAGTTCCATCCATTTGCCTCGAATTTTCAGGATTTCCTTGTTTTTAATAGCTGAGTAGTATTCCATTGTGTAAATGTACCACAGTTTCTTTATCCATTCCTCTGTGAGGGATATCTAGGTTGTTTCCAGATTCTGGCTATTACTAATAAAGCTGCTATGAATGTATATGAGCAAATGACCTTGTTGTATAGTGGAGCACCTTTCAGGTATATGCCCAGGAGTGGTATGGCTCTGGGTGGAACGCTGAAAGTGATATGGAAGCATGGGAGCACTGAAGGACCCAGAGGGTTCAGGATCCCCACAAGGAGACCTTCAAAGCTGGTGGATTCAGACCCAAGGGGGCCTTTACAAACTGTTGCTCCAACCAAGGACAATGCATGCAGTAAACCTAGACCCCCTGTTCAGATCTAGCCCATGGGCAGCTCATTCTCCATGGTTATGGGGAGAGCAGGGACTGCCTATCACAGGATCCCTGGTGGCCTTGATTTGATCACTTTCCCTTGGTAGGGAGGCCAGGTGGCACACAGAAGGGGACGCAAGCTATCTGGATGAGACCTGATAGGCTGTGGTCATATGGTAGGGGAAGATGTCCCTTTCTGCCAGAGGTCTAGGGGAGGGAAATAGGATGAAAGAGGGAGGGCAGGTGGGAATGGGAAGATACAAGCAAGGGAATAACAATCAGGATGTAATCTGTATAAATTATAAATTAAAATTAATAAATAAAATATCGTCAATATTAAAAAAAAGACAAAGATGCTCATTTTGACTCGTGGTTTGAGGGGAAACAGTATAGCCTAAGGAGTTTGAGATATCTGGTCTCATTGCATGGACTTAAAGAAAGCAGAGAGGTAAGCACTCAGCTTTTTTTGCGCCCTGAAGTCTAAGACTGCAGTCCAGGGAAATGATTTTGCCTACATTTAGGGCAGGTCCGCCACACTCAGTTAAATCTCTTTGGAAATAGTCTCAACAGACACACTCAAAGGTACGTCTAAATCTAGTCAAAATTGACCATGAAGATTAACAATGGCTGAACCTAAAGCCCTGGGCATGCTAGTCAAATGCTTTACCACTGAGTCCAATACTTTAATTTCACTTCAGTTTTGGATAATTCTATTGTCCAGTTTAAATTTTGCTTTGAATGTAGTTTGTTAATAAGTTGCTTTTTAATAAAATCTTGTATATATAAGCGATCCCTCTTAAAACCTTAACGATGGGTTCACAAATGGAGCTGCAATCACAACTAATTCATCAAAATGTTATGTTCTTAAATTTGATATGTAGTATATGTTTAATCCACTCATACATTCATGCAAATTATGCCATTAAACTAAGACTGTTTTTCTATTCACACCCGCTGATTGCATTAGTGACATTATTCTCTTTCTTTGTATGAATTCTAAAAAATACATAAGCATTCTACATTCTTCAAAATTTACTAATGGCTATAACTAAAACTGGCTTCAAAATTCTTTAAAATGTAACAATTAATTGACAGGATGATAAAGTGACTTCCAGATGTACTGCTGAGGTAATTGAACATTTGTCTGTAATTGACTATGTATTTCTGTCATCAGCTATTAAAATATGTATGTTCACCAAGATTTGATATTGCTGAATATTAAAGTGTTCACTATCAAATACCAATTGTAGCAAACAAGTTACATTCTAATATAATTCATTCAATATGTAGCTTTTAGTTGCAATAAGATTGTCCTCATCCCTAAAACAATATCTTCTGCTCTCGTTTTCTCCTACCTTCAGAGTTTGTTTCTCCATTTTGATGGGCAGACTGCTTCAGAAACTAGTGCCTTGTGTTCTTTGTGAGTTCAAAAGAAGAGAAACTTGCATCACACAAATGTTCCTACTGGTGTAAGGAAGAAAGAGACTGCCTTTTAAAGGAAGCTCTCAGCAAAGAAACAAATGTTCAAAACTGTTATTGCTGAAAGATTGGAGAATATTAGGTCACCCTAATAAATATAAGAACTCTGTCCATCTAGATCACTTTAGCATTTAAAACTAATTAGCTAGACATCTGTTGTTAATGAGAAAGAATTAGGTTTTAAGGAATCATGCTATTTGATTATGTTTTTTAAAGTCCCTGTCTAGTGATGCAGTTTAGTGGCTGAGCTCTTACCTAGCCTGTGTAAGATCCTGGGTTTAACTTGTGTGTCAAATACTAAATTAAATTTTAACTGACTGGGCATTCCAGTTACTCATGAGGCTACAAGCAAGAGGATCATGAGTTCCAGATTAGCTACATCATGAAAACGTGACCCACCATCAGACTTGTCTCTAAAACAAAATTTAAGAATGAAGCAATTATATAGAGGACTTTATCCTTTGTCAGCAAATTAGTTTCATGAGAGGAAATGAAGATCAGAGTTAAATCTACTTTGTACTAGAAATAGGGAGGCATCATTCCTGGCTCCTTTCCCCATCCATTTTCAGTTTTTGCTCCTCTAAAAGGTCTCAATTTATCTACTACATTTTTAGGAAAGTTCTGACACACTTGTGTCCTCATGCATTGGAGGAAATCCCAGGGTGCCATAATTCACACAGATGGCCCACCCACTCTAATACTTGTCTCATCATATGATTATTATATTGTCTTCTAATGAATTTATTCATTTTCAGTATTGCCTACTTGACTGTGAACTCTGTAGCAGGTGATAATGTTTTCTAGAGAGAATGAATTGTCAAACAGCAAATTCTACTAGAGTAGTATTTTTCAACCCTGCTAACGCTGTGACTCTTTACATGGTTGCCCTTAACATTTAAGCAATCTCTTTAACCTCTATACTAAATTCTTTATATGTTAAATATGCTACACAAAAAATTAATTGGAAATTAAACTCAGAGTTTATCAAAATTGCCTAAGTGAAACAGGGCTTAGATAGAGTTTATTAAAGATTCCTGTTTCTAAAAGAGCAAATGTGAGCAGAGCATAGGCCTCTTGTCTGGAAGATAAGTAGAACTTGCATCAGGACCAGTAGTCCATGTACAGAATGGCACACAAAGGCATTACTATTCTGGAATGTAGTCAGCCTCACTGCTAACACTATTTGTCCCAACAACAGTAATGATCCGTTCTGGAATCAGTCTGGGTAATGAATGGCTTGTGGAACAAATACCATACTTTATGCCTATAAGATACGAAATGACTCACTTCATGGCAACCCCTGAGTGAGGTACTTGTCTTTAGAGTGCTGATGTAGAGGATTTCTATTAGGGAGATGTCCATTAGGCTGGTTGGCCTTTGATGGTCTGTATATTTTGGATCTGATGAATTATGATGATTAGGTTTAAATTACCTTCCAAACATTGTACAAATTGCCTTTCCTACTGCTTTTTCCAGTACTCCATGGTGGTCATCTTTCTGATTTGTTCTCCCTGATGTAATTTAGTCTAGAATAGTTTATCAGGCCATGCTTAAACTGGCTAATGAAGCTTCTTTTGATTAGGACATTACCATAGTTTTTGATGTGGTTTGAATATGTTCCACAAGGGATCATGTCTTGAAGTTTAATTTCCATTGTAAAGTGACATTTATTTCCTAAAGAAAATGATGTAATAGAAAGAATTGTTAAAACAATGGAAAAGGCTACAAAGGCATCCCTGATGTCAAAATATCCTTCTGACCACAGGACCAAAACTCTAGCAGGGTAGAATCAGTTTGGGGGCTTGGAATGCCCATGACAGTGTCCAAAGACTCACTGCCCAGAACTACCTCAAGACTCTAGTCTCTGTATTATGCAACGCAGTCTTCATTCACTTGATTATTGTTCAAGTAGACACTAAGTCTGAAGTATCACAGACTTAGTGATACTTAATGCTGCCCACATGGTGATGATCCTGCAGACATGTAGAATGCTATATCTCCAGAATCCTATAGGATCTATTGAGAAACCTGGGAGGTCAGGAAGAAGCTTGTACTGGCATGGGGACCGCTAAAAGAGAGTGCCTCCTTCAACTAGAGTAATTCCTATTGAAGCCATGGGAAAAGAATCACCACTGATAACTCAGACATATAGAAAGACTACCATGCAATTCCTGCTTGAGAAATTTGTAGTCATAAAACTTGAAGCCTTGAGAGTTGAGACATATATTGGACATGGCCAAATCTGTAGAGGAGATACTTTTGGCCTAACTCTATGTCCAGCATTAACAGGATGATAGCTTTGGAACACTAAGTCTTAATATCAGCCCTGTGGGATTTCAAATATGCCTCAGGCTTTCTATTTGTCTACTTCTGTTTTGAAATGGTAGTGTGTACCCTGTGCTTGTGTCATCATTATACATAGAAAAGAAAGAACTTATTTTGATGTAATGGGCTCAGAGCTGAAAAGAGTTTGCCTCAGGCTTCAGATGGGACTTTCACCTTAGCACTTTTTCTTTTCTTTTCTTTTTTCCAAGACAGGGTTTCTCTGTGTAGCCTTGACTGTCCTGGAGTCACTTTGTAGACCAGGCTGGCCTCGAACTCACAGAGATCTTCTTGCCATTGCCTTGCTGAATGCTGGGATTACAGGCGTGTCCACTGTGCTCAGCTTCAACATAGGAATTTGAATTAATTTTGGAATGAGTTAACATCTGAGGAGTATAGGGTATGAGATGATTGCATTTTGAACTTTGAAAAGGACATAGATTTTAGGGTTCAGGGGAATACTGCTAAGGTTTGGATATGGTTTGTCTATGTCCTGCAAGGATATCCATGTGATATTGTCATTATAATTGTATTTATAATTTGCCTTTTTATCATTGATAATGAGTACTTTTTCAAGTGGTTATTGACCCTCCATATATTTTATTTGGTAAAATATCTAATCAAGTCTTTTGGCCATATCATTGGATCATTTATTTACATTTTATCGAAGTGCAGGCATTTCATATATTTCAGCATTGTCTTTTGTCAAATATATGCATTACCAATATTCTCTCACCTTCTGAAGTTTGCCATTTTCTTAATGGCATTGATGTTATTAATGGCATTTTTAATGAACAGAAAGTTTTAATTTGCTAAGTCTATATCATGAACTTTTCATAAATGCCTGTATTTTGGACTTAATCCTAATGTACATAATCATTCATTTGACATAGGTAGTTTCTTTATTCAAGTAGCAGCCCACCTTATATTTATGAAGGATAATTGAACCATTTGTATGTATAACATAGAAATGCACTAGAAATGCATCACTTCAGACTCCATCCCAGTCTATCGGAATCAAAACCTACAATTTCACAATATCCTAGACAACATATTAAAATTTACAGAGTCCTGATCATTGGTAAGGGGCAATATCTCACCACCAGCCTATCCTGTAACCTTCTTGGGAGTTTTCTGCTCTATCAATACTGCCCAAGGAGCCGAGTTAACGCACAATGCTCAAACTACTCCTTCCCCTTCTCTTTACATTAAAACCTTATGTCAGTATGTGGACCTATGGATTTCACCTTTGTTTGTTATCCATCAATGATTAGTTTGACTCCACATTCTCTGTTATAGCCAGGGAGCCTCAAGAGAGCAGCTAGATAATTTTATTTTATATTTATTCAGAAACCTGTTTTCTTGTCTCTCCTGAGGCATGGATCAGTCAAGACATGCCTTTTTCCTGCCATCTGGCTAGCTCCTCTACAAATTCAATGTGTCCCTGCTCTGGAAGAAACTCTATTTAAAACTCATAATCTGGTTGAACAATTACTTTCTTCCCTTCTGTGTTCTTGGTTATTATTATAGGGCTTTAGCAGAAAATATTCCTTTTTCCCATTAATTTGCTCAGCTCTCTTTAAGAAATGTCCCTACAGGAGAACAACTAATTTATACAACACCAGAGCCTGCATAGAAAATAGTTGTAATTGTGCTATATTAAACTACATTGACATCTGCACTTGATGACATTTAAAAGGATAACGCTATGGCAGGCAGCTGTTTTACTACAGTGTTTTCTGATCATTGCATTAGACCTACATTTATAGGAATTTTTCCATTGTGCTACCAAAAAGAGGGCTCAGATATCCTTCTGAGTTCTAAGTTGAGTTGTTTTATTCTTTTGTGAAATGAAATAATTGACTAAGCATTACAGGCAGGAAAACCTAGGCTGTGTGCAGAATTCTTCAACTTACTAGCGGTATGAACTTGAATCTCAACTTTTTTCACATAGATAATGAAAGTGTCATGTGAAGATCAATTCAAAACTATTAGAGCATAATTTGGTTCATAGTAACTGCATAAATCATGTATGCCATGCTGCATAATTATCATTTCACAGAGCACCATAGCCTAATCCCTAGGAATTGACATATCAAAAGTGGTCTTAAGAAGTGAAAAGAGTATACAAAAGAAGAAACAAAAATACCTAAGAATATGCCAAAAATGTTAATTTTCTCTCATAATTAGGGAATGCAAATTAAAATAACTTTTAGATTTCATCGTACCCCAATCAGAATGGCAAAAATCAACAAAACAACAGACAGGAAATGCTGTAGGGGTTGTAGAGAAAGGGGAATCCTCATACCTTGTTGGTGGGATTGCAAGCTGATGTGGCCATACTGGAAACCAGTGTGAAGAACCCTCAAACAGCTATACTACTCCTTAGCATCTCCCCAAAGCACTCAACATCCTACTGCACAGATACTTACTCAGCCATGTTCATGCTGCTCTTTTCACAATACCTAGAAAATGGAAGCAACCCAATGAACGGATAATGAAAATGTGGTGAAGGCACACAGTTCCATGATCTTATGTGTGGAGATGACAGGGGTTGAGGACAACAAAAAAGAGAAGGGAAAGGAAAGACTTGATTCTTGTCCTTGAGAGATGTTCAGTTAAAAATGGAGATTAAAACAAAACACAGGCATTTACCAAGATCTTGAAGAAACAGCATCTTGGAAAATATGTTCCAAGGAATAAAGAAACACACTCTGCCACTCTGTCTCTGCATCCTTTTTTTCTCTCTCTGTCCCTCCTTCTTTTCTCCCTCCAGGGATCCCTCCCTCTCTCCACTCTGTCATCACAAACACACACACACACACACACACACACACACACACACACACACACACACATACACACACATACAAGAGAGAAAGAGAGAGAGAGAGAGAGAGAGAGAGAGAGGGAGAGAGAGAGAAATGGAAGAGAGAAAAGAGAACTAAAAATCACCTGCTATATTATAAAATGCTTCCAGAGATAGATAAATCTTCACCAGATCTTGAGGGAGATTATATTCATGTTTATAGGAATGCTTTTATTTGGTGTATTGAAAGACAGTAAGACAAAATATATGCAAAGACTGGAGCACATGCCTGCTTGTTTTGATTGAGGTGAAAAGTGATGTGTAAAGAACTGAAATCTGGTAATTCATATCTGGATAAAGAACAAGTTGTTCAGATTTTATCTGGGGATGTAATGAAGAAGCAGGATCCAGGATAGATAATGCAGTGTGTGCAATGATATTAAAGAGTCAGGCTGACTGACTGGTTTGGTAACTCACAAAAGTATGAGGGAGAGATGCTTAGTCAGATAAATCATTTGAACATTGAAATGGAAAAGGCCTGTCTTTATAACTCCAAAAAAGGTAAGTGATAAGTTTATCATTAAATTTCAATTATTTGAATAAGTTCAATTTTTGATATTTTAGTGGCTTCTCAGGTCAATGTCTTATGAAGTAAATTTGACAAGAAATATTGTTATTGTTTTGTTTTAAAACTTTCATGTCTACAAATATTTACAGAATAAAGTAGTTAAAGGAAATTCGAACAATTTAGAAACAAATGGAAAAAAGAAAATATGGTGCATATATACTATGGAATAAAATTCAACTGCAAAAAAATGAAATCACGAAATTTGCAGGTAAATGGATGAAACTAGAAAAAAAATGATATTTAGTGGCAGAATCCAGAAGGTCAGGTGCCACTTGTTCTCACTCATCTGAGCTGCCTAGGTCCAAATCTTCAGATGTGAGTACTTAACCTGGAGTAACTGCTGAAACCAAGAACATAAAAGAAAACCATTGAACGAGCAATAGAGACAGGAATAGCAGGGTACAAGTGATCTGAAAGGGAAAAATGGCGTGGTTTTAATTAGAGAAGGGGATGTAAAATAAATACCAAAGAAAGGAAGAAATCAATAGTTCTACTCAGCTATGACGGCTGTGAACTGCAGCAGCTACTAACATGGCAGGACAATCCTAATAGTGCAATAGTGGCCTGCATACCTTGGTAACCAGCAGCTCTCTAATTGGCCCACTCAACAAAAGGGAAATCATGCCTGATACTGGAAACCTAGCCAAAAATCTCAGGGTTGGTGAAGTAATGGATATTGGAGGTTAACCCAAAGCTACCATTTTATTAAACCAGCATAATCTATCAATACATTCTAAAAATTTATCCTTATACCTACAGATAAGTGTAGCTTATCAGGAAACTTCTCTTTGCAGTAGACAGAGACCATTACACAAAACCACGAACAGTTTCAACTAATGCATCTACAACACAACACTTGCACTTAGGAGGCTGAAGGGTTGCTGCAGAAGAGGGAGCAGCAAGATTATAAGAGCCAGGACAGGAAATATACTATAACATTGTGTCTTCTATAAATGTCAGAGAAAGTTCATTCATGAAGTCATACTACCTAAAAGCCAAGAGACATGTTAATGCGAAATGGGAAAACCTTTTGAAGTAACTGCCCTAAGCAAAAAAAAAAAAAAAAAAAAAAAAAACCACACACAGGCAAAGTGGGAGAAATGGCCTTCCCTAGGCACAAGGACATCAGGACATCAATTGTTTAACCAATATCAATCAAACGATCAAGCTTGAAAACACACACATACAAGTAATGTTATACAGACTGATCAGGTGAAACTTATATGTTCAGTAATATATAGTATATATTTTATCATATATGCATATATGTATCTACAATAACAATTAAGAAATAGGGGCAGTGAATTTAAGAGCAAGAGGAGATAAATGGGAAGGGGTGGAGGGAGGAAAATGAAGAAGAGAAAGTGGAAAATGATGTATTTATACTGTAGTCTCAACAACTAACTAACAAATAAAAGAGCAGAACAACCAGAGATAATTGGTGTGGATGAGCACAGGCAACAAGACGGTTCTTATCTGTTGTTCATTGAATGTTTTGCTTTGATTTGTGTGGCTGGGAACTATTGGCAGATGTGCATAGAGATCAGAAAGATGTTTCAAATACCTTTTTCCTCATTAAGCCAGCTGAGGCCCTACGGATGCTTTTAGAACTTGTCAGCTCGGCCTACAAAAAAGAAAATATCAGTGTTTTTAATGTGCCATGTCAGAAATTTTAGACAATCTTTGGACATAAGGCTAGAGGGTGATAATTAAGCATGTGAAGGATTTTCCTTTTGTTAGGAGAGACTGAAGGTGATGATACCTAGAGGATCAAATCATATATTTATTTGGAATAGTGGAAAAGGATATCAATGCAGAAACTCAGAAAGGCAGCTGACTGTCAAACTGCTGTTTATTAGGACAATGGAATGTCAGATACTCAAGTTCTTTGTGGTGTCTCTCTTAAGAAGCTGCACACCTTCCCTAACTATCCCTTAAGAAGCTGCACACCTTCCCTAACTATCCCTTGGCAGATGTGTAAGGCATGTTGTATGATGTGCCTGCTGTTGGTATTTTACTGAAGTATAAATTAGTGAGCTTTTACTGTGAAGACAGCCGCTTTGGTAGGAAATTAGCTTAATAGGTAAAGGTTACTCTTAAATATTACATTGCACATTTATTTTATGTCCACCTTGGAAAAGTGCTTATGGAGAGGGAGTTTGCCAGAAAACACTATTGATTTGAGAACCCTTTGCTGCATTTTGGTGCATACTCTTATTAGACCAGAACGCGAGACCTCAACAACTCTCTCTTCTGGTGGCAGAAACTTTAGAAAATGACTGGGGAAATTCTGTGCTTATGATGTCAGTCTCACTTCTGATTCTCCATTATCAAATACAAAGTCTTCCTGTGTTTTTACTTGGAACTTTTATTTTGCTGTAAAGTGAAAAGATGGTTATCAGCCACAGTCGCCAACATTCTGAAGTTACAAGAATACTACTCTATTCATGAAAGTCCTTTTCTGGTGATCCAATTAATCATGTCACAATTCTTCCTTCTTTTAATCCCATCACTTCAAAGTTATGATTCTCTGGAGGGAGACAAACAATCTGTAGTATTCACTTACTAGCTGAGAGTCTTTTGACTAATGATTTCATGTCTGAACTCGTTTTTTTATTTAAATATTTAGAATACTAAAAGTTCACTCACAGAGTTGATAGGAGAATGAAAAGAACATGTCCAAAATACACAGAATGGTCCCTATTAAAGAAAAAGAGAATGTGTCTACTATTTAGGACAATGCCAAGAATCTAGTGGCCACTTTACCAATATCAAACTCTAGTTGCTATTTTTCTAGCTGTAAAACAATCTCTCTCCCACTCCAGGATCCCTCAGAATCCCAATTCTTTTCTGCCATCAACTCACACAAGGCTAAACGTATAACAAACAATTCCCTCTCTTTACACAAGGCTAAACGTATAACAAACAATTCCCTCTCTTTGCTCAGATATCTCTTGATAGTGTTCTCTACTCCCACCCATTTTTCCTCTGTCAGTACTGCAAGTGTCTAGACAAAGGGAAAGCAAGCCTGTTTTCATAGTTGGTGTAGCATCATGTCCTCAACACCTGGACCACTCCTCACTGGCAGGGCTGTCTTTGATACCTTGGCAGCTTAACATAAGCTTAACATAAGCCTTGAGGTTTCGTCTTATCCACAGATGCTTGGCTCATCTTTACCTGGGAAAAGGAGGAGGCACACTGTGACTTAGTCTCTGAATCAGGATAACCACCACAAGAACTGGCTGTGGCCAAGGCCTTGCTGTAAAATACATAGGATTTGGTTTGTATTTCATTCACCACAAAGATTCATGAATTTGATTATGGTTAAGTGACTGTGCTAAGCTAGGTTGATTATAACAACCTCACGGGGCCTTCTGAAGGGAGAAACCAAACTTCTGAGCTGCAGTTGCTCAATTTTCCTCTTTCAACTCAGAGCCTCCTTATGCAGAAGTAACTAAAATTGTTCCCTTGACACTGCTGGTAGAGGGAAAAAACTCATTTCAGTTCACTGAATTCCTTGGTTGCATCTACATAAACTTATAGTAAGCGATAGAAGGGGGAAAAACCCAACCCAGTTAGACCAGCTCCTATCAACTAGGCACTCTTAAGGAAATCTAGGTGGTTTATGGAGGGGCTAGAAGAAATTCTTTAGAGGCACACTGCTAAAACAATAAGTTCATATGTCATATAGCTTCACAAAGCAGAATACTATATTGGAAGACACATGGGTCTTCCCCACGTGGAATGGAATAACCAAATGCAGTAGTGGGTTCCCAAACTCTGAGTTACTTTATTTTTTATTTAATACTTTAATAGAATGCCCTTCTTGAATTATTAGTTTTATTTTGTCTTACTGTAATTTTTTAAAAACAATTTTAGGAGCCAAGAAATAAAGCTTTTACCTTTCTTATCTTCACTGAGATACTTTAATAATCACATCTTAGCAGATAATGGGACAGCTAAGACAGGGCATCAGCTTTGCTATGTGTACTCCCGTCAAGAAGCCCTCCCACCTCTTGAGTTCAGCTTGCATACCCTAGAAGCTATGGAACAATATGTGTTAACTGAATGGATGAAACACTGCCTGTAACATAGTCACATGTAGAGCAAATGAAAAGATCTAGGCCTTGACTGCTGTGCTGGGCACACAGCAGAAGGGCTTTCAATAAATGAGCTCCCTGCTTCTTTCCTCCTCTTTTTCCTGCATCTACATAGCTCTACCCCTCCCAAGGAGCCCTGTTCAAAATACTGTAGCAAATACTTCATTTCAGGCTGTCTTCCCTCAGCACCTCTAGAGACTTCCTCCCACACAGCTGGTGTGTGCATTCAGAAGGCAAGTGACTCAGGGATGATGTCAACAGGGTGATGGAAGTCTCCACAGAAGAAAATGGAAGTCTGAAGGCAGAACTGACTTCTGTCTCGGTGCCCATTGATCAAACTGAAGGGGTGCAGCACAAGAGATTGGAGGCTTGGCTGAAATTGAATTGGTTAGACCTATTCCAAGCTTTTCCACATTTAAATCACTTCAGTAAATTAAGGAAAGCGCAACAGGAAGCAAGCCCAATCTTTTCCACACAGCACCACAGGTCGGGGTCTTGGATGTTGATTTCCTGAGAGCCAGTAAATGCTCTGTGAATTGAGAAACCGAGAGATGTTGAGTAGTTGTTGTGACCACTGAGGATGTTGACAGCCCAGCTTCTCTCATTGAAATGGGGTACAATTTTCTGTCTGATCATATGGCCCTTCACAGATTCTTAATAATTTGCTTCTTGCCAGTCTCTTACCTTTATGAATGTCTCTGTGTCATATCTCATGTTCTTGACTTCATTTCTTTGTGTCTCCCCTTCACTTTTATGGCCCGCTGTCTTCCAAGGTAGTTGATTTGTTCCTGTCTAGTGCATTCACAGTTTAATTTTAGGCCACTACATCATCTCTTCCAATTGCAAGGGTTTTCAAATAAAAAGGACTTCACTTGAAAATAAATGAAATATTTTAAGTTGTATAACTGTATAGAAAGACAATAAGCTCTCTGATAATTGTTGAGGCTCCATTCACAGGAAGTATAAAAGCAGAAGTTCAACGGGCCATCAGTTAAGATGTTGGAGAGTGTTTTCAGTCTTTTATGGGGGTCCTTGAAATGTCTGAGACTCTTTGATCTTAGCAGGACCAACCCTTGTATCTTACCTATGAAAAAACTATATATTGGGCCATAAGGCTGAAGACGATGCTCCCATGTTATGGAGAGTTTTGGGTCACTGTTCAGACAGCAAACTATCTCCATCATTTTCTCATTTTGGAAGCTGTTAACCTGCACTTCCTGTCCATTCAGATAATAAATTCTATTCCTTCTCTAGTTTCTTATGGGGTTGAAGAACAGATAGTTTAGTTTTACAACTAAGCTTAGTTATTTTGGAGTTAAGATGTTTTTAGATCTAGATAGGTGTTTTAAGTTGATAGAGATGACATATGATAGATACTGATTTACATTCAGAATTTTAGATGCACCAAGATAGAAAAGATACTTTCTTCAAGGTTGCCAAACAGCCAAAACACTAAGAATGTAACATTTATATAATCTCTGATTGTTTTGTGGTTCTTCTTGCTGTAGGTAGTTTATTGTATTTATATGTAATAATATAGATGTATATGTAAAAAAAAAAAAAAAGACTGAGACTAGGAATTCAAGAAGACAGTACCTGCAGAGGGTTTCTGAGTCTTTAGCCAGGGCTTTCTTTACTATCATATAGGCTTTTTGAACTAACCTTCATCCCACTTTCTCTGGAAAATTTTCCTTGAATAAATGGATTTTTGGCTATGATCTGCTTTGTTCCCAACATAACATCTTCTCTTCCACAAAACTACTTCTACCACCAAAACTAACACTCATACCCTATAAGGAGGAACATTACAACTTTTAGGAGGAAATATGATTATGCAAGACTACCGAATGTCCCATTATTAATGAAATCAACAGAAGTTAGAAGGAGTTAGCTAAGGAATTTTGCTAGCATATTTACTTATTTATTGTGTATATGTGCACAAGTGTGTGCATGAACATGTGCACAAGCCATAGTGAACTTGTGTAGGACAACTTGGAATTTCTCTGTTTTCTCCTTCTGGGATCACAATGAGGTTATGGGGCTTGGTGACAGGCAGCTTTACAGGCTGAGCCCCATGCCATCCAGATCCACCATTTGTTTCATTTTAGTTGTTCTTCCATCATACTGGTAAAAGAACATTATTTAACACCTTCTTGTCTACCTTATAAAAGAGAACGTACCCATGTAAAGGTGTCGATTGAGACCATGCATCAAGCAGTCTGGGACCAGGAGGGCCAAAATACTCAGGTGAGTTTGCACTCATTTGGGAGTGGCGAAAGAGATCCATAGGCTTAAAGGAATAATAGCTATACTAGAAAGGAGAAAAAACAAGTATGTCAGAGTGCAGGAACAATAGCAAAAGAAATTTTATTTTATGAGGAGGCTATATGAGATAACACTGAAGACAGAGGAACCTATCTGTGAAAGACAAGAGTTGGCATAAAAAGCTTGTACTTTGTCCTACAGCTGCTGCCTACCCAGTGCCACTGAGAATTTCTAAAAGACAGAGAGGGATAAACTTGATAGGAAGTATTTGCTTTTAGCAGTGTTCACTTGACTTCCGTGTGTAGATGGTTGATAGTTGTGATCATAGAGGAATGATCATATATATGTGTGGAAGGAGCTAGTGTCTAGAGATGTGGATCCCTTTGTGACATGGTTATTTATGGAAAATAATGCATTGCATTTTAAAAGCAAAAATGGTAGAGCATTATTAACGTAAAATCAATAGACCAGCCTTTAGATATTTGAAGTATCTGGCCAGTTTCATATTTGAAAGAAATACAAGAACAAGGTGAATATTGATTCCTTCTTTTAATTATGCATAGGCAAAAGCATCTTATATGTGTTTTAAAACCATAAATAAACTTAAATGGTACTCTGTCACAAATGAACAACTCTACAAGTTAACAATTCTAAAATGAATGAATTTAGAGTCATTTGTGCACAAATGTGTGTGTGTGTGTGTGCATCTGTGTTTCTTGTGGCTTTTCTTTGGTTCTTTCTGTTTGTTTTGTTCTATTCTGCTTTTTAAATGTTTCTTTTATCTTAATTTACCTTATTTTTTATTATTATTATTCCTTAGAAGCCTAT
The DNA here is from genome assembly GCF_903995435.1 of Acomys russatus. NCBI lineage: Eukaryota > Metazoa > Chordata > Mammalia > Rodentia > Muridae > Acomys > Acomys russatus. Next base: position 110,117,777 of record NC_067169.1, read on the forward strand.
CTGTTTTCTTAGAGTGTGGATCCAAATGGAAAGGGAAGGACTGGGAAGAGTTAAAGGAGTTAAAAACGAGTTTAAAAAAGTTCTATTTTCAATAAAGGAATAAGTTGTACCTGAGGTATCAGACTGAAAGCTTTTACCTAAAAACAAATAAACACATACATACATACATACATACATACATACATACATACATACAAACATACATACAGTACTATTTCTGGTACTATAAACTTATTTTCCATGTTCCTTTCCAGATAGAATTCTTATATAGAACTTATTTTGCAATGACGTATAGCCATTTATGCAACTGTCATTAAATATATATGTGAAGTAAATATGCTTTAACAGAAAACCAAGACATATAAAATGAAACAATGGTGTTGAAAGATACAGATCAATTTTTTAAAATGTACTCCCAGCTGAGCCTATGCCTCCTTTCCAATCTTCTTCCATCCACTCCCTCCTAGGTCACTTTCTACCCAGGCTAACCTTTCTTCCTCTCTGCTGGAAGTAGATGGGATCAGGGATCAGGCCTCAGAGCCAAGCTGCAAATGGCACCATGAGCTTTCTTCAGAAGAATCCAGCTTAGATTATAGCATAGTCATTTACAAATGGTACCTTGGGTCCTCCTGTTACATTTGCATCAGAGGTAGGTGAAAGCTCATGGTGAGGGTAGACTTTTGATATAGGAGTGTCTAATTCAGATGAACAAACCCAGTTTTGTCTAATTGGTTCCTTTCCCTCCTGATGGTTAGTGTTATAGTTTGAGTCTTCAATGACTCCTAAAGACCCATACACCTAAAATATGACCGGAGGTGGTGGAACCTTTAGAAGGTAGAACCTAATAGAAAGAAGGTAGGCCACTGGGAATTTCCCCTTGAGGTCAAATATTGGGACTCTTTTTCTTTATTTTCTCATAACTTCCCAACTACCAGAAAGTAGTCATGCCCTCTCCCTATAACATATTATGTCATCACAGACTTTTTAAAAGAAATAAATAACTATATACCAATAAATAATCTTAATTAGTAAAACATGCAGACTCAGATTGTTGCTTATAGATTGCTTAAATAGCTGTTTTAGTCAGTACTCCATTGATGAGAAGAGACACAATGATCAGGGCAACTCTCATAAAAATATTTAATGATGCATGGCTTACAGTTTTAGAAGTTTAGTCTACTATCAACATGGCAGGAAGCATGGCAGAATGCAGACAGACATGGTTCTGGAGAAATAACTGAGAGTTCTACATCAAGATCACTAGACAGCAGGAAGAGAGGGGGGGAATGCACCACCGCCCTGGCATGTGCTTTTGAAACCTTAACTTCCTGCCCTGCAGTGATACACTTCCTCACGCAAAGCCACACTTAGTCCAACAAGGCCATGCTTCCTAATCCCTCCCAAAATGTGCCATGCTTGGAAGACTAAACATTCAAACATGTGAGCCTATGGGAGACATTCTTATTCAAACCACCACAGTAACCATATCCTAAGCTCTAGATTGATTAATCAACACCACATATAATAATAAAAAATTACTTCCAGTACCCAGAGCAGACAGTGAACATGTGAAAACAGAGACTGCCCACTGGTGAAGATGCTTGGACTATATTACAGTTGAATGAGTGCTCAGTTCTCTTTTTACCACCCTTTCTAAGGTTCAGGAAACATTGCAGAAGATGGGGAGCAAATAATGTAAGAGCCAGAATATAAGGAGGAGAGATATGAAGAGCAATGTTTTGGGCATGACAAGGCTGCTGCAAATATAGTCTCACAGCAGCTGCAGTTAACTGCATTGGGCTAGCCCAAAATTGGGCTTGCCTGCAGCCAATTATGAAGTGAGGAGGAGCTCATGAGAACCCAGCCCTCCCTGCTGAAGGATTCAGGAGAGGATCAGGCTTTTTCTTCAGTTGTGTAACAATGAGCCCACCATGCTCCAATGTATGATCCAAAACCTCCAAACAAGTGGTCACACAGACTTTGCTGGTTAAAATGAGTAGAACACAATGTAACATTTATATAACTCGTGATTGTCTCACAGTTCTTCCTGCTGTATGTAGTTTGTTTTATTCACGTGTAATAAAATAAATGTATATGTTTTAAAAAATCAGTGAAACACAAAACAAAATGAGGTATGGATATGGGAAATGGATCTGTTGGGATGAGGGGAGATCACTAGAGTGAGAGGGATAGGAAACAGTGTGGAGGTGAGAATAAACAGAACACACTATATACATGTAAGGAAACAACAACTTTTATCAATTAAAAAAAGAGAAACCATTCGTCATAATTTGTTCTGACTTTTCCAACTTCCATTAACCTATATTTGAAGTCATGCAAGCTTTCTTCAGGCCCTCATGTATTACAAGCTGAGATTTGACATCCTGTGAGGAGACAACATTAATCATGTTAGGATCATTATACCTCTTATAAGTGATGAAATGGGCTTTAAGTCTGTTCCTAAATGTTGTGATACTTATTTAATCTTTACTAGTAATAATTGCTGTTGCTTTTATTTCATGATTACAAAATATCAAGTGCCATGCTAATCAATTTACATGCATTAAAATGTCATCAATCCATTGTAGCATACAGATGGGATAAAGATGGTTCTCATTTTTCATAGAAGAAAATCACTGAAAAAAGTTTATTGACTTAATCAAGGTCATAAAAGTTGGGGCTGGGGAGAGAGCTCCACAGTTATTAGTCCTGGTTGCTTTTCCAGAGGATCTGGGTTTCATTCCCATCACTGCATGTCATGTTGGAACCATCTATGATTCCAGTTCCTGGGGATCCACACCCTATTTTGGCCCCCATGGTCATCAGCCATGCACACATGCCCACACACACACACACACACACACACACACACACACACACACACACACACACACACATATATATATATATATATATATATATATATATATATATATATATATAGCAGTATGTAGAAAAAAACCATAAATCTTTAAAAAGGAAAAAATGATTATCACGTTTCAGAGTAAGGTCTAGAATTTATATCAGCCCCATTACTGTGACTGAATTGTTAACTGGCGCTCTGTTTACCATTTTATTATGCTTCCTTTCAACTCCCATGTGCATTTTATTTTAGCAGCAGTATCAGAACTCCAGAATCACTGATGGGAGTAATCAGTAAAGGTATAAACAAGCCCATAGTTGACCCTAAATGTGTGAATCCTAAGAGAATTAGATCCGCTGGGAAATTCCTGTGGCTAAACCTTTGGAGAAATTTATAAAACAAGAAATACCTCTTCCTCTGATAGTTAGCCAAGGCTCCCACTGTGTGGGCACTCAGAGGAAGGACAGCAAGTAGCCAAGAAGAGACTTGATACCCTATGAGAATATACAGGGGGACGTAATCCCCCTCAGGAACAGTCATAGGGGAGGGGAATAATGGGAAAATGGCGGGGGGAGGAATGGGAGGATACAAGGGATGGGATAAACATTGAGATGTAACAAGAATAAATTAAAAAAAAAAAAAAGGGAACATTTTCATAATATATGTTTTTGTTGTGTTTTTTTTTTTCTTTCTTTCTTTCAGTGTTATATTAGCTGATGTGGTAAGTGGATGTCCATAAACAGGCACTCACAACACTTGACTTTAGGATGAGTCTTTCATTTTTTTAAAATTTTTTTTATTAATTTATTCTTGTTACATCTCAATGTTTATCCCATCCCTTGTATCCTCCCATTCCTCCCCCCGCCATTTTCCCATTATTCCCCTCCCCTATGACTGTTCCTGAGGGGGATTACCTCCCCCTATATATTCTCATAGGGTATCAAGTCTCTTCTTGGCTCCGTGCTGTCCTTCCTCTGAGTGCCACCAGGTCTCCCCCTCCAGGTGACATGGTCAAATATGAGGCACCAGAGTACCTGAGAAAGTCATATCACACTCTCCACTCAACTGTGGAGACTGTTCTGACCATTGGCTAGATCTGGTACAGAGGGGAGGACATCCTATTGGGACTCTAGATGAGAGAAGCATGGGAGAATAGCAATGTAGAAGGATCCAGATGGCCCTAGAAACCTACAAGTAGAACATTATGATAGACAGATTTGGGCCCAGGGGTCCCACTCAAACTAAGGCACCAGCCAAGGACAATAGAGGCAGTAAACTTTAAACCCCTACCCAGATATAGGTCATATTCTTAAATAAGCTTCTTGTTATCCTCTGTGGCTGTTCTGATGGTGTGCAAGAAAATTGGCTCATGCACTGATCTATAGAGTACCATTAATTCAATGCTCATATGTCTTAGTTCCAGAGTGAAATACACAATATGCACTCCTGATATACAATCTGCAATTTATATCTGTTTCTTTCAACTCTAGAATTTGCTCCTTAGGGAAAAACATAATATATCTAGTTTAGGAGCTATCTACATGGACCATATGCTGTTTCACATGTTCAGGGGTAGGAAATCTCTCCGAATCCTTGCTAGAGCTATCTCATTTCCATGAAGACCCCCCCACCAAGTTTGGAGGTCAGAAGGTTAGGCTAATTCACACGTGCATGATCCCAGCGCTGAAGCAGGCCCATGCAGTTTGAAAATTAAGACCAGCGATCTGCCACTTACAGTTGTACTTTTTTTCATGGTTACAGAGTATAAAATTTAAAAACAAACAAGTAATTCTTTCAGTTCCTTAGACTTCATTTCATTTTGCCATATCAGCAGAAGCCACTCATAAATGCATCTTCACATCTCTATGGCTCGGCCTCTGGTCCTATCTCAGATCCTGCCTTAGCATTTCGACTATTTTTTTTTTAAGGTAATAGTCTTCCTGGATTAATGTCCTCTGAGGTGTTTCACTAGATTTGTCAAACTGCTCTAAGGCTGATTTGTCTAGGTGCTCGAAGGTTGATAGATTGTAGCACTTTAAAAAGTACATATGTGCACAGCCTTCCGCCAAATATACCCTATTTATACCATTAGTGACAAATAGGAAACAAACTGAAATGATTCCATCTATTTTCTTGCTACTCTTTTCTTGACTAGCTGTTTTTAAGGTGCTGAAGTGAAGGCTATTGATGAAAAAAAAAAGTCCAGAGGTCTACACAGGCTCATGATACAGAAGCTTCCCAAGGAGCTGGCTGGCTGAGTGCAAGTGAAGAGCAGGGTGTACATGAATGTGAGTAAATCCCAATGAAAATATGGTCACAATGCAAATTTCTATTTTGTCATCTGTTAAACAAAAAAGCGGGGGTTGAGTTCTTCACCAAAAGTAGGCTTTGAAGTGCAGATGATGGGCACAACAGTGGAAGGAATAGTGGCAGTGTACAGGCTATCTTGGGCTGAAATTCTGCCTTAAGTTTATTGATTGGTTGATCTTGAAAAAGTTACTTAAATATTTTGCTTCTGTGTCCTCATTCATGGAAATGGGCCAGTATTAGTACAAACTTCACCGCATTGTAAAAGTAATACACGCTCTTGCAACAAAACCTTTAGTAAAGTGTGTGTCGCACTAGACATACTCAACTAGTAGTCACTTCCTGTTTATAGGTGGTAGATAAGCAAAACAAAGTCCAGAGTTAGTTATTATAGTACTATGCAGTCTTGGAACCAAAGAAAACCCCAAGTATTATTAGCCCCTTAACCAGCCCACTACTGAGCAAGGGATCACTGTCCTCTTCATCTGGCTGAACCATTGAAGAATCAAATATCCCCTTCCCGTTCTTTGCCATATGCTGCACCCCCTGTGTAGCTTCTATCTTTTCCATGGTACTTTACCTAAACCACAAATCATAGCCACTGCTACACAGCATAAGCAGGCCCATATATACCACTTGCATTTGTCATTCAAAGTACATTCTCTATCACCACCTCTCATAGGTGTCCCTATGACACCTCTCTTGCTTGTCCCCCCAGACCACTGAATACAATAATGACGTTGACAACATAGAAGTTTAGACCAGCATCTCAAGGTCCACCTTGTATCCCAACAGGCTGCCTTGTCTACATTTCTGTGTGCCTTGTCTCTCACAATAGAAATAGTGTGCCCTGTATGTCCTTGTGTGCCCCTCTCCTGCTAGCTGCCAAGCAAATACAAATGGCTGCCTTTAACTGACTGAGTGAGTCATTCATTACCTGGAGTTCAAAGCCCTTCACTTTCCACTCTGTGTGGGTGCCAAATCACAGAAAGAGTCTTTTCCTGAACCATAGTCACTGCAGTAATTGCTGCCTCAGAGGTCAATGTAATATCCCAGCATGCAACACAGGTGATCTGCACTCATCTTCCAGAGTCTCTCAGTTCATTTTGGTGCCTGTGTAGAATATGAGTTATTCTAACAAACAGGATTTTTTCTCATAATTTGAGCTTCTCTACTGATTCATTGTGTAGGAAAAGTACTACGGTTATTTGGAAATCTATCTGGCGCTATCTCAGAAAACTGGGAATAGGGTTTCCGCAAGACCCAGCTATTCCATTCTTTGGAATATACCCAGAAGAGGCTCCAGCATACAACAGGGACATATGCTCAACCATGTTCATAGCAGCCTTATTCATAATAGCCAGAACATGGAAACAGCCTAAGTGTCCCTCAGTAGAAGAATGGATAAAGAAACTGTATATTAAAAATAAGGAATTCCCAAAATTTGTGGACAAATGGACTGAACTAGAAATGATCATAATGAGTGAGTTAACCCAGAAGCAGAAAGTGTCAAATGGTATATACTCACTTACATCTGCATACTAGCCCAAGGGGCATGTCCCATGAAAGTCTTCACTTACCAGGAAACTGGGACAGAGGGGAGGACATCCTATGGGGACTCTAGATGAGAGAAGCATGGGAGAATGGCAAAGTAGAAGGATCCAGAGGGTCCTAAAAACCTACAAGAAGAACATTATGATGGGCAGATTTGGGCCCAGGGGTTCCACTCAAACTATGGCACCAGCCAAGGACAATACAGGCAGTAAACTTCAAATCCCTAGCCAGATCTAGCCAATGGACAGGACATTCTCCACAGCTGAGTGGAGAGTGGGGTCTGACTTTCACACGAACTCTGGTGCCTCATATTTGACCACGTCCCCTGGATGGGGAGGCCTGGTGGCACTCAGAGGAAGGATAGCAGGCTACCAAGAAGAGACTTGATGCCCTATGAGCATATAAATGGGGAGGAAGTCCCCCTCAGTCACAGTCATAGGGGAGGGGATTAGGGGGAAAATGGGAGGGAGGGAGGAATGGGAGGATACAAGGGATGGGATAACCACTGAGATGTAATATGAATAAATTAATAAAATAAAAAAATTTTAAATTATATTAAAAAAGTACTATGGTTAGAGCTCAAATTTATTTTAACATCCTAAATTATCTGTAACCTTGATTCAGGTCTCAGGCCACTGACTGAGGACAATAGAAAGCAGTAATGGCTATTAATCAATGGAAATTTAGTTAAAGCGGGGCTGGAGATATGGCTCAGAGGGTAAGAGCACTGGCTGCTCTTGCAGAGGTCCCAGATTTGTTTCCCAGAACACAGAGGGGTTCATGGCTGCTTGTAACTCCTGTTCCAGGGGATCTGTTGTCCTCTTCTGACCTCCACCGGGACCATGTATAGAAATGGTGAATAGACCATCTGCAGGTAAAACATTCATACAATAAAAATGAATAATGAAAAAAAATTTAATTCTGTTGAAGAAAATGAGTACCACCCCCCCCCCCATTTCCAGTTGCCAGTTTACATAATGGCCACACTTTCAGGGTCATTGAGCCTTTATTCAGCATCTTCTAGTCTTAAAATTTCCTTCACATTTTGAGAACCCTTTCTCCTTAGGACCATCCCTCACATGGCTAAAATCCTATCCTGAGCCTTCATGCAAGTCACTCCCTCTCTCCTGTTTGAGCCTCAGTGTCTGTTCGAAATATACAGTGATAGACCATTTTTTGAATGTCTTCTTCAGAGGAGTAGCTGAGATAATCACTAATTCTGTACTCACTTCTAAAACAATAATTTGCTCTGCTTTGGGTCTGAAAGTTACACTTGCATGGGAAGAATTTCTGCTTTCAAACCAACCAGAATTGAGTGGACCAGGATGTTGAGTAGGGAGAAAGAAGCCCCCAGGAAATCAGATCTTACCTTTTTCTGTAGATAAAGACGTCTGAAGGATGAAGCTATGACTTAGATCCCTAAGACAACATGATGACATGTAGGGAGTTGGAGAACCTGGTTTTCAGGCCTATTCCCTCTTTTAAAAGAGAGAGTTTGACCAAGTAATCTCTGAGGTCTTCCAGTTTGGGTATTCTGATGGTTTCCATAAGGGGTTCACATACAATGTATCTCATTAGAGTTACACACTATTTTCTGTCTTAGGTCACGATTTTGTTACTAGAGAAAACAAGTGAATAAAGTATATGACAATTTTTTCTGCTCTTACCAATCACCTGGAGCTTATTACTGTTAGTAAAGTCACTTTTGTGCATAGAGGATAGCATATTTGTATTATTGCTCTATTTGAATACTAGCACCATTGACATTTGACAAAAAAGATGTGGGTTCTTCATGGCTGCATTATACGTTCCTGCTCTAAAGGAAACTGTGATCGCATGAGCTCATAGATGTGGAGGGCTATGTAAAGTAGAAGCCACTTCAGAAATGAGCCCAGTTGTTCAAATAGCAAAACACTTATCCATGCAACAGTCCTGATGAAGCACAGTGTTTGGGTCTTGCAATTTTTCTTTAAATAGGTCATTGATCATAGAAGTCATGTAACCATAGGCAGATTACCCAGCACATTGAATTTATAACTCCTCACTACCTTACAGGAAAAAAAATAGCTATCTTGCTTTTTAGTACAGGAACACTTAATTTGGTTTCATTCAGTTTTAGACTTTTCTTTTTTAAAGCAGCAGGCTTTTCTAACTTGTAATCTGGTTACTTAATGCCTTACTAAAGTGATTAAAATTGATTAAAGTGAAGAAGCAATGCTTTTAAAAAGAAAGAGGAAAATGATTGGATTTGTAGGCTTTAGATTATCCTTTAGGAAAGATTGAATTACCTTGATCTTGATTGAATAAAGGACACTCTAAACAATTGTAAACTTTATTCAAAGTCTAAACTGTGTTTTCTGGTATGCCTCAGAGCAAAGTTATCACTGTCACTTTTGTTTTATAAGCATAGATATTTTGTAATGCATAGATAATGTGCTTTATAGAGGGTTTAAAGCATAAGCACTTGTATATTTATTTACAAGTGTTTTTGATAATCCCAAATAGAAAAGGCTTACTAAACTCTTAAGGACTTGCATTTTCCAATTTGAATACAGAGATTTATGACATCAAAGCTTCTAATTTGCATAACCAAGAGGTGGCAGTATTACATTCATTATATATTCACTACACCATGTAGCATAGAATAAAAAATGAAAAGTGTGAATAAAATATGTATATTTCTCTTCCTTTTAAATGGCTACAGCAGTGATAGGGATCCAAAAGAATTTATTACATTATGTTGTGTCTTTGTAAACAATTGCCCCTTCCCCCAAAAAACAAAGCTAAGGGTCCTGATTTCTTATCACTACTGAGTTTCTACAACTATCAGAATTCACAAGCATCTACCTTGGTCATCACCTACTTTTTGGTAAAACATCCACATTTTTCTAAATATATGTGAAAATCAATTCTAAAAATCACCAGATGTCCCAAAGGACAACACTTTCTCAATGGAAAAGTAACAAGTAACAAACAAAAAATAACCCACAGCTCTCACCTAAAATGGAAAAAGAAATAATTTATTCTGAAGGCAAATTTGAGTGACCATGACATGGGAACACAGATAGAGTTTACTCCAAATACTAAGTTCCAATGTGGCAAGAGTTTCATGACGTTTTTAAAAAATAGTATCAGAACAAAAAAGTTATGAATCAAGATATTTTTCAAATGCATTGGTGCAATACCAATAACAAACAACAAAGTGAAGAAATCCGTGCTACAGAATTTAGGTACTATTTGATGACATTTTAAGCTTCCAGGTTGATGAAAGCTAGGAATCTTTTTTATGCATTCGAAAAATGTTTACCTAATAATCAGAAGGATGTTAGGTCATATACAGAAGTGGCCAAAAATGGCTATATAAGGAAGTAAGATAGCTTGGAACCTGCAGCATTCCAACTCTTCACAATCATTGACATTTTAATCAGTAAATCAGCCTTGTAGATGCTTCATGTAGCTGCAGATTTTCTTCTTTTCTGGGAACTTCAGTTAGCAGTTTTATTTCTAGATTATCTGAATTTAGAAAGCATCGAAGGATTAAGCATCAATGATTTATAAAGTGTTTAATGCCATTAAACATAATCATTTTAAATCAGGGCCTTTGATCACCTCCTAAGATGTTTTTGGTCATCTGGTAAGTATAACATGTAATCTATGAGTTGAGATATGGGTCAAGTATAGTTTATCTACTATACATGAATGTTACTTGTTTTATTTTTAGCATTCTGTCTATAACCAGTCTTGGATATAAAATACAATAGTACATGAAAGGCCAGTTAAAATTTGAATGTGTTGGATTACCCATGTCCTATAAAATCTACTCTTAGTATAAAAGCAATACCATAAATGCATGTGAGCACTAAGAGATGGGTATTGCAATAAAAAAATCTTGAAAATTCAGTTCAAATAGAAATTGAGTACTCTACATTTGGCTTTATCATCTTAAAGGCAGATCAAGACTTCTTTCATATTAGGAAAATTTGATGCTATTTTAAGCTATTAACTGCACTATACAAAATTTCTAAAGAATCACCATTCCTTAAGCTGGGCCACTTCAATGCTTGGAAATATTTTTAATGTCATGTATATTCTTTTTTTTTTTTTTTTTTTTTTGGTTTTTTGAGACAGGGTTTCTCTGTGTAGCCTTGGCTATCCTGGACTCACTTTGTGCTGGCACAGTGTCTGAGAGCTTACATACTTACTTGCAAGAATGACATACAGAGCAATAACTTGGAATGGCACAATCTTTTGAAACCCTGTCCTCAGTGACACACTTCTTACAATTAAAAGGGATTAGCTACATCTGCTAGTCCTTTCCAAACAGTTCCACCAACTGGGGACCAAATATTTAAACATATGAGACTATGAAGGCCATTCTCATTCCAGCCACCATGTTTATGTTACTTAACATCAAGAATATGTACAAATATCTGTTCATTTAATTCTTCCAACAATAGTATAAAGAAGAGGCTAATCTCATCTCCATTTTGTTGCTGAGCAAGTGGACACCCAAAAGACATATTACCTGTCTAACAATGTGAAAATCATAATGTGGGATTTAAACTTAAGTCTGTTAAAGACTGTCAAATGCCCCCAAGGCCTTAACTGAGCACTATTGGGAGATGATAAGACTTTGAAGATTTGGGATCTACTGGAGGGAATTTTGGATGTTGAATTTGGTTTTAATTGAAGGGGATGTTGTAATCTAGACATCACTTTCTTCCTTGTTGTGTTTCATAGCTGTCATGATATCTTAGTTACCTTTCTCTTGCTTTGAAGAGCCACCATGACCAAAACAACTATTATAAAAGGAAAATGTAAACAGGCTTGCTTAGAGTTTCAGAGGGTTTATTCCATTATCATCATGGTAGGATGTAGTAGGCAAGAAAGGAGGCAGGGATGGTGCTTGACAAGGAGCTCAGCGATACATCTTGATCTATAGGCAGATAGAGGGGGAGAGAGAGAGAGAGGGAAGGAGAGAGAGAAAGAGGAAGAGGAAGAAGAAGAAGAAGAAGAAGAAGAAGAAGAAGAAGAAGAAGAAGAAGAAAGGAGAGAAAAGAAGGGAAGGGAAGGGAAGGGAAGAGAAGAGAAGAGAAGAGAAGAGAAGAGAAGAGAAGAGAAGAGAAGGGAAGGGAAAAGAAGAGAAGAGAAGAGAAGAGAAGAGAAGAGAAGGGAAGGGAAGGGAAGAGAAGAGAAGAGAAGAGAAGGGAAGAGATACAGAGTAACCGTTCTTATTCAAACCACTTCACATGAAGTTACTGCTTCACTCTGTTTTGTACTTCCACAATGATGATTACTTCACCATTGGCTCCTTAACAATAAAATCAGCCAACTATGGACTGAAAATTCTAAAATGATGTGTCAAAATAAACCTTTCATCCTTTTAAATTGATCAATTCAGGTATTTTTCTACAAGAATAGAATTTTGTTAACTGACACAAAGTCTTTCCTTACTCCAAGTCTCTTCATTGTTCTACATTAAAATAGTAGATAGAAATGCAAATAAGTTCCAATGATGATTCAATACATGGAAGTGTGCTCAAATAATCATGGAATTGTCCAAGGGTATAAAATTTTATTTTATGCTTTTGGTTGATATTTCTTTTTTTAAAAAAAATAAAGGTCAAGACTCTACAATGTTTCTTCTTTAGTCAATAAATAATTTAGCTTTGTATTATAAATAATGACTCATCCAGAAGGAAATACACAAATAACAACCTGATTTAGAAGTTTATTCACACTGACTTCTTTTAAAAAGAAAATTAAAGAGTTTGCCTATGTAGTGCCCCATTATGTATATAAGTAGTTCCTTGCTACCACTCACAGTGTCATAGTAACCAAGAGCCAATGATTTCTTTAGGCTTCAGGGCCAGTTTTAAAGACTTGTTGGTTTCAGGAGCAGAAAATCAAGGCTTTGTGTGTTTTTACACAAAACAACAAATCATTAAAGATGAAGATAGAAGATAAAACAATCAGAAATGGTAGCAGTCTGTTAGAGATGCAGAGATAAGGATATTCTTTGCAAACATTTTTCATTTCATGAACGACTGTTCTATAGGCCCAGGGCTACAGAGCATTCTTCCCATAGAAAAGGAAAGAGTGAATACTGCGAGGCTGAGCCATCTAGAGAAGATGATAATTAAAGCAAACTTATTTTTACTTTGTACCAGAGATATGATTTATAACCTAGTCTCCAAAGACTGAAAGACTCATGTGCAATGATAAAGACATCTATGCCTTGAATTATTAACATTGTCAGTCCCTATTTTTAAAAAGTCAACTTAATGTGCTGCCCTGGATGTCTGAGCCTCATTTCCATTTGTAGAAGGCAGCATCAAAGATGACAGCTTCATCTCTCTGCTTCTTTCTTAGGTAATGAGCAATCTGAAGAGGTGAGTTGCAAATAATCCATCTGTAAACAGAAAAGAGCATGTCTACGGAAAAAAAGCCCATCAGTATCAGTTCAAGTTTTAGATCAGAATTAGATTTTCTTTGGGAAGCTAAATATTAACTCTCATCTATCTGTAATACATTAGAAATTTATTACAAGCTGGTCTGCTGGACTTTGCCTTGTGCTATATAGTGTCAGTGGATATAATAATATAAAAAGATTGGTTCTTTTACCTCATAGATTTCTGTTCAGATGGTGGATGTGAATATAGGCAATTTCAACCCAAGTAACTGCTTTTAAGTAGTGATTTCAATTTACAGCTTTGTCTTTGATGTTGGACACATAAATTAACATCACATGTCCCACTTTTTATTTGTATAAAATAAGACATTTATCATCCACCTTATTTGTATTTATCACATACATATTATATGCTACATATCGAAGTAGTCACAATCAACAAGAAAAATAGTCCTTTACTTCATGGAGCTTATATTCTAAATGATTTGACTGGCCACAGTAAGTATGTAAACAAGTCATATACTATAATTTCAGAGGTCTATATTTTATGAACAAAGTTAAGAATAGAGAGGACTATAAAGGATGGACATGTAAAGGTTTGTTATAATGGCCTATGAAGACTTCATTGAGGAGTAAGATTTCAGTGTAGACTCGTGAAAGAAGAAGATATCCAGATAGCTAAGGATGCAGAAAGAGAACATTCTAGGCAGCAGGAGGGAGAATATCAAGAGCAATTATAGGTACAATAAAAAACTTATAAGGCCATAATAAGATTCAATTTCATCCTAAATACAATGTGAAGGTGTTTTGGTTAGTTTCGTGATAACTTGACAGAAACCAGTCAGGATTATCTGGAAAAGAGGGACCCTCATTTGAGAAAATGTCACCAGCAGATTGGCCTGTAGAAGAGTCTGTGGGATATTTTGTTTATTAATGATTTATGTGATAAGGTTCAGCCCATTGTGGGTGTCATCTCTCTGGGCAGATGATCCTGAGTAATATAAGGAAGCAGGTCAACCCAATGGAGTCATGAGAGCAGCAGAGATGTCTCTGTCCCTCATCTGCTAGAGCACTTGGGAGAGCAAGCCCTGCACCTGATCTGGGCAACACAGTTAGAGCTTGCCCTGGATGTGTGGGTTGGAATGAATTGGCCTGAAGGGCATGGGTTTGGAAGACATAGCCCTACCTCTTGTCTGCTGGGTAGTGGTACAGATAGCCTCCTATACTCCCTCATCCCTTACTATGTATGGCAGGTGGGAGAGCTGGCCCCAGGATCATGAGAGTAGGAGAACTGTCCGTGTCCCTTACCACCTGCAACACTCGGGAGAGCTGATCCTGCACCTCACCTGTGTAGTAGGGTTGATCTGTTCATGGTTTCAGGGTTTGCTGGTGAACCAGCCCCGAGAGTGTGAGAGTGGGATAGTTGATGGGCTGACCAGCTCAGATACCTCTCAGGCCCAGATCAAGGATTTTGAATTGGCATATCTCAATATATATGCTGTGATTTATTGCTAGAACCCATAAAGGGGCCTGTCCTACATATCCAAAGCTACAGAATCTCCATGATATGGGGCGACAAATAGGGTATCCGGGAGGCATCCCAGTGAGGTTCCAGTATTGATAGAGTAGCAGAAGCCAAGGTCCTTGTACCAGAGCAATAAGTCCCTGCAATGAGCACTTGTAAGCAAAAAAGTGTGGACAAAGTTTATACTGAGGGACACACTGTGACACACTACAGCTCCCACAACAAGATTTGGGGGAAATTTCAAGGGTAGAGAGTAGGTCTGAGGGGAAGGTGAGATGAGTGGGATTGAGGTGCATGAGTGAAATTCACAAAGAACCAATAAAAAGTGAAGAAGGAGAAGAAGAAGAAGAAGAAGAAGAAGAAGAAGAAGAAGAAGAAGAAGAAGAAGAAGAAGAAGAAGAAGAAGAAGAAGAAGAACAAGAACAAGAACAACAGCAACAACAACGACAAACAACAACAAGCAACAGAGCAGGCCAAGCAACCCTAGAAGTGCAAGCCAGTGAGCAGAATCCCTCCATGAAACTGTTTCAATTGCTGGACTAAATTTCCTCAATGATGGACTGTGATTGGGGTATGCAAGCCAAATAAACCCTTTCCTGCCCAAGTTGCTTTTAGTCATGGTCTTCATCATAATAATCAAAATCAAACTTGGAGAAAAGTGTTGATGATTAAGTGAAGTGATGAAAGTCTTACATTTTTAAAAATGTAACTAACTTGTACAGATAATTGATAATAAGGTGAGCAACAGTAGAAACAGACAACGGTTAGGAAGCATTTACACTTATCTTGGCATGAAATGATGTTGGCTTAGATCATGATTGCTATCAGAACGGTGGTGAGAAGTGCTCAGATTTGATGTAGAAGTTTGAGATAAGGCTTATGTGATTTCTGCATGAATTGGATACACTGTGTGTTTGTAGGTTGTCTGGGATTGTGAGATTTTATATATATACTGAGGTAGTGTAAGGTTTGAAGTGGCAGCAGCTGAGACAGGGTAGATTATGAGAATAGTTTGGAAATTTTCTGTTTGTTTTTGCCTGTTATTATTATCATAATCATCATCATTATCTATAATTTGTTTAGGATTTTTTGAGACAAGGTGCTAGCGTACCCTGGAACTCACACATGTAGCCAAGTTAGTCATAAATTTGTGGTTCCCCCAGCTTCTGCCTCTAGATTACTACAGTTACAGGCATGTGTATCCCAGACTGGAAGGATCATAAGTTTTTCTAACCATGCAAAGGTTGATGCTCCCACTAGATATTTAAATGGAATGTTGAAGCAACAGTTGGAAATATGTACTTAGAACTTAAATAAAATATGTTGAACTATGAAAAGAAAATTGGGGGATTTTCTGTGGTGAGATATTTTTATGCCATAGAAGATGGAAAGAATCAAATTTTAAAGGGAAAGAATCAAACTTATAGATAAAGAGAAGGCCAAAGATAAGTATAAGACTAAGATGTTGTTACCTACAAAACCATAAATGTTAAATTATATAAGAAATAATAATTAGTGGAGAGGAGACAGAAGGAGAAGCAACAGAAAATCATGTTTGGGAACTAAGTGTTCTAAGGTGGAGTTAGGGATGTCATAAACCAGAACAACAGAATTAGGAACATAGAAGTTTCTGAGAAAGGAGGAAAGAATTGCAGTTGAAAATGCTTGTTCATGAAGACCACAGAAAGCAGGGAAGAGACTATGAACGTAGACAAGTAGCTATAGGAGGTTAGTATAATCAGGAAACAAGAAATTATGTAATAACAACGCTGAAGTTATTGGAATGTAATGAAAGCAATTTAAAAATTATTAAGTTTATATACAAATAATTGGATTGTTATAAAAACTAATGACTTTGTATTTCCCAAAGTTGGCAAATTTCCTTTATGCGTTTCTGTATATTCACACTGCATAAAATCATTAATAATTTTTGCTGAGCACTGTTCAGCTGTTCTTTAAGCCCATAGCAATTTTGAATCTTCAGGGACCACTCCCCCCAATATGAAACCCAAGGATTTTTGCCACGAGCTTTTTAGCGTTGCCCACAGTTTTTTTCTCCCCACTAACAACAAGAATCAAAGAGATTGCATTTTCTCTCAACCTATATTTCATGACACATATGCAGCCCAGAGGGAAAGCACTTTGCCTCGAGTCTTCAATAGAATGCTAAGACCTGGGTGGAATATAAAACAGGATGAGTCAAAGTTGTAGAGAAGTAGCTGGAGGTCAGCTTCATAGTTAAGAAAAGAATGCTGTAGATTAGAGGACAAAACATATTGATTTCTGTTTTCTGTTTAGTGAGTTAGTCATGAAAGCAGACTTACCCTGGAATGCAACTTTCAAACAAGCATTGACGTGCTGATATGCAATTGTAATTTTTTTCACTCCAAGGGGTCTAAGACATACTTTTTGTGACTCTGCCCTATTCATTTGAAGATGAATGTTCGTAGAAGAGTTAATGCTAACATTGACTTCCAGCAGTCACCAGCTGGAGAGCCTCTGACCATCACCACTGTTCTCTGTATTCACAGATGATCTTCACAGCAGGAATGAAACAGATTTTGACTTGAGAAGAGTCAATGCCAAATGCCATCTGAGGTTTACCTGTGGCAAAGACAGAAAGATGACCTGCCTCAAGGGAGAAATTCCCTAGGGTTGAATATGGAGCTCGTAACTTAGAAAAGAGCAAACTAAGTGTCAATGTATATTGTAGCCATACATATGTTTATATATGTGTACACACACACAGACACACACACACACACATACACACACACACTGTACCACTTAATAGCTAAACACTAATTCTGCAAGAACTTCATGAAAAATATACTCAAGACACACAAACTCTGGTTGTTGCCAAATTTACTCCTAGAGCTGATTGTGCTAATTTCTCCAAAATTTAGCCATGATAAGAACTGGTGGGGAGAAAAAGTAACAAGTTCCATGATATTGTATAATTATGCACATTTAAATGATTCTTTTGTGTCTCATAAAGATGCACAACTTATCCAATATCCCTATGCCCCGACAGTTCTAATAAAAAATAAATAAATAAAGCAAACAACTCACCTTGAGGAAAAAATATTAACTAATGGAAAATGCATGAACCTGCTTCTAATTCCTACCTGCTGTGATTCTAACAGAATGGGTGAAACACAATAGGGAGTGGTTTTGAACAATTTTGATTTCATCTCCTTAAAAATACTTGACATCAAGATTATTTAAAATATGGCTTTTTTGTGTGACATGTCTTCAGAACAGTTATACTTTTATAGAGATTTACAATGAATTTAAGGATATACTTTGGTTCAAACTTCAAATGAGAATCACAGAAGTCTCGTTATAGTCAAAAGAACACTCTACACTCAATTGCATCCTTAATTCCCAATATGAGAGTGCTTCAAGGTGATGTCATTGGAAGATGATTAGCTCCTGAGGATGGAGCCCTCAGACCCCAAAGTTCTCTATCTCCAGGATCTGAATATACAACAATCTGATAAGAATCTTCAAGCCACAAAGCAAATTCTTACCATACAAAAGAGGTAGAATAAATACATTTATGTTGTTCAGGCTGGTCAGTATATGTTCTTGTTATAGCAACCAATGTGTATTAAAAATATATCTTTTATGCTTATTTCATTTCTAAATATTTATTTATTTTTCTTTTATGATAACAGGTGTTTTAGCAGGGCATGGTGGCACAGGCCTTTAATGCCAGAACGCAAGAGGCAGAGGCTGTTGGATTGCTGTGAGTTCCAGGCCAGCCTGGTCTACAAAATGACTCCAGGACAGCCCAGGCTATACAGAGAAACCCTGTCTCAAAAAATTTAAAAAAAGAAAGAAAGAAAGAAAGAAAGAAAGAAAGAAAGAAAGAAAGAAAGAAAAGAAAAGAACAGGTGTTTTGCTGTATGTATGGATGTATAGCATATACTTGTCTGGCACCCATGGAGAACAGAAGAACAGAAGAAGGTAACATATCCCTCCAGAAGTGAAGTTACATTGGTTGTGAGCCTCCATGTGGATGATGGAAATTGAACTGAGGTCCTCTGAGTGAGTAATCCATGATGCTAACTACTGAGAAATCTCTTCAGATCCTTATGCTCATTTCTTTTTTTTTTTTTTAATTTTTTATTAATTTATTCTTGTTACATCTCAATGGTTAACCCATCCCTTGTATCCTCCCATTCTTCCTTCCCTCCCATTTTCCCCTTACTCCCCTCCCCTATGACTGTGACTGAGGGGGACCTCCTCCCCTTGTATATGCTCATAGGGTATCAAGTCTCTTCTTGGTAACCTGCTGTCTTTCCTCTGAGTGCCACCAGATGGGATAAAGTTTCACAGATACATGTATGTTGTGTGATAGCCAAACCACTGGGTATATTCCAACTCCAGCCAATTTTTACAAATATGAAATCTATTGACTCACATAGCCAAGTGTAAAAGAAGTAATATACTGGTAGGTGACAATGACTGTAATAAGCAATTACCCTACTTCCTGAACATACTCTCTTGACTGCAATCCGTCTCCAAATATTTGTCAATTTTTTTCTCCAAGATCTTTTTAAATACTAGGGTAAAAGTCTTACTGTCTCTCTTTGAATCAGCTTCTCCCATTTAGACCAATGGATGAACTTAAATATTAAGACTACCTATGTCCTTGTGAAGCTTATCTATGTCCCAGGGAAGTGGGTTCTAGGTGTATATCAGCTATACAATGTGTCCTGGATGTCTGTACAGGAGGGGTAGTTACTGCCTACCTGGCATCTGGAACTGTTCATATTTAAACAAGATAAATACAGTGCCAAATTAAAAAATGAGAGATAAATGAATTGTAGCCACATGTGATTTTTCAATAAACCAATGTGCTTCCTTTTGGTGGATTGTATTTTAGGCCCACAGACATATGGGTTTGGAAAGGTCGTTATTTCTACTTTGTCTTCATTTTCAGAAAGCAATTGAGAAAAGAACACAGGAGTCAGGAGAGCTACATTTGGAGAAAGGTGGATCTATAGACCAGGCAGTTATTCAGCTAAGCTCACGGAATGCCTTGAGCAGGAGTTACAGGGACAGAAAGGAGGGGCTCCTAGTCTTGCCTGTGGAAAACTGGTCCCACCCCGCCTGTCAAAACCATGAGGGAAAGCAAGGCTGGAGCAAAGTGTCCTCATGCCTAGTGACACATTGCTGTATCTTAAATCAGGTAAGTCATGTCTCTTCCCTAGGAAAGGAAAAGTTAGAAATAAAGACAGGGCCTTTAAATGTCTTTCTGATACCACTTCCTCCTGGCAATAAAGCAATAGCTCTCTCTTTGGAAATGAGGACAGAGAAATGGAATCCACTCAACTGAAAAATTTATGTCTCATGTCCAGGATTATAGCATTTTTCCATTCTTACTCTATGCACTTTAATTTAGTGTCATTAATATTTTCTGTCTTGTTTACATTGTCTTCCAAATTCAAATTATAATGACTATAAAATACCCCATCATTAAACCATTGTCACTTTAGTAGCTAATTTGCCTTTATTAAATATTTAGGTAATTTAATTTTCTACTATACACAATATTTATTTTTTTATTATTAATTTATTCTTGTTACATCTCAATGGTTATCCCATCCCTTGTGTCCTCCCATTCTTCCCTCCCTCCCCTTTTCCCCTTATTCCCCTCCATTATGACTGTTCCTGAGGGGGATTACCTCCCCCTGTATATGCTCATAGGGTATCAAGTCTCTGCTCGGTAACCTGCTTTCCTTCCTCTGAGTGCCACCAGGTCTCCCCCTCCAGGGGACATGGTCAAATGTGAGGCACCAGAGTATGTGAGATAGACATATCCCACTCTCCACTCAACTGTGGAGACTGTTCTGACCATTGGCTAGATCTGGGTAGGGGCTTAAAGTTTACCGCCTGTATTGTCCTTGGCTGGTGCCTTAGTTTGAGCGGGACCCCTGGGCCCAGATCTGCCTATCATAATGTTCTACTTGTAGGTTTCTAGGACCCTCTGGATCCTTCTTAAATGGTCTTTGAAATGACTATAGTGCATTTTTCTAGTCTTTTGTATTATTTCTTGAGAGTGAATTCTTAGAAGCAGGATTACTATGCCAAAAGCTACCATATACTGAAATCCAAATGTTTACTCTGCCAATGAGTAATAAGGAATATGTGCGAGTTACTACATTTTTTGAAACATGGTCCTTAATAACATTTTGGCTATACTTGCTATAAAAAGCATTTCATTGATGTTCTTTTTATTTCTTTCATTGCATTAAGTATTTGTATTTACTTTTTAAAAATTCACTTTACAGCCCTATCAAGGCCCCCTCCCTCCTCTTCTCCCAGTCCTGCCATTCCCCTCACCATTCTCCTCAGAAAATGAGAACTCCCCCAATAATCCGCTGTGGCACATCAAGTCACATCACAACAAAGGACATCCTCTTCCACTGAGGCACAACAAGGCAGACCAGCTAGGGGAAAGGGATCCAAAAGCAGGCAACAGAGTCCATGTCAGAGACAGCCTGTACTCTAATTGCTAGGAGACCCTCATGAACACCACACTACCCATCAGCTACATATGTGTAGGGGACCTTGGTCCAGTCAATGCCTGCTCTTTGGTTGGTGGGCCAGTCTCTGGGAGCACACATAATTCTCGGTTAGTTGACTCTGTTGTCTGTCTGTCTGTGATGTATTTATGTATGCGACATGCACATGAATGTGTACACCTTTGTGCACAGTCAGGTTGAGGTTAGAGCGGAATAGTGGGTGTATTCCTCTGTCACGTCCCATCTCTGTGCCTCACTTCTCCCCCTGTGCTGGCTCTACAGGTATGTGGAACCATGCCTAGCTCTTTTTTTTTTTTTTTTTTTTTTTTGGTTTTTCGAGACAAGGTTACTCTGTGTAGCCTTCGCTGTCCTGAAACTCACTCTGTGGACCAGGCTGGCCTCGAACTCACAGAGATCTGCCTGCCTCTATTTCCCAAGTTCTGAGATTAAAGGCATGCGCTACCACCGCCAGGCTATGCCTAGCTTTTATATAGATATTTGCAATTCAGACTTAGTTCCTCATGCATGCAGACCAAGCAATTTCATCCACTGAGGCATCTCCTTAGCCTCAGCATTTCTTTTTATAAATTTCCCATTACTTATCTATTGACTATGTTAATATTTCTCATTAATATGGGCTCCATTCCTTTTTTTTTTTTTTTTTTTTTTTTTTTTTTTTCTTTTTTTTTTTTTTTTTTTTTATTAATTTATTCTTGTTACATCTCAATGTTTATCCCATCCCTTGTATCCTCCCATTCCTCCCCCCCCCCCATTTTTCCATTATTCCCCTCCCCTATGACTGTTCCTGAGGGGGATTACGTCCCCCTATATATTCTCATAGGGTATCTAGTCTCTTCTTGGCTACTTGCTGTCCTTCCTCTGAGTGCCACCAGGTCTCCCCCTCCAGGGGACATGGTCAAATGTGAGGCACCAGAGTATGTGAGAAGTCGTATCACACTCTCCACTCAACTGTGGAGAATATTCTGACCATTGGCTAGATCTGGGAAGGGGTTTAAAGTTTACCTCCTGTATTGTCCTTGGCTGGTGCCTTAGTTTGAGCGGGACCCCTGGGCCCAAATCTGCCTATCATATTGTTCTACTTGTAGATTTCTAGGACCCTCTGGATCCTTTTATTTTGCTGTTCTCCCATGCGTCTCTCATTTAGAGTCCCAATAGGATGCCTTCCCCTCAGTCCCAGTTTCCTGGTAAGTGAAGGCTTTCGTGGGACATGCCCCTTGGGCTAGTATGCAGATATAAGTGAGTATATACCATTTGATTCTTTCTGCTTCTGGGTTAACTCACTCATTATGATCATTTCTAGCTCAATCCATTTATCCACAAATTTCGGGAATTCCTTGTTTTTAATAGCTGAGTAGTATTCCACAGTGTATATGTACCACAGTTTCTTTATCCACTCTTCTACTGAGGGACACTTAGGCTGTTTCCATGTTCTGGCTATTATGAATAAGGCTGCTATGAACATGGTTGAGCAAATTTTCTTGTTGTGTGCTGGAGCATCTTCTGGGTATATTCCAAGGAGTGGAATAGCTGGGTCTTGAGGAAGCCCTATTCCCATTTTTTCTGAGATAGCACCAGATAGATTTCCAAAGTGGCTGTACTAGTTTGCATTCCCACCAGCAATGAAGGAGTGTTCCTCTCTCCCCACATCCTCGCCAGCATGTGGTGGTCGCTTGAATTTTGATCTTAGCCATTCTGATGGGGTGTAAGATGGAATCTCAGAGTTGTTTTGATTTGCATTTCCCTGATGACTAAGGAGGTTGAGCATTTCTTTAAGTGTTTCTCAGCCATTTGATACTCCTCTGTTGAGAATTCTCTGTTTAGTTCCAAGCCCCATTTCTCAATTGGGTTATTCGGTTTGGTGGTGTTTAATTTCTTGAGTTCTTTATATATTTTGGATATTAGACCTTTGTCAGATGTAGGGTTGGTGAAGATTTTTTCCCAGTCTGTAGGCTGTCGCTTTGTTCTCTTGACAGTGTCTCCTGCCTTACAGAAGCTTCTCAGCCTCATGAGGTCCCATTTATTAATGGTTGACATTAAGGCCTGGGCCGTTGGTGTTCTGTTCAGGAAGTTGTCTCCTGTGCCAATATGTTCCAGGCTCTTTCCCACTTTTTCTTCTAAGTGAGTTAGTGTCTCTGGTTTTATGTTGAGGTCTTTAATCCACTTGGATTTGAGTTTTGTGCAAGGTGACAAATATGGGTCCAGTTTCATTTTTTTACACATAGACCTCCAGTTAGACCAGCACCATTTGTTGAAGATGCTATCCTTTTTCCATTGAATGGATTTGGCTTCTTTGTCAAAAATCAAGTGACCATATGTATGTGGATTCATATCTGGGTCTTCGATTCGATTCCACTGATCAACCAGCCTGTTGCTGTGCCAGTACCATGCTGTTTTAAGTACTATTGCTTTATAGTACAGTTTGAGATCAGGTATGGAGATTCCTCCGGAGCATCTTTTATTGTACAAGATTGTTTTAGCTATTCTGGTTTTTTTGTTTTTCCATATGAAGTTCAGAATTGAACTTTCAATGTCTTTAAAAAATTGTGTAGTTATTTTGATAGGGATTGCATTGAATCTATAGATTGCTTTTGGTAGGATGGCCATTTTTACTATGTTAATTCTCCCGATCCATGAGCAAGGAAGATCACGCCATCTTCTCAGGTCATCTTCAATCTCTTTCTTCAGAGTTTTGAAATTTTTTTTCATACAAGTCCTTCACTTGCTTAGTTAGGGTAACTCCTAGATATTTTATATTGCTTGTGGCTAATGTGAGGGTGTGGTTTTCCTAATTTCTTCCTCTGCAAGCTTGTCATTTGTGTATAGGACGGCTACAGACTTTTTTGAGTTAATTTTGTATCCAGCCAATTTGCTGAAGGTGTTTATCAGCTTTAGGAGTCTCTGGTGGAGTTTTGAGGGTCACTTATGTACACTATCATATATCTGCAAAGAGGGATAATTTGACTTCCTCCTTTCCCATTTGGATCCCCTTGATCTCCTTTTGTTGTCTTATTGCTCTGGCTAGAACTTCGAGTACTATATTGAAGAGATATGGAGAGAGTGGGCAGCCTTGCCCTTGTTCCCGATTTGAGAGGAATTTCCTTGAGTATCTCACCATTTCCTTGATTTTGGCTATTGGCTTGCTGTATATAGCCTTTATTATGTTGAGGAAAGTGCCTTGTATCCCCGATCTCTCTAAAACTTTAAACATGAATGGGTGTTGAATTTTATCAAATGCTTTCTCTGCATCCAAGGAGATAATCATGTGGTTTTTTATTTTCAGTTTGTTTATATGATGGATTACATGATGGATTTCCGTATATTAAACCATCCCTGCATGCCTGGAATGAAGCCTACTTGGTCATGATGAATGATATCTTTGATGTGCTCCTGTATTCGTTTTGCAAGTATTTTTATTTAGTATTTTTGCATCTATGTTCATAAGAGAAATTGGTCTGAAATTCTCTTTCTTTGTTGAGTCTTTGTGAGGTTTAGGTATCAATGAGACTATGGCCTCATAGAATGAATTTGGTAATTTTCCATCCATTTCTATCTTTTGGAGTAGCTTGAAGAGTATCGGTATTAGCTCGCCCTTAAAGGTCTGGTAGAATTCTGCACTGAAACCATCTGGCCCTGGGCTTTTTTGGTTGGGAGACCATCGATGATTGCTTCTATTTCTGTCGGGGAATGGGACTATTTAACTTGTTTATCTGTTCTTCACTCAACTTTGGCAAGTGAACTTGATCAAGAAATCGTCCATTTCCCTTAGATTTTCAAATTTTGTGGAGTATATGCCTTCAAAGTAGGATCTTATGATTCTTTGAATTTCTTCAGTGTCTGTTGTTATGTCTCCCTTTTCATTTCTGATTTTGTTGATTTCAATACTGTCTCTCTGCCTTTTAGTTAGTTTGGCTAATGGTCTGTCTATCTTGTTGATTTTCTCAAAGAACCAGCTCTTGGTTTTGTTGATTCTTTGGACTGTTTTTCTTAGTTTCTAATTTGTTAATTTCAGCCCTGAGTTTGATAATTTCCAGGCGTCTACTCCTCTTGGGTGTTTCTGCTTCTTTTTTTTCTAGGGCTTCCAGTTGTGTGTTAAGATGCTTATGTGCGATGTTTCCAATTTCTTTTTTAAAGGCACTTAGTGCTATGAATTTTCCTCTTAGCACTGCTTTCAATGTATCCCACAAATTTGGGTATGTTGTTTCTTCATTTTCATTGAATTTCAGAAACTCCTTGATTTCTTCTTTATTTCTTCCCTGACCCAGGTGTCATTTAGCAGAGAGTTGTTTTAGTTTCCACAAAACGTGTAGGCTTTTGTTATTTCTGTTGTTGTTGAATTGCAGCCTAAGAGCATGGTGTATCTGATAGGATACAAGGTATTATTTCAATCCTCTTGTATCTGTTGAGGCTTGCTTTGTGACCTACGATGTGATCAATTTTGGAGAAGGTTCCATGGGGTGCAGAGAAGAAGGTGTATTCTTTCTTGTTTGGGTGAAAGGTTCTATAGATATCTGTTAGATCCATTTGACCCATGGCATTGGTTAATGATGTTATTTCTCGGCTTAGTTTCTGTTTCAATGACTTATCCTTCAGTGAGAGTGGGGTGTTGAAGTCTCCCACTATTATTGTGTGGGGATCGATGTGTGGTTTAAGCTTTTTTAGGAGATCTTTTACATATGTGGGTGCCCTTGTATTGGGAGCATAGATGTTCAGAATTGTGATGTCATCTTGGTTGACTTTACCTTTGATAAGTATGAAGTGTCCTTCCTCATCCCTTTTGATTAATTTTGGTTGAAAGTCTATTTTGTTCGATACTAAAATGGCTACACCTGCTTGCTTCTTGTGACCATTTGCTTGGAATATTTTTTTCCAACCTTTTACCCTGAGGTAATGCCTTTCATTATGGGTGAGATGTGTTTCTTGGATGCAGAAGAATGTTGGGTCTTGTTTATGTACCCATTCGGTTAGTCTGTGTCTTTTTATTGGAGAATTGAGGCCATTGATGTTGAGAGATATTAATGACCAGTGACTGTTAAGAGTCTTAATTTTGATGTTGTTTCCAGTCGAGCGTTTGTGTAGTTGTGTTTTTGCCATGGGATAGTTATCTATTTCCTGGGTAGTTTTGGTTGTAGCTTGACCCTTTGGGATGGAGTTTTCCTTCTAGTACCTTCTGTAAAGCTGGGTTTGTGGATAGGTACTGTTTGAATTTGTTTTTGTCATGGAATATTTTGTTTTCTCCATCAATGGTTATTGATAATTTTGCTGGGTAAAGTAGTCTGGCCTGGCATCTGTGTTCTCTTAGGGTTTGCAGGATCTCTGTCCAGGCCCTTCTGGCTTTTATGGTCTCTGCTGAGAAGTCAGGTGTAATTCTGATAGGTTTACCATTAAATGTTATTTGGCCCTTTTCCCTTGCAGCTTTTAATATTTTTTCTTTGTTCTGCATGTTTTGTGTTTTGATTATTATGTGGCGGGCAGTTTTTCTTTTCTGGTCAATTCTATTTGGTGTTCTGTAGGCCTCTTGTATGTTTATAGGCATCTCTTTCTTTAGATTGGGGAAATTTTCTTCTATGATTTTGTTGAGAATAGTTTCTGGGCCCTGGAGTCTGATGTCTTCTCTTTCTTCAATGCCTATTATCCGCAAATTTCTTCTTTTCATGGTGTCCTTAATTTCTTGGATGTTTTGTGTCAGGAGTTTTCCAGATTTGGCATTTTCTTTAATGGTTGATTCAATATCTGTGATTGTATCTTCTAGCCCTGAGATTCGTTCTTCCATCTCTTGGATTCTGTTAGAAAAGCTCACCTCTGTGTTGCTCGCCTTCTTCTCTGAGGTCTCACGTTCTCGTTTTTCTTCTGTCTGTGTGTTTATCATTGAATCCATTTTCATTTTCAGATCTTGAACTGATTTTTTGATTTCTTTCATCTGATTTTTTGTATATTCCTGAGTTTCTTCCATTGCCTCTTTATAGGTCTTCAGAGCTTGAACCGTTTTAGCTATTTCTTTCATCTGGTTGTTTGCATTTTCCTGCAATTTTTCCAGTTCCACTCTATGTGCTTCTTTTATGTCTCTCACCTGTTTGTCTGCGTCTTCCTGCATTTGATTACGAATTTTATTTGTTTCCTCCATTATCATCCTCATTACTAAGGATTTGAGGTCATTTTCTTGTATTTCCGTTGTATTTGAGTTCTCTGGGTGGTTTTCTTTGGGATAGCTGGAAACTGGAGACGCCATGTTGTTTTGGGGTTTTTTGCGTATGCTTTTTCGTTGTCCTTTAGACATCTTGCCGTCTTTGTTTTTGTTGGGTAGCTTCCAGAGTTGAATGGAGGGTGTCTGATGATAGATTCACTTGTTTTCTTACGATTTCCCTAGGCTGCGAGCTCAAAGCTTCACTGGTGTGGATGTTAGGAGGTTAGCCCTGTTGTTCTGGTCTCTCACAGCCAGTGATGCTCAGTCCCTCTCTGCTGTGGATCCTGCAATTGTTCTGGGTCTCTGAATGAGCGTTGGGTCAGGCCAAGGTATCCACAGCCTTCTGTGTTCCCTGCCAAGTCCAGCCAGGAGCACTGGGACCGAACCACGGGCAGAACTCAGCTAGATTCTCAGGGCCAGAACCGTCTGCCAAGCTCAGCTAGGGATTTTGGGCCCAAAATGCACACAGGGCCCAGCCAGAATTTTTGGGCTGGGACTACGCACCAAGCTCCACTAGGGCCTTTTGGCCCAAAGTGCGTGCTGTGGTCAGTTATTGACTCAGGGCCCGAACTGACCACCAATCTCAGCCAGGAATTCTGGATTCAAACTGTACACTGTGTCCAACCAGAGTCTTAGAGCTGGTGGAACCGAGAGCTCTGTCCAGCCTGTGCCACAGCAGGAGAACTGCGGCTGCTCTGAGTTAGCGCCAGTAGTGGAACAAGTGCTCCACCCGGACTGTGTCACCGCAGGGGAGCTGCCGCTGAGCTGAGGTGGTGCCTAGGATGGAACCGAGCACGTCACCAAGCCTGCGCCACAGCAGGAGAACTGCGGCTGCTCTGAGTTAGCGCCAGTGGTGGGACAAGTGCTCCGCCCAGACTGTGTCCCCGCAGGGGAGCTGCCGCTGAGCTGAGGTGGTGCCTAGGATGGAACCGAGCACGTCACCAAGCCTGCGCCACAGCAGGAGAACTGTGGCTGCTCTGAGTTAGCGCCAGTGCTGGAACAAGTGCTCCGCCCGGACTGTGTCCCCGCAGGGGAGCTGCCGCTGAGCTGAGGTAGTGCCTAGGATGGAACCGAGCACGTCACCAAGCCTGCGCCACAGCAGGAGAACTGCGGCTGCTCTGAGTTAGCGCCAGTGGTGGAACAAGTGCTCCGCCCAGACTGTGTCCCCGCAGGGGAGCTGCCGCTGAGCTGAGGTGGTGCCTAGGATGGAACCGAGCACGTCACCAAGCCTGCGCCACAGCAGGAGAACTGCGGCTGCTCTGAGTTAGCGCCAGTGGTGGAACAAGTGCTCCGCCCAGACTGTGTCCCCGCAGGGGAGCTGCCGCTGAGCTGAGGTGGTGCCTAGGATGGAACCGAGCACGTCACCAAGCCTGCGCCACAGCAGGAGAACTGCGGCTGCTCTGAGTTAGCGCCAGTGGTGGGACAAGTGCTCCGCCCAGACTGTGTCCCCGCAGGGGAGCTGCCGCTGAGCTGAGGTGGTGCCTAGGATGGAACCGAGCACGTCACCAAGCCTGCGCCACAGCAGGAGAACTGCGGCTGCTCTGAGTTAGCGCCAGTGGTGGAACAAGTGCTCTGCCCGGACTGTGTCCCCGCAGGGGAGCTGCCGCTGAGCTGAGGTAGTGCCTAGTGTGGAGCAGCGTGCTCAACTACGCCTGCGCCACAGCAGGGGAGCTATGGCCACGCTGAGTTAGTGCCTCAGGCAGAATTGTTTGCTGGGCCGGGCCAATACCCGGGACTCTGGGGCCGAACTGTCCGCCGAGTCCAATCTGGGTCCAAAGGCTCCACGCGACCCAAATCCTGCCCCGAGTCCCCTCTCCCGCAGCAATTCCCACCAGCCACCACACCGATCGCCTCCACCGGAAGGCTATGAGCTGCAAACCTCAGCCGCCGCTGCTGGTGCCGCTGGTGCTGCCGCCTCTACCGCTGCCGCTCCGATCAGAGAAAAACCACGCTCCTCCCGTGTGCAGGGGCACGCAGGTCCACCGCACCCTGGTCCCTCCGAACCGTGGAGCACTCCCGCTGCCGTGATGTTCGGACCTCGGTGTTCCTGGCTCAGAAATCTGTGCAATTCCCTGAATTGTTCACTGGAGCCTCCAAACGCGGTCCACACTGCTCGCCGCCATCTTCTCCATTCCTTTTTTAATTGTATATGTAATGGATTCCCTAAAGCCATTTTCACACAAATAAACATTTAACTTTGTCCATGTTCGTTTTATGGCAACCCCTTCCTTTCTCTTTGCTCCCCATTCTGTCAGTCTCCTTTGCACTTAGACCGTTTCACTTTTCCTTTTATTTCATGTATGTGCTTGATTTAATCTATTTGTGTAAAATATGGGATCCACAAATGAGAGAAAACTTGTAATGTTTGTATTCATGAATCTGATTTAATTCACTTATATGATAAGCTGTAGTTGTATCCACTTTCTTGCAAATAACAGTTTCCTTCTTCATAGCCAAATAATATTTCATCACACACATGATGTATCTATCACATTTTCTTTAGCCATTCCTTTTCATATAAATCTTTGATACATTTGTTGTTATTTTTCATGTTTTATTATCTTATGTGTCTACAGAGATTTAATTTTTATGGGGTTTGCTCCATCTATTTTTGATTTTCAAATTCTTGACTACAGTCAAAACTAAAAATGCTCTCAGCCCCTTGTTATGATGTCTTTGGAGGAACAGAGTTATTTTTTTAAATCTTGTGAGATGTCCAAAATGGTTTCATGAGAACCAAAGCAACCTTGAACTAACTCATAGTTTGTAAGTGAATTAGTTAAACTCCTAATTTGATTTTTCCCTTATTCACGCTGAAAAAAATTTCTTTAAGCAAGTAAATATGGATCACAGCGGGAAGTATTAACTTCTAACACTTTCCAAAGAGCACAAACCTTCTGTTATTCCATTCACATAAAATACCAGTTGACAGATGGCACTTGCCAGAAAGCAGGGAAGAAAGGCATTAGAATAGCGATTTAGCAAGTGAATTCTCTCAAGAGATGTACCTGTATATATGGCTGGATATTTAAGAGATAAGTCCAAGACTAGTGTAAGAAAACAGAAAATCTAAAGGGAAAATACATTTTGTTCTTAAACCTGAATTAAATTTTAATTAACTATGTTATTTTCATTGGCTATTTACTCTCTCAGCTCAATTTGTATTCCCATTTTATAAGAAATTGGGCAAGATAATATATTAAGTAATTTTTGGCACTACCATTATGATTTTCCATCTATCTAGTCTATTCCTTCATTTATTCATTAATTGTGCCTTGGTTCCATAATCTATGTCAGACAGATTGCTAAGGTTGCACATGTAATGTAAATCAGAACAGTATCTATCTTCATTAATCTCTAGTGGGGGAATTGTATTATAATTATTTTTATTTATTTCTATTTATTAATGTATCATATTTATAATGAATGTCATATTGAAATATAACAGGATGCATTGAATTATGAGGAGGGAGAGTCAAAAGGCAAGTGATTACAAACTGAAACTTAGGAATGAGTAGGATATAAAGGAAGGAACAGGTAGAAGTTGCACAGAGGATTCAGCAGGAGAAAAGGAAGCATATGAAGCACAACATTAAATCTATTGTATTTATCATGAAGCAGAATAATCCAGAGATTTATATAAAGCAAAAAGATAGGACTCAACTCATTGGAGCCCCCTTGTGTTAGCCTGTGGAGTCTGGGAATTACCCTTTAAGAAACTCAAAGCCTCTTCTTGGTAGCCTGCTATGGTACCCTATGAGCATATACGGAGGGAGGAAGTCCCCCTCAGGCACAGTCATAGGGGAGGGGAATAAGGGGAAAATGGGAGGGAGGGAGGAATGGGCGGAAACAAGGGATGAGATAACCATTGAGATGTAACAAGAGTAAATTAATTTTAAAAAGTAAACAAAGAAACAAACAAACAAAAAAGAAAGAAAGAAAGAAAGAAACTCAAAGCCAATGAGCTATGCTTCATAGAGGAGGAAAATCTAGAGCAATGGATGATGTTCTGGATCAGAAGCCATTTCAGAGCAGTATGGAAAAGATACCATCTTAGGTCTCCATGCCAGGAAACTATGGGTGTATTTCTTATTTTACTCTTTGGAGGTAAATGTTCTATGCTCAACTACTAGAGAATATGATTGTTTTCTTTATCTCATGTTTGTATTCTTTGCCAACAGCCCATTATGTATCCATGGAAAATAAAAAGGATCTAAGCAAGGGTAGGGGACTGAGAGGTGTAGGCCAAAGGAACAAGAGATCCTGGAACATGTTATTTCCCCCAAGCTTCATTTTTTTATGGTTCTCTGTACCCACCATATCTCTAATCACACGATTGCCCCAGAAATGTCAGTCCTACGAACACACAATTATAATTGAGGAGCTTTTTAATCATTTGAAGGCATTAGGAGTTAAGCTAAATAATTTGGCTACAATACCCAAAAGACTATTCAAATTGTAACTAAAGCTCCATCACTAGCTCTTTCCATTTTAATTTGCCACACATGTACAGTATGTTGCTTGCCTGAATGATAGTTCACTACCCATGAGCAAATAGAGGTAGAAAGGAAAACTCTCCACAGAGAAATAGAAACTAGATGAGAAATTCAACATATTCCCCTTGTGAATGAATCTCACTTTGGAAGAAAAACCACAATAAGTTTTGAAGGTTCAGGACAAGGCATCCAGGAGGAAGACATTTCAAATCCTGTACATAGTTTATTGGTTTTGCAGCATTTAGCTACTTTCTGCCCTTACAGTTTTCTCGAGGGGCTCACTGTACATGAAGGGGCTCTCCTAGGGTGGCTTCCTTCTCTTCGACTATCTGGCCAATCTGCTTTGATGTCAATATTCCACGCATGTGTACCTCCTTTGTAAAGCTCTCTAGTAACAAAGACTGTTTTTATTTTCCAAAGTCTATAACATTTTTAAACATTTTGTTTGTGTTGCTGGGAATGTGAAGTTAGGCCTTTGCATGTCATTACTCTTCCACGTGACCACAGCTGCGGCAGTTTTAAACTCATTATTTAAAATATTTATTGATGCATTTATTTTGTGAGTTTGTCAATGTGCATGTATGTTTATGTGTATGTGGGTGTGAATGCATCTGCATGTGTGTGTATGTAGGGGCCAGAAGTCAGCCTCTGATATTTCTGGGAATTTTTTTCTCACATTGTTTTTGAAAGAGGATCCCTCACAGGGGTCTGCAGTTTATAGAGGAGGTAAAGCTAGATGGCCAATCAGTCTAAGGGCTCTTCCTGTCTTAACCTCTCCAGCATTGTGATTGCAGGCATGCAGCACCCTGCCTGGCTTTTCCACTGGTCTTGGGATTACAGAAAGCACTTACAGACTTGGCTATCTCTATAGTTCAGTCCTAGACATCTTTAAACATGTTTTATTACACAATATTTTTTTAATCACAGGAGAGTTGCAAAGGCAGTATCAGATATCATTTATGAACATGTCACTGTTTCATCAAATAGTCCTTTAGAATCACCTGTAAGCACCAAAAGATGAAGAAGTTACCAAAAGTGTGGACCTTAGCACATGAACTTGAGACTGTTGGCTTTCACCAGTATTTTCCACTGTCATACCCTCTTTTGTTCTTGACTCTAATCCCATTTGGCTGTACTGTCTCCTCCAATTTATAGCAGTGTTTGGTCTTCCCTTAATCTTTCAACTTTGATAATTTTTATTAATACTTGTCAGGTATGTCTAAAATTGCTGTATTTTCTACTGAAAAAAAATTATCATTTTTCATTCTCAGTCTTATACTTGTCAGGAGTTCCTAGAGCTAGCCTACACTGAAGAGAAGAGTAACATTCTACTTCCTAGATGGAAGAATAGCCAAGAATTCCCAGATGTTTATTAAACTACCAGAGGAACTAATAAATGTCTGGATGAATACTTAGGCTACATCCAGTTCCTCCTTCAAATCTTATGTGCAGCATTTATCACTTTAGTGCTCTAATAGTGATTTTCTACTTCCCTTCATGGATTCCATGTTTATAACCAAGTAATTTCTCTCTTTTCTCTCCATTTATTTACCCAGTTGCTTATATCATTATGGGCTCACAGGTATTTATTTTATACTTTGAATTGTATTCCAATGCTCTTTCCATTTGTTTTCTCACCTCCATTTTCACATGTTACAGACAGACAGCTATTTAAGCTTAGCTGCTGTGCCTTTTTGATATCACTTGTGACATTTTATTACTTTCTTGGTCATAGGCCCATTTTGTTTTATTAAATTGTTAGTCATTTGGCTGAGGAGATAGCACAATGGTTAATGTGCTTGCCATGCAAGGAGTGTGAAGGCCAGAGTTTGTGTTCCCCACAACCCATGTAAATGGTAGATGGATGTGGAGTCCAGCCTATAACTCCAGTGTTGGGGAGCAGAGGCAGGGGATTCTCAGAACAAGCTGGCCTAGCAAGACTAGCCATATCACTGAGATCTGAGTTTGACTGAGATAACCTGCTTCAATGAATAAAGACGGAAGTGCAATCAAGGGTGATTTCTTACACCATTCTTGGGCCTCCAGAAGCATGTGCACACATGTGTATGGGAACCTGTGTGCATATAGGCACACATGCACCCACCCACATACAAACACACATGCAAACTCACATGAAAATGGAAAAAAACAGTTATTGAAGAAAGAAATGGTTGGTTATATTTGTGTGCCCAGTGTTGAATGCAGTACTGAACACAAAAATATACTAGGTCCTAGATTAATGCCTAGCAAAGCAATTAGATGAACAGAAAGATGGGGATGGAATATTTATGTTTATGGCAAAAAGAAGAGCCTAGTAAGCCCAACCAAGCCTGTATGAACTTGGAGCCATAGGAGCTTTGATCCAGCTGACTTGTTTTTGTTGTTTTGTTTTCTTTTGTCTTCACCATGTTCACTGGGAGTATCAGCTAAAACAGTTGCAGCCTAATTTACAAGCAGAAGTGCTACAGCCAATGAAGGGTGGTGGTGTATGGACAAAGAGAGAGAAGGCAACTATGCTGGTGTGTTCTCAGAAGCATGGCCTTGAAGGTTGAAAACATACTTCAAGAAGAGCACCAGAAAGCAGCAGATACACCTTCCTGGACTGCATGGTCCTTAGGGGCTCCTTTGAGATGAGCAGTTCTCAACGATAACCTGTGCAACTGTACCCTCAGTAAGGACCAAAAGAGGAGCAGAAACTAGAGTCAGACAATTCAGCCAGTGAGAATGTTTGCATAAGCCATTAAATGCTTTAAGGAAGGATTGCTCTTATCTCGGTGTTTCTGACATGTATTTTCATTCTGTTTGGCACCCCTTAGAGAGGAAAAGGCCAACATTTTAGACTATCTCTAATTCTCACCCATTGTTTTTGTAAGGACCATAAATTCTAGTTTCTGGATAGAAAGAGAAATGATTCTGAAGGCAAAGCTATATGAAATCAGGGCTTTTGGGGGGTTGTAATGTCTATGCCCAATTATTAAACAGCTAGAAAAAAATGTGTAGTTAGGATAGCTTAGCTTTAGAATGTCCCGAAGGAATGAAAAAGCCATATTTGTTGGTGCAGCGTGAAACTTCTCTGGACATGTAGCAGAGAAGTCTGTGGAACCCATCAGACTTACATTGGACTCTTCACTTTCTACATCGCACTTTTTGCATGACCAGGAATGAATTGCTTTACCTCACCAAACTTCAGTTTCTGCATCTTCAAAATGCTGAGCAATGTGTCAACCTAACAGGTGGTTTTGATAACATTCTGATATGCACCATGCCCCTAAAGTGGTGTCTTATACACAGCAGCTGCTCAAGAATGACACACATTTCATATTCAACTTCCTTCATCCTCTTGCAGTTTCAAGTTCTTGTCTAGTCTGCAGTCAATACCTGATTTTTCTCTATTCCATCTGAAATGTGCAAGCAATTCACTATCTTCTTTGACACAACCCTCCCATGCCCTCTGACTTGTAGTCTTTTCTCCTCATTTTTTCCAAGTCGTGTTTAAGCTCGGCTTCAAATGGATAAAAAAAAAACAAAACAAAAAAACAACAACAAAAAAAAACCAAACCTTTGAATGTGTGACCATCTGCAAAAGGCCAACTGGATCAGCTCCTTCTTGTATTTACCTCCCTCCCTTCCAACTGTCCTGTGGCTTTCTTGATGATACATTACAACATGTTCCCATAGCACACTCTAGTAAAGTGGGATGAAGTCCCTTGTATTTTATTCCTAGGCAGCCATGCTGATTTCTGGTGCAGTGATACATATTGTTATTTCTGATATTGTTTAATAAAAGGTGAGGAAGACTTTACTTCTCATCAGGAAGAATCCCAATAAGAAGGCTTCACACATGGTAATTAATCATCACCTGAAACTCCTGACTGAAATGCACTGATTAGTTCCGGCTGTTCCCTAACTTCTGGGTAGCAGCAATCTAAAAGCACAGAGCTCTAGGAGCTGCTCAGCTCCGTCTGCAACTAGCCCTCTGCCTGCTCTGGCTGATACAAATTAATCTGAGCATAAGCCTTTAGGTCAGACTCTGGCAGAATAGCCAATGAGCTGACAACACATAACAAGAACATATCATGAGTATCTATAAAAGTTATATGGCCTGACCTCATGCAGTGCAAGATAGAGGTCCTATCATCAGGACTAATTGACCATTTCTAGGAAACCAGTCTCCTCACGCCTCCAGGACTTCAATTTGAACTGTTCAGCTGAGAATATAGTTGGTAAGTGGACAAGATATTTGTTTGTGAATATTTGGAGACCTGGAAATCATTCATTGTGATCAGTGGTGCAGGAGAAAGATTAGAGAGCTTAAATTGTGCTTCTCGGGGCACCAGGAGGGCTTCATTGTTAAGGAAAGCAGCATGTGACAGAAAGGTAAAAGGGGGTCACTCTAGGACCTCATCATTAAAATAATTTCACTGTCTTATATTTGTTAGCAAGTTAGTTAGGAATAGAAGGCTACCAGCTTCCTTACAGGATAAATCTCAGAAGCCACGGGACAAGGACAGGCAGTGTCATTCTGATTGAGATAAGAATTGAAAATGAAATAGATGGAGTTAGCCATCTGTGGAAATCTTTTCAGAAGCAGCCAGCCCTAAGAGATGACTGGAAATGTGTTGCTAATGAAATGAAAGCAAGTTACTAAGCTTTCTCCAAGAAGATGTCAATCAAAATGCCATGTATTTAGGATCTGCTGCAATCTCAGAATTGTTCATTAGGTTGGTGTTATAAGAACTAGAATCCCACCTTGACTTGCTGAGTGACCTTGAAATTGTTTGACCTCTATTGGACATAAATATTTTTGTCTGCAGCACAGTAGAGGTTTATACCCATCTGATTCAATGGCTGTGTTGTCTGAGACTATTCATTCTGAGCTGTTATGTAAATTATAAAGGCCCTAAAGTAATGGTTTGATGATGTTGATATTGATGACACCACTGATGAAGAGGATGGTTACAATGAGAAAAAATATGGATAGACATTGGCTGTTTTAAAAATGGAGAATTGCAGTATATTTTCCACTTTGTTGTGACTATAAGTGGGTCTCTGTGCTCAGTCTAAGGATAAGTTAGAATGCTATTTTGCCTGCTTGCCACTACACTCCCAAACATAATTACCAGTGATTTTTTACGCAAAAGCACCAGTCACTTCAGGGCCATTCTTTCCTTGCTAAATGTTGTTTTTCTTCTTTAAAGCACCACCCACCTCTGCAAGCAGGGGTTTGTAGTTATAGAAGAAATCATGGTGAATCCATACTTTAAGCATGTTCTCTTTTCCCCTACCACTTTCTTTTGTTTACTGTTTCCCTAGACACATCTGCATGTAAAGTATGTCATGTCAAAAGTACGTGTCTTTGCCTGATTCACTAACCTCAGCCTTTTATGGAAGTTCCTCAGAGCAGGAACCACATTGATTGTAGGGCTATCCTTGAACATCATTGAGCATTCTTAATTCTTTTTTATTTTAATTTTATTAAATCATTCAGATTACAATTCAATTGTTATCCCATCACTTGTATTCTCCCATTCCTCCCTCCCTCCTGTTTTCACCCTATTCCCCTCCCCTAGGTCTAAAACCGAGGGGGACCTCCTCCTCCACTATATGGTCATAGGCTATTAAGTCTCATCTTGGTTCTCTTTAAGCCAGTCATGCTACAGTCCCCTGAGGCCACCACATCTCTATGCAATGTGAGATGTTATTATGGGATCCTGCGACTTATTTCAATATATGCACACCTTCTCCTCAGACTTCCATTTTGCCAAATCTTTTGTAGATCCAGTACTAGAATTATTGACTATTTAAGACTATGTTGGACACTGGCAACATATTGCCAAGATAGATCACTCATTTTGATTACCTTGGAGAGCCCTTGAGACAGAGTTCTGACTTGGAGAGAATATTAAACCACGGCATCATGAAAATTGTGTTTAAAGTTCCCAGGCTATCATCAACTAGCTGTGGGACCTTGGAGAAGTCACTTTATGAGCTGATATTTCTTTTCCTTATGTATTACATCGAGGTGGTCACTGCTTCTCTGCCTGTCTCATTGATACTTTGTAAAGATTTCACAGTATCCTACACTTGAGACATCCATAGCATTTATCACACTGTGCTTTAGCTGTTTATTTCTCATGTGCTTCTTAAATATGAGTCATAGTTTTGTGATGCCATGCCCCCCTGTGTCCTGAAGCCTTTTAAAAATCCAGGTCCTTCTGCTTCTGGGTTAACTCAGTATGATCATTTCTAGTTCCATCCATTTGTCCACAAATTTTCAAGATTTCTTTGTTTTTAATAGCTGAGTAGTATTCCATAGTGTAAATGTACCACAGTTTCTTCATCCATTCTTCGACTGAGGGACATTTAGGTTGTTTCCAGATTCTGACTATTATGAGTAAGGCTGCTATTAACATGGTTAGCATATGCCCTTGTGTGCTGGAGCATTTTCTGGGTATATCCCAAGGAGTGGAATAGCTGGGTTCTGAGGTCCTTGTCATGTGACCCTCTTTTTTCAAAACACAGCAGCTTAATTCTTAAAGGCTAGCAGAATTTTTCCAGAAAAGTAGTCAGGACCTCTTTTGAAGGGTTTGCCTGTAAATGGCAAGCCCATCCAAGATGAGCAATCTTTCATTAAATGTCAACTGATTAGGGGCTGGAGAGATGGTCCAATGATTAAGAGTATACACTGCTCTTCTGAAGATCCTGAGTTCAACTCCACTCCACAAAAAAATCCAGGTCCATGTTGATGGTTGACAGAATGCACATATGACTGTATGGGGTATGGATTATAAAAATGCTCTGCAACTATAGGTATTTACTGAAATGTACTACAAAATCTCTTGATGAGACAAACACTATATTTGCATACTCATGTTTAGCAATGGAATAATAGACTCAGGGGAGTAAGGTATGGTGTCCACAGTGATACAATGAGCTATTGGTATAGAAAGAAAGTATTCTTACTGCGGATTGACTTCTAGTGCTGCTTATTCCCCACTATCATGGTCTACATGTAGTTTTCTTGCCAGTATTTCTCATCGTATTTGTAGGAATTTTCAAATTTTTTACTCTGGATCATGTGTAGTGCAGTTGAAGTATGCATAGTATAACAAAGGACT
Source organism: Acomys russatus (assembly GCF_903995435.1). NCBI lineage: Eukaryota > Metazoa > Chordata > Mammalia > Rodentia > Muridae > Acomys > Acomys russatus. The sequence continues at coordinate 110,156,790 of NC_067169.1, forward strand.
TTTTGTTTGTATTTTTGTTGTTTGAGGACCATTTACACAAGTGTAAAAAATGGCTGATCGTGTATACGTGTCTTGCTATTGAGCCTTTTATCAGATTGTTTCTAAAGTAATCCATGAGAGCAGTAAAGTCAGTGCAAAACAGCATTCTGAGCAGGACTCAACTCAGCAAGAAGTTGGTACTAAAAATTGAAGGTAAAAAATATTTACAAGATCGGCTACAATTTGAGGATAATCAGCCAATTGACAGAAAGGTCCTAAAGCACTTGAAATCACTTTCTTCTCAGAAACTAAGTAAGTAGGATTCTTTATAGCTAGACTTAATGCTAAATGAACAGTAATCACCTTTAGGAAACAAGTATAGAACAGATTTCTGACACCTTGCAATTGCAATGCGGTCTCTCAATCCATTACTCTGAAATAGCAGCAGCTGCAAAGGTGTCGTCACCATAGAAACACACTAAGCATAGCTTATAGAAGTGGACAATAGGACCATAGCACCCCACTTATTCCTATGTGAAAGTGGTTAAGAGATTATGCCAAGTCATGCTATACACAAATACCCATTTTAGTACACTGAGATCAGTACCTGGAATCTTCCCTGGGGTTCCCTTATGAGACTATGTAATGGCAAGTAAAGAGCAATGAAATCTAGCTGGGCCACCAAAACTCTGCATTGGACTCAATTCTAGGCTTTACTTTTGTGCTCCTGTCCCAAGAAGAACCTCATATTTACCACCCAAGATATTGCAATAACCACTTAAGGAGTTCCTTGCCCTGTTTGTGAGCCTAGCCACCTAAAGCTTTCTAAAAAGTGTTTTAATGAATAACAGTGGTTGAACCATTTCTTAGACCCATACTCTTTTTAAGGTACAAGTTGTCTATAACAACTATTTTGTTTGTTTCAGCACATTGGCTTGAGCTATTTTTTTTCACATAGTTAACAAATCATTTTACAAAGTTGTAGGTCCAAACAAAACTGAGTGAGGAGTATGGGGTTCTCACACAATCTGCCCTCACAGGTTAGTTACCCACAAACCCCGCCTCTGTCTACATCCCTCACCACAAACCCCGCCTCTGTCTACATCCCTCACCACAAAGGTCTGTAGTTAAATGGCTCAAGCATCAGGAATGCATTCACTTTAACTGTTACAGAGATGTTTTCCCCTCTGTTTATTCTTCAATCTGGTAGCTTTACTTTTTTGTTTATGTGATCATTTTAAATACCAACTTCCTGCAACCTATAATCATCTGAGAAGAAAGCCTCAACTGGGAAATTGCATAGAGTAGGTTCACCTGTGGGCATGCCTGTGGGGTATTATCTTGATTGCTTAAATTGAGGTGGGCAGCATTAGTTTATAAGCTGGTTTCCAATCAGGTATGGACAGTAGAAACCTAGATCAGAACAACAAAGCAGGCAGCATACATTTCTCTCACAAGCTTTGGATATGAAATGACCAGCTATTTCAGATTCTTTCCTGACTGATTTTCCTGCACTGATGGACTATAACCAGGAAGTTTAAGCCAGATAAATCCTTTCCTCTTTAATGTTGCTTTTGGTCAGGTTATTTTATTACAGCAACAGAAGCAAAACTATAAAACCCTGCATGTGGACAGGAATAATGTTTCCACACATAAAATATTCTCCTTGTTGACTCTAAAGGGACCTTCAAGAAGAGTTTCTCCTTCATTGTGCAGAGGAAAAAGTATAATAATCTCTATTTTCATTGGTGAAGTGGTCCTAGCACACTTCTGAGATCTGGACATGAAAAATTATTCTTATTTGGAAAAGAGTGAATCTTTTAGAATTTATCTTTTACCTCTTACCCAGTTGTGTGGCATGCTTTCTGTTACTCATGTGGCCCAATTAGCCTGAAGTCATTGGTTTTATGCATCAAACTTGACAATATGTGATTCTATAGAATGTGCAGACCATTTAGATATTTTCAGACTGCTTTATAACAAAGGATGAGAAATTACATATAGTCACATAAAACAAATATAACCTGCGGATATATGTTATTCATTCTGAAAATTGTTTTTAATTCACTTTTATTATAATAGAAAATAAAGAATTTGCCAAATCATGTGCACATCTTTGTGACCATATTATTCTCCTCAAATAAGCTTATGCTATTTGGTACCATCACTGGGCATTAAGCTAAATACCATCTAATTCCGTTTCTTCAGGGACCAGGCCATTAATTAAATGGAGACACTTTGGTGTCTTAGTTACTTTTCATTTCCTGTGATGAAATACCCTGACAAAAATAATTTGAAGAAGAAAGGATTTAATTTTGGCTTGCAGTTCCTAAATGATAGTCAAGCATGTTAAGAAAACATGACAGCAGGCAGGGATGACTTAGTGATGGGGATGAGAAACAGAAAGTAAATAAAAACTGCTTTCTTCCTTCTCTTTCTTCCTTTCTTTCTTTCCATCCCTCCTACCTTCTTTGTCTCTCTTTTTTTTTTCATTTGAGATATGCTCTTACTATGTAACCTTGACTCTCCCAGAACTCACTTTGTACACAAAGCTGGTCTCAGACTCACAGATATCCATTTGCCCCTTATTCTGAGAACTTGGATTAAAGATGTGAGCTACCATATCCAGCCTATGGGTCTGGTTTTCATATTTGAGGCTAAAGACACAAAATGTTCAGGTATCTTTTAAAACAAAAAAGCAAATTCTTGGCTAGTTTCTACTTATTATTTGTCCACAAATATGTATCTATCTAAAATGAATAGTTAAACAAATCTTATTTAAATTATATAGCCCAGAACCAGTTCACAAAGCAACACTCAAGCTACAAGAAACCATAGGAAAGTGTTTAATATTATGTGTAGCCTGACAAACTCCCATCTCAAATGCAGTCTGAGTTCTTCAAGGAGGGAGTGGAACTAGATGATGAATAGGTCATTGGCCATGATTGCAATAGCAAGCCTACTGGAACCACAATGTTTATTTCCTTTATTTGATATGTAACATTGAAAAACTTTATTTCATATGTATGAGTGTTTTGCCTGTGTACCACAAGTGTGCAGTGCTCACAGAGGATAGATGAGGGCATTGGATCCCCTGGGGCTGGAGTTACAGACAGTTTTGAGTTGCCATGTGGATGCTAATAATTGAAGCTGGGCCCTCTGGAAGAGTACCCAGTGCTCTTACCCACTGAGCCATCTCTCCTGCCCCAATATGCCACAGTATTTTATAGACTTGAAGCTTAAACAACAAGTTAGCAAAAACCATAGCAACATTATTTCATTTAAATATTTACAAGTAGTAAGGTCTCTTGGCATCAATGAGGCCAAATCCTTAGACTCACCACCCATGTGATGCTGAGCATTCTGTTTCCAATTCTCTAACTGTCCAGAAAAAAACATTCAAATCAACATGATTACTTTTTGCTGTGATAGATGCCTATGATCACAGCATTCAACAGAGAAACAGGAGGTTGTGAGTTGGAGAACATCTCCGTACAGTGAAAGCTGAAGGTCAGCAGACTTTTGCTTGTAAGATACAGTTCCTAGAAATAAAGCTGCATGGCTATAGTCACTGAAATTAGTAAAAAAAAAAAAGGTGTGAAAACATAAATTGGAAAAAAAGGACACCTTTTTAAAAAATGGTGCTAAGAAAACTAGATATCCACATGTAGAACAATATCCTTGAATCCATATTTCTCACCCTGCCATAAAATAAAGCAAAAGGTGGATCAAAGACCTTAATATAAGACCTGAAACTTTGAAAGTACCATAGAAAAACATAGCAAGAAATTTCAAGGTATAGGCATAGGTAAAAAAAAAATTTAAAGGGTTCCAAAAGTGCAGGAAATAAACCAACAAAGACAAATGAGATTACATGAATTTTAAAAGCTTCTGCAGAGGAAAGGAAAGCATTTATCAAGCAAAGAGACAGCCTACAGAATGGAAAAATTCTTTGTCATTCATCCATTGGGCAGAGGGTTAGTATCAAGAATATATATAAAGACCTTAAAACTTAATCACCTAAAAGAATAAATTAGCCAATAAATCAATAAATGGGCTAGTAGACTTAAGGAACAGTTCTCAAAAGAATAAATACAAGTGACCAATTAATACTTGAGGAAATATCCAACATTCTTAATCCTTTGAGAAACAGAAATCAAAACTATGTTGAAATTCCATTACCCCAGTTAGAATGAATGTCATCATGATAATGAATGACAAGAAATGCTCAGGGAAAGATAACACTTGTACACTGCTGCTGAACATATAAACAGGTGCAGCCACTATGAAAATCTGTGTTTATATTGCTTAATCACTGAGAATAGAATTTCTACAAAACCAAGTTGTACCAATCCTGAATATATGCCCAAAGGATTCTGTTAATTACTTTACCCATTGCTTTGATCAAATACACAACAAGATACAACTTAAAGGAGGAAAGGCTTGTATTGATACATAGTGTGAGTGTAACATCTACTGTGGTAGGGGAAGCATGACAGCAGAAATAAAAGGCAGCTGATTTAATTGAGTCTATAGTCAGGAAGCAAAAAGAGGTGTGTGCCAGTTCTCAGCTCATTTTTCCTATTTCTTTGGTCTAAGACCCCAGGCCCAGGAATAATACTGCCCACATTTTGGAGGTCTCAGAGGAAGATGGACTTGGGGAGGCACTGGATCTCTTTACCCCTATTCCCAATGTGGCCACACTGGATAAATCTCCTTTTCCTGCTTTGATATATATAAACAGTCTCTCACAGACACATCCAGTGTTTTTCTTCTAGGTGATTCTAGATTCCATCAAGTTTAAAATCAGTATTAACCATCAGAGAATCTATGACAGCTAAGAGTATATATACTGCTGCACTGCAGAGAACTTGAGTTCCAGTTCCAACACCCACATCAACCTGCACTCACATGCACATACCTACAGATAGACACACATGTATGCATAAATAAAATTGTTTAAAAATCATACTTTCTCTGGATAATATAGACTTACTATCTTTGTAAATATAGTATATGTACACATGTATGTGTGTTGGCATGGATGTATGTACATATATGTGTGAGTGTGCATGTGAAGGCCAGAGGTTATAACTTGGTGTCTTTTCTCTATTAATATCTACCATTTTATTGTTTAATATGTAAGGCTGTTTTGTCTACATGCATGCCTGTGCTCCACGTGCATGTCTGATGCCCTTAAAGGACAGTAGACAGTGTGGGATTCTTGGAACTGGAGGTATAGATAGTGTGAACCTACATATTGGTCCTGGGTATAGAGCCCCTATGCTCTGGAAGAGTAGCCAGTTATCTTAACCAATGTGTCACCTCTCTAGTCCATCTATGCTGTTTCTTTTAAGACAGGCTTTCTCACTGAAGACGGAGCTCATGAATTGGTTTGACTGAGTCCTTAGTGAGCTCCAATGACCCACCTGTCTCTGTCTCTTAGTGCAGACATTGTAGATGTTTGCTAACACAGTTTTTTTAGTTTTTTTTTTAATGGTTTCTTTTATTCCTTCATATTACATTTCTCCTTCCCCTTTATCCCTCCAAACCCTCCCAGGCCTAGACTGGACCTAGGCTCACTCCAGAGATGTAGTCAATGAGCAACTCGGGTTTAATGTGGGGCCTCTAGTAAGTGGAGCAGAGTCTGTCCCAGACATTTCCTCTATTGCTAGCTTTTTGATCACATACCCCTGGTGAGATTGCCTTGATAGGTTACAAGAGAAGAGGACATGCTTAGTCCTCATGTGACTTGATGAGTTGGGGTGGGTGGGAATGAGGGACCCCCTTATCTGAGAAGTAGAGGAGGAGAAAAGGAGGGTAGGTCTAGGAGGAGAGCAGGGATGGGGACTCGGACCAAGATGTAAAGTGAATAAACAGATAAATAAAATTCAAAGACAAAAGCAAAAGCAAGGAACAGCTTTGTATATTCTACCTCAGCTGTTTTTTTTTCCTCTTGAGAAGAAAATCAGGAGCCAAGAAAAATTGTGTACCCTATTGCTTCTATATCATGTCTCAATATGATTTTTGAAATTTGCTAGTTATAATAAACTCTAGTCTCCATGAGAAAGTCATATCCCACTCTCCATTCAACTGTGGAGAATGCTCTGACCATTGGCTAGATCTGGGTAGGGGTTTAAAGTTTACCGCCTGTATTGTCCTTGGCTGGTGCCTTAGTTTGAGCGGGACCCCTGGGCCCAAATCTGCCTATCATAATGTTCCACTTGTAGGTTTCTAGGACCCTCTGGATTCTTCTACTTTGCTATTCTCCCATGCTTCTCTCCACATTTGACCATGTCCCCTGAAGGGGGAGACCTGGTGGCACTCAGAGAAAGGACAGCAGGTTGCCAAGAAGAGACTTGATACCCTATGAACATATACAGGGGGGTGGTAATCCCCCTCAGGAACAGTCATAGGGGAGGGGAATAATGGGAAAATGGGAGGGAGGGAAGAATGGAAGGATACAAGGGATGGGATAACCATTTAGATGTAACAAGAATAAATTAATTAAAAAAAAACTCTAGTCATATTGTAAGTTATGGCAGACATATTCCATGAAGTTAAAACATCCTGATTCTACTTTCCAAGTTATTAATATCTGCTGTTATTCATTGCCTCATTTGATATTGCTTACTTTCCTCTGAAGGTATTAAGAATGGTATTTATTAAACCTAACCTCAAATGGTTAAATTCTATACCCATGGCATATAAAAAAATGTTCTTTCTTGTCATTGAGAGTTAGGTGTTGTCATAAGACTTGTTTTTTTTTCCATACAAATGTGAGCAGATGTGTTGTTTCTCAGTGAAATGTTTAGAGCCATTCTATGCTTGTTGTATTACTGTCCCTAAGTCAGTGTAACCAGCAAGGTCTAAAGCACAGTGGCAGAATGAAGAGATGTTCAAAGTCTCAGAATGCCCAGGGTGAGCACATGCTACAACTGAGAAAGATATCTGTGCTGTTTGAAGTCACTAGTCTTTTTAGTTTAAAATTTGATTTATTTTTCTTTCTTTCTTTCTTTCTTTCTTTCTTTCTTTCTTTCTTTTCTTTTTTTTTTTTGTGAATCAATGAGATTAAGGTTATTTATAGGAGCATGGTAATAGTAAGATTGTCTACCTGCTTATATTACCTCATACCTAGCTTACCTTGGAGAATATAATGAGATATGAAAATTGAATCTTAGCAAGACCTCAGAGAAATCAATTCAAGCCAGTTTGTGAAAAAGAGGTTATAAAAATATCCTACAAAACTCTAGTCCACCAAATAGACCAGAGGAAGAAAATAAAAGACACAGAAGTAAACCCATAGAAATGCAGATAACTAATCTTTGACAAAAGATATCACAGACTACATCAAGAAAAAAATACAGTCTCTTCAGCAAATAGTGTTGTGAAACCTATCCACACATAGAAAAATTGAAACTTGATTCCTATCTCCCCACCCCATACAAAATTTAATTCAAGGCGGATCAAAGATTAAGGTGGACTTTAGTGTAAGATATGAAACACTGAAACTGCTAGTGGAAAACAAGCAAAGCTCTCCAAGATATAGGCATAGGCAAAGATTTTCTGAAAAGATCTGAATAGTACAAGAAATAATCCCCAAAATGAACAAATAGACTTGCATGGAATGAAAAGAGTTCTGTATGACAAAAGAAACAATCAGCAGAGTGACAAAATACATAAAACATCAAAATCTCCAACTATACTATCACCTTAAAAGGGAGTTATGGGTAGAATATGCAAAAAAATATTAAACATCAGATCACCCAAACACCCAATCAATAGACGGGCAAAAGGAACATAAAGTAATAGTCCAAAATATGTTTAAATATGGTTAGTGTCATCAGAGAAATACAGATTAAAAGTGTTTTGAGATTTAATCCCAGCCTAGCCTGAATGACTTTCATCAAGAAAACGTATGACTACAAATATTGTTGAGGATGTGCTGATAGAACACTGCTGGTAAGATATAGATTGGTGTATCCCCTATGAAAGTCAGTGTGGCATTCCAAAACAAACTGAAGATAGACTTAGAATTACTATTTGACCTATCTATACTACTCTAGCAGAAACATGCTTACCTAGTCATGGTTATAGCGGACTATTCAAAATAGCTAAAATATGGAATAACTCTGGTACTATTGATAAAGTAACTTCAGTAAAATATACAATAAAGTTTTATTCATCCCAAAGGAAGAATGAAATTAAGCCATTTTGAAGAAAATAATTTGAACTGGAGATCACTGTGTTAAGAAAAACAAGCCAAACTAGACAAACAAGTATAGTTAACTCAAAATTTGCTGTCAATGTAAAAATAATTTTACAACACTTAGACAAGTTAGGTTTGCATGTGGAAAGAGAAAAGAAGCATTTAATGAATGAATGGCAGTAAGATGGTACCCAAACACAGATACATAGTATTCCCTAATAGTAGCTAATTCCCAAACTTCATATGCCTCCATCTTAAATTTTCCACGCAAAAAATGTAATTACTTCTGCATCTTCTTTGAAAATACAAAATCATAGACTGGAGATATAGTTCAGCTGGCACCGTGTTTGTATACATGAAATTGAGCATTTCTTCCCCAGCACTGCATAAGCTAGACATAGTGGAGCGTACCTGTAATACCAGCATTTGGGTGGGAGAAGCAAGAGGAGTACTAGTTCAAGGCCATCCTTGTCTACGTAATAGAAACGTGTTCACACAGAGATCTTGCTTTCAGGAGAGAAAACTCACAAAGTGATACACTGATGCCAAATTTACTCTAGAGGTGCTAATAGTTACACAAAATGCCCCAATATCCCTACAAACACCACTTATTTCTTTTGAATATACTTTATGATGTGGGTACGTGGACACTCACAGACACATACCTGAAGTAGGATGTGATATTTTGATACATATACACTTTATGGGATGATTAGTAAACTATAATATAATCTTATATGTCACATTTTTATTACTTAAGCAAAGGTTCAGGAAATACCTACTAGATATTAGCAATTCCTAGCACATCCTGGTACAAACTAGTTAAACTGCAGCTTGTTGAAGGTGACATTTCTCTCTAATGAATTCTTAATCAAGAACTTTTGGTGGCCTACAAGTCAATCAATCCTTTCTTCTTCCTCTTCTTCTATTATATTCATGACCTGTTATTCTTCTACCTACTCTAGGAATTTCAGAAATGTGTTGAAGTTACTTTCCCACCTTTAGATTCCTCTGATTTTTATTATTAGTGTGGGTGATAAAATTAAGAATCTTTGATTCAGTGTTCTTTTCTCTGCTTTGTTTTATTTTTTAAATTTTCACTGAAAAATAATGCCTGTATATATTTATAGGCTAAAGTGTGATGTTTACAATTGTTTGTATTTTAGAGTGATTAAACTAATTAATTCTGCTATAAGTCAGGCTTAGTGAAAAATCCAAATAATTTCACATACATGAGGAATTTAAAACTGTTAAACTCGTGGAAGAATTATGACTATTAGAGAGTGGGTTGAATGGGAAAAGGAATATTGGTGAAATAGTACAAAGTTCAGTTAGACATGTGGCTTCCTTTTTATATATGATAACTACTTTACATGGGTTTCATATATATATATGTATATATGTATATATATTAATTTATTTATAGGATTCTTTGTATAAGACACACTACTTGTGTTGATGTCTACTAAACTAATGCTTCAGTTACATTTTTTATAACTTTATATTTTTTATTAATTTATTCATATTACATCTAAATTGTTATCCTATCCCTTCTATCCTCCCATTCTTCCCTCCCTCCTGCTTTCACCCTACTCCCCTCCCCTATGACTATGACTGAGGGAGACCCCCTCCCCAGCAAAAGAGTTTATCATCAGACTTCAAGTGAATCTATATATTATATTATGTAAGGCACCTACACAGTAAGCTATAAAAAATAACTATTTAAACAAAATTTAGTAAAAATAACTTTTCTAGGATAATGAAAGTGGATGTAATGGAAAGTGAACATAATACAAATATATGAAAAACTTCCAATTGTCACTGTTCATTTTATTAGTTGTCTTTTTTAATCTTTTTTTCACCAGCATATATTTATTATACATAGTACTGGATTTTAATAGAATATTTTCATAAAGGTATATATTATTCTTTGACCATGTTCTCCCATGCCCTCCCTTTTCCCTCTCTGTCTACCCCATATCCTTTGTCAGTTTTGCTGGTGCTTTCATGTTATGTGTACATACTAGAT